>NC_054386.1:23760341-24419091 GCF_017654675.1 Xenopus laevis
AAAAGTGTAGGTGAAAGCCATTCCGTTTTATTTCTTAATAACAATGAAATTACTTGCAAGACTATTTAATAGGAAAGTTTAGCATCTAGGAAGTATTTTGAAACAATAAACTATAAATGCATTAATGTATAATAATTCAAGAGAAGAAAAGAAAATAAGAGGTAATCTGCAAGACAAGTTCATAAAACAAGCCAGTGGTCAGTACAGGCAGCAAACCTAAACCAGTCCATGGAACAGGCAAGAGGTTTATAGTTACAAAGAAATATGTTGCCCTAAAAATGTCATGCCTGTTACATGTTTGTTTTATTTGCATGATGGAACAACACACCAGTATCATTTCTTGACAAAGGAGTACACAGAGAGAGGAAGTAGCAAAGAAATGGATGAAATCCTAACATATGACTACCTTTATTTCTGATTTATATTACAGGTATGGGATCTGTTATCCAGAATGCTTGGGACCTGGGGTTTTCCGGATAACAAATCTTTCTGTAATTTGGATCTTCATGCCTTACATCCACTAGAAAATCATTTAAACATTAAATACACCCACAAGGATGGTTTCGCTTCCAATAAGGATTAATTATATCTTAGTTGGGATCAATTACAAAGTACTGTTTTATTTTTACAGAGAAAAAGAAAATCATTTTAAAAAATTTGGATATTTTGGATAAAATGGAGGGTATGGGAGACAGCATTTCCGTAATTCGGAGCTTTCTGGATAATGGGTTTCTGGATAACGGATCCCATACCTGTACTATATATTATATTCAATTCTATATTTGTTAGTACAGTACATATATGGTTAATTGGAAAACCAAATATTAACAGCGAAATGCCATGAAAATTCGTCGGCGTTCAAAAAAATTTGGACACCGGCGTCTGTTTTTTTTTTTTTACTGCCACATTTTCCAAAAAAAATGGACGCTGGCGTCAAAAACGAGACACCGGCGCCGTTTCGCAAATTTTTTCAAATTTCAAAAAGGCCCAAATTCGCCCATCACTAATTAAGATATGTTGGAAGACATAGTTCATTTTCTTGGTGTAAATGTCATGGATAGTAACATTATACCACCAGTATTTGTATGTAATGTGTTATTATTAAACTGTTAATATGAGTTATATACATCTGTTTCAAAGATGTGCCAGCTGGGCTGATGGTTGTATCATTGTTCTCAATAACAACATTATAATGTTTATTGCATAACTACACAGTATCCATCATCCCTGCTAATGAATGTACAATTTCTCTTCTGTGTCTGTTTCATGAAAAATTATCTTTTTAATTGCCTTAGCTTTGTAATGAGTATTTAATCAATTTAATATCAGTTATCACAATTTAATTTGATATTATATTTACATGGCTCTTGTCAGTTTATGGAGCAGAAATAATAAAATACTACGGGGCACATTTACTTAGCTCGAGTGAAGGAATAGAATAAAAAATACTTCGAATTTCGAAGTATTTTTTTGGCTACTTCGACCATCGAATTGGCTACTTCGACCTTCAACTTCGAATCAAAAGATTCAAACTAAAAATCGTTCGACTATTCGACCATTCGATAGTCGAAGTGCTGTCTCTTTAAAAAAACTTCGACCACCTACTTCGCCACCTAAAACCTACCGAGCATCAATGTTAGCCTATGGGGAAGGTCCCCATAGGCTTTCTAGCCAATTTCTGATTGAATGAAAATCGTTCGATTCAAAGGATTAATTCGTTCGATCAAACGATTATTCGTTCGATCGTCGATCGAACGAATAGCGATAAATCCTTCAACTTCAATATTCGAAGTCAAAGGATTTAACTTCGACCGTCAAATATCGAGGGTTAATTAACCCTCGATATTCAACCCTAAGTAAATGTGCCCCTACATGTAGGAATTTTTTACTGTGCACAAATCAGCAATCAGGAAATGTAGGAAACATAGATTTAAGAAAACTTTAAATCCCTCCCCATCATTCAAAAATTTCCTTTGGAAATTTTCAGAAGGATCCTATCCATCCCATAGATCAGGGATCCCCAACCAGTAGCTCGTGAGCAACATGATGCTCTCCAACCCCTTGGATGTTGCTCCCAGTGGCCTCAAAGCAGGTGCTTATTTTTGAATTCCAGGCTTGGAGGCAAGTTTTGGCTGCATTACAACCAGGTGTACTGCCAAACAAAGCCTCAATGTAGGTTGACAATCCACATAGGGGCTACTAAATGGCCAATCACAGCACTTATTTGGCACTCCAAGAACATTTTTCATGCTAGTGTTGCTCCCCATCTCCTTTAACTTCTGAATGTTGCTCACGGGTTCTAAAGGTTGGGGATCCCTGCCATAGATAAACCACAAAGGGTCTTATACCCCATATACATATACTAAAATCCATCCATGTTCAACTCATAACTTTATAACAACTCATGTTAGCTTAAGTTAACTTTTTTTGCCTGTCACTAACCATGGTCTTCCCTTCAATCCCTGCAATTGCTTGCCATGCGTTCTGACACTGGTCTGAAATTGGACTTGTCTGCGACCTGCCTAGAGTTTTGGTTTGTTTTTACAGATTCTTTCTATTGATCTGCAACTCACCCAATAAAAATATTGTGTATTGCTATACATTATCCAGAGAAAGTTCAACATAATGCTAAGTAAAGAAAAATCAGGGTGGGAGATCAAAAAAGTCTAATATTTTCATGCTAGATATTTTATGAAATAAATGCTTAATATAGAGATAGATACACAGTAAGACAATATAATGATTTGGATTAAAAATGGTTTGCAAACTTCCTAGCCATACATTAAGGGGATTATTTATCAAAGTCTGAATTTATCTCAATATTTCTGCTACAAACTCCAATCAAATCCGTTCTGGTTTTTTACGCTTATTTATTATTCAGAATTTCATGATTTTTTGGAATTTTCACCCAAAAACTTCTGGTATTGCATGAAACCCAGCACACATCAAAAAATCATTGGGACTTCTACCATTGACTTATATGCAACCTCGACAGGTCTGAGATGCTGGATTTTCCCACTCAGACTTTTCCATCCTCAGGGTTTAATAAATTCTACTACTTAAATGTGAAAACGTTATTAAAGAAACCCAAGAAAACAGCTCAAATGCATCAAAGTCATATTCTACTCATAATTTTCAATGCGTCTACAAACTCAAAAAATTTGAAAGTTTGTAAAAAACTGTTTAATTTTGCCTGGTACAACCTCCAATGACTTCTACATGAACTCACACGCTTTTATATGCCAACGTTTTACATTTCAATATTTTGAAAACTGTTGCCATTCTGCTTAAAAGTGGGGATAATCAGTAGCTCAATCTTATGGACACTTGCAGCTTCTTTCAGACAGAGGAGAAACTGCACACAGACACCACAATTCAAGAAGTCAAAACTTTATTAACACTTCTACATTAGCAAAGTAGCAGATCTGTATGAGAGCACACCCATTGATACATATTTTAACACGAACATTCATGATTTGGAAACCCTAATTTGATTTTATGGGGCAGATTCACTAAAGGGTGAAGTGGTCAACGCTAGCTACAATTCGCCAGGAATCTCATCCGCAGATACATCGCCAATTCACTAACATGTGTAGAGGTTAATTCACTAGCAAGATAGACTGTCGCTATTCTTTATTTGCACCCTATCACCAGGTGACTTTTCACTCTGGCGAACGGTCGTGACTCTGCAAATTCACTAAGATGCGAATTTTACTGAACGTTACTTCTTTCACCCGAGTTTACTTCTCCAGCTCAGACCAGGCGAATTGAGAAAATGAAGCTACGTCTTCCTCATTCCTCAGTGACATCATATCCTGTATGCTGGAAATGCAATAAAGTTGTAAAAAAACGCTGGCGACTTATATTTTTTTAAAGCGGTATTGTCTTCAAAAGTCTGAACTATTAAGGAAGTTTGTGTTAACATTTTTTTCCCAGACATTTGAGGGGCATGGCACATTTGTTTTAGGATGGGCTCATGTGTAGGGCATTAGAGGATCTCTTTTTTTTATTATGGTTCCTAAGACATTTGTATTAAAAAGTGTCCACTTCAAGCATTTGCACCAACATTACTAATAAAGACATCCATGCAGCTTTTAGGTATCGTCAATATTCAAATTGACCTAATTGGAAGAATGAAGTTTTGCTAGGCAGAAATGAACGCTGGTGAAAATTCACTATTGAATGCTTGCACAGCCAAAGTAGCGCTAGCAAACATTCGCCAGCGTTCGGCTGCTGGGACGCAACTTCTCATTTTAGTGAATTATCATAGTGGTAACAAATTAGCGCCTGGTGAAGTTGCGCAAAGTGTGGCAAAGCCCCTATGAGTTTTAGTGCAAGAAAATTGAATCACTGTAAAAATTCAAATTCAGATGTTGCTTAATATGTCCCTTAGTGTGTGTGTGTGGTAGGAACCTTAAATTGTAAACTATACTGGGAATGTCACTAATATGAATGTTATATAACCTCTGTAAAGCACTGCAGAATATGTTTGCTCTATATAAATGATAATAATAGTCACATGGTCAATTTAAAAAAGACAACTGTCCAGCATGGTCAAATTTTCTGTGTATCCACTAGCATCACCAGTAGGGCAACATCTCTATAAGTGAATTGGGTTACAGTATATTTCTTGTTAGGATTATAGGGTTATTCAGAAGTCAACAAAATGAATCCTTCATTAGTTCAGTCGAATTTCAAGCTTAATCCATGTCTTGTTTTTGTAGGCCTCAACAGCTATATACAATATGCAAGATGACACCTGATAAAGGCAAACCAGAAATGGAAAATCCTTTGGAAATTAGGTTTTCAGAAACACCTGGATCCACAAAGACTCTGTATTTATAATGCAAGTATCCTTTAAGCCTTATAAATCATATTAAACTCATCCTGACTCCCATGTCTTAGGGTCATTAAGAATAATTGGTTAAGAAGAATGTATATTTATTTCAGTATTGCTATACATTCTCCAGAGAAACATAATGCTAAGTAAAGAAAAATCAGGGTGAAAAGATCAAAAAAGTACAATGCTTTCATGCTAGATATCATATAAAATAAACGCTTAACATGGCGATAGATATACAGTATGGCAATATAATGGTTTGGATAAAAAATGGTTTGCAAAGTTATTGCACACAAAGGAGTCAATTTAAGATTGGTGTGATTTGTTTTATATATAATCGTACTATTAATAAATCACAAATTTTTCAGAATTTATTAAATCAAGAGGATGGAGAGGTCCGAATCAGAAAATCCGACATCTCAAACCTGTCGAGGTTGCATATAAGTCAATGGGAGAAGTCCCAAATATTTTTTTGATGTGCGCTAGTTTTGCAATAGTTTTCGGGCAAAAAAAAAAGAAATCTGAGATTTCGGGTGAAAAATTCAAAAAAGTCTTGAAAATCAGATGAAAAATCTGAAAAAAATCAGATTTTTCACAATATATAATATGTAATATAAAATAACAAATGATAATCAATGTTGATGGACCCAGGGTAATGGGGATAATACATTTAGCTATGGCAATCAATGTCAGTCAGTAGCAGGAAGAGCCAACAAGATATTCAGCAGGAAACTCTCCTTCCATTTGTATCCTGTAACCCTTACCGTATATACTCAAGTATAAGCCGTCCTGAGTATAAGCCGAGGTACCTAATTTTACCTCCAAAAACTGGGAAAGCTTATTGACTCGAGTATAAGCCGAGGGTGAGAAATGCAGCAGCTTCTGGTAAGTATCAATCAAAAAATTGAGGGTTTCTGCTCCCATTGGAGGAGCGGGCGTCTCGTTTTTGGATGCCGGCGACCATTCTTGGACGCCCGCGAATATTCTTGGAGACTATTCTTGGACGCCGGCGACCATTCTTAGGCGCCGGCGACTATTCTTAGGTGCCGGCTACCGTTTTGGCACTTGACCCGAGGTAGAGGTAGAGTTTTTCAGCATATTTTGGGGGCTGAAAAACTCGGCTTATACTCGAGTATAATTTACAGTTAATTTACTGTAAGAACGTCTGCTGTAAATTAATGTATAGCACTGCATAACTTGTTAGTGTTATCTACAATAAATGATGATTAGTGATGGGCAAATCTGTAAATCTGAAAAATTAGTGAAACGCAATGGGCATCAAAATAACGCAAACACAATTTTTATACGTGCGACTATTTGGTCCAAATGCATTAAAGTCAATGGCCATCTGAATAATTTTAAAGCGCAACAATTTTTTTAGCTCATGACTAATTTAACGCGCAACAATTTTGACACGCCGGATTTTTCACCAGTGAATTGTCACCACAATTTCGCAAATGAATTGGCTTGTGGTGAAACATGGAAATTAACCGCAAATTTGTGACTGGCGAATTTATTCGCCCATCACTAATGATGATGGTTGCAATATCTTGTCAGTAGGTGTTTTCTGTAATGCAGCAGGTATGTGCTGTTCAGCTTCTCAAAATTCAATTGCACCAGAGGAAGGACCCATGTGGTCTGAAACATGTTGTGCTATGCATCGCCAATAAACTAAAAAACGAATTGCACTACTTAGCTCTCCAGTGAATAGGGATGTAGCGAACCGCCGATAATGTGTTCGCGAACGCCGTTCGCGAACACCGGCAAAAAATGCGAACAGTTCGCGAACAGTTCGCGAACTTCGAACATCCGAAAATCGTTCGATTCGAACGATCGAAGGATTTTAATCGTTCATCCGAACATCCGAAAATCGTTCGATTTTAGCGACCGAATGGTCGAATGGTCGAACGATTTTGACGCAAACGCCTATTGGCGAACGTCGCGCGACGTTCGCGAACTTGCGGCGGACGCGAACAGCCGATGTTCGCGCGAACAAGTTCGCCGCAGAACAGTCCGCGACATCCCTACCAGTGAATCTTTCTTTATAAATGATGATGGTTGATCTATGTTGAAAGTGGTATAGATTCACAGGGAAGAAAGGGTAAAGCATCATATAGCTTTTGCAGGGTAGTTTTGATCTCCAACTATATACAACAACTATATAAAAATATATAAGGGGGCTTTGTGTACCTGTAAATCTTTCCAGCAGGCATAAGGGCATCCTTTAACATCAGAAGAAAAAAGGATCCATCTTTAGGAGCAAATGTTTTTTTTTACTATGAAAGTTGTTGTTTCTGTTTCTGAAGTTGTTGTGCTGGAAGATACATTTGATACCTGTGTTTCTAGCAATTGAGAAAATGCAAAGTAACTGAAGTTAACTGGTCATACTTCAGATTTTATCACAAAGTACTTCCTCAGAATAAACTAACAATTAGGCAGGTTTGTTGGTCAAAATAGTTTAACTTGAAGTCTTTTTAAACTTTCAGCTGCCATATTACTATACTGCTGTTTTAAACACCCATTTCAACATCTTTCCACCATTATAAAAGCTAATACAAAGCCAGTACAGGCAAACTCACCAATATTATATATATGTACATTGACATACAGTACATAGGTACAGCTATAAATATACTGTTTAATATTCTACAAAATGTCTGCATTGTGTGAAACAGTAATTGAGATAAATTGTTGTTAATAAACTAATATAGCTAATACGTTTCATCTATTATTTGTCTATAAAAAAGGTTATAAAATTAACTACAAAATTACGGGGATTTGCAAAAGGCTTGTTCCATTTTTATGCATATTGCCTTTCCTGTGCAAGTTACAGTGAATCTACTGCTTTCCATCCAATGATAGCAATATATTAGGTATAAGTCACGCCAACGTTTAAAAATAATTGTAGAATGTTGATAAAATCTTAGGAAAGACCACCATTTGGGCAGAAACTGTTTGTAGATAAAATCAGATGTACCTAAGTTGATTGAATCTTGTGAAAACACTTAAGTCTATTAGATCCAGTCCCCAAATTAGAAAAAATGAGTTACCAAAGACATGTGATTCCACTTTTTGCTGAAAGCGATTCTGAATAATGTAACCATTATATAAAGGTTGTTCTTAACATTACACCCTTTTAAGCATTTGCAAATATTTGGATAATGAGATCACAATCTGCCTTGAAATATAAAGTAACTAAAAAAACTTTTGGAAGCAAATGTAGACAAGTGTATGATGTCAGCCTAGATGAGGATTGCAGATAAATTGCTTCTTTTGCCTAAGGTAGAAATGAAGAATTATTGATTGTTATATGCTATTAACTGACTCAGAGTAAGGTTTAACAGTTTTCCTTTCAATTATATGTTTCACGGAGACACCTGATGAACAAGTAAAAAGTTGAGCATTTTGGATTGTGTGCCCTGTTTCCCAAATTAACTTTTTCTTTTTCTGCCAGTCTTTTCAGGTAATGAAACGTTTTGTGAAATTAATCTATGTTATCTAGCTGCATAATATCTAAAATCACTCAATTAATCAACTTGAACTGTAGTATAACAAAGGTTAATAAAATAACTGTGTCTAATAAACTAACCAGGTCATTTTCCCCCAAAAGCAAAATTCCTTTCCTTAAAAGTGGTGCATTTAAAGCTCCAGCAATTTTTATTCACGGATCCGCACACACAGTTCTTTGCAGTCGGGGATGAGGCCCCTCTTTTTATTGTTATATCACTAACAGTATTAACGTTTTGGGGAAGTTTACCCCCCCTTCATCAGGATCAAGCATTTGATATTCATTTAACATGAATGATACCACGCAGACTCACGTTTATACTGTTTAACAGTACCAAAAACACAATATACCAGTGCATGCAGGAAATCACCCACATTCAGTTATTAATAGATAACATGAGAACATAAAGAAGAGCAACTCCTGACATTTCACAAAATATGCAGCCCAGAATTCTCCTGCCTTAAAGTGGACCTGTCACCCAGGCACAAAAATCTGAGTAATAAAAGTCCTTTTCAAATTAAACATGAAATCCAATTTCTATTTTTTATTAAAGCATTCATAACTGTTGTAAGCTCAGCAGCCTTAAAAGCAGTGTCCACAAAATGGCTGGTGCCTGCTTGCTATCATTTTGAATTCCCAGACTGAAGGAAACAAGATTCAAATAATTTATATAGTGTAATTAAAGTTAATTTTCTTGACTAATGTGATAAAATAGGATTTGGAATATTTTTTTTTGGGGACGGGTCCCCTTTAAATCATTCCTTTACACTCAATAACAGCTACATCTGATTCTGCCAGTCTTTAACCAAAATACGGGGGTGATATCACTCCAACTTGCAGTGCAGCAGTAAAGAGTGACTGAAGTTTGTCAGAGCACAAGTCATTTGACTGGGGGCACCTGGGAAACTGACAATATGTCTAGCCCCATGTCAGATTTCAAAATTAAATTAAAAAAATCAATTTGCCCTTTCAATAACAGATACAGTACATACATACACATATACATACACATACACACACTATTATTTTCCAAAAAAGGCATATATCAATAATGTGATATATATATTTTATATATTTATATCAGATTAATACTTGAATGAGAAGGCTTTATGAGTAATAGGATCTCTGACTATACAGCAGCAAGAGGTGTCAATCCATCACAGCCAAAGCCAGAGAATTATCATTACATATTTAGAAAAGTATAAAATTACAGGACGAACGTATTATCCTTGCTAAAATCTCCCTCAAAATATGCAGTGCAGTTCAGGTCACTAATTCCTAAAAGATGATATTCTGAAATTAGAGTCCAGAGATGCATGTTGAAATGTATTCATATTTTGAGCATACACCTGTAGGTTTTGAAAATTGGCTGCTATATTTCTTTCTTTTTCTTTTTTTCTCTTGCATTACAAAATACAAAATTATAATGGAATTTAAATAGGCACTGTCACAGTTCTAAAACTGAATGTTAAAGGGGACCTGTCACCCTAAGAAATAATTCCAAGCCCTATTTTATGATGTAAGTCAAGCAAAATAAACGTTACTTAGACAATATAAATTATTTAAATCTCGTTTCTGAATCACATCACGTAAGCAGGCACCGTTTTGTGGACATTGTTATTAAGGTAAGCTTTGCATCATGCCAAAATCATGTTTATGTGCCTAACTGGGATACCTGATGTAATTGCACATGCACTGGTTTCACATTAGGGGGCAGATTTATCAAGGGTCGAATTTCGAAGTGATAAATACTTGGAAATTCGACAATCGAATGGCTTTACTTCGACTTCAAATACCGAAGTCAAAGTTTTTTTCACCGAATTTGAGCGTTTTGCGGTCGAAGTAAAACCGTTCGATCGAACAATGAGATCCTTCGAATCTAACGATTCGAAGGATGTGATCCATTGATCGATTGATTTTTCTTTGACTTCAAAAAACTTAGAAAACTGCTCTAGAAGGTCCCCATAGGCTAACATAGCACTTCGGCAGGTTTAATTTGGCGAGGTATTGAAGTCGAGGTTTTTTTTTAAAGAGACAGTACTTCGATTATCGAATGGTTGAATATTCAAATGATTTTACTTCGAGTCGAAGTCGTAGTATCCTATTTGATGGTCGAAGTATCCAAAAAATTACTTTGAATTTCGAATTTTTTTACTTCGAAAATTCCCTCGAATTCCCTTCGACCCTTGATAAATCTGCCCCTAGATGTTGAGGAGAAAGAGGGAATGTGGGGAGGGCAGTGACATACAGGAAAGTGAAAAATGGAAAGTGAAAAATGGAAAGTGAAAGTAATTGCCTGGCCGCCTCTAGGACTAGGTGATAGAGGAGGGGCAGACAATATATGATTGATAGCTACGATTTTTAAATTAGTTTATAACAGGTACCTGTATGGATGTTTTCGTTAAAAAAAATAATGTTTTTCATGTTAAATGTGTTATTTGAGCCAATATTTTTTGTCATGTCTTTTGAAAAAAAAAAAGGAGTTCGCAAATAAAGTCAAAGAACCAACGGCAATGCCTTTATTTGTCACCAGTTTGAAAGCAACAGCCTGATTGGTTGCTATAGGATACTATATTTGTTGCAAATTTGTAACTCTTATTCAGTGATGGGCGAATTTGTGGCATTTAGCTTAGTGGGAAAATGTGCGAATTTTGCAAAATGGCGAAAAATTTGCAAAGCGGCGCCAGCGTCTCGTTTTTTTTTGGCTAAAATGCTCCAACTTTTTTGACGCCGGCAAATTTTCCCCAGCGAATTTATTCGCCGGCGGCGAATCGCACAAATTTGTCGCGAATTCGCGCCTGCCGAATAAATTCGCCCATCACTACTCTTATTACATAATTTGATTTTATACTTGATGCTGGTGTTATATTCAATGGCTTATAAGTTTGCTCCTCAACCAACCATAGTTTTTAGTTTGGATGTTCCAAATTTCTTATTCATGGTTAAAATATGCTCAATGCCAAACCTTTGCATGAAAAAACTCAGCAAGTAAAAATTGCAGAGTTTCTATAGAAGTCAATAGGAACTGAGAATTTTAGTTCCATTGAAAATAGATGGAACCATGTAATTTTGTTTGTGTTCAAACATTTTCCATGACGAAATGAGAATATTGGTTGTTGGAGAATACTGGCAAATAAGCCCCTTGAGTAAGAATTAATCCTGAATTAGTATGTGTAGTCATAACATATCCCTCCACATTGTGACCTCAGTACCTCCACAGAGCTTTCCATCTGCCTGATAGAGATTGTCTAGATGCAGTGTACAGGCATGGGACCTGTTATCCAGAATGCTCGGGACCTGGGGTTTTGTGGATAAGGGTCTATCCATAATTTGGATCTTCATACCTTAAGTCTACTAGAAAATCATGTAAACCTTAAATAAATCCAGTAGGTTGGTTTTGCTTCCAGTAATGATTAATAGGGATGTAGCGAACGTCGGAAAAAAAGTTCGCGAACATATTCGCGAACTTGCGCAAAAATGCGAGCGGTTCGCGAACGGTTCGCGAACCCCATAGACTTCAATGGGAAGGCGAACTTTAACATCTAGAAAAGACATTTCTGGCCAGAAAAATGATTTTAAAGTTGTTTAAAGGGTGCAACGACCTGGACAGTGGCATGCCAGAGGGGGATCAAGGGCAAAAATGTATCTGAAAAATCTGCCTGTGTGTGCTTGGAAGAGATAGTGTAGGGGGAGAGCTGTTAGTGATTTCAGGGACAGATGATAGTAAGCTTGCTGGCTAGTAATCTGCTTGATACTGCTCTGTATTGGAGGGACAGAAGTCTGCAGGGATTTGAGGGACATTTTAGCTTAGGTAGCTTTGCTGGCTAGTAATCTACTGTTCTCTTTAAACAACTGCCATACGTTGACCTTGTAGGCATTGTTTGCCCAGTTTTTTTGGACGCAGCCACTGAAGCACAGTTGCCAGAAAAAATATGCCATATAAATGCTGAAAATAGTAATTTTTCGCCATACGTTGACCTTGTAGACATTGTTTGCCCAGTTTTTTTGGACGCAGCCACTGAAGCACAGTTGCCAGAAAAATTATGCCATATAAATGCTGAAAATATAAATTTTTTTGGTTGCAGCCACTGAAGCACAGAGGCCAGAAAAATTATGCCATATAAATGCAGAAAATATGCATTTTTTTGGTCGCAGCCACTGAAGCACAGTTGCCAGAAAAATTATGCCATATAAATGCTGAAAATATAAATTTTTTTGGTTGCAGCCACTGAAGCACAGAGGCCAGAAAAATTATGCCATATAAATGCAGAAAATATGCATTTTTTTGGTCGCAGCCACTGAAGCACAGTTGCCAGAAAAAATATGCCATATAAATGCTGAAAATAGTCATTTTTTGCCATATACGTTGAGTCAACGTATGGCAAAAAATTACTATTTTCAGCATTTATATGGCATATTTTTTCTGGCCTCTGTGCTTCAGTGGCTGCGGCCAAAAAAACTGGGCAAACAATGCCTACAAGGTCAACGTCAAAAAAACTGGGCAAACAATGCCTACAAGGTCAACTTCGTTGACCTTGTAGGCATTGTTTGCCCAGTTTTTTTGGCCGCAGCCACTGAAGCACAGAGGCCAGAAAAAATATGCCATATAAATGCTGAAAATAGTAATTTTTTTGGTCGCAGCCACTGAAGCACAGTTGCCAGAAAAATTATGCCATATAAATGCTGAAAATATAAATTTTTTGGTTGCAGCCACTGAAGCACAGAGGCCAGAAAAATTATGCCATATAAATGCTGAAAATATAAATTTTTTTGGTTGCAGCCACTGAAGCACAGAGGCCAGAAAAATTATGCCATATAAATGCAGAAAATATGCATTTTTTTGGTCGCAGCCACTGAAGCACAGTTGCCAGAAAAATTATGCCATATAAATGCAGAAAATATGCATTTTTTTGGACGCAGCCACTGAAGCACAGTTGCCAGAAAAAATATGCCATATAAATGCTGAAAATAGTCATTTTTTGCCATACGTTGACCTTGTAGACATTGTTTGCCCAGTTTTTTGGTTGCAGCCACTGAAGCACAGAGGCCAGAAAAAATTAAACCAGTAGGGTTTGCACCCTAGTTTGTAACGGTGGCGGAGGGAGGAGGAGGACGCTAAAGGACAGCTGTGTGTGGAGTCATGAGGCTTGAAGAGAAGGACAGCTGCATAGAAGTCAGAACAAGTCTTCCGGCGTGCAGTAACCCTCCGAGATCCACCCCTCATTCATTTTAATAAAGGTCAGGTAATCAACACTTTTGTGACCTAGGCGAGTTCTCTTCTCAGTTACAATCCCTCCTGCTGCACTGAAGGTCCTTTCTGAGAGCACACTTGAGGCTGGGCAAGACAAGAGGTTCATGGCAAATTGTGACAGCTCTGGCCACAGATCAAGCCTGCGCACCCAGTAGTCCAGGGGTTCATCGCTCCTCAGAGTGTCGATATCTGCAGTTAATGCCAGGTAGTCCGCTACCTGCCGGTCGAGGCGTTCTTTGAGGGTGGATCCAGAAGGGTTGTGGCGCTGCCTTGGACAGAAAAACATTTGCATGTCTGACGTTACAGACTGGCCAAAGGGCTTTGTCCTTGCAGGTGTGCTCGTGGCAGGATTACTGGCACCTCTGCCCCTGGAATGTTGATGAGTTCCTGAAGTGACATCACCCTTAAAAGCATTGTACAACATGTTTTGCAGGCTGGTTTGTAAATGCCGCATCTTTTCGGACTTGTGGTATGTTGGTAACATTTCTGACACTTTATGCTTGTACCGAGGGTCTAGTAGCGTTGCGACCCAGTACAGGTCCTTCTCCTTAAGCCTCTTGATACGGGGGTCCTTCAACAGGCATGACAGCATGAAAGACCCCATTCTCACAAGGTTGGATGCAGAGCTATCCATCTCCGCTTCCTCATTATCAAGGACTGCATCATCCACGGTCTCCTCCCCCCAGCCACGTACAAGACCAGGGGTCCCCAAAAGGTCACCACTAGCCCCCTGGGAAGCCTGCTCCTGTTGGTCCTCCTCCTCCTCCTCCACAAAGCCACCTTCCTCCTCTGACTCCACTTCTGGCACCTCTCCCTGCGTTGCAGCAGGTGCCTGGGTTCGTTCTGGTGATTCCGACCAGAAATCGTGCGCTTCCAGCTCCTCGTCACGCTGGTCTACAGCCTCATCTGTCACTCGTCGCACGGCACGCTCCAGGAAGAAAGCGAAGGGTATTAGGTCGCTGATGGTGCCTTCGGTGCGACTGACCATATTTGTCACCTCTTCAAAAGGTCGCATGAGCCTGCAGGCATCGCGCATAAGCACCCAGTAACGGGGGAAAAAAATCCCCAGCTGTGCAGATCCAGTCCTACCACCCAGTTCAAAAAGGTACTCGTTGACGGCCCTTTGTTGTTGCAGCAGACGTTCCAACATAAGGAGCGTTGAATTCCAGCGAGTCTGGCTGTCAGAAATCAAACGCCTGACTGGCATGTTGTAGCGCTGCTGAATGTCAGCAAGGCGTGCCATGGCTGTGTAGGAACGTCTGAAATGGGCCGACACCTTTCTGGACTGGGTGAGAACGTCCTGGAATCCTGGGTACTTGGAGACAAAACGTTAGACTATTAAATTTAACACATGTGCCATGCAGGGCACATGTGTTAAATTGCCTAGTCTCAACGCTGCCAACAGATTGCTTCCATTGTCACACACCACTTTTCCGATCTGCAGTTGGTGTGGGGTCAGCCACCGATCGGCCTGTGACTGCAGAGATGACAGGAGTACAGATCCGGTATGGTTTTTGCTTTCCAGGCACGTCATCCCCAAGACAGCGTGACAACGGCGTACCTGGCACGTCGAATAGCCTAGGGGGAGCTGGGGGTGCACAGGTGTGGAGGAGGAGAAGGAGGACCCAGCAGCAGAGTAAGAAGAAGAAGAAGACGAGGTAGAGAGCGATGGAGGAGTAGAGGTGGTGGCAGAACCGCGTGCAATCCGTGGTGGTGACACCAACTCCACTGTTGTTGTTGAGCTACCCATTCCCTGCTTCCCAGCCATTACCAAGTTCACCCAGTGGGCAGTGTAGGTGACATACCTGCCCTGACCATGCTTGGAGGACCATGCGTCAGTAGTCATATGGACCTTTGGCCCAACACTAAGTGACAGAGATGCGGTAACTTGGCTCTGCACATGTTGGTACAGGTGTGGTATTCCCTTTTTAGAAAAAAAATTGCGGCTGGGTACCTTCCACTGCGGTGTCCCAATTGCTACAAATTTGCGGAAGGCCTCAGAGTCCACCAGCTGGTATGGTAAAAGCTGGCGGGCTAAGAGTGCAGACAAGCCAGCTGTCAGACGCCGGGCAAGGGGGTGACAGTCAGACATTGGCTTCTTACGCTCAAACATGGCCTTCACAGAAACTTGGCTGGTGGCAGATGACTGGGAATGGGAACAGGTGGTCAAGGTGGAAGGCGGAGTGGAGGGTGGTTCAGACGGGTCAAGGAGAGCAGAGGTAGAGCAGTAAGATGCTGGACCAGAAGGAGTGTGGCTTTTAGTTTGCCTGTTGCCTTTGAGGTGTTGCTCCCAAAGTGCTTTGTGCTTGCCGCTCATGTGCTTTCGCATAGAAGTTGTACCTATGTGGCTGTTGGGCTTACCAAGGCTCAGTTTCTGACTGCACTCATTGCAAATTACAATGCTTTTGTCAGAGGCACACACATTAAAAAAATCCCACACTGCTGACTTTTTGGAAGTGTGCGATCTGGCGGTAACAGTAGAAGTTGGCGGAGTTGGCGGTATTGGCGGCAATGGCGGGTGCGTTGGCCGGCTGAACACAGGTGCCGATACATGTTGTTGCCCTACTGATCCCTGCGGGCTGTCCTCCCTGCTTCTTCTAAGTCTTATTCTCCTACTGCCTCTCTGACTCTCCGTCTCTCCATCTGAACTACCCTCCTCTTGCTCTCTTCTACTAGGCACCCACAAAACATCAATCTCCTCATCATCATTCTCCTCAGATGCATCAATTTCTTCTGACACATCACAGAAGGAAGCAGCAGCGGGGACCTCCTCCTCATCACTCATTATGTCCATCTCTATCGTGTTCTCTGCCAGAATTAAATCTGGTGTAAGGTCCTCATCTCCTTCATCTTCTTCTGGCAATAATGGTTGCGCATTACTCAGTTCAAGAAACTCATGGGAAAATAACTCCTCTGACCCCAGTGAAGAAGGGGCACCGGTGGTGGAGGAAGTGTTACGTGGGGTGGCCATAGCAGTGGAGGATGAGGAGGATGTTGTGGTAAAGTTAGAAACGGTAGAGGATGGGGTGTGCTGTGTAAGCCAGTCAACTACCTCTTCAGCATTTTGGGAGTTCAGGGTCATTGGCTTTTTAAAACTGGGCAATTTGCTAGGGCCACAGGATTGCATAGCAGCACGGCCCCTAGCACGGCCTCTGCGTGGCGGCCTGCCTTTGCCTGGCATTATTTTTAAAAAAACAACAACAACAACAAAAACTCAGTTGGTTTTTCTGGAAACGATAATACACACAGCTAGATGGCGGGTTGAAGAAAACAGTGTGCAAATAATGCCTACAAGGTCAACGTATACACTACTACAGCGGTGGATACGGATTACGTAAAATATATTATGGCTGCTTGAAAAAAGTCACTCCGGTGTTTTTTCTGGAGACGGTAATATTATGGATATTTAGACAGAATGTGAACAAGGTCACACAGCTAGATGGCGGGTTGAAGAAAACAGTGTGCAAATAATGCCTACAAGGTCAACGTATACACTACTACAGCGGTGGATACGGATTACGTAAAATATATGAATGCTGCTTGAAAAAAAGTAACTCAAGTGGTTTTTCTAGAGACGATAATATTATGGATATTTAGACAGAATGTGAACAAGGTCACACAGCTAGATGGCGGGTTGAAGAAAACAGTGTGCAAATAATGCCTACAAGGTCAACGTATACACTACTACAGCGGTGGATACGGATTACGTAAAATATATGAATGCTGCTTGAAAAAAAGTAACTCAAGTGGTTTTTCTAGAGACGATAATATTATGGATATTTAGACAGAATGTGAACAAGGTCACACAGCTAGATGGCGGGTTGAAGAAAACAGTGTGCAAATAATGCCTACAAGGTCAACGTATACACTACTACAGCGGTGGATACGGATTACGTAAAATATATGAATGCTGCTTGAAAAAAAGTAACTCAAGTGGTTTTTCTAGAGACGATAATATTATGGATATTTAGACAGAATGTGAACAAGGTCACACAGCTAGATGGCGGGTTGAAGAAAACAGTGTGCAAATAATGCCTACAAGGTCAACGTATACACTACTACAGCGGTGGATACGGATTACGTAAAATATATTATGGCTGCTTGAAAAAAGTCACACCGGTGTTTTTTCTGGAGACGGTAATATTATGGATATTTAGACAGAATGTGAACAAGGTCACACAGCTAGATGGCGGGTTGAAGAAAACAGTGTGCAAATAATGCCTACAAGGTCAACGTATACACTACTACAGCGGTGGATACGGATTACGTAAAATATATTATGGCTGCTTGAAAAAAGTCACTCCGGTGTTTTTTCTGGAGACGGTAATATTATGGATATTTAGACAGAATGTGAACAAGGTCACACAGCTAGATGGCGGGTTGAAGAAAACAGTGTGCAAATAATGCCTACAAGGTCAACGTATACACTACTACAGCGGTGGATACGGATTACGTAAAATATATTATGGCTGCTTGAAAAAAGTCACTCCAGTGTTTTTTCTGGAGACGGTAATATTATGGATATTTAGACAGAATGTGAACAAGGTCACACAGCTAGATGGCGGGTTGAAGAAAACAGTGTGCAAATAATGCCTACAAGGTCAACGTATACACTACTACAGCGGTGGATACGGATTATGTAAAATATATTATGGCTGCTTGAAAAAAGTCACTCCGGTGTTTTTTCTGGAGACGGTAATATTATGGATATTTAGACAGAATGTGAACAAGGTCACACAGCTAGATGGCGGGTTGAAGAAAACAGTGTGCAAATAATGCCTACAGGGCAAATAATGCCTAAAAGGTCAACTTATACACTACTACAGCGGTAGTAAAATAAAAAAAAGTAAAATAAAAAAAAATGAATATTAAAAAAAAAAATTAAAGTTGGTGCTGCTGAACTACTAGGAGCAGCAGATTAGCACACCAGTCCCACTCCCCAACACTGCTAGACTAATAGCACTGGGCTCTTATAGTAGTAGTAGTAGTAGTAGTAAAACAACAAAAAAATAAATAAAAGCAGTCCTTACAAGGACTACTGTTATTGCAGCAGTCAGCAGATGAGATCAGAAGCAGGACAGCTGCCCACTGCAGCTACATACAGAGCACTGCAGTAGAAGGTAGATTACTAGCCAGCAAAGCTACCTAAGCTTAAATGTCCCTCAAACCCCTGCAGACTTCTGTCCCTCCAATAACAGAGCAGTATCAAAACGATTACAAGCCAGCAAACTTTCAACTGTCCCTGAAATCACTAACAGGCAGCAGCTCTCTCCCTACACTATCTCTTCAGCACACACAGGCAGAGTGAAAAAACGCTGCAGGGCTTCGGTTTTTATAGGGAAGGGGAGTGGTCCAGGGGAGAGCTTCCTGATTGGCTGCCATGTACCTGCTGGTCTGGGGTGAGAGGGCAAAAAAAAGCGCCAACAATGGCGAACCCAAAATGGCGAACGTCGCGCGACGTTCGCGAACTTCCGGCGAGCGCGAACACCCGATGTTCGCGCGAACAAGTTCGCCGGCGAACAGTTCGCGACATCTCTAATGATTAATTATATATTATATTGAATTGAAAATATATATACAAACTGTATTAAATTGAAAGTACAAGGTACTGTTTCATTATTACAGAGAAAAAGGAAATGATTTTTAAAAATGTGGATTATTTGTATAAAATGGAATCTATGGGCGACCTTTCCGTATATATGGAGTTTTCCAGATAATGGATTTCTTTTTAATGGATCCCATACCTGTAATAGGAAGCAAGAATATAAAATATAAAGTAAAAAAAAGGTTTCTGTTCTAATCCAGCATACACTTTAAGCCATTTTGCTGCTGAAGATGTCTAATATTTCAGTTACTTTGCATGCAATCTATATTTCCTTCCCCTACCATGTGTATTATTTCTTTCCTTGACCCTTCACAATGCACATTTTTAGGAAAATTTTACAAGGCTACTTTTTAAACATATGCTTAATTGCACCAATCAGCTACACGTACAGTATAAAGAGCCTACTTTTGACACAGGCGACCATTCTGAAATTGACGCAGCCGTCCAAATTGACGCCGGTGTCAAAATTGTCGCCGGCGCAAAAAAAACGAAGGCAAATTTTTGTGTCAATTTTGCGAATTTATTCACTGGCGGCGTAAACGCGCAAATTTGCCACAAATCCGCTGCCTGGCAAATAAATTACCCGATCACTATTGTTTATTAATTCCTTTGGAGCTGTACCATGATCCACACATATAGATAAACTACAAATAAGGAGCCATTATAATGTTTTCGCTCTAACCATGTGCTTAAGATTATTTTTGATCCCTTTTGTCACCCAAATGCCCTTTCTCTTTTGAGACATATACTATAAACAACAGTGGAAATCATATTATATTAGAGTGACACTGAATGCCGCAAAGAGGATCATCTGAATGCTTGGCCCTTACCACTCATACAGTTTTCAAAAGAAAGTAATAATCTATTTGTGATTAGGCCTCTGTGAGCAGCAGTATCTCTGCTGGTAACCTTAGATTGCTGCCTCTCCTAATATCACATTCCAGCAGCTCCAGTGCTCCAGTACATCATTGGCATTCGTTTGTCTATTGTTATTTCTGTTTGAGGATTAACACATACAGGCCACAATATGGTTGTTGATTTTACAGGGCTCCTTTGTTTCGTGTACATATGAAAGCTTGTGTTCAAAACCTTCATGAAAATTCATGAGAAGCTGAATACACCACATGTTGAGGAAGGTTGATTTGGGGCAGCGTTAATGGAATATTCCTTTCAGCTGAAGATTGTATAAGGGCTTTACTTTTCATACTCCAGATGCATAAAGTTTTTTCTGCTCTAGTGTATGACTGTACTCTGCAATTCCCACACTGCTTTGGTTTTGCATTGCCTGAATCCCACCACTAGTACTGATAAAGTGGATATGTGCCAGAGTTGAACAGAATTTTGTATTCCAGCTAATAAAAGTAACTTATACTAGTTAAGTCATGTACACCAAATACTTTTCTATTGTCTTTGTCAAGCAAAATACATTTTATTTACACTATGGGGCAGATTTATCAAGGGTCGAAGTGAAAATTCAAATTTTTGAATTCAAATTCAATTTTTTTTTTTTTTTAAATAAATTGCAGTTGGTCAAATTGCGAGTTTATGGGTGTTCATGGGAGTTTAAAATAACTCCCATAAACTCGAAATTCGACCCTTGATAAATCTGCTCCTATATGTTTTCTTTAAATCTTATTTCCTTCAGTCTTAGAAGTCCCAACTACAACAAGTATGTAGGTGCCATCTTGTGAGAACTGATATTAAAGGAAACTTGTCATTGTTCAAAAAACTTGTTTATGAAATATTATGGGAGCCTGATACACTTGCCCATGCACAGGCTACACAATTAGGGGTATATTTACTAAGCGGCAAAAAATTGCCAGCGAGGGCTTTTCAGCCATCGCAACACTTTGCCAAGTGAAAATTCGCTCAGACAACATTCATTTTCTAAAATGCAAAGTTGTGTCCAGGACGCTGAACGCTGGTGAATATCAAAGCGAAGATGCGCTAATGTTCAATTATACTGTACCTAGCACAACTTTGTTAGATGTCTTTGCTCAGGCTAATGCATACGGCAGCAAATTATAAAGTTGATTGGATGTATATGTTGCAGCAAATACACAGGTCCAGGGAACCTTAATAAAGACAATAGAGTTTTTATAATGCTCTACACATGAGACCACTGTATAGTTTATGCTCCTATATTTTAGAAAATGTATGGGGGAACCCGATTACCAAAAACATTTTTCAGGGCCTTTTGCAGAAAAAAGGAAAAGACACTAGAATTTTTGGGACTTAGAAACTTTTTCCACTAAAAATATGATGTAAGTAACAGAACAGTGATCCCAACCAGTAGCTCGTGAGCAACATGTTCCTCTCCAACCTCTTGGATGTTGCTCTCAGGGTCCTCAAAGCAGGTGCTTATTTTTTAATTCAAGGCTTGAAAGCAAGTTTCAATTGCATAAAAACTAACTATAGTGCAAAGTAGAGCCTCTTGTAGGCTGCCAGTCCACATAGAGGATATCAAATAACCAATCACAGCCCTTATTTGTGTCAAGGATTAGGTAGGGGTTGCTGCAGAGACTGAAGGGATTGAAGGGGACTCCTTTAGACAGGGACTGGCTGTGTCCACAGAACACAAAGGGAAAGGCAGGAACAGGGAGATGAGGGTGTGGCGAACTGGAACAGGTGCAGAGTGAAGCAGGGCGGAGCTGGCGAAGGTCAGGACCAGACTGGACAGGATGATGAGGGTGTAGATCGTGGACAGACTAAGAGGATGAGATTGGATGGTGCGGGCATATATTTGGGGGACAGGACAGTGGGAGGACAGGATACAGAAGGACACTGGAGCAGAAGGAGACTGGATAGCAAGATAGCAGGGGAGGACTGAGTAGCAGGAGAGCAGGAGAAGACTGAATAGCAGGAGAGCAGAGGGAGACTGGAGCAGAGGGAGACTGGATAGCAAGATAGCACGGGAGGACTGGAAAGCAGGAGAGCAGAGGGAGACTGGAGTAAAGGGAGACTGGGCAGAATAGCAAGAGGAGCAAATAGCACTGGAGAGTGAGAGGTAGAACAGGGCAGGAAGCAGGAACAGGCAAGGCAAGGTCGATACAAGGTGAAGTCATGGAAAGGTACAAGGTGAAATAGGAAATGAGCACAGGCAAGGTTCAGATCAAGGTCAAGGCTGGGAAGGAGCAAGACAAGACAGGCAGACCAAGGCAAGGAGGAATAACAAGGAAAAAGGGCAAGTTAGGGGCACTGCCGCAGTACTAGGGAGACCATGTAATGCTCCGGCCAGGAGTGTTCTAAGGGCTGGCCTTCAATAGGGCAGAGTCAGCCCTGATTGGCTAATTGCAACTAATCAAGCAGCAGCTGGGCTGGGGCTGCAGAGGCCAGGCAACACATAGCGAGCAACCCTACAGGCTGCTCACCTGGCCAAATGGTCAAGGCATCGAGCCAGAAACCCAAAGGTACCTGTCTCGAATCCAAGCAATACCCGACAATTTGGCAACACAAAGGACTTTTTCATGTTTGTGTTGCTCAGCAACTCTTTTTACATTTGAATGTGGCTCACAGGTAAAAAAGGTTTGGGACCCCTGTAACAGAAGATTGAGGAAGATGCACTTCAATAGACTTCGTCTGGTCTGAGCTGATGGAGGTAAGTCTGGCGAAAGAGGTAATGTTCAGTAAAATCTTCATCTTAGTGAATTTGCGAAGTAACGTCCATTCGCCAGAGCAAAATTTGCCTGGCGATAGAGTATGAATGACCGCTAGCGGCTGTCTCTTTTGCCAGCGAAGTTATGCCTGCTCCCGTTAGTAGTTAGAGGCATAATTATGTTTTCATCCCTTGAGTTAATGCCCTTTTTTATGCAAGACAGAACTTTATTTGCTTTAGTAGCCACAGAATGACACTGCCCAGAATTAGACAACTTGTTATCTACAAAACCCCCAGATCCTTCTCATTTAAGGAAACTCCCAACACACTGCCATTTAGTGTATAACTTGCATTTATATTACTTTTGCTAAAGTGCATAACCTTGTATTTATCAATTATCCATATTAACATGATTATATACAGCATTATGGGAAAACCTACTCAAAGAAGGGTCTGCTTACATTTGTCATTGGATATTCAAAAATCAATTAAAGAATTAAAGGGCTTCTTTATCAGATACATGTTAGTTCAGTGTTTTATTCCTCTTAGCACATTTCTTTTAGTATTATCTGAAGTTCTGTCTGAGTTGAGATCTCTAGTACATGCAATGCTTGTATAGGAAATCAGCTTGCAGAGCCCTGTATTTACTGCCTGCCTAAGGGGTGGGGATGGATTAGAAACATTCCAAAAACCACTGTGACAAGGCCAAATGTTTTCTGTGTTCCATTTCATGAGTGCAGGTTTGAGCCTAAAGAATCATCCACTCTTCATAATCTTGACCCACTTAACATAAAAAGCACCATCCATACAGTGCAATCAATAAAATTAAATATTAGTTAGTATTGATCCTACCCCATATTGCCACCATACGTATAACAATATAAGTAGATGGGCAGTATTCTGAAATCTCCTGTTCCCTAACTGAACTTTGAGTTAATGTATAATGGAAGTTATTATGAATGACAGCTGAGTGAATCTTACACAGATGCTCTTGGTGAAACCCTAAAGAGAGGTGCAGCTGCACAATTCACTCATCAAGGAGTCATAATCAGACAGTGGGTAGAAATCTCAGGCAGCCATAAAGGGTGTTACTTTCCAAAAAAACACTAGTTTATAAAAGTGAAAGCATCTTTGTTTTATCTCAGACATATCAGCTTAAAGCACAGATAAACGGGTTGGTTTGCAATCTTTCAGCACACTGACTACCCTGATATCTGATACATTCACTAGGGGATATTACATTTGTAAGTTGTTTTTCAGATTATTTTTTTCCTGCTATACTTCTCTTTTTGTTTGATACAAGAAATAAGAACTTTATGGCAGACAGAGTGGGTGCAGTTTATTCAAGATCTGATCTACTTCAATCTTTAGTGGCAGGTTCTTACACAAAGCTATAATCATGTCCGGCAATGCCAAGCTTTGTGTGCTATTTAATAAAAGACATATATAGAATACAAATCTGCAAAAATAAAAATTTGCATTCTGCAATACTATTAAATAATTTATTACATTCTAAGCATAATTTGTGTGCTGCACACTAAGACCACTTTGAAGGCGACATTTTTTTCAAGCGAATGAAGTACTTGACAAGGGGACTCCTCAATTTGACCCTTCGCCTTGAGCTATCCCACTGGACCCCATTATTATATACCGTAATGAAACCAGTAGAAAGAGATGGGTGTAAAATGGCCACAGCATTTATTCACATTTTATCAAATAAATAGGACCTTGCCAGCTTAACCAAAGAAAATATTTTAAGCTAGAATTTAAGAAGAGATCTCTACTATGCTGTGCCGCCCTGCTGCCGGACCTGCATCTGCAGTGTGTTGATGATAGGAAATCCAAGCAGGCTGCCCCCTAGCACAAACAGTAGTAGTAGCGTCTGTATCAATCAATCCACCGTGCAGTTACAGGAGAGAACCTCCTTTCTCCCTCTTCTAAACATACCTGTGCAGTACTCTGGCAAGGTCCTACCACCGCTGTGACAAATAAAACTCAAAATATAATATCATATGTGCACTGTTTTGATCCAGAGGAAGGCAAAACAAACCCCAGTCCGAAGCCAGTGCCAATCATGCTTAAAGAGCAGGGGTTCTCTTTTTTTAAGATGTAAAAAGAGTTGGGGAGCAACACAAGCATGAAAAATGTTCCTGGGTGGTGCTAAATAAGGGCTGTCATTGGTTATTGGTAGTCCCTATGTGAACTGGCAGCCTACAGGAGGTTCTGTTTAGCATAACATCTGGTTTTTATGCCACCAAATCTTGCCTCCAAGCCAGGAATTGAAAAATAATCACCTGCTTTGAGGACACTGAGAGCAACATCCGAGAGGTTGGGGAGCAACATGTTGCTCACGAGCTACTAGTTGGGGATCACTGTTCAAGAGGGAAAAAATTCCTTCCTGACCCCAATGGCGATCAGAAACATTCCCTGGATCAAGCAATTCACATTAACATTAATAAATACAATACAGACTCAATTATAATGTGTGAAGATACAGAAACCACAATATAACAGCACTTTCATGAAAACATCCTTATTCAGTTATTTATAGATAATATGAGAACATAAAGTAGAAAACTCCTGACATTTAACAAAATTTGCAAAATGGGGGAGGGTGGGATGTTTCTACCTGCTCAGAAGATAAGGAAGTGAACTGCTTCTTCCCCTGACATCATGTCCCTCTCTTACTCCGCCCCTGGGGCCTAACCATCTCCTGCTTTAACGCATTCCTTCTGACCTAAACACAGCTACATGTGATTCTGCACATCTCTGACCTAGACCAGTATAATTTGGCTGCTGGTCATTTGGATCCCTTGTCATGTAGCTCCTGCGCTTATAGCTCCAGGGCTTTCCTTTCTAGTTATGTTTTATTACACTCTACATACCTCCCAACTGTCCCGTTTTTAGAGGGACAGACCCTCTTTTGACAGCTCAACCTGCAGTCCCTCATTTGTACTGGAAAGTGGAAAGCCCTATTTTTCGCTGCACTGAACAGCCAGAAAAAGAAACAAAGTTTCTAACTTAATTGGCTTTTTGGTGAGCCCAGAACAGCCACAAGGTGCAGATAAAATACTTTGTAACAATTTCAAGATAAGTAAATAAGTAATTGTAACAATATAAGATAACAGGTCCCTTGGGAAAAGTTAGTCTCACAGCTTAAAGGGCAAGTCACCTTCATAAGCAAAACTGTAATAACTGAAAAAAAGCAGAAATATGTTCAAACTTTCATAACCTACCACATTTTGTAAAATTAACATGGTAATTAGGGGGTGTGGCCATACAATGGGCGTGGTCACAAATGTTGGGAGGTATGCACTCAAACGTCAAATCGTGCAATCTTTTTTGTTGTTGATTGAGTTATCTGTTCACAAACTACATTTTAACTGTCTGCAATGTAAAAATTATTGTTGCAGAGGAAATTTTGTTTACATTGAGTAAGTTCAGTTCTATATGGGCTCAAAAAGATACAGAGAACATATAACACCATTAGAAACATTGGGAGTAGGATGCCAAGCCCCAAACCTGCAGCCAGAGAGAATAGATTAAACAATACAACAAAGCATTGAGCAGGCCTTCCAAAATCCCAATGCAATGAGCCAAATATATTAAAATATATATTTAGTGGTAAGCTCACTATCTATTAATTTAACCAGCACCCAGGCATTGATTTACATTTTGGATTTGTGTGTGCACCAGCTTTTGGTTAGAATTAAAATTGTGAATATGTTCCCTTAGGTATTCTTGTATCTAGAAGATAGAAAAATCCATCCTGTTGTGAATAAAACACACAGGCATACCTGGATAAAAACTGCATTGGTTGTTGCTGTATGAAGCAGGTATTGCGTTTTCTGCCATTTATTTATATTTTTTTATATTATATTTTTTTTCCAGGTGTAAGCAACTCATTATTTGGTATGAATCAGTGGTTTACAACACGGAAATTGAAGGCATTTGACACAACCTATAGATGGTTCCAAGGTATTTTGGTTGAGCTTGATACACCAAAGTTAAATAACTATGTAAGTTTATGATTTGCACAGCATGGCATAGATTTAGGTGAATGGACTGGAAGTGTGACTGATTTATTCACATGCATTTTTGTTATTTATCCAGGTGTTTCTGGTCTGTAAAGCTTTACAGATTTCCCTCTCCTTGGGAACTTGGCAATCATTTTGATTTCTTAAAGGCAACCCCTGTGGACTGGTTTATGAAGTGATATAGGCACAGGAGTGAGTTCAGAACAATATTAAACATACAAGAATGAAATATGGTTGCCTGAATCTGCTAAATAGCTGTATCTATGTATTAAGGATGGCCAAATGTGTCCTGTTTTGCTTTGCAGAAAAATTTTCGAATCTCTCAAAAAAATTGCACAATGCCTAAAAATTCAATGTATTGATGTCAATGGGCGTCAACGTTTTTTTGACACTAGACAATTTTTATGTGCTCGACAATTTTTACACATGCAACTTATTTGTCCAAATCCATTAAAGTCAGTGGGCATCAAAATTATTTTGATGCGCGACAATTTTTACACGGGCGACTTTGTCGCATCGAATTTTCACACTTTCAGAAACAATTTGCAGGTGGCAAAATGCAAAAATTTGCCACAAATCCATGCCTGGTGAATAAATTCACCCATCACTAATTAAGGCAAAAATTGTTGGAATGGAGCTTTATATACCCAAATACCTGTAGAAACACTGTATGATAGAATGTGTTAAAAAACACGCCTTCAGCACCACATTTTTTTTAACTTAAATTAAGGGAAACTAATGAAATATACTTTATTCTGGATTACAGACTTTGTCCTGCACTGAACATGTTTATACTTGAAACGACCAGTTACACAAAACAAATGTGTATGTTTGTATATACAATGTACTATTACCCTACCCTGGCAAAAATAAACCCTACTATATGGCCCATTCAGATATAACCTTTCAGAGTAAATAAAATGTTTTCATTTTATTTTGTTAGTAACTACTTGTATTTACTATTTATTAAACCTCAAAATTTCTGGTCAAGTTTTTAAAGGGAAGAAAATCTTGAAATTTTTTGAGATTTATTATGCTCTGAAGCTGCTAAAAATCTGAATCCGAAAATACTCCAGCTAAAACCCATGTAAATCATCAGAAGTAAATGGAGTTTTTTTTTCTTCAGGATTCTTGATATTTTTGGGCTGTTTGCTTTGGTTTTCGTTAAATAATACGATATATTCATGTTTTGGGGGCGAAAAGTCGATAAAGTCAAGTTTCTGAGCAACAATTTGAAAAGGTCACCTGATTAAAATTGACATTCGATTTTGTGGCACCGATTTTTTTCAAGAAATTGTATTGATAAATTAAGGGGATTTTGGAGTTTGGGCAAATTTTAATTTATTTATAGTGTGAGCAAAAGTACATTTTTAGTAAATAACCCTCTAAAACTATAGATTGAATGGTGCCTTGAAGAGCAGTCAGTTGGTGTGCTAGGGTGGCAATGTAGAACACATGTTTTAGAAAGACTTGCCATTGACTTGACATGCATCCACCAGTCACAGCACATACAGGGCTTATTGCAGCCTAGAAATGCACACTTGAGATACTAGCCTTGTTAAGCACATCAGAGGAACCTGAGCGTCTCATTAACCCAAGATAACCTTACCAATTACTCTTTTGGATGGCCCAGAAGAAAATCATGCTCATACAGTTCCTGTATATGCAGGGATTGTTTTACCCACCATACAATTATACATACATTAAGAAAGTGAAACCTACAATCCCCATGGCTTTGGCCCTAAGGAATTGGAACAATGAAAAGTGTGGAGTCTGTGGCCTAACAGCAACTTTAATTAGAGTCTGACAGAAATGGAAGTACACGGAAATTGAAATAAAGCACATTATAAGCAAATTAAGTCCCAATAAAAAATCCCAGCGGCGAGGTGTTCGGTTAACATCTTAATAATTTTAGATAGCAAGACAGATCAATATCCATTTCTCAGTCCACAAGTAGACCAAATACTGTAATGAACTCTATACATAGCTTAATTGTCATTTTTTAGTTTTTGTAACATATTGCACAACTTGGTAACAAAAACTAAGCAAAAATAAGAAAAACATTATTTATAAATCACCCCCTCTAAATGTGCCAAAAAAAGTGAATATAGGTGTAATTTGGCCACCCGCACACATGTCCAAATTGGATCAATCCACTTAGATCATATACAGGGACCTGTGGAGGCCTGTCAGACAAGGACTGCATAAATATTCTGATGCCGATAGGTATCTGGCTGATTTTTCAGCCAGATATTAATTGAAAGTCCATTGGTGGGCCCCATACTTTGAACCAAGGGAGGGAGGGCTTGAGCAGCACACTGCCACTGTGCCACTGTGCCATTTTGCAATGACTTCTGGGGGTATGAATTTGACATTGATTTGACTCTGCCATCTGGGGGATATTTATACATGAAATTGCCACCCTTCTATGAGTTCTGGGGGTATTTGTACATAGAAATTGCCACTGTGCCTGTCGAAACAGACTTCACTTCCCAAATGCCATGTAGGCGTCCATCTACGGCGTGAGTGAATGATCCTAATTGCAAGCTAGCTACCTCGGAATAGATAGTGGTATCAGGCTGAATGTCAAGCTGAATGGTCAGTCCCCCACACATTTTCACCTCACCTAATCTGGCCCTCGTTGCAAAAAGTTTGGACACCCCTGTATTAGATGGTGAAAACTTTGTTAGCAGGCAATTATTTGTTGTGATTAAACAGAACATTTAATCATATTTAAAAGATAATGCCTTCTCCGATAAGGTCTCAGCGAGTGTCCTCTGCTGTTAGCATTTCAGATGCGTGATCCAAGAGAATTCTTGATACAACTGGATTTGTTAGCCTTCATGGATGAGCTTCCTTATAAATTTGGTTTCCATGAGGAAGTAAAACGTCAAGCCTTCCGGTCTATTTGTCTGTAAAACTGACTCATATGCATTTTTTGTGCATTTCTGGTTGAGGGACAGAGGGATTTATTGTTAATAATTACTCATTATGTATTTGTGAATACCAATGATATTTTTTAACAGATGTAATAGGGTATAGACGTAATGTCTGTAGTTTCTTCAGTTAACTGTCTATACAAAAAATCTCTTCATCATCAGTCACATGGCTGGTGGTATCAAGAAGGATGGATCTACATATGTACTTTAAGATTGGGTGGGTGTGATGGTAATGAAGTTCTGTTGAAAAAGATGCATAGTAAGGTGATATCAAAAATTAACGTTCCATCTCAGTTACATGCCAACCTTGCATCCCTCTACCACCAAGTCCTTATAATTTATGTAAATTTATGTAAATTTTAAATTAAAATGAAAAAATATTAATATTAATTCTATATACTGTAGCTCCCATTATCCCTATGCCTGCACCCCTAGATGTTTGTATATGTGAAGGAAGCAAAGAGATTGGGTCATATAGGGGGCCTCATTATGTTTTGTTGCTGGAGGTCCAGAGAGGTCACATTATCCCACAAACTAGGGAGGTTATGTATCAAATTCCGATTTTATCTCAACATTTTCTGCTGCAAACTCAGATCAAATCCCCGCAGGTTTTTTACGCTTATTGATTATTACATTTGCCCGGAAATTTGCTTTGATTTTTCACCCGAAAACTCTGAAAACTTCAAAGTATTGCATGAAACCGAGGCACATCAAAATAATCAATGGGACTTCTCCCATTGACTTATATGCAACCTCAACAGGTCTGAGATGCCATATTTTCTAATTCAAACTTTTCTATCCTCGGGGTTTAATAAATTCTGAAAAATTTGTGATTTTTTAAAAGTCAGATTTTATAAAAAAAAAATCACAATTTTAGTTTAGTAAGTAACTGTGATATGTTGAATAACCAGCACTATACCATATAATATTGTGCTCATGATATCCTATTCAAGTAAATTTCATACTTGCTGCCCTGGGCTCTTCTGCAACCCCGTTTTCTAAACATCTTTTTGACAACTTTTTGAATTAAATATTTATGATTTTTGAAACCTAATTCAAAGCCTTGTACAGTAACACTTCTCTCTGCTGCAGCCAATGTCAGCTGTGCCAGAATAATAATTATTTTGTACTATTTAAAGGAAAACTATACCCCCAAAATGAATACTTAATCAACAGATAGTTATATCAAATTAAATAGCATATTAAAGAATCTTATCAAACTGGAATACGTATTTAAGTAAATATTGGCCTTTTACATGTCTTGCCTTGAACCACCATTTCGTGATGGTCTGTGTGCTGCCTCAGAGATCACCTGACCAGAAATATTGGAGCTCTAACTGTAACAGGAAGAAGTGTGGAAGCAAAAGACAGAAAGCTGTCTGTTAATTGGCTCATGTTTGGTTTGTTTGTGTGCACCGTGAATCCCAGGATCCCAGGGGGTGGGCCTTATTTTTTAAAATGGCAATTTTCTATTTAGGATTACCCAATGGCACATACTACTAAAACATATATTATTATGAAAATGATTTATTTACATTAAGCAAGGTTTTACATATGAGCTGTTTTATTCAATATATTTTTATAGAGACCTACATTGTTTGGGGGTATAGTGTAACTTGAAAAGTGATTGAATCCTCTGCAGCCAAGGAGTTAACAGCATAGGTCAGTTTTCAATTAAATGAAATATGTGTGAAAGGCTAATCAGTGAATGCTGATACAGTGAAGGGATTTCAAGCAGTTTAAGAGCACAAATGACATCTTTAGGAGACAACAGGTGCCCAATTTCCTCAACCATAATCTAAAGGTCATTTTAACAGCAAGCAATTTGTTAATGGAGAGCTTTGCAGCTTCATCTACTGATGTGCCTAACCTTGTTTCTTATTAACATTTTTTCAAGTTCTGCTGTACCCCCTCCTTTAATACGAGAGTTCTCAGATCAAGTCCTTAAGCCTCGCTGTTTCAAAGTATCTAAAATCAGCAAACACAAATATCTGGCACTGTGCTGCCCTCTGAGAGGAGGGACAGGAGCATTTTCTGTTTAATACCCACTCAAGCTGCACTTTGCTCAGCTTCATTTTATAGCAGATGACAGTTTTATATGGCTTCGTAATTTGAAATACTTTAGTAAATCCCTATGCTGCCAATTTTTAAATTGCAGGTCAGCAGCATAATATTTAGTTTCTGCTTCTGATCAGATTTTAAAACTGATGAAATCATTTCCCTTGAAACACTTTTCAATTTTTTTGTACTTTTTTATCAATAGAGTTAGGCAGTTTTATTTACAGTAGGATATTACTGGAGTACACACTTGCCAACATATTTTGGGTTTGTGGTAATGTTCTTTTGCATTTGTCAGTGTTTCAGAATAAAAGATTATTTTTTCAAGTTTTCTTTAAAAACACACTGAACTAGCACATTCACACTTTCTCAGGTACATGGCATCCTTTTGACTACTAAGTTAATAACCCCATTTAAATTCAGTTCTACAGTTTTACCACAAGGAAAATAGTAATGCCACATTAAAAAAATTGTAATCCCAGTCGTGATTGTTAACAGCTCCTTAATATTATATAGGATTTGCAATACCGCTACAATTTAGGAGTAGCTTAGAGAAAAAGCTTGGGTGAAGCAAGATTTAGTAGATTTAGGGGCCGATTCACTATGGGTCGAATATCGAGGGTTAATTAACCCTCGATATTCGACTAGGAATTAAAATCCTTCGACTTCGAATATCGAAGTCAAAGGATTTAGCGCAGATAGTTCAATCGAACGGTTCGAAGGATTTTAATCCAACGATCGAAGGAATATCCTTCGATCAAAAAAAGTTAGCCAAGCCTATGGGGACCTTCCCCATAGGCTAACATTGACTTCGGTAGCTTTTAGATGGCAAACTAGGGGGTCGAAGTTTTTTTTTAAAGAGACAGCACTTCGACTATCGAATGGTCGAATAGCCGAACGATTTTTACTTCGAATCCTTCGATACGAAGTCGTAGTCGTAGTCAGGGGCGATCCTGGCCCCTCTGCCGCCTGAGGCAGCAGCAGTTGCTGCTGCCCCCCCCTCCCCTGGAAATTCGCTCTTAAAGTACCAGGAGCAGCATTTTTGCTGCCCCTGGTACCTAGTGGGGCGCTGCTGCCTGAGGCGACAGCCTCAACTCGCCTCATTGGCGAAGCACCCCTGGTCGTAGTTGAAGGTCGAATTAGCCCATTCGATGGTCGAAGTAGCCCAAAAAAACCTTCGAAATTCAAAGTTTTTTACCTTCGAATCCTTCACTCGAAGTTAGTGAATCGGCCCCCTAAGGGTACCCTGTTAGGGACACTATGCTTGTGGCTGAACTACAAGTGTCGTTGGTATTCAGTAGATGCATTGATATGCATTATGTAATTTTCATGAACGTTATTTATGATCTTTATAGTGAAGTACCGATAAGCTGAAAGTTGCGTTTATTCTTATGTTTTTATCTATATGGCTGTCTTTATAAAGTAAATGTGGCAGCAAGGCTCAAAGAAGAAGCAAATTGAAAATATTCTGAACCCTGGCAGAGGTAAAAAAAACAGATTTAACAGCATGATCACTACTACCCAAAACAGAACCTCACAATTTATATATTCCCATATCCACAGACAGAGAGGAATCTGTGATTCTGACTCATAACCCAACTCACAGGGACCATTTCCCCAACCAAGCTCTTCACCTGGACATTTTGATTGGTTGACAAGTTAGTCTAAGTTATGTTAATATTCTGTAAAGTTTTCATTAAAAATGCATAAAAACCTGTAAGCTTGCAGTCATCTAACCCCTCTCTCATTTAGTTCCATCTTGTTCCAGTAATGTATTCAGGGGCTTGAAATCCATCTACCTTTAATGGTGGTTGATGCACAGATCCTCTGGAAAAAAATTGGAACTTCAAGTTCAAGAATTTATCACTTTATAATGGAAAAAAGTGATGGAGGGGGTGGACACATCTGAACCTAAGTTGAAATGGTTATTATAAACCAAATGTAGGATATCATGGTTTCCTCTTACACTAAGGAATCATATAGTTAATCATGTCTGTGAAAAAAATTATATATACATGCTGTAATTAATCCTTATTGGAAGCAAAATTATCTTATTGGGTTTATTTAATGTTTACAAGATTTTCTAGTAGACTTAAGGTTATGACGATCCAAATTACAGAAAGATCCATTATCCGGAAAGCCCCGGGTACTGAACATTCTGGATAACTGGCCCCATACTTGTCCATCCTGGACTTTCTCAGGTATCCTGGTAGTGACCTTACTGCCTGTATACAGGTAAAGGGCCTGTTATACAGAATACTCTGGACCTGGGGGTTTCTGGATAAGGGGTATTTCCGTAATTTGGATGTTCATACCTTAAGTCTACTAGAAAATCATGTAAACATTAAATAAACCCTATATGCTGGTTTTATTCCAATAAGGGTTAATTATATCTTAGCTTTGGTCATGTACAAGCTACTCTTTTATTATTACAGAGAAAAAGGAAATAGTTTTTAAAAATGGGTATTATTTGATTATAATGGAGTCTATGGGAGTTGGCCTTTGTGTAGTTTGGAGCTTTTCTGGATAATGTGTTTCTGGATAACAGATCACATACCTGTATATACTTTATACTTTTTACACCTCAGACAGATTGATGGAGGGGCACCAGCATTGTGTCGCTGTATATAGTACAGTATGAAATGTTCATCTTCGAGTACTTATGGTTTCCCTGTCTCCTGCTGTATTCTGTCTTCCCTATGCCCCCTGTGTGTGCCATACTCTGCCTGCCCTATGCTCCTTGTCTGTGCCATACTCTGCCTGTCCTATGCTTAGGGGCCCATTCACTAAGTTGAAGGAATAGATGAAAAATAGTTCGAATTTCGAATGGTTTTTTGGCTACTTCGACCATCGAATTGGCTACATCGACCTTCGGCTATGACCTTCGACTTCGAACGATATTCGAAAATTGTTCGAATATTCGACCATTCGATAATCGAAGTACTGTCTCTTTAAAAACTTCTTCGACCACCTAGTTCGCCACCTAAAACCTACCGAGGCCAATGTTAGCCTATGGGGAAGGTCCCCAAAGGCTTGCCAACAATTTTCTGATCTGAAGGATAATCCTTCGATCGATGGATTTAAATCCTTCGAATCTTTCGATATTCGAAGTCGAAGGATTTTAATTCGGCAGTTAATTAACCCTCGATATTCGACCCTTGATACATCTACCCCCTAGTGTTCAGTTGCATTAGGTAAAACATATGGTTTAGGGCAAGACAAATTAAAGATGTGTTATTTAATTCCAATCCATTTTTGCTGCTTTTAGAAAGATAATAAAAAAATAGCAAGAAACTAAAAGCCATCTGTGGTGTGTTGGATTCTGACCAGAGGAGAAGACTGTTTTTGCTATTGTTACTTTGCAGCAGATTGTTCCGGATGTGGAGGAACCTGACTAAACATTTTTAAGTAAACCAGTTAAGGTTTGTTAGGTTGGAAAATCAACAGGGTTACTAGATTACCTTTGACATTCTGGGGTATATTTATCAAAAAGTGAAGTTTCTGTCCATTCATTTCTATGGGGTTTTTAAAAGAGTATTTATCAACGAGTGAAAGTTCTTCCTTTGATAAATACGTCTTTCAAAATCCCATAGAAATGAATGGAGAGTGTCGACTTTTCACTCTATTTTCACATCTTATGCTCATATTTATCCATTGAGGAGTCTTTTGAGCAGTTTAGTAAGTAGTTTTTTTTTTAAGAAACCTGTGCCTTCAGTAGGGGAAGGTGTGAGTAGCCTAATCCATATGGAAATTAAAAAAACAATTAAGGGTTAGGATTTGGGTCAGTATATTCAGTGTTAAAAAAAAGTGTCAGTCAGGCCGATGTCCAGCACATCAGGCCCTGGGGATGGTACTTCTGCAGTATTTAAATATTGTGGTCTCAGCATCACTTGAACTCTGGAGGCCCTAACATTTATCTATTGGGAATATAGTGAGGGATTGAACAGTAGGGATCTCCCAAATGATGTTATTAAGCATCCTACAAGTTAGAAAACAAAACAAACATCTGTGTGAATCTGGTTGACTGTGTTCTTCTTGGACAAGAGATCCAGTAGTACAGATTGTCTGGATGCCTGCTTTCATTTGCTGTCATGGAAGGTTCCTAGCATTGCAGGTGACACCCTTTGGTGGTTCTTCAGTAGGCAAGCAATCTTTATAAGGGTATACTTATGTAATTGCATTGTAAATACATTCTTATTGTCTCTACATGTAGCTCTAAGGGGCCTTCAATGATAGTTTAATTTATCTGATATATATAGTTTATTAACTGAGAAAGCATAAAACGATGAGCACTGAATCCCAGTTTCTAATGTGCTTTAAAGATCATTTTTCAAATATCAAAAACTATAGAAAATAGTCTTTAAAAGGCCCAAAATGTTTAATCTGCATTCATTTAAGAGCACATTTTTGTTATTCAGCGTTTGCTTCTCAAATAGATTTCAGAGCTTGGCAGAACACCAGTCCTCCCAAATGTAATTCTGTACGTTAAAAATTAAATCTTGCCAGCAAAAATACCAAGCCATATGAACAGGTATTAGTAAAGTTTCAAACACTGAACTAAAATGTACATGTAACACTAAAATGGTTTTTATGGCATGCTATATGTACCGTAAATGTGTTTCTAAAGCTAGAACATTGGCTTCTCTCCTGTCAGTATTTTAAGCATGATCACATCAATGTTATTCATTATTTCTGCTATATATTTCCTTCTGTTATTTATGCACTTGGCATCACTTGAATATAACCATTTTCCCTCCCAGGACATTATTCTACTGCAGTATGCATTCCCAATACTCAGATGCCCACCATGGATTGGCATCCTAGATACAGCAACACTTGACTTTTAGAATGTGTGTATGTAGAATGCATTCATACAGCTTGCCTTGAATTCCCCAAGTCTTAAGGCTTTGACAAGGCATATTCATATGCAATACCGCTACAGTCAAATATTCAGCACATTTTTCATATTTCTTTTATGGTTTATGGGTACAAGACTTCACAATGGCTGTGATTGCATTTGTTAAATGTAAGATATATATTCAACAAAGCTGCTCTGTTGTATTTACATTTTGATGATTATAAAGCCTATCCCTCTAAAACAGGTGGAAGTTTTAACCCGCACAACAACAAAAGAGACAGGCTATATTAGTAAGCCAGTTTTCTCATAAACCTGTCTATTGTTTTAATACCATTTATAACTTTCATTCACTCATCTTTAATAATGCCCAAGTAAAACTGTCAAGCTAAAGGAAGCGGGTATGACTTCAGCACACAGCCATTAAGGACATTTGCCAAGTACAGTATACAGGGGCCTTATGATGTGATGACGTTTTTTTGTATTTTATCACCTTATCACATGAAATCTGTTTCTTTAACCTGTCAGTATTTATTGACATTGACTTGAGTGTAACAAATTAAATAGCTTTATTCTGCTACCAATCCTTGGTGCTTACTTAAAGTGAACATTATCAAGAGCTATACAATCGTTTTACTGGGAAAAGAAAAAGTTGAAAGTGAGCCTTCTGAGACCAGTAAATGAAGAGACCAATCTCAACTGACAAAGCAGAACTAAAACAATGACTTGCTGCCACAACTCAGGATCAGCCTCAATCATTTCTGGCAGTCTTTAGATGATGAATTTGCTTGCAGCCGCTTATATTTATCCAAACATTTCTTCTGGACCTGCTTTTGACAGTCAGTTTGAAGTGTTTATGATTATGAAAAGATCTGGAACTCTACTGCATCCTAGTTTAGAATGCCAAAATAATGTACAAGATGTTTCATATGCTCACACAAATGTGGGGAATTTGGTGCTTACATTTTAGTTTATGGCTATCAGGATTACAAACACTGAAAGATGTATTTTTCACCATGTAAACACATCATTACAGTAATGTATATAATTTGTAAACTGAGATATAATTTAGAAAACACAACAAAGGAATGCAATTAGTGATGAGTGAAATATTTCAACATCTGCAAATTATTTTGCAAAACCATGGCAAAGTTTCACTTAAAGAAAAATGCAGCAAGAAAAGAACAAAAAAAGCCTACTGACTTTAATGCATTTTGCTTGAAATAAAATGCAACTGAAAAAACAGCCATGACTTCAATGTATTTTGTGCAGAAAAAAACATAGATAAAACCACATGCAAACAAAAAAGTCCATTGACGTCAATGCATTTTGCATGAAAAAGAAAACGGTGAAAAACACCCATCGACATCAATGCATTTTGCAAATTTTTATTCTGAATTTTTTTCACGGTTTGCAAATTTAGTTCAAAATTAGTTCATCACTATTTACCATTTATTATCCATAGTGCAACATTTCCCAGAAGTTAGAGGCAAATTTACCAAGGGTTGAATTTGAATTTATGCGAGTATTTTAAGGGAGTATTTTAAACTCCCTTAAATTGAAATATATTCAGAATTTGACTAGGGGGTTATTTAAGAAAAAAATGGAATATCTTAAACTCAGACTAATTTTACCAACCCAAAAACTCGAATTTGATTTGAATTTAACCAAACTTGATTCGAGTTTTTTTTTACAAAAAAATTCAATTGTCGAAAGATCTCCAAATTGATTACTGATTATACAGTACCGTATATACTCGAGTATTAGCCGAGTTTTTCAGCATCCAAAATGTGCTGAAAAAGTCTACCTCGGCTTATACTCGAGTCAGTAGGCAGTAGCTGAGATTGCAGTCACTTCTAATCATTCCTATACCAACAGTTCGCTTGGGGAGAGACTGCAATATCCCACAATGCCCTCTGTTGGTTATATGAAAGAATAACAGTGACTGCAATATCACACAGCGCCCTCTGTTGGTTATATGAAAGAATAACAGTGATGGCAATATCACACAGCACCCTCTGTTATTTATATGAAAGATTAACAGTGCGCCCTCTGTTGGTTATATGAAAGAATAACAGTGACTGCAATATCACACAGCGCCCTCTATTGGTTATACGAAAGATTAACAGTGATGGCAATATCACACAGCACCCTCTGCACATGGTAGTGGGACAGTGGGATAATGCATTAATCCGATTGGCAATTCTCTGTCACCATCAACTTTGCAAAGAAGTCCGGTTGATTGCTGGGGGGGTCACTTTGGCGGAATGTGTGCTGCTTGGAGACAGGGCTCTAGTTGTGTCTAGGCTTATATTTGAGTCAATAAGTTTTCCCAGTTTTCGTGGGTAAAATTAGGTACCTCGGCTTATACTCGGGTCGGCTTATACTCGAGTATATACGGTAATTCAGTAGGTTTTAGGTGGCGAATATTCAAATTCTTAAAGGAACAGAGTTTGATAAATCTCGAAAAACAAATTCTAATTTTTAAAAAAACTCAAATCGAGTTTGGATAATTCCCTAGTCGAATTTGACAGTTTTGACCCTAAAAAAAAAAATTGAGAATTTGAATTTTCAATTCGACCCTTAATAAATCTGCACCCTAGTTTTTTAGGCCTGCTTCAGTGAAGTTATTTTCAAGCATGTTGTGCATTTTGCATGATCAAAAATAAGCCCTCTAAGTACTGGAAACATAAATCAAACAACAGTTAGTTTTTTGCAAAAATTGTGTATTCAAAACTTAAAACAATGGGGATATATTTATTACAGGTAAAGTTTATTATACTCAATCTGGCAATAGAGGAATTTTTTTTTATATTATTTCGCACCTATATGTATGTGTAAATGCAATTATTCCTTACAGGAGCACTTTACCTTCTACAAAGCAGAAAACTGGTGCTAATTTATAGTAAATTTTGCCACAAATCCCTATGAGCATTCAATTACAGCAAATAAATTTATGACAGAATCAGTTTTTATAAAATAGCAGACACTGATGAGCAAAATGTACAAATGATAATTTGTCTTGCACCAATACGCTGATTTTTAACTTACAAACTTCAGAGAAATGGATATGAATCAGCAATACAAGTATTATGCTTGTTTAAGGTACGCTGAATCGTTCGATCGTAGGATTTGCGCTAAATCCTTCGACTTCGATATTCGAAGTCGAAGGATTTTAGTTCCTAGTCGAATATCGAGGGTTAATTAACCCTCGATATTCGACCCTTCATACATCTGCCCCTTAGTGTTTTTGAAATGCAAATTCACTTCATTTTATTGTTGTAAATGGTCAGTTAGGGGCATAAAATAATTACATATCGGGTATGCAACATAGTAACTTAGGTTGGAAAAAGACACACATCCATTGAGTTCATTCCTTTATGTCTAAGTGAAATCTGCATAACTGCTAGCTCATCCAGAGGAAGTCAAAAACCCCATCTAAAGCCTCTCTAGTGTGCCAAAAATTCCTACTTACCTCCAAGATGGCAACCGGACCAGTTCCTGGATCAACTTTGTACTAAGAGCTATTTTCATTAAACCTGTATTGCACATTTTCTAAAGGCCATCCAACTCCTTCTTGAAGCTATCTAATGTATTAGCCAGTAAAAATGCTTCACAACTCTGACTGTAAAAAACACTTTCTGAATATTAAGATGGAACTTCCTTTCTTCGGATTTGAATGGATGCCCTCACATCTGCTGGAAGGACCTATAGGTAAATAAAGCATTAATAGTGATGTTGCAGGAAATTTTCCACCATGTTTCACTGCAAAGAAATGCCCATTGATGGGACAGATTCACCCATCACTATATATAACCTGGCTCTCTTATATATTTATACATAGTTATCATATCTGCTAATATTTCATTTGTAGGGGTTGAACTTGATGGTTTTTGTCTTTTTTCAACCCGATTTAACTATGTAACTATTTTAGCAAAAAATGCTATTGAGAGCTCACTATAAAAAGAAAATCAAAGATTTTTGCAGAAGCAGTTGTGTGGAGTGTGCATTCCTCAGTGTTTGCTCTGTGATTGCAGAGAGCATCTATATGCCATACATGAGTATTTAGCACTAATAAGCACTTAAAAAATGTAAGAAGACGCCTTGCACATTTCCCTTTGCTACAACATTAGGCAGGTAACTGAATAGCCTTAGCTAACAACAAGTAACAGTGTACTATGCCTTGTATGCTGTCAGAATTATTTTCAGCATGTCTCCCTCCAAATGTGCTTACTGCTGAGATGATTTTGTTCCAAGCACAGTCTCCATGGAAAAAAAGAAAACTGCAGCATCTCCTCTTTTTTATATATTGCCTCACTAGTAGATCGCTTTGTTGTGAACTGTGAATTCAGTGTTTTAATCATTTCTCTGGCAATGGAAAAGCAAAAACATCTAAAAATGACTCAAGTTGCAAAACCTTATGGTTGCAGTTCAATTAAAGCACAAAACACAACACCTTTCAAAAGGCTAAAGCATCAGAGTGTTGCTGAATCTCAGATATATTCATTGGCATGAAAAAACATACAGTTAATGAGCAGTGATTCACCTCTAATGGTCCTACAAATTCTTCAGTCTTTCAAAGTTCAAGCTACAGTATTATCGATAAAGAGCTGAAAATGCACGTAACCAAATGCCATCCTACTTAGGAGAGAGTAGTGTGATGCCTCTGCCTCCTTGCCTTGCTGCAAAACATCTAAATATGTAAGAGGGAGCCTTTACTGTAAGTCTCCTAACCTCCAATCTCTCCTGAATAACATAACCATAGAAGAAGACCAACACTTTAATCAAATCAGATAAAGAGATTATATAGATTGATAAATAGAGAAGTCAAAAGAAAAAAGGGATAGAAGACTTACTAGAAAATAATGTTCAAAGCAGTGGTTGTACCAAACATCCCCATAGCTAAATCAACAACTATGGGGCAGATTTACTATAGGGCGAAGTGGCTAATACTAGCGACTTTTTGCCAGTGTTGCCAACCGCAGGGACATCGGCAATTCACTAACAGGTGCAGGAGCCAATTAGCTGGCGAATGGGACCGTCACTATCGTTCATTCGCACTCTATCGGCCAGCGACTTTTGGCTCTGGCGAATGATCGTTACTCCGCAAACTCACTGAATGTTACCTCTTTCAACAGAGTTGACTTTGCCACCTCAGACCAGGTGAAGTGCTAAAAAGAAGCTAAATCTTCCTGAATCTTCTGTCACTTACATCATATCCTGTGTGCCGAAAATGCATTAAAGTGCAAAAAAAAACCGCTTGTGACTTTTTTTTCCTTTTTTTAAGCGGGATTGCTTGCAAAACTCCAAACAAACTTTTTTGGGGTAACTGGTTTTCCAGACGTTTCCTAACATATGGAACATTCATTTTACAGTGGGCTCATGTGTAGGGCATTATATAAATTCTCTTGTCTTTATTAAGGTTCCCTGGACATTTGTAATAAAAAGTGGTAACTTCAAGCATTTGCACCAACACTTATAATATATACCTCCATACAACTTTAAATCACCCGCCGTATGCAAATTGACCTAAGCACAAGATCACTAGTGAATTTTTGCTAGGCACAAATGAACTCTAGTACCTCTTCACTTTGAAATGCTTGCACTGCCAAAGTAACGATTGCGAAAAGTCGTCACCGTTTGGCGCCCAGGGCACAACTTCACAAATTAGTGAATTAGCATAGTGGTAGCGAATATGCACCTTGCGCAGTGGTGAGATGAGTGCAAATCGGTCACTGGTGACAATTTGCCCTTTAGTAAACCTGCCCCCAAGTCTTATGGCCTTTTACATAGGGCTTCAATATTCCAATTACCAAGGTGGTAACTACATTGATGATCACAGTTATCTTAGTATCTTTAGTAGTTGTACCTCCTAGCCAATGTTAAGGCCCTACCATTAATATAGTTCCCCAGAAAACAACATGAAGGGTGCCACAGAAAGGTTTAAAGAAAACACATGCCAACATTGGTTTGCTATGAGGGTCCTTTAGATGCACATGCTGAATTTAAAATCCAGTTTAAGGTACAGAGTCCAGTTCTGGTGAATGCTAGGCATCCTTGTTTCAAAGTGTCTTCCCAGTTGCAAATCCACAAACATTTGCAGGCTAAATCCAAATTTAGAGGCAGATTTATCAAAGCATGACATTAGAGCTCACCACAGCAAACATCCACCACTCTCTATTTACTCCTACAGGCTTTTAAGAGGGGTATTAACCAAATGGTGAATTCTAACTTTCACCCATTTATAAATATGCGTCTAAAAATCTCATAGGAATGAATTTTACTGTGGTGAGCTTTATATGCAAACTCTGCCCATAAGTAAGACTTAAGGGCAGATTTAGAGCACCTGATGTAACCTTCAAATTACTAGCTGTGAAACTAAAGTTACCCATGGAATTCTTCTATTTTGCTCCATCACAACTCTGTAAACAATAAATAACCCAAACTAATTTATGCAGCCCTGATGGCGCACCTGCAAATTTCTTATTCCCTGCATAGTTCTTTACTGAACAAGCAACTTGACTTTAATAGAAGCCTCACCATATAATTTTTTCCTTTCCACGGTTTCAGATTCTGTGCTATTTATATATGAATGTAAAAGATAAATCAGCTGTATCTTTTTTTTTCCACCTTTGCAGCCTAGTGATACATAGCCCACAAATTATGTTATGAATGCCTGTTTACCTGACATCTCTTCTGAAGCTTCAATCATTCAGCCTCTAATATTGATTTTTAGTTTGAAATGTAGGAAACAAATGTTGGCAAATCAAATAAGAAGCTTGTGGGGATTCCAAACGAAGCAGCATTCTCACTACAAATGTTTCCTTTTTCTAAAGATCATTTATTTTTCTTATATTTGTGTCAAAAGATATTGTAAAATAAAATGCTAAGATTCTAGGATGTGTGTTGTTTGTTGAATCAAATGGAGACAGATTGTGTTAAGGGCAATAACTTGACTAAATGGAAGATCCAAAGTTCTTTTCAGAATCAAAAAAATTTCATTATCTTTGTTAGTGTTATTAATAACTATTTTTTTTAGTAATAATTGTATTGTATTTTCCCCCTGGCAAAAAAAAAAAGACGTGTTATTGAGGGGTCGATTCACTAACTTCGAGTGAAGGATTTGAAGTAAAAAAACTTAGAATTTCGAAGTGTTTTTTTGGCTACTTCGACCTTCGACTACGACTTTGAATCGAAGGATTCGAACTAAAAATCGTTCGACTATTCGACCATTCGATAGTCGAAGAACTGTCTCTTTAAGAAAAAACCTCGACCCCCTAGTTCGCCATCTAAAAGCTACTGAACTCAATGTTAGCCTATGGGGAAGGTCCCCATAGGCTTTCCTATGTTTTTTTGATCGAAGGATATTCCTTCGATCGTTGGATTTAAATCCTTCGAATCGTTCGATTCGAAGGATTTAATCATTTGATCGAAGGATTATTCCTTCGATCGTTCGATCGCAGTTTTTCGATATTCAAAGTTGAAGGATTTTAATTCCCAGTCGAATACCGAGGGTTAATTAACCCTCGATATTCGACCCTTGGTGAATCGGCCCCTAAATGTTTGTGGTGAAGAATAAGGCAAGTCTTTTATAAAAATATGAAGTTAAAAAGAAGCCATATTTTTATATATTTTCTGGTTTGCTGGTGCTCTTTGATCAAAGCAAATAATGCAGGGTACCGGGCTCAATCACCAGTAACGATAACAGCTTTTTATTGCAAATGTTTCATCTGATTTTTTATTGTCCAGAAGATTAAAAATAGTAGAAATATTATAAATGTTATATTTCTGGTTAAAATAAGAGTCTGCTAGTTCTGCATAATGATGGTGGGCCCCATGTCTTGGTGGACCCTGAGTAAATGCTCTCTTTCCCTTTTAATTGAAATGTCTCTGCTCTAAATTCAAATTTAGTAAATACAAATCATTATGATTATTAGTAATACTAATACAAATAAAACAACATGGAAAATTAAAATCATTATTATTATTACTAATAATGCTAACAAGGATAATGAAAATGGTTTTGATTTTGAAAATGATTTTGTATCTTCCTATTAGTAAAGTTATTGTCCTGTTAGTTGCCATTTCATTCTTTATAGCACACATACTAGAATTGTATTTTGCAATATTGTTTAACTTTTTATGAAGTGAAATCTCAAACAAATGAATTATTTGTACCCTCCTTTCCACTAGTTGTATTGCCCTCTGAAATAGCATTGGGAAATTATTGGTTATTAATAGATACACAGGTATAATTCTGGGTACCATGGAACAATTTCACAGTTTTGCAGCTATACAGTTTATTAAGTCCTGGAAAGATTTTCTCAAAAGGGGTTTATCCTAGCAGGTGCTTGGGCTGGAGGAGCCAAGAACTTACCAGAAGACTTATTTGAATTGATTCCAGTGGCATAACAATTAGAGATGTCGCGAACTGTTCGCCGGCGAACTTGTTCGCGCGAACATCGGGTGTTCGCGCTCGCCGGAAGTTCGCGAACGTCGCGCGACGTTCGCCATTTTGGGTTCGCCATTGTTGGCGCTTTTTTTTGCCCTCTCACCCCAGACCAGCAGGTACATGGCAGCCAATCAGGAAGCTCTCCCCTGGACCACTCCCCTTCCCTATAAAAACCGAAGCCCTGCAGCGTTTTTTCACTCTGCCTGTGTGTGCTGAAGAGATAGTGTAGGGAGAGAGCTGCTGCCTGTTAGTGATTTCAGGGACAGTTGAAAGTTTGCTGGCTAGTAATCGTTTTGATACTGCTCTGTTATTGGAGGGACAGAAGTCTGCAGGGGTTTGAGGGACATTTAAGCTTAGGTAGCTTTGCTGGCTAGTAATCTACCTTCTACTGCAGTGCTCTGTATGTAGCTGCAGTGGGCAGCTGTCCTGCTTCTGATCTCATCTGCTGACTGCTGCAATAACAGTAGTCCTTGTAAGGACTGCTTTTATTTATTTTTTTGTTGTTTTACTACTACTACTACTACTACTACTATAAGAGCCCAGTGCTATTAGTCTAGCAGTGTTGGGGAGTGGGACTGGTGTGCTAATCTGCTGCTCCTAGTAGTTCAGCAGCACCAACTTTAATTTTTTTTTTTAATATTCTTTTTTTTTTATTTTACTTTTTTTTATTTTACTACCGCTGTAGTAGTGTATAAGTTGACCTTTTAGGCATTATTTGCCCTGTAGGCATTATTTGCACACTGTTTTCAACCCGCCATCGAGCTGTGTGACCTTGTTCACATTCTGTCTAAATATCCATAATATTACCGTCTCCAGAAAAAACACCGGAGTCACTTTTTTCAAGCAGCCATAATATATTTTACGTAATCCGTATCCACCGCTGTAGTAGTGTATACGTTGGCCTTGTAGGCATTATTTGCACACTGTTTTCTTCAACCCGCCATCGAGCTGTGTGACCTTGTTCCCATTCTGTCTAAATATCCATAATATTACCGTCTCCAGAAAAAACACCGGAGTCACTTTTTTCAAGCAGCATTCATATATTTTACGTAATCCGTATCCACCGCTGTAGTAGTGTATACGTTGGCCTTGTAGGCATTATTTGCACACTGTTTTCTTCAACCCGCCATCGAGCTGTGTGACCTTGTTCCCATTCTGTCTAAATATCCATAATATTACCGTCTCCAGAAAAAACACCGGAGTCACTTTTTTCAAGCAGCATTCATATATTTTACGTAATCCGTATCCACCGCTGTAGTAGTGTATACGTTGGCCTTGTAGGCATTATTTGCACACTGTTTTCTTCAACCCGCCATCGAGCTGTGTGACCTTGTTCACATTCTGTCTAAATATCCATAATATTACCGTCTCCAGAAAAAACACCGGAGTCACTTTTTTCAAGCAGCCATAATATATTTTACGTAATCCGTATCCACCGCTGTAGTAGTGTATACGTTGGCCTTGTAGGCATTATTTGCACACTGTTTTCTTCAACCCGCCATCGAGCTGTGTGACCTTGTTCCCATTCTTTCTAAATATCCATAATATTACCGTCTCCAGAAAAAACACCGGAGTCACTTTTTTCAAGCAGCATTCATATATTTTACGTAATCCGTATCCACCGCTGTAGTAGTGTATACGTTGGCCTTGTAGGCATTATTTGCACACTGTTTTCTTCAACCCGCCATCGAGCTGTGTGACCTTGTTCACATTCTGTCTAAATATCCATAATATTACCGTCTCCAGAAAAAACACCGGAGTCACTTTTTTCAAGCAGCATTCATATATTTTACGTAATCCGTATCCACCGCTGTAGTAGTGTATACGTTGGCCTTGTAGGCATTATTTGCACACTGTTTTCTTCAACCCGCCATCGAGCTGTGTGACCTTGTTCACATTCTGTCTAAATATCCATAATATTACCGTCTCCAGAAAAAACACCGGAGTCACTTTTTTCAAGCAGCCATAATATATTTTACGTAATCCGTATCCACCGCTGTAGTAGTGTATACGTTGACCTTGTAGGCATTATTTGCACACTGTTTTCTTCAACCCGCCATCGAGCTGTGTGACCTTGTTCACATTTTGTCTAAATATTGATAATATTATCGTCTCTAGAAAAACCACTTGAGTTACTTTTTTTCAAGCAGCATTCATATATTTTACGTAATCCGTATCCACCGCTGTAGTAGTGTATACGTTGACCTTGTAGGCATTATTTGCACAGTGTTTTCTTCAACCCGCCATCGAGCTGTGTGAGCTTGTTCACATTTTGTCTAAATATTGATAATATTATCGTCTCTAGAAAAACCACTTGAGTTACTTTTTTTCAAGCAGCATTCATATATTTTACGTAATCCGTATCCACCGCTGTAGTAGTGTATACGTTGACCTTGTAGGCATTATTTGCACAGTGTTTTCTTCAACCCGCCATCGAGCTGTGTGAGCTTGTTCACATTTTGTCTAAATATTGATAATATTATCGTCTCTAGAAAAACCACTTGAGTTACTTTTTTTCAAGCAGCATTCATATATTTTACGTAATCCGTATCCACCGCTGTAGTAGTGTATACGTTGACCTTGTAGGCATTATTTGCACACTGTTTTCTTCAACCCGCCATCGAGCTGTGTGACCTTGTTCACATTTTGTCTAAATATTGATAATATTATCGTCTCTAGAAAAACCACTTGAGTTACTTTTTTTCAAGCAGCATTCATATATTTTACATAATCCGTATCCACCGCTGTAGTAGTGTATACGTTGACCTTGTAGGCATTATTTGCACAGTGTTTTCTTCAACCCGCCATCGAGCTGTGTGAGCTTGTTCACATTTTGTCTAAATATTGATAATATTATCGTCTCTAGAAAAACCACTTGAGTTACTTTTTTTCAAGCAGCATTCATATATTTTACGTAATCCGTATCCACCGCTGTAGTAGTGTATACGTTGACCTTGTAGGCATTATTTGCACACTGTTTTCTTCAACCCGCCATCGAGCTGTGTGACCTTGTTCACATTTTGTCTAAATATTGATAATATTATCGTCTCTAGAAAAACCACTTGAGTTACTTTTTTTCAAGCAGCATTCATATATTTTACGTAATCCGTATCCACCGCTGTAGTAGTGTATACGTTGACTTTGTAGGCATTATTTGCACAGTGTTTTCTTCAACCCGCCATCTAGCTGTGTGTATTATCGTTTCCAGAAAAACCAACTGAGTTTTTGTTGTTGTTGTTGTTTTTTTAAAAATAATGCCAGGCAAAGGCAGGCCGCCATGCAGAGGCCGTGCTAGGGGCCGTGCTGCTATGCAATCCTGTGGCCCTAGCAAATTGCCCAGTTTTAAAAAGCCAATGACCCTGAACTCCCAAAATGCTGAAGAGGTAGTTGACTGGCTTACACAGCACACCCCATCCTCTACCGTTTCTAACTTTACCACAACATCCTCCTCATCCTCCACTGCTATGGCCACCCCACGTAACACTTCCTCCACCACCGGTGCCCCTTCTTCACTGGGGTCAGAGGAGTTATTTTCCCATGAGTTTCTTGAACTGAGTAATGCGCAACCATTATTGCCAGAAGAAGATGAAGGAGATGAGGACCTTACACCAGATTTAATTCTGGCAGAGAACACGATAGAGATGGACATAATGAGTGATGAGGAGGAGGTCCCCGCTGCTGCTTCCTTCTGTGATGTGTCAGAAGAAATTGATGCATCTGAGGAGAATGATGATGAGGAGATTGATGTTTTGTGGGTGCCTAGTAGAAGAGAGCAAGAGGAGGGTAGTTCAGATGGAGAGACGGAGAGTCAGAGAGGCAGTAGGAGAATAAGACTTAGAAGAAGCAGGGAGGACAGCCCGCAGGGATCAGTAGGGCAACAACATGTATCGGCACCTGTGTTCAGCCGGCCAACGCACCCGCCATTGCCGCCAATACCGCCAACTCCGCCAACTTCTACTGTTACCGCCAGATCGCACACTTCCAAAAAGTCAGCAGTGTGGGATTTTTTTAATGTGTGTGCCTCTGACAAAAGCATTGTAATTTGCAATGAGTGCAGTCAGAAACTGAGCCTTGGTAAGCCCAACAGCCACATAGGTACAACTTCTATGCGAAGGCACATGAGCGGCAAGCACAAAGCACTTTGGGAGCAACACCTCAAAGGCAACAGGCAAACTAAAAGCCACACTCCTTCTGGTCCAGCATCTTACTGCTCTACCTCTGCTCTCCTTGACCCGTCTGAACCACCCTCCACTCCGCCTTCCACCTTGACCACCTGTTCCCATTCCCAGTCATCTGCCACCAGCCAAGTTTCTGTGAAGGCCATGTTTGAGCGTAAGAAGCCAATGTCTGACTGTCACCCCCTTGCCCGGCGTCTGACAGCTGGCTTGTCTGCACTCTTAGCCCGCCAGCTTTTACCATACCAGCTGGTGGACTCTGAGGCCTTCCGCAAATTTGTAGCAATTGGGACACCGCAGTGGAAGGTACCCAGCCGCAATTTTTTTTCTAAAAAGGGAATACCACACCTGTACCAACATGTGCAGAGCCAAGTTACCGCATCTCTGTCACTTAGTGTTGGGCCAAAGGTCCATATGACTACTGACGCATGGTCCTCCAAGCATGGTCAGGGCAGGTATGTCACCTACACTGCCCACTGGGTGAACTTGGTAATGGCTGGGAAGCAGGGAATGGGTAGCTCAACAACAACAGTGGAGTTGGTGTCACCGCCACGGATTGCACGCGGTTCTGCCACCACCTCTACTCCTCCATCGCTCTCTACCTCGTCTTCTTCTTCTTCTTACTCTGCTGCTGGGTCCTCCTTCTCCTCCTCCACACCTGTGCACCCCCAGCTCCCCCTAGGCTATTCGACGTGCCAGGTACGCCGTTGTCACGCTGTCTTGGGGATGACGTGCCTGGAAAGCAAAAACCATACCGGATCTGTACTCCTGTCATCTCTGCAGTCACAGGCCGATCGGTGGCTGACCCCACACCAACTGCAGATCGGAAAAGTGGTGTGTGACAATGGAAGCAATCTGTTGGCAGCGTTGAGACTAGGCAATTTAACACATGTGCCCTGCAGGGCACATGTGTTAAATTTAATAGTCCAACGTTTTGTCTCCAAGTACCCAGGATTCCAGGACGTTCTCACCCAGTCCAGAAAGGTGTCGGCCCATTTCAGACGTTCCTACACAGCCATGGCACGCCTTGCTGACATTCAGCAGCGCTACAACATGCCAGTCAGGCGTTTGATTTCTGACAGCCAGACTCGCTGGAATTCAACGCTCCTTATGTTGGAACGTCTGCTGCAACAACAAAGGGCCGTCAACGAGTACCTTTTTGAACTGGGTGGTAGGACTGGATCTGCACAGCTGGGGATTTTTTTCCCCCGTTACTGGGTGCTTATGCGCGATGCCTGCAGGCTCATGCGACCTTTTGAAGAGGTGACAAATATGGTCAGTCGCACCGAAGGCACCATCAGCGACCTAATACCCTTCGCTTTATTCCTGGAGCGTGCCGTGCGACGAGTGACAGATGAGGCTGTAGACCAGCGTGACGAGGAGCTGGAAGCGCACGATTTCTGGTCGGAATCACCAGAACGAACCCAGGCACATGCTGCAACGCAGGGAGAGGTGCCAGAAGTGGAGTCAGAGGAGGAAGGTGGCTTTGTGGAGGAGGAGGAGGAGGACCAACAGGAGCAGGCTTCCCAGGGGGCTAGTGGTGACCTTTTGGGGACCCCTGGTCTTGTACGTGGCTGGGGGGAGGAGACCGTGGATGATGCAGTCCTTGATAATGAGGAAGCGGAGATGGATAGCTCTGCATCCAACCTTGTGAGAATGGGGTCTTTCATGCTGTCATGCCTGTTGAAGGACCCCCGTATCAAGAGGCTTAAGGAGAAGGACCTGTACTGGGTCGCAACGCTACTAGACCCTCGGTACAAGCATAAAGTGTCAGAAATGTTACCAACATACCACAAGTCCGAAAAGATGCGGCATTTACAAACCAGCCTGCAAAACATGTTGTACAATGCTTTTAAGGGTGATGTCACTTCAGGAACTCATCAACATTCCAGGGGCAGAGGTGCCAGTAATCCTGCCACGAGCACACCTGCAAGGACAAAGCCCTTTGGCCAGTCTGTAACGTCAGACATGCAAATGTTTTTCTGTCCAAGGCAGCGCCACAACCCTTCTGGATCCACCCTCAAAGAACGCCTCGACCGGCAGGTAGCGGACTACCTGGCATTAACTGCAGATATCGACACTCTGAGGAGCGATGAACCCCTGGACTACTGGGTGCGCAGGCTTGATCTGTGGCCAGAGCTGTCACAATTTGCCATGAACCTCTTGTCTTGCCCAGCCTCAAGTGTGCTCTCAGAAAGGACCTTCAGTGCAGCAGGAGGGATTGTAACTGAGAAGAGAACTCGCCTAGGTCACAAAAGTGTCGATTACCTGACCTTTATTAAAATGAATGAGGGGTGGATCTCGGAGGGTTACTGCACGCCGGAAGATTTGTTCTGACTTCTATGCAGCTGTCCTTCTCTTCAAGCCTCATGACTCCACACACAGCTGTCCTTTAGCGTCCTCCTCCTCCCTCCGCCACCGTTACAAACTAGGGTGCAAACCCTACTGGTTTAATTTTTTCTGGCCTCTGTGCTTCAGTGGCTGCGACCAAAAAAATGCCTATTTTCTGCATTTATATGACATAATTTTTCTGGCCTCTGTGCTTCAGTGGCTGCAACCAAAAAAATTTATATTTTCAGCATTTATATGGCATAATTTTTCTGTCAACTGTGCTTCAGTGGCTGCGACCAAAAAAATGCATATTTTCTGCATTTATATGGCATAATTTTTCTGGCCTCTGTGCTTCAGTGGCTGCAACCAAAAAAATTACTATTTTCAGCATTTATATGGCATAATTTTTCTGGCAACTGTGCTTCAGTGGCTGCGACCAAAAAAATGCATATTTTCTGCATTTATATGGCATAATTTTTCTGGCCTCTGTGCTTCAGTGGCTGCAACCAAAAAAATTTATATTTTCAGCATTTATATGGCATAATTTTTCTGTCAACTGTGCTTCAGTGGCTGCGACCAAAAAAATGCATATTTTCTGCATTTATATGGCATAATTTTTCTGGCCTCTGTGCTTCAGTGGCTGCAACCAAAAAAATTTATATTTTCAGCATTTATATGGCATAATTTTTCTGGCAACTGTGCTTCAGTGGCTGCGACCAAAAAAATGACTATTTTCAGCATTTATATGGCATATTTTTTCTGGCCTCTGTGCTTCAGTGGCTGTGGCCAAAAAAACTGGGCAAACAATGCCTACAAGGTCAACGACGTTGACCTTGTAGGCATTGTTTGCCCAGTTTTTTTGGCCACAGCCACTGAAGCACAGAGGCCAGAAAAAATATGCCATATAAATGCTGAAAATAGTCATTTTTTGCCATACGTTGACTCAACGTATATGGCAAAAAATGACTATTTTCAGCATTTATGTGGCATATTTTTTCTGGCAACTGTGCTTCAGTGGCTGCAACCAAAAAACTGGGCAAACAATGTCTACAAGGTCAACGTATGGCGAAAAATTACTATTTTCAGCATTTATATGGCATATTTTTTCTGGCAACTGTGCTTCAGTGGCTGCGTCCAAAAAAACTGGGCAAACAATGTCTACAAGGTCAACGTATGGCGAAAAATGACTATTTTCAGCATTTATATGGCATATTTTTTCTGGCAACTGTGCTTCAGTGGCTGCGTCCAAAAAAACTGGGCAAACAATGCCTACAAGGTCAACGTATGGCAGTTGTTTAAAGAGAACAGTAGATTACTAGCCAGCAAAGCTACCTAAGCTAAAATGTCCCTCAAATCCCTGCAGACTTCTGTCCCTCCAATACAGAGCAGTATCAAGCAGATTACTAGCCAGCAAACTTACTATCATCTGTCCCTGAAATCACTAACAGCTCTCCCCCTACACTATCTCTTCCAAGCACACACAGGCAGATTTTTCAGATACATTTTTGCCCTTGATCCCCCTCTGGCATGCCACTGTCCAGGTCGTTGCACCCTTTAAACAACTTTAAAATCATTTTTCTGGCCAGAAATGTCTTTTCTAGATGTTAAAGTTCGCCTTCCCATTGAAGTCTATGGGGTTCGCGAACCGTTCGCGAACCGCTCGCATTTTTGCGCAAGATTTGTTCTGACTTCTATGCAGCTGTCCTTCTCTTCAAGCCTCATGACTCCACACACAGCTGTCCTTTAGCGTCCTCCTCCTCCCTCCGCCACCGTTACAAACTAGGGTGCAAACCCTACTGGTTTAATTTTTTCTGGCCTCTGTGCTTCAGTGGCTGCGACCAAAAAAAATGCCTATTTTCTGCATTTATATGACATAATTTTTCTGGCCTCTGTGCTTCAGTGGCTGCAACCAAAAAAATTTATATTTTCAGCATTTATATGGCATAATTTTTCTGTCAACTGTGCTTCAGTGGCTGCGACCAAAAAAATGCATATTTTCTGCATTTATATGGCATAATTTTTCTGGCCTCTGTGCTTCAGTGGCTGCAACCAAAAAAATTACTATTTTCAGCATTTATATGGCATAATTTTTCTGGCAACTGTGCTTCAGTGGCTGCGACCAAAAAAATGCATATTTTCTGCATTTATATGGCATAATTTTTCTGGCCTCTGTGCTTCAGTGGCTGCAACCAAAAAAATTTATATTTTCAGCATTTATATGGCATAATTTTTCTGTCAACTGTGCTTCAGTGGCTGCGACCAAAAAAATGCATATTTTCTGCATTTATATGGCATAATTTTTCTGGCCTCTGTGCTTCAGTGGCTGCAACCAAAAAAATTTATATTTTCAGCATTTATATGGCATAATTTTTCTGGCAACTGTGCTTCAGTGGCTGCGACCAAAAAAATGACTATTTTCAGCATTTATATGGCATATTTTTTCTGGCCTCTGTGCTTCAGTGGCTGTGGCCAAAAAAACTGGGCAAACAATGCCTACAAGGTCAACGACGTTGACCTTGTAGGCATTGTTTGCCCAGTTTTTTTGGCCACAGCCACTGAAGCACAGAGGCCAGAAAAAATATGCCATATAAATGCTGAAAATAGTCATTTTTTGCCATACGTTGACTCAACGTATATGGCAAAAAATGACTATTTTCAGCATTTATGTGGCATATTTTTTCTGGCAACTGTGCTTCAGTGGCTGCAACCAAAAAAACTGGGCAAACAATGTCTACAAGGTCAACGTATGGCGAAAAATTACTATTTTCAGCATTTATATGGCATATTTTTTCTGGCAACTGTGCTTCAGTGGCTGCGTCCAAAAAAACTGGGCAAACAATGTCTACAAGGTCAACGTATGGCGAAAAATGACTATTTTCAGCATTTATATGGCATATTTTTTCTGGCAACTGTGCTTCAGTGGCTGCGTCCAAAAAAACTGGGCAAACAATGCCTACAAGGTCAACGTATGGCAGTTGTTTAAAGAGAACAGTAGATTACTAGCCAGCAAAGCTACCTAAGCTAAAATGTCCCTCAAATCCCTGCAGACTTCTGTCCCTCCAATACAGAGCAGTATCAAGCAGATTACTAGCCAGCAAACTTACTATCATCTGTCCCTGAAATCACTAACAGCTCTCCCCCTACACTATCTCTTCCAAGCACACACAGGCAGATTTTTCAGATACATTTTTGCCCTTGATCCCCCTCTGGCATGCCACTGTCCAGGTCGTTGCACCCTTTAAACAACTTTAAAATCATTTTTCTGGCCAGAAATGTCTTTTCTAGATGTTAAAGTTCGCCTTCCCATTGAAGTCTATGGGGTTCGCGAACCGTTCGCGAACCGCTCGCATTTTTGCGCAAGTTCGCGAATATGTTCGCGAACTTTTTTTCCGACGTTCGCTACATCCCTAATAACAATAGGAAAAGAAGATCTTAAGACTGCTTGGTAGGGATGAGAAAAATATTTTGCCTCATTTTGCAATGAAAATACACTCATAAAATATAATGCATAGGGAAAAAAGGTTGCAAGGTTTGAAAAATTTTGCACCCAAAAACACCCTTTGATTTCAATGCATTTGATGACTTTTTTGCTATTGTCCACATTTTTGGAGAACCAAAAAGGGTCTACTTGGGAACTACTTGGAAGTTATGAGGTGTAGAGGGCCCAGCAACAGCCTCAGTGGTGTAATTATAGAGGAAGCAGACCCCGCAGTTGCAGGGGGGCCCAGACTGTGGGGTCTGCTTCCTCTATAGTTAATAAAATAAATCCTCCTCCCCAGCTGCTCTCTCTTGCCGGTGAGGAAGGGGGAAGTAAGTTGGCAGGAGTGAGCAGGTTGGGACAGTAAATGGGAGGAGCAGAGGTGGGGTGTGGGTGGGACAGAGGCGGGAAGTGGGTGGGAGAATGGGGATTGGAGTGTGCCTGGTCCCTCTGAAGATTTTTTGGCAGGGGGCCCGGCACACTCTAGTTGAGCCACTAAACAGCCAGTTTACTTTACATTTACAAATTAAATATTTAACAATTAAATAGAACAATCGTCCTACAATGATAATCTCTTGGATGTAGTTGTATGCAATGCCAGTATTTAGCACACTTGATACCCAGCTTTGAAATGTATTTTTGCATAAAAACAAAAGGGCCATACAGTATATAAGATACAGTGAAATACAATACTAGTACTAGCTACTACTACTACAATTACTACTGCTAATAATTATGAGTGTAATCACTGAATTAAAATTCCAAAGATTCCTCATCTGAACATTTTCAGTTTTGCCCAAATCGAAAATATGGGGAAGATCACTCCCCTTATGAATGCCTACTGTTCTGTTGACATTAAGGGGCACAATTACCTAAGGTCGAATATCGAGGGTTAATTAACCCTCGATATTCAACCGTCGAAGTAAAACCCTTCGACTACAAATGCTTCGAAGGATTTAAATCCATCGATCGAAGGATTTTCCTTCGATCAAAAAAAGCTTAGAAAGGTTATGGGGACCTTCCACCTAGGCTAACATTGGTGCTTGTAGGTTTTAGGTGGCGAAGTAGGTGGCCAAAGTTTTTTTTTAAAAAGACAGTACTTCAGCTATCGAATGGTCGAAGAAGCCAATTTGATGGTCGAAGTAGCCAAAAAAATACTTCGAAATTTGAAGTATTTTTCATTCTAATCCTTCACTCGAGCTAAGTAAATGTGCCCCTAAGTAAATCTTCCATGTAGTCTGTCAAAAACTGATTCCTATTGCTTAAATATTATGGTTTTTTAAATTATTTTAGCAGATAAAGGTTTTGACTCCAGTTCACTTCAATCAAGCCCTATGTTGATCAGAGAGCTCTGGGACACATTTAACTATATCCAGAACTCAAATAGAGCCTTTGCTGACTGCATTTTGTGATTGCATCCAAGGAAAGGAACTGCCACTTTCAGCTAGTTCGATATTTAAAAGCACTAGACTTTGTAAAACCTAGCAATTTCAAAGTAATCTGTAATTGCCAGCCTAATGAGAAATATATAGATTTTATATCTCAATAAATTACAGCTTGTTCTAAAAAGTAGAAAAGAGTGCATTTCTTTTTTTTATCACAAAACAAGTATCATCTCTCCCTGGATGCAATAAACAGTCATTTTTTCTGAGACTAACATACACTGGGAAAAGTACTTTGCTTCAGTAAGAGTGCTTTCATCTGTCTGTTATGTGAAAAGATGTTCAGCACAGCTTTAGAATTATCTAAAAGTCATTCTCATCTGAGAATTAATTATGATATGGCACAGTTCTCTTTTTGTAACACTGTCCTCACATTTCACAGGCCTAAAAAGCCTCTCTTGCTGTCCTGCGTGGAAGGTAATTATGGTGTTTTACCTGACTCCATTACTACAGTACAGCCTGTTAGGTAAATATATCAAAGTCTTCTGGCTGTGAAGCTGGAGGAGAGAAAAATAATCATAGTTTTCAAAGGAAGAAAGTGGAGTGGCCTTACAATTCCCTTTCTCTTTCTTTTTTACAGCATTTCTGTTGGGAAGGTAAACTTTTCGGAGCTGGTCTGGGAATGATTGGAAAAATAGAGAGTGAAGATAAAACTCATACAAGCAGAAACTTCAAAATAGTTTAAGCAATTACATGAACTGGAAATTCATGCAACATTTTGAATACTGCTTACCTACAGTATACGAGGAAGCGGGGAGGCCACTTTTTTCTTTTTCCCATTTGCCAATTAATTCTTCTTAATCATGTAACTTCAATATCACAAGACAGACTTCCCAAATGATAGATCTTAACATTTAACGCTAAAGATGGTTGGATATGCCTCTGTCCCATTGTGTCAACAGAGGTGTTTCTGAGACAGGAGTTGCCTCCCCCAGCCACTTCCTTTCCTGAAAGAAAGGCAGCAACGCTAGTGCAGAGAGCCCAATTGCGCTCTCTCACACTAGTAAAGCTGAATCTGGCTCTTAAAGGAATTGTTCAGTGTAAAAATAAAAACTGGGTAAATAGATAGGCTGTACAAAATAAAAAGTGTTTCTAATATAGTTAGTTAGGCAAAAATGTAATGTATAAAGGCTGGAGTGATTTGTTGTATAACAAGTCAGTCTGAACCCAACTTCCTGCTTTTCAGCTCTCTTGGTTTACACTGACTGGTTACTCTGGCTACCAGGCAGTAACCAATCAGAGACTCGAGGGGGGGCCACATGGGTCATTTCTGTTGCTTTTGAATCTGAGCTAAATGCTGAGGATCAATTACAAACTCACTGAACAGAAATGTACCATGTGGCCCCCCTTCAAGTCGCTGACTAACTCAGAGTTATAGAGCTGAAAAGCAGGAAGTTGGATTCTGGCTGTTTTATTAGACATCTGTTCACTCCAGCCTTTATATATTACATTTTTGCCTAACTATATTAGAAACATTTTTTATTTTGCACAGCCTATCTATTTACCCAGTTTTTATTTTCACACTAAACTATTCCTTTAACAGTACCAGGAGAGGCTTTTGTCATCCCTGGTAACCCGTTCGGCACTGCCCCCTGAGGCAAGTTTTTCAACTGACTTTCTAGAACTCTTTTAAAACTACCACTTTGTAATACATAAACCAGTGAAACTTTCTTTGGTGAACTGCCAGGCTTTTCTCTCGCTCATTCTAGGAGTTTAACATTCCTTTTAAAGTGCTACATGTTTTTCAATAAATATTCAAAGTTAGAGTAACTGCAACTTCTTGGTCTGCTTAACTTGTACTGTGGATTAGATACTTAAGGGAGACTTGGGCATGCAAAAGGCTTCAGCAGTTAGGATTGTCCATATCAATTCTTAGGGGCATATTTATTATACTGTGTAAAAAATACACCACATCACCAGGCTTCGCTATGTAAACAGCATAAAAAACTAAATTTTTTGCCCCAGGGATCGGTGTAAAGCCCTAATTTTTTACAAGGACGGGGGGCATGTTAACTGCTCGAGTCAAATTCGGGTGCGCTAGCATCAAATTTTGTGCGTCTGCATCAAATTCGGGTGCACCCGTGTCGAATCTCATGCGCCCGCGTCAAATTCAGACTCGGCCCAGTTCAAGTATGTCCGCGGCCCGCCAGTTGGGGACCCCTGTATTAGTGTATATGCAAGATCTAATCAAATTTCAAATATATTTGTGCAAACCAGGAAATTGCTGTTCTTCCACATCGGTAAGGCAATATGAACAATGTTGCATTGTGAAAAGTAAATTTTTGTTCTTAAATTTTATTTTATTGTTTTTTTATCTTTACTTAAAATTTTTCATTCCTTTTTTTTCTGTCATGGAACAGATAACATATCTCTACAACACCCATAAATACATTTTAGTGGTACACCCCTGAGGTGATATATAATGCATGCTACATGATTATAAGCACTTAATGATAACCTTACACCATAAACATTATTTTTAGTTTGTGTACCCACAATGCACTTCTTGTATGTCACTGCTGTAGTCAACAAATAATTGTATGCTTATAAAGGCTGAAGGTGACTACTAGCAACCACTGTTTTAATACAATTTTATTTAATACAGACAATTAAAGGGGTAGATTTATCAAGGGTGAAAGTGAATTCGAGGGAATTTTCGAAGTAAAAAAATTCTAAATTCAAAGTAATTTTTTGGATACTTCGACCATCGAATAGGATACTACGACTTCGACTTCTAATTCGAGTCGAAGTAAAATAATTTGAATATTCGACCATTTGATAATCGTCCTGTACTGTCTCTTTAAAAAAACTTTGATTTCAATACTTCGCCAAATTAAACCAAAATTAAAATTATGTTAGCCTATGGAGACCTTCTAGAGCATTTTTCTAAGTTTTTGGAAGTCAAAGTTAAATCATTCGATCGATCTCTGAAATCCAATCGTTCGATCAAACGATTTTACTTCGACCGCAGGATACCCAAATTCGATGAATAAAACTTCGACTTCAATATTCGAAGTCAAAGTATTCCAATTCGATGGTCGAATTTTGAAGTATTTTTACCTTCGCAATTCGACCCTTGATAAATCTGCCCCTTAATCTGAATGTTTCCATGTGGCTCTTATGCATCTGTAATTTAGTACTAGGTGATGGGAGTGGGAATGGTAGTTTAGCAATGTCTATAGGTCCTGCAGTTTGCCTCATGTTAACCCCTCAAGTTAACCATTTAGATTTACATGTTCAGCTTATCTTTGTAATGTCATTAACCCATTTCAGGGGCCGATTCACTAAATTCGAGTGAAGGATTCGAAGTAAAAAAACGGCGAATTTCGAAGTATTTTTTGGGCTACTTCGACCATCGAATGAGCTACTTCGACCTTCGACTACGACTTCGAATCGAAGGATTCGAACTAAAAATCGTTCGACTATTCGACCATTCGATAGTCGAAGTACTGTCTCTTTAAAAAAAACTTCGACCCCCTACTTCGGCAGCTAAAAGCTACCAAAGTCAATGTTAGCCTATGGGGAAGGTCCCCATAGGCTTTCCTAAGTTTTTTTGATCGAAGGATATTCCTTCGATCGTCGTTCGATTCGAAGGATTTAATTGTTCGATCGAAGGAATAATCCTTTGATCGTACGATCGCAGTATTTGCTCTAAATCCTTCGACTTCGATATTTGAAGTCGAAGGATTTTAATTCCTAGTCGAATATTGAGGGTTAATTAACCCTCGATATTCGACCCTTAGTGAATCAGCCCCTTACTGTAACATTAATGTCAGTACCTTACAGTTATTTTATTTAGTTTCCATACACTGAAGAGAGATTTGGTTGTTTTTTCTGGTCTGTGGTGCCCAGTGTTTCCATGTTCTTATTCAAATGATGTTTCCCTGGAAACCACATTTCTGCCTCATGCAATTTAAAGTATGTTTGTATAAGCAGTAAAATGTGCAAAACATGCCAAATGTACATTATCACTGAAATAGTATATGTATATCTACAAATCCAGTTAATTTAACAGCATACCATGTATGTGTATTTAATTACTAAATTGTGAAAAACAGCAGCATAGCAATAAAGGCCCTAAGCAGTTAAAAAGAAGCAAATGTAAGACCTGCCAGTTATGTGCAGTATCATTATAAAATACTTTACCAAAGAGATGTACTATTTTTAAAAATGTGGCAAGCATAAAGCTGTTAGCCAAGAAAAACAGGATAAAAAGATACAGTAATTGCAATCTTTGTTACAACTAATATATAACTTTTGCACTTTTTTGGGAACTATGGGAACAATGGTGTTTTATCTATCTGCTATGTAACCTGTGCCTTTTCTCTTATTTTTTTTAGCTTGAATTGCTGCCCCCAAGGCTATGCAGCAGCTTGTTTATATAATGTTTCTGAAAAAAACAAAAGCTTTACCACTGTAGGCAAAAGTACATTCTATCTTAAAGGGAATGTATGGTCAAAAATTAAAATCCCCCTTTGGCTTTGGGGAGTGAATATAAGCATTTTTCTAATTACAAATAATTATTTTTTATGAGCTTTTTTTTAGTTGCTTTCAGTGAAATCATATCCCCCACATACCTGTTCATGCTTCAGAAGCATGCAAAACCTTCACGGCCCATGGCCGTCTCATCTGCTTGGCCCTTGTGCTTCTACTTCTAGTCCCGCCTACCAATGAAAAACTAGTAGGCAGTCTTGTTTGCAGATGCCTGCTTGATGTGCGTGTGCCTCGCCATCACTCCCACTGTTGTTTGACTGCCTACTCGTTTTTGATTGGTAGGCAGGCGGGACTAGAAGTAGAAGCAAGCAGGCCAAGCAGACTAGAAGGCCACAGGCCGTGAAGGTTTTGCGCACTGTTGAAGCATGAGCAGGTATGTGGGGGATATGATTGCGCTGAGAGCAACTAAAAAACGGCTCATGGAAAATAATTATTTGCGGTAATAAAAATGCTTATATTCACTCCCCAAAGCCAAAGGGGATTTTAATTTTTGACCCCACATCCCCTTTAATTACTTTAAAACACTTTCTGTTTTTAGTGTTACTGTTCCTTGAAAGGGTACTTGAGCCTAAAAACTCCAACCATCTCTTCTCTAGAGACTGCTAAGTGTCCCTCTCTCAGTGACATTTGGGGAGACTCCTGAGTTTTCTGTGTGTATTATGTCCTTCTTAAAATTCCCCTGACTACATTACAGAAGCTATCCAGACATATACAGTTCCACTTTGTCTCATTATTCCTTCTGTTTCTTTGACTATGACGCTTCTATCTCTCCTTCTTATCACAAATGAGCTTCTGACAGGTTTGTTATATTTAGCTATTTGTCGTTCCTTGCCTGTGTTTTAGAAAATGTCTCCAACACACCAAATATATCTTGCAGCCAATGTCTATCACAAGTTTTATACCAGGAATTCCAGTTCATCACAATAGTAAGCAAGAATCTTAAAAAGTCCACAAGAATACACAAGAAAGTGGACAAAAGTCAAAAAAGGCTTAACACACACTGGCATATTTATGAAATCTTATCAACAATATTACATTTTATAATATGTTAATCCTTTCTTTATTTCTCTTTGAATGTAAAGTATATAATGATTCATTTTCTGCATAACTGAATGTATACATATGAAATGGATTTTGCCTGGACTAATGCTTCTCTACAAACTCCACCAGTAAAGCAATGTCTATTTGTTGCCATTGGTGGTCCACTCTATGCAGAATATTGAAGTATGCAACAATATTATCACCCGAAAAGGAATGTGAAAACAATGTCCTATGTACCATAAGAGGCTGATAGCCCTAAAGACACTAGTGTGTTGAAACATAGAGCAAAAAGGAGAGAGATGGTGTGGAAAGAAAGAGGAGCACAGAAGAAACATATGAAGCAACAACGTGGGGGGTGGGGGAAGCAAAATGCATTCAAGTGTGAAGAAGGACACAGCAGGGGGCATATAAAAAAACATAAAAAATTTGATTAATAGAGTCTTCAGAAAGGAATGAAAGTCATAACAAAGAGCAAAAAAGAGTTATAGGAAAAAACAGATAGGGATGGAAGGCAAAGTATAGGTAGTACCAGGGCCAGAACTAGGGTATGCAAAGTAAGCACGTGCTTAGGGTGCAAAACTTAGGGGGCCTGTGATGGCGTACAAGAAGTGAGGGGGGTGATCCCGCCGGCCAGGATAAATAAACTATTAGAAACTGTACAGATTGCTTATAAGGTATGGAGAATCTTTACATAGTTAAATAATTAGTTAGGTTGAAAAAAAGGCACCTGCCTAACTGCTAGTTGATCCAGAGGAAGGCAAAAAAAAAAAATTTGAAGCCTCTCCAATTTGCCTCAGAGGGGGAAAAAAATATTTGCTGGCTCCAAGATGGCAATCGGACCAATCCATGGATCAACTTGTACTATGAGTTACCTTCCATAACCCTGTATTTACTCATTTGCTAAAAAGCCACCAACCCCTTCTTAAAGTTGAAAATGATTATGAAAATATAACTACTGTATGCACTGAAGTAAGTGGGATACCTGAGAAAACCTATTCAATATCTTTGCTATTAGGTGAAATGAAATGGTTGAAAGGTTGACATAAAAAAGACTGAGACCATCACCTTTGCCATCATCATTTTAAAGATCCATCTTGAATTGTGGGTTAAGGGAATTAGCTATTGTTTCTGAAGGTAGTATCTATTAGTTTTGTCCCTGACAATAAAATAATGATATTGACAATAGAATAATGAGAACACCCTATTCCATGACAGGTAATGGCTGGTATTTAGGACTATTAATATAAATTAAAGATCAAGACCCCTCGTCCTGGTACTTACAAAGGCCAGACCTAAGGCAGATAAGGGGGAAGGGAATAATGGTCTCAGGTAATCATACAATGACATGCTGACCAAAGGTCAACACTCTGCAGACAGAAGTCAAACAACAGTTAGATACAAAAGTGTTGCTTCAGAACTGTAAACACCCATCCTGTCTCAAACTAGCAGACATAGATTTTATGGTTTGTGTATATTGGAATCAGGGAAACATAAAATGATGTAAAAAGGTATTGCAATATTTACTATAGTAAGCTTACATGCCTTCTAATATAGAAGGAGGGCTTTTGACCATGTTTGGTATTTCCGTGTATGCTTTGCTCTTATGGTAAATGCTCTGTAAAAAGGTAGAAAAGCTTGTTCTAAGAGGAGTATATTTGGGAAGTTCTCCTGTCACACTTAGGTACTATGCTGTGGTGTGATTGTGACAACTTCCTATGCAAAACTCTTGTCTTGTTTGTCTTTGTCTAATAAATAACCTCACTTATTTAAATAGCCTTTTCTCTGAGTTTTGCTTTTATAAATGAGGTCTGAGTAATAAAATTACCAACATCCCTCCCTGTATCTTTAAATTAAAAGAAGATGCCTTGACCACTAACATTCAAGAATGTGTACTTGAAAATCTATTATCATGCCCAGAAAATAAAATACTATAGTTAGGGGCCGATTCACTAACTTCGAGTGAAGGATTCGAAGTTAAAAAACTTCGAATTTCGAAGTTTTTTTGGGCTACTTTGACCATCGAATGGGCTACTTCGACCTTCGACTACGACTATCGAAGGATTCGAAGTAAAAATCGTTCGACTATTCTACCATTCGATAGTCGAAGTACTGTCTCTTTAAAAAAAAAACCCTAGTTCGGCATCTAAAAGCTACCAAAGTCAATATTAGCCTATGGGGAAGGTCCCCATAGGCTTGGCTAACTTTTTTTTGATCGAAGGATATTCCTTCGATCATTGGATTTAAATCATTTGAATCGTTCGATTCAAAGGATTTAATCGTTCAATCAAAGGAATAATCCTTCGATTGTACTATCTGCGCTAAATCCTTCGACTTCGATATTCGAAGTCGAAGGATTTTAGTTCCTAGTCGAATATCGAAGGTTAATTAACCCTCGATATTCGACCCTTAGTGAATCGGCCCCTCAGTGTACAAAACATGAGGTTGATTTACTGTTACAAATTAGCCCCATTTTTACATGTAGAAGTATAATAGTGTGTTATATTTTGCACTTTTGTATACCTCACACCTTAAATTGTGACCTATACAGTAAGAAATTGTGGCATTTGGTCATTTTTTGCTCATGCCAAAGTTTGCTTAAAAGAACAGTTCAGTGTAAAAATAAAAAACAGGTAAACAGAAGGGCTGTGCAAAATAAAAAAAAATGTTTCTAATATAGTTATTTAGCCAAAATTGTGATCTATAAAGGCTGGAGTGACTGGATGTCTAACAGAACTGAACTGAACACAACTTTTCAGCTCTCTCTATTTCTAAATTAGTCAGAAACTTTAACTAATTAGCTGCTAGCCGATTTGGCTGATTTGGTACTTTTACCATTTTTGAACATTTTGTACTCTTTCACTTTAATGGCTAATTGGAGGGGGGTCATTTAGTTTACCCAGAAAAACAATATATTGTTTTTTTTTCAGGACAACCTGAGCTACCAAAATATGCTAGAATTGTGGTGTAATTCCGCTTCTGTAAAAAATTATAGGATTCTAAGTGTCTAATAAATTTAAAAAAAAACAAACGTTTCACATAGTAAAATCTCATATATCAGAAAAATTATTTATTTTATGTATGAGAACACAGCAGATTTGGAAAGTTCTATGTCTCCTGAATGTGCCAATACCAAATATATATAGTTTTATGGAGATTTCTCAGTTGTATAGATCAAAATCTCCAAGGCCAAACATTCCACTAACAGTAGGTTACCCCTAGAAAACAACCCATTATTAGAAAGAACAGATTCTGGAGAATCATGAATAATGGGTAAATATATCTATGTACTCCAAACTACCAAGTTGCAATTCTTTGCTAAAGTTATATTTTTTTATAGAAATTGGTGATTTTTTGAAAAATGACCTCAAAGCTTCCAATCTACAGCATCATATCTTCCACACATCATTAGGTACCAATATAAAACACCCTAAATATGAATACCAAGGGTCCACTAAACAGCTTGATGCTAATGATGTATAGGTTTACCTAAGTATGTGGCATAGAGGGGCCCCAAAATTTAGACACCCTGTTCGAGCTATCAGTTCTGTAATTACAGAATAATAAACACATAAACACATTTACATCATTTTGGGGTGGGCAAAGGTAGAAAAAAGTATGTTCACCCCAGAAAACCATATATTTTTGGAATGTTCATATTCCCCCAAATCTAAATTGGGTATGCATGTCTTTCTACTCCAAAACACCAAGCCACAAACCTTTACTAAATTTTGGCTATTTTAGTGACATTTCCAGAAATCACCTCAAAACTTCCACCCTGCAGCATCTTATTTCCCACATACTGTTAGGTATCAAGATAAAACACTCCAAATATGAAAACCTGAGGTCCAAAAAACCTGTAAATGCCCATTTTACATAGGTTTATCAAAGTACATGGCATGTAAAAACCCCAGAATCTACCTTGTGCATACTTATTTGATGGCTTACAAATTTATAAATCCTGCCAGTTGTATGATAAAAGAACAAAAAATTATGGTGAGCCCTGAAAACCATATATATTTGGAAAGTACATAGCCTGACACATCCAAAATGGTTAATTATGTTTATCTACTCCAAACTACTTTTTATGACATTTCTGAAAATTGCCAAAAATATTGCAATTTGCCGCATTTATCTCACCCAATTTCTTACATACAATTGTAAATTTATGCCAGTTTGATGCCCAGTATGCATAGATAAACCAAAGCAGCTGGCATGTGCAGAAACCAAATAAAAATAGTGCATATAAATTTTCTCGGCTGCCTTCTACGAACGAAGACCCCTAACTGTCATATATTTTTGAAAACCCTTTGGGTTTCTGATTTGATACCTTAACCATTTGGCCAGGTGAGCAGCCTGTAGGGTTGCTCACTATATGTAACCTTGCCTCTGCAGTCCAGCCCAGCAGCAGCCTGATTGGTTGCAGTCAGCCAATCAGGGCTGACTCTGCCCTATATAAGACCAGGCTTCCAAACACTCCTTGCCTGAGCATTGGTTCCCATCCTAGCAGTGCGGCTTTGTCCCTAGCTACGGGTTACTGTTCTAGCCTCCTTCCTATTCACCTTGCCTTGATTTGTCTTATCTTGTCTTGACTGAACTCTTCCCTGTCTTGTCCTGCCTAGCTCTGAACCTTATCCTGTCTTGATCTGTCTTACCTTCCCCTTCTAGTTCTGCTCCAGTCCTGCTTTAAACCTGATCTTGCCTCAACCTAATTCTGCCTTGACCTTGACCTGACTTTGCCTTTCTGGTTCCTGTTCTGTTCTGACCTGTACCCTGTATATATCCTCCCACGTCTCGCTCTGCATCTTGCCCTGCCTTTTCCTCCCTCTCTTGCTGTCCGCTCCAGTCCTCTCCTGCTATCTGCTCCAATCTTCTCCTGCTATCTACTCCAGTCCTCTCCTGCTATCTGCTTCAGTCCTCTTGTGGTCCAGTCCTCATGCTATTCTGCTCTAGTCTCATTCTGCTCTAGTCTCCTTCTGCTCCAGTCTTCTTCCGCTATCCAGTCCTCCTATACCCGATCTCTAGTCTGCTCCTGTCTCCTGATCTACGCTTGCACCGTCCTGTACTTTACTTCTAGTCTGCTCCTGCCTCCTGATCTGATCTATGCCCACACCATCCAATCCTAATGCAGTCTGTTCATATCCTGACCTTCACCCTCTTCTTCCTGTCTAATCCAGTCCTGATCTTTGCCCTCTCCTTCCTGTTCCGCTGTCCTGTTCCACCTGTTCCAGTCTGACTCATCGCCCTCTTCAACCTGTTCCTGCCTTCCCTTTATGTCTTCCCTAGGCACATACAGCTCCTGCCTCAAGGACTCACCCTTCCTTCATCAGTCTCCACAGCGCCCCCTACCTAATCCTTGACACTGACATTTCTGAAAATCGCCTAAAAACATTGCAATTGGCCACATTTTTCTCACCCAATTTCTTACATACAATTGTGAAATACCCTAAATATTGATGACATGGGTCTAGTGAACAGTCTGATGGCCAATATGCATAGATCTACCAAAGCAGCTGTCATGTGCAGACCCCAAACAAAAAAAAACAGAAAAGCAACAACAAAATTAATTATAATAAAACTAATAAAATCCATGTACTGTATAGAAGCCTATGCTCATTAAAGAATAAAAATACACAAGCAGAAAGTAACAATAATCCTCTTAAAATTTCCATTTTCCTACTTTTTCCTAGGACAATTCAAAGTTATTTGGTCTTTTGTGAGGAGCAGGATTAAATACAACATAGCACAGAGGAAAATTCGTGGTGTGCTGCTCCCATTTCTGAAAATTCCCCACTGTAGAGAGATCAACTTCCGAATGTGGAAGTTAATTGAGCTCATTCTCAGTTATGGCAGTTATGAGCTCTGCAACTTCCCCCTGAGTACATGATGTTTTTTTAAAGATCGGATGTTGATCCTTTAAGTGCCATTCTTAATGGGGTATAATCAGATAGCAGGTGTGCCAGGGCATTAATGTGCCAATAGTTCCCACAAGGATACAGAGCTGAGCATGAATCTTATAGATATAATTCTGTGTGACTTATTACTTAACATTTAAGTTCCAGAACCACAAGAGAAAACAACTCATATTTGTAGGATGTTACAGAGAAGGTAGCACAGCACTTAATACACAAAGTTTTTTCGTTTTGGTGTCTCAGATAAAATCAGCTAAAATACCTTACAACTATATATATATATATATATATATATATATATATATATATATATATATATATATATATATTCGGATTCGGTTCGGTATTCGGCCTAATCTTTCACCAAGGATTCAGGGATTCGGTGCATCCCTAATATATATATATATTAGGGATGCACCGAATCCCTGAATCCTTGGTGAAAGATTAGGCCGAATACCGAACCGAATCCAAATCCAAATTTGCACATGCAAATTAGGGGCAGGGACAGAAAAAGTGGAAAAAAATTAAAAAATTTATCTTTTGTTATGAAAATTCACATGATTTCCCTACCTGCACCTAATTTACATATGGAAATTAGAATTCGGATTCGGTTCAGCCAGGCACATGGATTCAGCCGAATCCGAATCCTGCTGAAAAAGGCCGAATGCCGAACCAAATCCTGGATTCGGTGCATCCCTAATTTTTTTTTTTGACAGGTTCACCTGTCCTGCCTCCTGTTCCAAAATGTGTGCAAGGACCCTACTGACTACTGTGGGGAACGATGATGCTCAAAGATGACTGATAGCTCCAGGGTTCCCAAAATTTACTGTGTCAATAGGTACAGCATACTTAGTCCAAAAGAATCACTAGGGATGTCGCGGACTGTTCTGTGGCGAACTTGTTCGCGCGAACATCGGCTGTTCGCGTCCGCCGCAAGTTCGCGAACGTCGCGCGACTTTCGCCAATAGGCGTTCGCGTCAAAATCGTTCGACCATTCGACCATTCGGTCGCTAAAATCGAACGATTTTCGTTCGATTCGAACGAAAATCATTCGATCGAACGATTAAAATCCTTCGATCGTTCGAATCGAACGATTTTCGGATGTTCGAAGTTCGCGAACTGTTCGCGAACTGTTCGCATTTTTTGCCGGTGTTCGCGAACGGCGTTCGCGAACACATTATCGGCGGTTCGCTACATCCCTAAGAATCACATGCAGATGTAGTTTTTATGCCAAGTGCTGTACTCAACACTATTACTACACATCAGATGCAATTCTGTCAGATGCAACTACGCCTAATGGTTTGAATTATGCTAGAATTATGGAGGGAAATGCTGTAAAAAACATGATGAGCCCTAAATAGTTGACGGGAGGAAGGAATGAAGAAGCAAAGGCTCTAGTGGGGGAATGCAATAAAAGTTGGTAACAGAAAAATATTTACAATGCGAGTTATGCCTTTATGCAAATTTAATATAGCTTTTGCGAACCCAGAATCTGCTACCTCTTCCGGGAGTAGAAGAAGGTTTGCGAATTTTAGAGTTTGCACCAGTGCGCAGTGAATGTAATAAAAAGTCTTACTGAAAAGGTTATGTTTGCTCCAAAAACACCTTCAAGCACTTCTTAAAAGTGGGCAATGCGCAATTAAAATTCACAAAGCAATAACAGCTGAAGGAAGAATATTACATTGCAAAATGTGAATTTTTATTCTTATTTGTGCAAATTGTTTTGCTCTTTGTGACTTTTATAACATTCCTATATTGCATATACTGTAGGAATCAGACTAGCTGATTACTATATGCAATAATCCTCTAATTCACAACTAAATACTAATGAACCCGATTAAGGTTTATGCTGCATCTCGCATCTCTTTCTGTCTTCATTTTACAGAGCAAATATTTCTCACGTGAAACTATAATGGTATTTGGCATTATAACAAATACTTATATTTATGTTTTAAAACGTCAACCTCTTTCTTCGTGCATCTTATCAGGCGAGTAATGGCCGTAAGCTGACTGATCTTTTGGAGGAGGTTGAGGGTAACCAAGCAAGCACAGCCTTATCTCCAACTGTACAGATTTCTTTCATCATCTCTAAAGACAGTTGTTTCATCTTCTGTGACTCATCAGAGGCTTGTGTCAGTTCCTTCATGTGAAATTCAAGATAATGTTTTTTTTTTTTTCCTTAATAGAAATTTCCCCAGGGTGTTATGAACCCCATCACATTTGTGCCTCTTATCTGCCATCACTTTAAGAAATACTTCTTATGCAAAATGAGCTGTTAACCCCTTGCATTTCAGAGGAGGTGTAAGGTGGTATAGTATCATTATTAATTATTGTTTAAATAGAGAAATGCCTTTATTTTGAGGTGACTGGACCAGAGAAATAAGCACACAGTCTGAGGGTAAAAGCAGCTGTCTTTAGGATATCACAGTGCTAAGCCCAAACGTTTTGTTTGAAGAAATCAGAGTCATAAACATGAAAGTGTGGCAAGGATTGTATAAAATGTTAGTACCAAAATGTTTAATCCTAAATTACACTGCAGACATTTGAACAGGTCTCGGAGCTTAGTTTTTTTATTGCCTTTGCATAGAGAACTATAACTTCTCTAGAACTGAATGAATGGACTGGGAAAAGTGTCGGACTGGGATGCCAGGGGCCCACCAAAAAAGCCTTCTTTCCAAACTATTATTCTGCCTTTCTTCACTCACTTTATCCTCCTAGTCTTTTATATTTACTAACTATATTATTCTCCTAGTCTTTTATATCTACTTACTATATTCTTCCATTATTACACATTTTTCCCATATTTATTATAGAAATGCAGATGGTTTTAGTGGATTTATAGATACATGTACTGATGTTATATATAGTGTGACCTTCAGGTAGAGAAGATCATAACCACGGCACAGTTTTCATTAGGAACAAAATCCACTTCTTAGCATACTAGCTTCACATAGGATTAACAGTCTCTGTTCAACACCCACATTGGTGTACACATTAACACAATTTGCCAGCACTTACAGCTTTCACCGTACACAAGTCTCAGAATCCTCTCTTGGACTCACACTTGTCACTCTTGGAGGGGTTTTTCTCTTCCTCTGTCCAGTCCTTTGGAGCTCTCTCCAAACACTTCAGGTCAGTGTGGAATCACTCTCCTTCCTAGCTACCCACACAATTACACCTCCTTTCTGCACTTGGAGGTGCCCACAGCCTCTCACCCTCCTCCGGGTCCAGTAGGTATTCAGGGGAAGAACCCTGAGGTATAGTCCCACACCTCCCGTAATGGAACATGTAATGAAAGACTCACCCTATTCTTCTCCATTCACTCCAGGAACCATGAAAAGTTTTTAAATGTCCACATTAAACTTGGAGGTAAATCTTGTTTCATATTAACTGTTTAGGCTATGGATCCTTGGCTTTAAATGTTCACTACACTTTAATTTAATCTTTGTTTTGCACCAACACCCCAGTGTGGTTTAGACCGAGCACTGGGATTTCTTTCTGTGGTGGGTGTACAAATTGGAGCCAAATATTGGATATAGCTCCCATTCAGCCTTTAAAATAGGGACTTATTTATAGGCGTATGTTAATTGGATGGGGCCTAAAAACTCCCTGCTTTCTGACTAGAGCTCCTGGGTTAAGGGTAAATGCACTTTAGTCTTACTACTCTGTCACACTGTTTGCTGGGGGACTTGATTTTAAATGCACTACAAACTTAGAATGCTAATGGATATTGTAGGAGTCATGTACAATAAGGTGCCTTGACATGGCATGTAAGCTTACATATTTTGGCCAAAGTGTGGTACTACACCTACTAGGGGGCCCATTCACTAAGTTCGAGTGAAGGAATAGAGGAAAAATAGTTCGATTTCCAGATGGTTTTTTTGGCTACTTCGACCATCGAATTGGCTACTTCGACCTTCGACTACGACCTTCGACTTCGAATCGAACGATTCAAACTAAAAATCGTTCCACTATTCGACCATTTGATAGTCAAAGTACTGTCTCTTTAAGAAAAAACTTCGACCCCCTAGTTCGCCACCTAAAAGCTACCGAAATCAATGTTAGCCTATGGGGAAGGTCCCCAAAGGCTTTCCAAGTTTTTTCTGATCATCATCATCATTTATTTATATAGCGCTGTCAAGATACACAGTGCTTTCGAAGGATAATCCTTCGATCGATGGATTAAAACCCTTGAATCGTTCGATTCGAAGGATTTAATCGTTTGATCTAACGATTATTCCTTCAATTGTTCAATCGAACGAATTGCGCAAAATCCTTTGGAGTCGAAGGATTTTAATTCGCCAGTCGAATATCGAGGGTTAATTAACCCTCGATATTTGACCCTTAATACATCTGCCCCCTAATTTTTTGCAATAAATATTTTTAAGGCAAACTGTGCTCTGGCAATCTTTCACCTTCTGTTTTACACTTGTCAAGTGTAATCGTTTTGCCTAGATCTATCAAGGTTTTAGTGGCTTTACCGGCAGATTGAACATTGTTTTCTTAATTTTACTGTCATACAAAAATATTTTTGAAACAAATATTTTACTTAACATTGGAATTCTTAAACCCCTCTTTTATTTTTGTACTTTAGCACAGTTATTCTGAAAATGTGAAAGGCCAAACTTGTAAATAGAACCACTGGTTTTGAAAATGTATGCAGTTGCAAAGAATACATCAGAATTTCACAGAGACTATAGTATTGCAAATATTGCATCTTCTAGACCTCCCACTCAGTACTCAGGTGTAAAGTTGCAGAAGTGCCAGATAAGTTCAAGAATAATTTTGTGGGAAAATCTGGATACATAACAACCAAGAAGAGTTCAAGTCAGTTAATCAACCCATGGAAAGTACGTCACCCCAATTGTGTCATTTTTGCCATGATAAGCACAAATGCATCAAAGTGCACAGCAATGCATGCAAAAGTGTTAGAGCACTCAGACTGAAGTGCTTGGAGGAGTGCAAGCCAATGTACTTACATGATGACATCCATAGTGACACATGGAGGGTCTGACATGCCTCTGAATATGCATGGGAGTTGGTTTTGGGAGAGTCTTATGTGATAATCTTGTAGGGGAGCATGGACATTGTAAAATGGTTCCCAGGAATTCTTTGAAGGTGGATAACCCTTCAAGATATTGTAATTGTCCTCTAACAAGTAATAAGATGGTGGAGATCTTGTATTCTAAATTATTTTGGAATATCTGGAAAATAGTCTGTTGGAGAAGTTGAACATTTATTGAGAGGAAAGACAGACTTGAACTGCCATAGCTGAAACTGCCTTAGGAAGTCCAGGAAACATGGACGGATGTAATCCATAGTTGGTAAAAAATGGAGTCTGTTTAATTGAAGAGCATAGAAAGTTATTGTAGATGAATTTTGTCAATAAAAAAAAGAGCACACCAAATATCTAGTAATAAAAGATAAAAGACAACAAAAGTATTGCTTCAGGGTTTGGTTAATTCATTTTGTCTTCTTGATGGAATGCTATGATAAAATTCATTGATGTGAAACCCCAAAGAGTTTTATATAAACGTTTTTGCAATGGTCATGTTTTGCAGGAACAGATATTAAGGTTGCAATATTTAATTACATTAGGCTAATAAAAAAGTCTTTTGCCTAAATGTATGGTTTTATGAACTTCCACATGACCTGTCAAGGGATGGTTATGCATTAGCTGTAAAACCTGTAGCGATTTTGGCAGAAAAAGGTTGTCTTTAAAGAATAAAAATCTATATTAACTTGGCAAACCTTTTGAAAGTACAGGATGAAATAGATAGTTAACTTTAAAAAGGCATTCACTTTAAAGGAGAAGGAAAGGCTAAAATTAAGTAAGCTTTATCAGAAAGGTCTATATACAGTAAATACACCAGTAAACCCTCAGAGTAAGGCTGCTCTGAGTCCTCTGTCAAAAGAAACACCACATTTCTTTCCTTTTATTGTGTACACATGGGCTTCTGTATAAGACTTCCTGTTTTCAGCTTAAACCTCCAGGGCAGGGCTTGAGCATGCTCAGTTTACTCCTCTCCCCCTCCCTCCTCCCATTCCTGCTGTAATCTGAACTCAGAGCTGTAAGTGAGCAGGGAGAGACTCAGGCAGGAAGTGATGTCACACCAAGTTTATATGGCAGCTTCTATCCTAAACAGACAGATACAGTGTCTAGAGCTGTTCACTCAGGTATGGTAAAGCATTCTGCAGAATAAACATAGCATTCTAGCTTGCACTATTGTGGCTAATATGTTGGCAATAAACTGTCTTGGAGCTTTCCTTCTCCTTTAAAGCAACAAGGGGTGAAGGTGTAGAATGGTGTGACTCTCATCAAGCCTATCATTTGAGAAAATTCAAGAAAGTGCATATGCCTTATGGTTCTGAGATCCGGGTCTGTAAGTGATATGAAAATATGAAATATGATATGATACCTGGCCTTTGGAATTTTTAGCCTCTTCGCTATGCAGAGGTATTCTAAATCTTAGTGGTCAGAGTAGATAAGAATTGGATTGTTTATTCATGGTATTAAATGAGAATAGCTTACAGATGGGATGGCAAGAACAGATAATGCCCTAAGGGTGTTAATAGTAGAACGGCACAGAGGCAATTCCATGTATAATACCCCAGAATTCATATTAGAATGGCACAGAGGCAACTCCATGTATAATACCCCCCCTAGAATTCACATTAAAATATCACAGTCTGGAGGCAATTCCATGTATAATACCACCCGTAATTCAAAGTAGGATCATGGCACATGGTATAATACTTCAAGAATTTATATTAGAATGGCACAGAGGAAATTTCATGTATAATACCCCCGAATTCATTGTAGAATGGCACAGAGGCAATTCCATGTAGAATAACCCATGATTCATAGTAGAACAGAAGGTGAAATCATTGCCAGAGATCTCAGTGTTGGAGAGACACAGAGCAAATGATTAATACAAATTATAGGGGCTCTTGTGATCACAACAGGAGGATCGTGGAGTAAAGTTTGATCAGCTGCTCTCATCTTACTGAGAACAAGGAAGGACAGGCAGTGGAACATTTATTTAAGAAATGTCCAGAAAAGCCAAAATAGAAGAAAGAAGGTAATGAAAAAGTGCAAACCACCAGAAACAGAGCACAGCAGGAACAGGATCAAAAAAGTTTATAAATGTAGCCCCATGTAAGATGTGTCTGGCAATGGTCTTAACCAGCTACTAGTTAAGGCAATAACGTTTCAAGTACTAATCAGTGACTAGAAAATAAATTGAAGTGGAAAATATTTAGTTCAATAAGTTAAGGAGCCGACAGCTTGCAACTGTATGTCTAAATTTGTGCCTCCATGATTTAGTGCCAATATGTGCTCAGACCAATCTGACTTAATGAGTCATGACTTTACAGTTATCCCTTAAGCAAAAGGAGGCCCTTTTTATTACCTTTGGCAATTGCCTTTGCTCCTGTCTTAGATTAGGTGCTACCAATTCTGTAACTAGGGGTGCCAAAATAAGCTGTGCTCTCACTTCTTAGTTATAACTTTTTCCTAAATGTTGGCTCTGCTAACCTGTCACCTGTTTTCTGATCTTGGGCTATTTCACGGATCTGGTTTTAACTCAAACTGTCCTGATTTTTGACTACAGCTGAGGTAAGGAGACCCGTGCCCTTTCCACATGCAACAATGCAACACATCTCCTGAGGGTTAAACTCTGATGGATACAGTGGAAAGTAGCAGTAGTGGTCATCTGTGACAGAAGGCTAGAGGTAAGGGTTAGTGATGGGGGAATTTGCGCCGTTTTGCCGGAAAATTTGCGAATTTCGAGCGAAATTCGCGAAACGGTGAAGAATTCGCAAAACGGCGCCAGGGTCTCGTTTTTGACGTCGGCGCCCGTTTTTGACGCCGGAGCCCGTTTTTTGATGCTGGCGTCCGTTTATTTCCGACGCCGGCAAAATATTTTTCTGACGCCGGCTAATTTTTTCGGGTGAATTTTCGCCGTGTTTCGAAATTTATTCGCTGGCGGTGAATCACGCAAATTTGCCGCGAATTCGCGCCTGGCGAATAAATTCGCCCATCACTAGTAAGGGCAAAATGCCCAGAAGAGTACAGCCATGAGAGCCAAACACCAGGCTGCATGTTACAGTGCCTTAGTGTATCAAGTACTGTTTGGGGAATACATTTACTCAACAGGGTCCTGTAAATTCAGCTCAAAACTCCCTTAAGTGTGAGGTTTACTAAGTTAGAGTTGTCTCTTTATTAGGGAATCTTTCTCAAACAACCTCATATAAATGTAAAAACTCAGTCTTCTTCAGTCTCTGGGTATACTGTACAAGTAAAATACTTACGTTTCCTTCTGCAGGAACCATTTTACCTTTCATATTGTTATCCCTTTATAATACAGAAAAGTATTATGTTACACTATGGGGGCTATTTACTTACAGTAAGTGCAAATTATTCTGGTAGGACTTTTAAAGAGGAAAATAAGTTTTTTGTAGGAAAAAAGGACTCAAATTTTTTGGGATTCATTAAAGTCAGATAGTGTTAAAAGTCAGCTCAAAAAAGTACTCCAACTCAGACCTGTTGAGAACATGTACAAGTCAATGGCAGATGTCACGTTAACAATTGGAAGATTTTATGAGCTGCGCTGGGTTTCCGAAAAAATTGTAGCTTTCAGGTGGTTTTACTAAAAAATCATAGGTTTCAGGTGCAAAATCCCAAAAAAATCATAGGATTTGGATTTTTTACGATTTTATCGTGACTTTTCCCACACAAGAAAAATCCATGAAAATTTAATGATAAATAGGGAAAAAGTCGGTTAGAGGTTTAGTCAGAAAATAGTGAGAACATTTCCGATTTTGATAACTAACCCCCTTAATGTCTCGTGAGAATAAAGAACCACTTTAACATTGCAAGAGTGTTACTATACTATTGTGTGTATATCAGTATTTATCAATATCAGTATTCATTTCAACATAAATACAGGGCAAAATTTGATATTGAAACTAAAAAAACATTCTACTGTCTGTCCTGTTGAGGAAGGTTAAAATAAATCAGCAGTCCACTTATTGACCCCTCTTTTTGCATGTTACTGATTTGGTTTTGATCCTGACCTGTTCATCCTGACTACACTCCTTGTCCCTAATGCTGTCTTATTGGTATTGACCCTGCCTGTTCCATGACTACAATCTCTGTTCCCCATCCTTCCTGTATACATTATGATTCCCTTGTCTGCCCAGACCTCCCTCCTTGGTCCTCTCACTTTCAGACCTGCCAGCATCCGAGTAGTGGAGGGCTCCCCCCGAAGAGAAAGACAGTTGTTATAGGCATAAGCAGGCACCATGATGGGGGGGGGGGTATTCTCAGTGCACTGCAAAGTTGTTTGGGTTGTGAAGAAAAATTCCAGTGACTCCAGTACATCTGATGGGGGACTATGACCACCTATTGCTGCACTTTGGCCTATCAAGTGATTGCATAAAGTCCATATAATATACTTATCTTTGCATTTATATGTATTCATGTTGTGCAACACATTTATCTTTGCAGCATGATATCAATGAGGTCAAACAAAAATAACCATCTTCCCTAGTTCATCTTTAGCAGATGCAGGGTTAATCATTTCTGAGCCGTGAGAGGTAGTTTGCTATGTAAGCTGTTATAAAAGGTTTGGGTGCGTTGCTTATTATTAAGAAATAATATGCTATTAGCAACTCAAACGAATTTGCACCACTGAAGAAACAAGTAATTAGCTTGCTATTTAGCAGCTATTAGGTGGTGTTAATTGGGTGCTACTGTCTATAGATCAGCAGGTTTTGTGCAAACAGCTGTAAAATTGGTGCGCACATGTACAATGTAACCTAACCTTTTAAATCTACAGGGAAATAAAATTACTCAGGTATGGTGTACAGTGTTATTGTTATAATAAACATTTTCATACATTTTGGGTGGGAAATCTTATCTGCAATCTGTGATTTATGTCAAGAAGGTGAAAATGCACCAATTTCAATCATTATCTGTGAGTATCAAAGCACTTGCCCTCTAACTGTTATCTAGTCCAACATTTTAATGGCTAGAAGAATCCAAATGATCATTTTGAATTAACGCAATTTCTGTTTAGTACTTGCAAACATGCTGTATAAAATGAGATGCAGTAACTAAACTTTAAAAAGAAAATGAATCAAATAAAACAAAACCTGGCCTATTTTCTGAGGTTCACATTAAAACAAAATGGCAATATAAAGACAATGGGCAAATCACAAAACTGGGGTAAAGCAAAATGCAGCATTTGCTTCTTCAGACACGTTAATTACACATTTTCCTTCAAACCAGTTTCTCTTGAAATAGGCACACCTTCCTTAGGACATTGGATCCCACCTAACCACCTAGTGGTCTGTTATATACTCCACCCGTATCCCCCCACTCTCCAATAGTGGCCCTATACCTTCAGGGTGATAGCCCTCCACTCTTCCAGGTTGGGCCCTTTTTTATCCAAGTCCTGGCCTGAAGCCTTGGTGTCCTTCCTACCTAGTCCTAAACTGTCACTGGTTTCCTCACCAGTGACACGGAGTGCCTATAGGAAACTAACTCCAATTTCCTCCTTGATGGGGCCACAACTGCCCTTACTAAATATCCTCACTATCTCGTGCACCTAGTGCTCACTCACTTAAGATCTTTACTGTCTATCTTCTCCTATCTACCGTTGGGTTCTCCACTCACCAATCTTGGACGGGGCACCTTCTTTTATACCCTTCTCTGTCCAACAACCTGTATCCTACACTTGTGAGCACTGACAGCATAAAAAAAGTCAGAAGATTAAATTGTGCTTCCTAATTGTTTGCTTTCCACATTTCAAGTTCAGGCTTATACAGTGGTAGGTCATTAGGTCCAATTTTTAGGCCCCATATGCCTTTATTAATCTCTATGTATGTTTGGGAAGCTGTATAGGATAATCTTCTAGGTTTCTTTTGGTGTACTCCAGTTACGGTGGCCATAGATGTAACAATTGCAATCTCCTTGTAATTAGCGATGGGCAAATAAATTTGCGAAATGCCCACGAAAATTCGCTGGCAAAAATTCGCCGGCGTCAAAAAAATTTTTTCAAAAAATGGGCGCCGGCATCAAAAACGAGACGCCGGCGCCATTTCGTGAATTTTTCACCGTTTCGCGAATTTCGCAGGAAATTCACAAATTTTTCGGCGAAATGTTGCAAATTCGCCCATCACTACTTGTAATTGCAATTCCCTGCAACCATTAGTTTTCAGTACAGAAGTGTTACAGCTGAATTGTCAGATATAGAGGTAGAATCCTACCTATATCTGGTGATTCAGCACGAACAGGGGGCGATGTTCGGTTGCCTTTTCAGCCAGCACGATCGATGAGCCAACTGATATCCAAGTCTTCTGCTGATATTGGTTGGCTCATCCCCTGCCATACATTCATCAAATATCGTAGGAAACTTCATTTTGTATGATATTATCTGTGCATCTATGGCCACCTTTAGACCCTGTCATAATCAGTTTGATAGTTCAATGTAAGAAAACCGTTTATAGAGATTTTTTCTCCCATGAAACTCAAATTGCTTTTCACAGCAAGCAAAGCAGACATTATAGGCACATTGAGGGGTTGATTTACTAAACCACATTTTTTCAGGTCAGGCTTTTTGAAAACGTTGTGGAAAATTCGTGGGGGGGATTTATTATGCCACAAAAGAAAAGAAAGCTGAAAGCTGAAATCATGTATATATCAATGGCAGATGTCCCTTTTACAACTGTAAGATTTTTCTTTGATTCATGGTGTTTAAGGTTATATGTTGTTTTTGATGCTTTTGTGCAACTATATGGGAAAAAATCATCGTTATTGTGCAAAAAGTTGCAGTATTCATGACTTTTCATTTTTGGTTTCAAAAATATCTAAAACCACTTTGACCTTTGATAAATAGGCCTCCACGTATGCCCAGACATCAAGGGGCAAATTCACTAACCCCCGAAAATTCACCAGCGACGTCTTCGCTCACAGCGCAACACTTCGACAATCATAGATTCGCCAGGACAATGCTTATTCACTAAAATAGAAAGTTGCGCCCAGGGTGCAGAATGATGGCGAAGTTGCACTAGCGTTACTTCGCCAAGCAAAGCTAAGTTGCATAGCATTGTCTAATTTGCATATGGAGGGAAGTTAAAGTTCAATGGACGGATATGTTGCAGCAAATGCATTAAACTACACAACACGGGAAACCTTAATAAAATAAAGTTGTTATAATGCCCTACACATAAGCCCAGTGTATAGTTTATGTGCCATATGTTAGGAAATGTAGGGGGGAAGCCGGTTACCACAAAAAAAATTACCTTCGCTAGCAAAGTTACAAAATTACATCACGCTGGCGAATTTTCGCCACCGTTAGTCACTTTGCCAATAAGTGTTGAGGTGATTTGTCCAGGGTCACAAGGATTTGCCACAGCTAGGGATGAGTGAAATATTTTACTGCATTTCACCACGAAAAAAAAGCCCAGAGACTATAATGTATAGTAAAAAAATGTCACGCAGTTTAAAAAATGTCCAGTGTAAAACTGCCCATTGACGTCAATTTTCAACAAAGCAAAATAGGTGACATTTGCCCATCACCAGCTACAGGGAATTAAACCAGGAATGAGAGCCCACATCATAGGCTGATTACAGCCTCTTGGCCAACTCTTCCTCCTCTTTGTATAACCTTTTTTTTCTCCAAGGTAACACTATTTAGGACATAACTATAGAGAAAGGAGATCCTGTGTCTGCTGGGGGCCCAAGAGGTCCAGTATAAAGAACTCAGTGGGACGCTGACTGATAATAATTTCATGTAAATGAAAACTGTCTTATATACAAAAGGGGGTTTTAAAGTGATTCTGCTGTTTGATCAAGTAACTTCTAGTTCTGCCACTAGCTCCCCCTTTAACATTTTGCACTTTAATCCTGGAGAAAGGAAATCAGCCAGTAACCCACCCAGCCTGATATAAGCTGCAGCTGAAGAGGATGTTACATGAACAAGCTTGGTTGGTGGCAAACTATAAGAGCCAAACTGGGTATCTTCAGCTGTTACTAAACATTCAAACCAGACAGCAGCTGGAGAGTCAGGATTTGCCAATTGGTGAGTTTAAGGTTATTCCAGAATCAGTGGGGTTATGTAAATAATGGCAAATCTCTCTATATATCACCCCATGAAATACAAGCATCATGCACACACACAGCATTTTGGTCAGTTTGCAGTAACTATCATGCATAGACAAAGGAAAATGGAATAAACCAGAACATGTGCACATTATCCAGTATATTGTAACTCTTATGCAGTGTAGCAAGGTAAAAATCCATCCTGTGCCTGCGGGACATTAATTCTGAGTGAACACACGTGTGAGCCACATAAAACTCCTTCAATTTCAGTTGTTTGGCAGCTTGTGATACAAATTGCTGGGCCAATTTGGATTCTCCTTTTTGTTGTCCCTGTATGTGTGTCAGCCATATGCATCAAAGCCAGGGCTGGATTTGTACATGACAACACATATGAAAGTCATGATACCAGTGAGAGCTGAGACTTACATTAAGTTCTCTCTGTCTGGACTGTCTTGATCCCCTTTTTTGTTGCCTTGAGTCGATTAATGTTTTCAGTTTGTCTGCCAAGATATTTTCCACACACTTACTCACCCTTTTATTGGAGATCCCCAGGGCTCTGATCTAAATCATTTCCTTCGGTGTGTTTATATTGCTATTTATCTTCTATTATGTTATTCCCATAGAAAGTCTCTCTGTGGCCCTTTTTGTTCAAAAGGAAACTTATGTTGAAATATAAGTTTCACTCCAAGGCAACGTTTTCTAATAGATTTACTCCATAGCTTCAGCTGGCACAGTGTAAATGTATATACTTTGTGTGTGTTGCTTTTAGCATACAAAATGATGGGTCTGGAAACATTCAAATACTATGAACAAATATTTGCTTCAGCCTTTTCACAGTGATTTTAAAATCTAAAGGGGGAAATGTAATAAAATTTGCACACAGAATACATTTGCGCACAAATGAGAATAAACATTTGCATGTTGCAATGTAATATTCTTTGCAAATCTTAATTGGGTTGCAAAGGCAAAATTGTTCACAATGCAAATATTTTTCTCATTGCAAATTATTTTTCTGTTAGCGACCTTTATTACATTCCCCATAAGAGTTATGCCTGAGACACTGCCAGTGTCAGACTTGGGGGGGTTCTGTGTCCACTGGGGCTGCCATATTACGGCCACTCCAGCCGCAAATCCCTACAAAGCCCCACCCCAACAAATCCTTCTCTGTCCTCCTTAAAGGGCACCTGTTGGGTAAAAATGTTATCCCCAACCAAAGGTGTGGGCAATAGGGTCTCCTGGTGCGAGCAGCCATGTCCGGTCACTTACATGTGTATAATGAAAAGCTGCCCGAATTGGCCGTTATGTGCATGTGCGTGACGTCACATACATGTTATGTACATGTTGCAGTTCAGCAGTTGCAGAGTCTTGGGTCAGACTGGGACACTGGGAAAACATTTGATCCTGCCCTCCTGTGCAAGCAGGTATGAGTGATTGCTGGGGGTGCGAGTTAAAGGGCACCTGTCAGTGTCCCAGTCTGACCCAAGACTCTGCAACTGCTGAACTGCAACATCTTCAACAAGGCCAGATTTTGGTAAACACTGTCATGGATAATGGAGGTTAGGGTAGATTGCAGGCCAATTTTTTTTTCAGGGGTCCTAAGTAAATGATGTTACCCATTTCCCGTTGCCAACGCTGCACTCAGACCTGGGGCAGAAGTATTTAGTAAAAATGCATGAAGGGTTGCTCATGTGCACATTCGTTACAATTATATGTATCTACTAAGGGGCCGATTCACTAACTTCGAGTGAAGGATTCGAAGTAAAAAAACTTTGAATTTCGAAGTGTTTTTTTGGGGTACATCGACCATCGAATGGGCTACTTCGACCTTCGACTATGACTTCGAAACGAAGGATTCGAACTAAAAATCATTGGACTATTCGACTATTCCATAATCGAAGTACTGTCTCTTTAAAAAAAACTTCGACCCCCTAGTTCGCCATCTAAAACCTACCGAACTCAATGTTAGCCTATGGGGAAGGTCCCCATAGGCATTACTAAGTTTTTTTGATCGAAGGATATTCCTTCGATCGTTGGATTAAAATCCTTCGAATCGAACGATTCGAAGGCTTTAATCGTTCGATCGAAGGAATAATCCTTCGATCGTTCGATCGTACTATCTGCACTAAATCCTTCGACTTCGATATTCGAAGTCGAAGGATTTTAATTCCCAGTCGAATATATCGAGGGTTAATTAACCCTCGATATTCGACCCTTAGTGAATCGGCCCCCAAGTGTAACTTTAATAATATATATGATTATATCAATTAAAAAAAAAAAGAAAGAATAATAGAAGTACATTCATTTGAAGACATGCAATTGCCTAAGATCTCTATTCCACCAAAGTTCTGTCTGCCATTGCATAGTAAATGAGCTGTTCTAATTCTTATTGCAGCAATTTAGATGAAATAAAGACGTTTATCGGATATTGGATCGTAATAAAGGTCTTGATTGCCCTTAACAAACCACAAATGTCTTATATTGTTTACTGGCTACTACAGAGTACAACTGTTAATCATGGTTACAGATGGCTGAATTCATTAAAATCCTATTTGCAGATGCAAATAACCTACTTACCTTGCATATATATTTATTCTGTAGTCATATATTGGGAAAATGGTGATCAATATCACATTAATTTTAATGTCAGCCAGCTGAGTCTGCTCACATTAACGAACTCTGCCAAATATTTCCACAAAGACTAAGTTGTAATTAAAGTTACTAAAGCAAATGAAGTGCAATCTCCTTAAAACTTTGAGCTCCAAAATACATTCCTTGTGATGATTCCGGTGCCTGTTGGTTGAATTCTAAGATGAAGGTACTTTGCCTGACTGCAGTGCAGCTTTTAACATGTAGATACACAATCTTGGAAAAAGGTAGATAGAATAGCATCCTGGCTGTAAAAACATTGAATACACTGCTTATACTTATGTAGCATTGATCTGCCATGTCATCAGGTTGTTAGAAAATCGACATATTCCTTATAAAGCTCTAATTCAGTAATTTGCCAATCAACAAACAAAACTGAATCTATGGCAAAAGAGGCAATATTTACATGCCATATACAGTGTGTGATGGGACCTTAAACAATAGTTTGCCACCATCTTTATTCAAATCTCAGTTTTGTATGTGCTTTTTATTGTTTTAATTTTTTTAGAGCTTTTGGAATTCTAAAATATACCATATGCTGGATATTCCTTTATTAAACATTGTTGTTGTTGTTAATGAAGAAGTTTATTTGTGTTTATTTGTGTTGCAAATTGTTTCACAGAACTATGTGCAATAGAGGGCACTTTGATTGTTGGACACAAGTTAGTTTTTTAAGAAAATTGAACTTTTTTACAATACAAATTATGCATTAAATAATGACATTAAAAACTGGATTTTTTTTACATTTATTAAGTCAAAAAAGCACCAAAAACGTTGGTATCTAAAGCTGTCGTAGTCATGTAGAATTCAATGGGATCTGTCCTTGGCAAATTGTAAAATGTTTATCTAATTCAATGTTTTACAGTTTTTAATATTGTTTAGTGTTTGTAAAGTCATGAAAAAAACTGAGTAGACTACAATTTCTAGGTATTTTTGGTTAATTTAAAGAATTTATTCAAGTATGTCTTTTTCTAAATAAATTTTTTAATAAAGAAATCATTTGTGCTTTTTCAAGATGTTAGCCTTTTAATGTTAGAAAATTACACAAATAAGATTTTTTATGAATAACTCCCATAAAGTGACATTGATACGCTCTTGGAGTATAGACAATAGTGATTTCTTCAGAAGCTGAAACAGAGCTAAGTTTGATTTGCTTTTTTAACTCCTGTTAAATATTTGCAACTTTTTTGACCTCTGTGAAATCTATTTCTCAAAAAGTCAGAACAACAGATTCATTTTATTAAAACAGTTCTTTCTTTTCACCTGCCTCTCCCAATTAGAAATGAGGAGCAAGGGCAGACACATGTGAATTCCCCTAATGTTCTTGCAGCCTTTCTTGCTCTCTTTCTCTCTGTGTGTCTCTCTCTCTGCAAGACGTCTGCTAGAACCTCATTCATCACTGTGAAGGCTGCAAATGAATTGCTTTGTAATACCTTAAAGTCTTGTCCACTGTAAAGGTGCAATTCCCTGCTGCCTCCGCTAGACAAAAGGCTCCATCCATGTCAAGCTGTCAACAGGCACTTTACATTGGTATAATATACTTGACCCAAAGAAAATCTGTCTGGGTGAGGTTTTTTTAAGGAGGCAAATGAATATTGTGTAGATAATTTAACTTTTACATATGTATGTACAATGTACTTTTATAGTGCTACCTACATCTACAACTCTGTACATTGTTAAATACAATAAAAGCTAAAACAGTGAGTACAATCATAACAACAAGTACATTTGAACAATCACAAAGATTATGTGCAATACGCACAATGCAGGAGGAAGGAGGTCCCTGTCCCACAGAGCTTGAAATCGAAATAAACTTAAACAGAGTAATTAATTAGTACTATAATTATAATGATTCTAAAAAGAAAAGTGTACTTTTCTTATAGGTAAATATTGTTTTGTTTTCTTTTTTCTCACATAAAGTGTATTATGTTGAAATGCACAAAACATGCATCTTCTGCATTATTGCCTTTATTTATATAAATGGTGGTGCCATAATGCTTCACTTCATTGACTTTAGTAAATTATTGCTATATATATTGTCCAGTAATAGATAATGTTCTTCTATTGAGGTTTATGCAGATTGCCTCAGAGAAAACAAGTTATATTGAAGTATAGATTCATAATTATGAATGGAAATGCAGAGACACTGAGTTCTGCATGTTTAATAAGCCTTGATCTCACTGCTTTCTAGTTAAAGGGGACCCGTCACCCAAAAAAACTATTCCAAATTCTATTTTATCATGTTAGTCAAACAAAATGAACTTTAATTACACTGTAAAAATTATTTGATTCTTGTTCCCTTTTCGTCTGGGAATTAAAAATTATAGCAAGCAGGCAGGAGCCATTTTGTGGACACTGTTATCAAGGCAAGCCTTGTATCATCTCAGAATCTTGTTTATGCACCAGAATGGGGGTCCTAATGTCCATCCCCATGCACTCGTTACATAATTAAATGGTGAAGAGAATAGGGAGCATGTGGGTAGTGCAGTGTCATCTGAATGTGCTGAATGGAAAGTGAAAGTAATTGCCTGCCCCACCTCTATGCCTAAGGCATAGAGGAGGGGCAAGCACTATTTGATTGACAGCTGAGAATTTTAAATGTGTTTACAACAGCTATGAATGGTTAAATAAAAAAAATAATTTGGGTTTCATATTTAATTTGAAAAGGACATTTATTATACAGCTTTTTGTCTGTTTTTTGGCTTATGTCTGGTTGACAGGTCCACTTTAAAGGAGAAGTAGTAGACAAATAATTGAGGTCTATCTTTGCTTGGAAAAATACAATGATGAAAAACAATATAGTAGACCTTTGGATTAATCAGTCCTTTCTTCTATTTCTTTGAATTTTTAGCTGTTTTTGTTATCCTAGCTTTCAGGTGACTTGTTTATTAAAATATTGTAATTCAACTCATAAGAGATAGGAAGAATAATAGGGATTTATTTTGGTTCACAACAGTAATCAGTTACAAGGGTTATTGGGTTTTATGGTTGGCAATATATATATATATATTAGTAAAAGTGCAAAAAGTTTTTTTATATCGACGTTTCGGCTCCTATACTGGAGCCTTCCTCAGATGGGGAAGGCTCCAGTATAGGAGTCGAAACGTCAAAATAAAAAACCTTTTGCATTTTTACAAGTCCTGTGAGTGCGGTTCTTGTACAGTTGGGTTTACATAATATTGTGAATCCTGCACCCAGGCAGTTGTTTTTGTCTACAAGAGTGCTCCAGTTTTGATGAAGAATATATATATATATATATATATATATATATATATATATATATATATATATATATATATATATATATATATAAAATTACCCCCTTTACCCTTATATGCACAATACAAAATAAAGATATTTAAATTCTATTGCCAACATATAGGTCTGTTATAAGGAATCTCATGCCTTTTTCTGGAAATTACAGTCATCTATTAAACTATCCGATGTACAAATGTATCGCAGTCTTGTATTTGTGAGAATAAATATAACTATGATGTAGATTTTCAATATGTTGGTAGGACAGAGGAATTTTTTGTTGTTTTGATGCAACAAGCCTCCCAATGTTCTATATGTACTTAATGGTTGCATTGAAGCCTATTCAAAATGGTATATTCCTTGCACAATATGTTATATAAGTAACAATAAAATCATAATAAATTCTGCTTTTACAAGTAAGTCATTAGTTAAAAAAAGCACATAACTTTTCAAAACAAGAGCCTTCATCACTTTAATATTATGATCATTATTATATATTTTGCTTTTTTACCCTTCTCTGTATTGAAAAGAACTGTAGATTATGTTGGCGAATAAAAATACTTTTTTTCTGGAAAAGGGTTCTGACCTTCAGACTGGCCATGCACATAATTCTATAAAAATGTGTCCTGCACCATAACATTATGGTTTATTTTGGTTTATTAAATAAAAACTATGGTATCTGCTTACTGATTTGACCACAACCCTTAGGCATCAGAGAGTCCACAGTTTGCCCTGTGGCCTTGAAATTCCTGGAGAAGGTTTATGTTGCAAGAAAAGGCTACAGTGTAAAGAGATCCCAAGTTTTTCCAGACTTCTCTTGTGTTCCCAGAACAGCTTATCATAACATTGAAATGCTGTGGTCCATTCACAGGCCTTTCCATGAAATGACAGGTTAAAGACTCCCATGAGAGCCAGAAAACAGGAACAAGCTTCTTAGACAAAGAACATATTTCCCTTGATGCTCCTTGCTCTATAGGGATTGTACTTCTAAGGCAATTTATATTTTCACTGAAGTGCCCTTTATTCTTTGCCAGCTCATCTTCACCTATTTGAAGGAAGCGTTGATAAGCGAACAGCAGGATCTTTTTAAATTCACAGTACAGAGGGATAATGTTGTAAGAGCAAAAAAATTGGTTACAAAGTTTATCATAAATCATGTTTTGACATATTAAATCCACATGTCCACATTTCTTGCAAAGGCATTGTCTTTAAAGTCCAAGCTTTTCTGATGAAAATGAGACTTTTTTTTTCTTTTTAAATATATTGACTTTTGACAAATATAAGGTTAAGAAAATTGTTTTCTTTGAATATTTTTGAGATATAAGTGATCCGAGATCTTGATGTTAGTCAAACAAAATATTTCTTTGACATTAGAGTGCATATTATGGCCTCTTTCTAGAATATTGTAGCAGTTTGCAGAACATTGCTCCGCAGTTCTTTAGGAGTTCTTCAGTCATTTAGGAGAAGTATAGTTTTAGCTAATTTTGTCAACAGAAAATGCTATTAGAACATGAAGTCCTGGATTTACAACTTGCGGTGCTAAGGAAAAAAGAGAGGGGGTTAATCCCATCTCTGTGGAGAGAGATGTTAACCTCAGACTAGTAGGTAGAGGAAAGCATTTTACGGATAATGCATTTGTCTTGTGAGAGCATCCTCTGGGCCACTGTGAGCATTCCTTTATGCAGAGAGAAGTTATTAAGACTGGTGCTTAATAGAACCATTACTGTGGCTTGCTGAAGCAGATAAGATTTGTCTGTAATTTGCTCCAGCCAAGGGTAATGAGAGTGTCCATTAGCTTTTGCTGATTTCTTATACCTGACTGTTTGACAACAGAGGTTGCAATTTTCCAGGAAGGGAAAAACATTTAGAAATTAAATCGTAGATTTTATCCATTCATTTACAAACATTATCCATGCTGGTTTAACTCTTTACCTAGCGCCCCCCCCCCTCCTTGACTTTCACTTTTTCTGTAAGAGATGTAAGTATATGCTTTAATAAATAACTTGCAATATATGCAGTATGAGTTCTTAAAGGAGAAACAAACCCCTTATTAAAAAAAACCCTACACCCTACCCACCATAGACCCCCCTCCAGCCTAGCAGCTACCTTGGGCATAGCATATGCCCCTAACTTTTTACTTACCCCTCGGTGCAGATTTAGGGATCGGATTTCACGGCAGCCATCTTCCGGCTCTTTGTGTCTTATTTTGGTGCTTTGCCAATTTCTGCGAATTTTGCTGCATGCGCAGTTGTCGAAAGCTACAACTGCGCATATGCCGCCACAACGATCTCGTTGTCAGATTACAGAAGACCCAGAAGATGGCTGACATGAACTTTGATCCCTGAATCTGCACGAGAGGTAAGTAAAAAGTTAGGTGCATTGCCCGAGGTAGCAGCTAGGCTGGGGGGGAGGGGTGGGGGGGTCTATGTGGGGTAGGGGGGTAAGGGTTTTTTTTAATAAGGGGTTTGTTTCTCCTTTAATTTTTGCTGATTACAATCATTGTATTTTTATATTTTGGAAGTGAAACTATTGTTGCTTCTTTTAATAACCCAATTAACTCACTGAAATGTTGGTATTTGTGTATGACATTCTACTGATTAAATGACTGCAGACCTACTTAGTTCACTGATGTGAGCAGAATTACTGGACGGACCTAACGAGGATCTGTGGGAATAAAGCAAAAACAGTTTCTTGGTATAAATTTAAGAGTAAACACGTTATAATACTTAAAGGGATTCTGTCATGATTTTTATGATGTAGCTTTTATATCTGAATTACACTGTTTACATTGCAAATAATTCACTCTACAATATAAAATGTCATTCCTGAACCAGCAAGTGTATTGTTTTAATTTATAATATTTGTGTGTAAGTAGCCATCTCAGGTCATTTTTCCTGGTCATGTGCTTTCAGAAAGAGCCAGCACTTTAGGATGGAACTGCTTTCTGGCATGCTGTTGTTTCTCCTACTCAATGTAACTGAATGTGTCTCAGTGGGACTTGGATTTTACTATTGAGTGCTGTTCTTAGATCTTCCAGGCAGCTGTTATCTTGTGTTAGGGAGCTGTTATCTGGTAACCTCCATTGTTCTGTTGTTAAGCTGCTGAGGGGGGAGGTTGGAAAGAGAGAGGGTAAATCACTCCAACTTGCAGTGCAGCAGTAAAGAGTGACTGAAGTTTATCAGAGCACAAGTCACATGACTGGGGGCAGCTGGGAAAAGGACAATATGTCTAGCCCCATGTCAGATTTCGAAACTAAATATAGATAAATCTGTTTGCTCATTTGAGAATGGATTTCAGTGTATAATTCTGCAGGAGTGGCACTATTAACTGATGCGTTTTGGAAAAAAAACATATTTTCCCATGACAGTATCCCTTAAAAGCAAACTAGGCAAGTGAATATTAGGTAATGGCATGAAACCAGAAACCTTAATTACAGATGTATATGTTGTCTATGGTAAGTTACTTCTACGCCAAAATAACAAGCAACATGATTGACAAAGCAAGCAAAAACATTTGACAGAAATATCCATAATAGGCCCCAGAAACATGCTTACTGCAGTGCTGCATGGCTGTATGTGTTTTGAGCATGAAATCATTATAGTATGCCCTATGATGGAGCCCGAAATAAGCATCACAAATCCACATGCTATTGCCATTTCTGCAAGGATAAGGGCAGGCACACAATTTATCTCCTTCACTCTACACATCTAATCTTATGTCCTTGACATTTCTTTTTATTCTTTCCTCCTATAAAATTTTAAGAGTGCTCATGTTGTGAAAAGTAAAGCCCACCGAAACTGATAATGCAAAAGCCAGACAAGAAAATCCGCAAGCTTCCAGTGACGCTTCATTGCTATAATAGCTTTAAGTTGTGCCCAGGTGCATTAGAAAGGTTACAGAGAATGAAAAGATGACCAAAGACTGTTCACTACTGTTCATGGACTTTTTGTTGTAAGACATTTCTAACATATGATTAGTGATGGGCGAATATATTCGCCAGGCGCGAATTCGCGGCAAATTTGCGCGTTTCGCCGCCAGCGAATAAATTCGCGAAACGCCCGCGAGAATATGCGGCAAAAATTCGCCGCCGTCAAAAAAATTTTTTCCGAAAAAACGGCACAAATTCGCCCATCACTACATATGATTAATTTTTCTCTAAAAAGTATTCATGCCTATGAATAAGGGTTGGTAAATAGTGATGGGTGAATTTATTCGCCAGGTGCGAATTTGCTACGAATTTGCGCAATTCGCCGCCGGCGAATAAATACGCAGAATGGCCGCGAAAATTTGCCGGCGCAAAAGAAATGGACGCTGGCGTCCGTTTCTTTGGACGCAGGTGCATTTTCACCAGCGAATATTATCTTATTAAAGATAATATTAATTTTTAGCACCATGTAAAAGCAACACCATTTATTACTTATAATTGCCTACAAATTTGGGCTTTTTCATTTATCCTATATGTCGCCTTTAATTATAAATATGCTTCAGCTTTCATTTTCATAAGTCATCACTTGATTCACTACTGTCTAGTGCCTCTTAAGAACTGATTACATTTTCATCTCAGCTTTTATTTAACTGATTTATAATAAATAATATACAGTTAAAAATATATGGTACTATATCCAGCATATGAGTTATTCTTTTCTAATTTGCATGGAAACCTTGTTAAGGTTCATTTTTTTTTGTTCTTCTAGTCTATGGAGATTCATAAACATAATATTTCTGATTATCTTGTTCTTTCTATTTCACTTGGCTTAGTTTGATTAAAGTTTTATATGGGATTGTGAAAAATTGCTATTTTATTGGATCAAAATAAGATTTCTTTGCAATGATAATGTAAATGTAAGTGATTTTTTGAACGTGGGGGTAACTAAGATGTTAATTACCCCAGATGGAATTTGGGCTGCACGTTATGCGACTCAAAGTGTAAATATGGTCACAGACCAGCAGGTATTTTGCATTTTTGCAAAATTCCCTGCAGAATGGTGACCTAAAATTCCTCAGTGCATACAGGGCTGCCTGCTTTCAGCAGCAATGTATTCATGAGGATGGCTAAGGGAAGCCCAAAAGTATCCTGCCCTTTACCCACCCACTAACTTGCCTATGTCATGCTTTATACAGGGCTGCCTTGCCTCTGACCGTGCTGCACTCTGCATTAAGAATTAATTGTGAAGTGCAGACCACAGCAATGTCCCAGACACATGTACACAAACAACTCAAATAAATAATTTAAAAGGTGTACTTAGACCTGGTTAATGAAAAGTATGAAGAATCTATTAACTAATTTAAAAGAAATAATGAACATCCCCCACCTCTATTAGCTGCACTTGTCCCCCACAAATTAGAGCAATCTCACCAGATCCTGCATTTTGGTCTTTGCTTTAATGATAAGGTGCGCTCTTCCCTCTGTGTAGATTCACTTTGAGCAAGTATCGTTATGCGCTCACTGAGGAATCAGCTTCACAACTCTTCTCTCATCTTATCCAAGATGGCACTGGCTGGCAAATTTATTCACCCTTCACTAACTGTCACGATTGGCTCCCTTAATCAAGAACTAGTGCTCCTAATCATGGCTCAGTCTTCCACCTTTAGCAACCGCATTTGGTTCAGGAGGAGCCCTTAGCTACTCAGTTGCTGACAGGTCTTAAAATGAGGAGCTAAGCAAGCAAAGGGGTCAGATCATATATTGTAGTTTGGAACTGAATGGTAAATGGTATAATGAATACAACAAACGAGGTCGAACAAGCAAGGGATCGGTGCAGGAAGAGTTCAAGCGGTAGAGAGATAGGCAAGGGGTCAGTTTAGGTAGAGTTAAAGCAGTAGTCAGGTAAGCAAGGGGTCATTCCAGGCAGAGTTCATACATAGTCAAATCAGGCAGAGCTCAGTTTAGGCAGCGTTCAAGCAAAAGTCAGACAGCAAGGATCAAAACAGGAGTATTCAGACTGTGAAAACGCACCAAGGAACAATAATATTGACATAATAACGGGCAATGAGTTTTGCTCTAGGCCCCTTTAAATATTCAAACTACGCACCGAAAAAGTTATGATGTCAAACACTCTGTGCGTAAATCCCAGAACTGTGCCATAGAAAGACACACGCCAGAGGGAAGAGGATCAGGACTGTGTGTGTCCCCGCCGGCCCTAAGAAGCCACTACACCACCAGATAACTTTGCAGTTACTTTAATTATTTTCTATATGTCATCTGTTCTTTGTTGGGGAAACTAATGTAACTATCATGTCCACACTATGCAACTTTTGCAAATAATTACTGCAAAACTTATATCTTTGGTTTTGTAGTTTACTCACTGCGCACAATTGTATAATCATATTAAGATGCTTATTTCTAAACCTCTTGTTTGTGCTGCAGTGGAAACCACTGTAATGAAGTGCTGAAAGAAACAAACAGTTTGAAGGATGTCCGCCCCCATAGTTATTAAGTCATAAATCTCTCCAAATTCTACGGTTTTGCCTTCAGTGTCAGTTATGAGTGACATGTTTCAGTAATATTTGACGTTTTAGAACTTTTGTTGGTTTTTTGTCATTCAAACAATTTACAAATAGGCAATTGAGGAAGTTTTGCCATTTGCTTTTAGAAAAGTTCTGCTGATACTGGTGAGAACCAGTTAGAATATAGGGGTTTACTAAATGATCTCAGACTGCAATAGATAACGAAAAGGATCAATGAAAAATTTTGGGAAGCTGGCTTGCTTTTTCATTACAAATATTCTAGTATTCACTGGTCTGCCTTGTGTAGAAAACATACAGTATGCAAAGTGCAAAGGCAGATGAAGAAAAGGAACTATATTTCAATAATTGCTTGGTGAATGTTTTCCAATGTTTTTCCATTGTGTCTAATTTGAATCAAGATATCACATTGAATATTTCAGCATATATTTTGGTGGCTTTCTGACTTTCCTTTCTAACAAATGAATAAATGAATCTTAAACTGGATTCAATCATTTAAAATAACCAACAGAGTCATAATATGTTAATTCAGAAACTTCTGATGTTGATCAATCTGCAAGGCTTGCTTTCTTTTGAAAAATATTGCTCAATACTGATATTTATCTAATTAACGGTGAAAGAATTATGTTTGCTAATAGCCTTTAAATAATTTTAACCTCTCAGTCATATTGAATGGTCTGAGATCATGAATCCTGAATGCTCAGACAATACTACTGAACAAACTGTCCGATAAAATCGGTCAGTTGCATCCTAAAAATGACAAAACATCCTTTCAGGAACCCCTAAGGTTGTCCTGCTTAGCAGTATCTACATATCTTAGATACAATTATACTAAATAATGTGTTTGTCTTGCCTCACACCGCTAGTCTTGAGAGCCTTTCACTTTCAGCCCTCTTCTGAGTTCCGCACATGTCCTTTTAGCTCATAAGATTAGAGATTTTTGAAAACATGGCTAATTTCGTAAAGTTTTCACCTTAAATCAACTGCCCTGTATTCTAGACTTCCATGTGAGAAACAAATAAGCATTCCTCCAAACTCTACTGTAACTGACCTTTAGACTACCTTCCCTTGGGGGAGTGGGAAGTCCTACAGTTTGGGAAACACTGCCTTTTAGAGGTATAATTCCAGGAGAGAAATTCACCTTTCCACATAAGTGGAAACATATTGATTACTGCATAGTGCACTGGCATACAAATGCTATTGGTGAGCCACTAACCCCCCCCCCTTTTTAAATGTTCCCTTTGTATATTTCCCAATAAATTATTAGGAAATATCATCAGAAACTATTTTCCCTAGGCTTTGCTAGTCACTGTAAAGTTATTTTTTTTTTAATCATGTATTAAATCCTGCCTTCTATGCCTAATTTTAGAAATGAAACTATCTCAGGAACAAGTAGAAGAAAACACAGTTGGCTCATATTAATAAACCTTGGATCTCCAAGAGCAATGAAGAGGTAGAGATGCTGAAAAGGCTTAGTGGAAGTCTACAACAAACAGGTTAAGTACACAGAAGAAAACCATGCAAATAATTCCATATTTGCAGATACATTCCTATTAGTGGTGAATTAATCTGTCCGTTTTGCTTCACATAAAAATTTGTGAAACTCACTGAAGTCAAAAGGCATTTTTTTTCATATGTGACAATTTTTTTCTTACCTTAGCAACTTTTTTTTTCTCACTCCTTAAAGTCAATGGTCATTTTTACTTTCGGGCGACTTTTTTATCTTGGCGACTTTTTTGTCTCTGCAACTTTTGGTCTTTGGACTTCTTTACCGCAGTTTTGTGAAAGAAATTTGCAGATTTGCGAATCCATGCCTGGTAAAAAAATGTTCTCATCAATAATTAATATATACCATTCTGGCACCAGAATGACATTAATAACCAAGATGTATAAAAATACACGGTTAAGAAGCCTTGATTGAAAAAAAATGATTAGGTGTATTTTATTAACCCTTGTTCTTCAGGGATACATTCAACAGACAGATAAAAAAAAATCAGTAGCCTTTACTATATGTCTCATATATCTCATTCCCTAGAACATTGACCCCGGCTGACAATGTAAAGTAATCCTTTAATGATCATTTAACGATGAGTTCCAGCTTCCATAGCACCTACTAATACTTTGCTCTCAAAGGACCATTGTTTTGCTCACAAAAGTCAAAAATATGATTGTTTTAAAATCCAGAATGATAAGAATACTGTTCCTTTGCTTTAACATGTAGGAATTCACAGGAATAATCAATAAACTTGTTTTCTAATGAGGTTTGCAGAGTACAAAAACTCCAAACAACAAAGATCTTTGTTTATGAAATGGAAAGTTATTCAATGATTTCCATTGGGAAAAGACATTATGCAGCAATGCAACGCAGGCTCATTGTTACTACGCTATATACTGCATTAAATTCATTTTAAACCTTTGCAAAATTCTGGTAAAACATATATGTAGCAAGGTGCAGATGGAGTTTTTGTAAAAGATATGTTCAATATATTAGCTGCCATTGGGAATATTACAATGATTTATCATATTATTTTATGAGATTAGAAAGAAAGCCAAAGAATTGCTGGAAGAACACTGCTATGCTCGTTCAAGGGAATTCTAAAGGATTTTCTCCAAAATTTCCTCAGGATACATAAAGTAGATTTTCTAATCATTTTCCACCTCTGGCTGCACGGGGTTCTTTGTTTCTGAATGTACCAGAACTGCTAATTGATGCTACAGGATTATCTCTGGCAAAGAGCTGTAAATCATGTTCCACATATTTACAATACATACACAGCAATGGTACTGCAATTAAATTACAGCTGGGGGGGCTGAGCACTTATGATGTCACTGATGTCCCAGGAAAGCCCTGTAGCTGCTTCTGCCAATAATGATAATCACAATGATATAATATCTCATATATCTATTTTGCTGTCTGATTTGAATTCTTTCTAGTTTTCCTTAGCAAAAACTAAGCATGTTTCATTTAGGAACATTTAACTACAGTAGTTTAAATTATGCAGCAACATTGCTAATTTTGTTTTTGTACAAAAGGGAGATTTTGTTAAGGAAGCAACAGAATGTCCTAAATAAATAATGAACTGCTTTCCCGAGATAGCAGCAGCCATTGAAAATTCAGAACATTATGGTCTATTATATACTGTACATTTGATTACAGCCTTTTCTCTGTTTTTCTGCTCCCTCTTGGGAATGGAATGGAAAGTATAGCTGTTCAGGGCTTGGCATTTTTAAGGCACTGAGTAGGAGCAATATTCAGTATAGCTCAAGAAAGCAGGCCAATTGCTCTGCCAGTTTTAATCCATAAATTGACTGTTTATACTGATCGAAATCTCGTCCAACAATTGCAGAGTTGGGCTTCAAAAGAACAGTGAACCTTTACTGGCACATTTGTGGAGGCCCTGTTGAATTGATAATTCTATATTTGCTCATTTGCTTCCCAAGTTCCTTTATACTTTATAATCTTTACGGGGCAGATTTAATGTAATGTGAGAAAAACCCACTCACTTTCTATTCATTCCTATGGGATTTTTAGAATTGTATTTATCAATGTAGTCCGCCGTTTGTTAAATATGCTTTTAAAAATTTCATAGAAATGAATAAAATGGGTGGATTTCTGTGGTGACTTCTAATCTCACATTTTGACAAATCTGCCCCTAAGCATCTGTTTTTCCAGCCTCCCTTTCTCAACAGAATGCATAGATCACAAACAGGGAGAAACAATATACTTGATTATAGGCCAAATTTGCCATACATATACATTGTGAGTGATGTGGGCATGTTCTATGACAGTGCTGTACTCTTTCAATGTAGTGGGACAGTTAGTTGGTAAACAACATTTTTATGATTGATGATGTCATACAAAGTAGTCTATGGTGTCCACAACCAGGCAAAATGCCATAAAAATACCTTGGAAGGACACAACCAGCCCATGGACCTTCAGTTGGACAGCCCTGGTCTATAGGCATGATGCCAGGGTGTAATGACAAAGTCCATTAATTTCTTAAATCAAAATTATATAGCCCAAATTTAACGTATTTAATGCTGAGTTTGGTAAATGTGTAGTCAAGAATTCCTATAGGGAGGAAGCACACCAGACATTTGGCTTTGCCTTTTAGAACATTTATTCAGCAGAGTTGGCACAAGCTTTCGGGGTCAACCCCTTCCTCGGGTGCAATAAAAATCAAGTGAACACAATTGCATTAAATACCTTTAACACCATGTGAACTATCATGTGATACAATTAACTGTTTAGTGTTTGATCCCATTCATCTTTATATAGTGATTTATATGTATCCCATAATTCATGAAGAAAGGAAGAATCCCTTTAGGAAAATTCATTGCCTGCAATATAACAATAAAACTCAGTCATTGCCTGCAATATAACAATAAAACTCAGTAGTCACCTTTAGCAAATAATGACTTATGGGGGAAGATCCCCTTTTTTTAACTCTTTATTTGTGATATTTATAGTACAGTATATATCCACAAATGAATAAAACTTAAAATACATAAAGAAAATAAAAAAGAAAAGGTTACAAAAATAATATAAATCAAAAAGAAAAAAGAAAAAAAAAAACAAAGAAAAAAAACCTGATCACATTTATATCAAGGATATAAGTCCGAACACAGTCATATCAAGGACATTAGTATAATTACGTCTGTTCAGAAAGAAACTTCTCCAAAAGTGACCATATGGATGTATTAAGATCAAGTTTATCTTCCACGAGAGCTGATAAATAATGCATAGATTGGATAAATTTAAGTCTATTAACAACATGTACTATAGAGAGGGAAGGAGCCAACCAGTAGAGGGCTATAACCCAACATATCTGACTTTTAACAATGTTACATTGTTAAATTGGGTTGAAAAGTCCATCAAATTCAACCCCTCCAAATGAAAACCCAGCATCCATACACACACCCCTCTCTACTTTTAATTAAATTCTATATACCCATACCTATACGAACTATAGAGCTTAGTATCACAATAGCCTTTGATATTATGTCTGTCCAAGAAATCATCCAAGCCATTCTTAAAGGCATTAACTGAATCAGCCATCACAACATCACCCAGCAGTGCATTCCACAACCTCACTGTCCTGACTGTGAAGAACCCCTTTGTCTATAATGTCCTCTAATGTACTTGTAAAGTGTTATCATGTCCTCTCGCAAGCGCCTTTTTTCCAGAGAAAACAACCCCAACCTTGACAGTCTACCCTCATAATTTAAGTCCTCCATCCAATTTACTTGCACATCTCTGCACTCTCTCCAGCTCATTTATATCCCTCTTAAGGACTGGAGTCCAAAACTGCACTGCATACTCCAGATGAGGCCTTACCAGGGACCTATAAAGAGGCATAATTATGTTTTCATCCCTTGAGTTAATGCCCTTTTTTATGCAAGACAGAACTTAATTTGCTTTAGTAGCCACAGAATGACACTGCCCAGAATTAGACAACTTGTTATCTGCAAAAAAACCCATAGATCCTTCTCATTTAAGGAAACTCCCAACACACTGCCATTTAGTGTATAACTTGTATTTATATTATTTTTGCCAAAGTGCATAACCTTGCATTTATCAACATTGAACCTCATTTTCCAGTTTGCTGCCCAGTTTCCCAACTTAGATAAATCACTCTGCAAAGTGGCAGCATCCTGCATGGAACCTATAGTTCTGCACAATTTAGTATCATCTGCAAAAATAGAAATAGTACTTTCAATGCCCACCTTCTAGTTGTTTTAAAATGTACTAACAAAGCAGAGAATGAACTTTCATCTTTAGATGACAATACTTACACTGATATCAACTTGCACTAAATTGCACAAGCTCATTCTATGCACTGTACATCTGTCATACAGTGTGAGGTTTCAGACAGACATGGGAATAGACATACATATGTTCTAACTTAGTCTGATTTCAGAGGATCCTTTGATATTGTCCTGAATGATTTGTTTCTGCTTTGGCTATGAGCTGTAAGAAGCCAAGGCAGGACAGGGAGCAGAGAAAGGTGAGTGAGGGCAGACATAAAATAGACTCTCCTGCAACTTTTTGAATTAAAAGTAAGTTCCTTCTGGAAACAGAAATTAGGGGAGTATTTTGAAAAAAAAGGATTAGACTTTCATTTGTCAGTTGAAGACAAATAGAAATAACAGCACATCTTCAAAATGCAATAACTGTGCTACTAAATGCTCCCATTCCATATTAAATGCTCCCTTTTCATAGCCAGATGTGAATCTGTCCACAGGAGGAAATAAGGAGGTGGCATTTCCAAGTGCTTAAAAATTGGTAGAGCTTAAGTAATAAAACTGGTAAACGTATAGACAAGGTATTACTTTCCAAGTGTGTTGTGGAGTGTGTGAATGAGAAGATCATAACATTCCATATTGTATAACCCTTATTTAGAAAGTCAGAGAAATTAATTGGTAAAATAGCTAGTAAACTAGATGCAGATTCAGACTGCCTGAAATCCTTTTCAGCTTGAAGTGTACCACTAACATTTCCTCACTGTGTCTAATAATGACACTCTTTGCCTTGTATTCAACTTTCTAGCAGTAACCCTGCATCTACAAGACTCTTTAAATCCAACTATTGTATGCTCAAATTCTTCTCATTGAGGCACCATCATCTCCAACACTCTTCATCAATTCATTTTATCAACTAGACTAGACCTTTGGTACCTAATCATTTTCTTTCTCTATAGAGAGCACCCAAGGTACTTACTTTCTTACTTTACGGTAGACTGTGGAGGGTTAAAAATCTGTCAAGGGTCACCTGTCCCATGGAACTTGTGGCTACATCCAAATAGGATATGTACTCAGCAATCTCAGCACCACCACTTACCTTACATTATGGAGCTACGTCTAGTATACTTTACATTTCATCCACATCCTCTGTTAAGAGGGTGCAGAATCAGAATATAGATAAATAAAATGGTTCAATAGTGAGGAGAATTTTGTGTTTGATTCTGACCACTTCACTATCTACAATGAGTCATATGTTCTTACTGTGACTGTATGGGTTTCATCAGAGTTACCTGGTTTCCTCAGGTTTCACACTAACAAAACAAAACCATACAGGTTTCAGTGGCTGAAACTGAAAATCCTAGAAGCTCTATGCATATTATAGAGTCTAAAGCTTTACCTACAATGATATCATAAGAGAGCAACTTACTGGAACATTACATTCCATGAACTCAATTTTGATGTTCTATTTTACTCCTTATCTTAAAGTATAAATCATATTCTCATTTCAGTTCAGTACAACACAAAGTAGAATAATAAGAAGTAAATGTAACAAAGAAAACCAACTCCTTTCCAGTTCTGTGGTGAGAAGTCAGCTAAAAAGAATACATTTTGGTCTGTCCTCAGACTTTACTTGAAAGTAGGAAAAGGGGTCTGCGGTGGGTAGATCTGGACTGGCAATCTGTAGATTCTTGCACATGTCAAAGGGACTGATGTGAGAAGTCATCAGACACAGACAGTCAGTATTTATTAGACCTGTGGAGGACTGTTTAGGCCTGAAAAGCCAGGGCCTATTTTGAATCCCAGTCTGGACCTGGTGGTGAGACAAACATGGGAGTCAGAACCAGTAGAGTAGAGCATAGAGAAACAGCCAAACAAATGCTATTTGTTTAGGTGGAGATTCCCTTAAAACAACGAGAAGCTACTCTTTTTTTAAAGGATACCATGAGTGTTAATAGTGGAATCTGATTTTAAAGCAGTTGTTGCACTGGAGACCGTAACAGTCTAATTTAAACTCAGCTTAACATTAACTGTCATTACTTTCACTTTTCAATTTTATCACATTCTCCAATGGCCAGCAATGCATCCTTTTGTCTTAGATCAGCACAACCAATATATTTTTTTCCCTTCTTCCATGAAATTGTCCAGAATTGTACCAATAGATTGGCAGATATTTGTGTGGTGCCATTTTGTTCTCAGCTAGAAACGTTAGGCCTGTTAGCTTAACACTTGTCCTAGGACAGATTTTTTGGAATGAATATTATGGGATAACATCCCTTTCTAACATTTCTTTCATATGCATTTCCAAACATGTCTGGCTTCTTTAGTGTGTAACTCACTAAAAAGTATGAAGATGCATTTGGCAGCGTTGAACTGGCCCGCCAGGGCACCAGGAGAAAAGTCAATGAGCCCTGGTTCTGTTGGTCCCCACCGGCCCAGGTAAGCCGTGTGATACATGCAGCAGTGGGGCACTAGGGGACCTAAATGTGCCGGATGCTAATCTACTGTGCGCTGGTGGAAATGGTAATCATCGGGGGTAGGGATGTTTGCCAGAGCAGTGGACCCTTAGCTATGGGGGTGAAGAATGTGACAGAGTGGTGGGCCCTTTGTTCAGGTTTTCCTGTGGACCCTACCTCCCCGAGACTGACAATGGTTTGGGATATTTACATATACTCAAGAAACACTGGCAACGAGATTTGTGGTAAGATATTACTGTGTGGCCTATGTGGTTCCTTTTGTTTGAGACAAAGTTTATGTGGTCTTTTTCTTTTTTCCCTTTTACATCAAAGGCATACATTCACCCTATTTATCATGAGCTATTTCTAACCTTTAAAGAACAGGCAGTTTGCTGAATGTGAGGTGCATCTGCTCACTGCGCCCATGCACATCCACAATAAATTTGATTTGTCACTCTATCTCGCTTACTAAACAAGTCCAGATGTTGATTACATCTGTGCATAATGCATTGCAGTCAGTTCAGAGAAGTAGATAAAACGACATAAAATGCTTACCTTAAATCATAAAGTGTTCAGGTTTATTAGCCTTTCCCTGAATGAGCAGTTTACAGTAACCCTTAGGCTGCCAAAAGCAATAGGTCTTTTTCAAACTTGCAAAGTTTTTATAAAATCGAATGATTGTAAAATCACGTTAGATGATATTGGAGGGTTGTAGTGATTATAAGAAACATGGAACTAAGTAAATATGCTAAATGGCAGTTATTGCAAACAGTGAAAAATAGATTAGCTAACATGTCTATGTGCTTTTCCAATCCTGATCTGACAGTTTCTATATATCTGGGAAGAAGGGAGACCTCTGCTGGTAGTCAGTGCAGTGTGCACGTACTATTACACAGAGATAAGAGGTTATTTATAGTGATGAGTGAAATTTTTCAACGTGTTTCACCTCAAAAATGATGGCCAAAGACTTCAGGTTCACAAAAGCTATATTAAATTCGCACAAAGGCAAATTTGTTTGCACAGAGTCATAACTTTTCCCATTGTGAATATTTTTTCCATTACGGACTTTTATTACATTCCCCCAATAGACTTTAATGCATTTTGGCAAATTTTCGCTGTTTTACAAATCATTTGTAAAATGACACAGGTCAGATTCGACCCATCACCAGTTATTTATTGTCAAGTATTAAATGATTGCTTCTGGAGAGAAACAATTTCTCTCTCCCGCGCTCTCTCTTTCAGTGCTGAGCTCACTGTGGTGCCCCAAGATGAAAAACAGACAGGCATAAAGTAATTTGCAGCAGCCACTTACATTACCACAAAGCAGGTTAGACTAGCAGGAACTTTCCAGGTATTACAGTCCTAATTACCCTTGAGGTTTTGTGGATTAATTTGCAGGTGAACCACCCCTTTAAAAGAGCTGCAGATTGCCATGTGTATATGACTTTACAGTATCGGACTGGCCCACTGGGATACCGGGAAAACTCCAGGTGGGCCCAGGTGTCAGTGGGCCTCTTGCTTCTAAACATTTGCCCTATTTCATTCCCTATTTTTTATGGGAATAAAGAGGCTTAATAATGGAAGAATAGAGTATAGTATGTAGAGATACAAGACAAGGAGAATAAAGACCTTGAGTGAGGAGAGCAGGAATAATAGTTTTGAAAATGGGCCTATGGTCTAAGGATTTATGGTGGGCCACTGGCATCCCAGTACAACACTGTGACTTTGTTTCCCCCATGTAGTTCTGGCCTCCAGTAAAGCTATGTATAAAAGAGCATATATCTGACTTGGGACTACATTTCCCAGCATTCCCCAGTATGCCTCTGAGAATTTCATTTATATATAAACATGAGCACGGAAGGCTTATGTGTTCCAATGATGGTACAGCTAAAAACCCTCTATAGGATCATTTCACAATCATTTTACATCTATATATATGGATTATCATTAACCATTATTAATTGTGACTTGATTAGCTAATTATTAATTTGATCAGAGTTACATATTTCAACTGAAAACAGCATACGTTCAACTGGAAATTCGGGAGTACTGTATATTCTCTTCTGCATGTATCAAAGTTAAAGTTTGTTTGTGGTTTGTTCTCAAGGACAATCCTCTAGTGATGGGCGAATACATTTGCCTGGCACAAATTTGCAGTGAACTTTCTCGTTTCACCGCCGGCGTCAATTCGTCGGCGTCAATTTCCGATTTTCACAATTTTTTGGTGAAAAAGTTCGAATTGCTCGATTTTTTAGCAAAAAACTTAACAATTTCACAATTTTTTTGTGAAAACATTACAATTTCATGATAATTTTTCGCCATTTCGCTAATTTGTGAATTTTTCGGCAAAGCTAGTCGGGAGAAATTTGACCATCACTACTATCCTCTCTTTCACAATGTATGTTGATAATGACTTTTTCAGATCCTAGTCTGAAATATTGTTTCTCACATACCATCCATTTGGACTTTTTAGATGCTGCCATCCTACCTCCTCACCCATATTGTTAGCAGAGTTTTTTCATGTTATTTCATGTTACTTATTTCATGTATGACTAATGTACACAAACTTTTCTTGGACCATCTTCTTAAACCGAACAAGGACAACTATGATTTTGTACAACATGCCTGACTATGTATGTGACCAATGCCATTGCTCATTCTATAGTATTGTAAAAATACAGACCAACACATTGTTGCAAAATTAAGGTTTTTTCACCAAGCATCAATCTGGCATCCCTTTACTTCAAAATCATACACCTGCCCATCTGTCAAATAACATTCCATAGTATTTAAGTAATCCTTAGCAGTGGATTGTGGCAAACACAAAATACTGTATGTACGACATTGTATGAAAGCATTCAGTAGTACAACTTTACCTTTCAGTTCCAACATTTACAATTTTCAGTGTGTCTTACTTTGCAATGTCCATCTTTAAAGCTCAAGGGCAGTCCCTTAAGGTTCTTAACTCAACATGGCATGTTCAATGTTTGGTCTTTGCCTCTGATTCAAAACATAAATATATTGTTTATTTGTATTTGCTTTACATTTAGATGTTTTTGGCATTCTTAACACATACTACTCAAACTTGAATGTAATATAAACTTATCAGTTTATTTATTCACTAGAACTAAGTAAAACAACATTTTTTGTGTATTGTTACTAGGGATGTAGCGAACGGCGGAAAAAATGTTCGCGAACATATTCGCGAACTTGCGTCAAAAATGCGAACGGTTCGCGAACGTCGCGAACCCCATAGACTTCAATTGGAAGGCGAATTTTAAAAGCTAGAAAAGACATTTCTGGCCAGAAAAATGATTTTAAAGTTGTTTAAAGGGTGCAACGACCTGGACAGTGGCATGCCAGAGGGGGATCAAGGGCAAAAATGTATCTGAAAAATACATTGTTGACACAGCGCTGCGTTTTGTGCTGTAAAGGGCAGAAATCACACTACGTCACTCAGGTGATGTTTCTGGACACGGAATGTGAAAAAGCTCACACAGCGAGGTGGCACTTGGTTAAAGACTGGGCAAACAATGCCTGCAAGGGCAACGTATACGGTAGTGGATACGGATATTATATATTACAATATATTATTGCTGCTGTATCACTCAGGTGATGTTTACGGACACAGAATTATTATTGTTATTTAGACAGAATGTGAAAAAGCTCACACAGCTAGGTGGCACTTGCATACCTCCCAACTGTCCCTCTTTTGACCACTCAACCCCCTGTCCCTCTTTTGTACTGGAAAGTCCCTCTTTTCTCTGAACTGAACAGCTAACTTAATTAGCTTTTGGCAAAGAGCTCAGAACAGCTAACAGGTGCAAATAAGATACTTTGTAACAATTTTGACTCTGGTTGGTGCTGGTAGTGGTGAACTACTAGGAGGAGCAGCACACCAGTCCCACTCCCCAACACAGCTAGACTAATAGCACTGGGCTCTTATAGTAGCAAAGTAAAAAAACAAAAAAGAAAATAAAAGCAGTCCTTACAAGGACTATTGGGTTACAGGCAGCAGTCAGCAGATGAGAGATCAGCAGCAGGACAGCTGCCCACAGCAGCTACATACAGAGCACTGCAGTAGAAGGTAGATTACTAGCCAGCAAAGCTACCTAACCTAAAATGTCCCTCAAATCCCTGCAGAGTTCTGTCCCTACAATACAGAGCAGTTATCAAGTAGATTACTAGCCAGCAAAGTTACTATCAACTGTTCCTCAAATCACTAACCAGCTCTCTCCCTACACTAGCTCTTCCAAGCACACACAGGCAGAATGAAAAAACGCTGCAGGAAGGAGAGTGGTCCAGGGGGTGTAGGGGTGGTCCAGGAGGGAGAGCTTCCTGATTGGCTGCCATGTATCTGCTGGTCTGGGGTGAGAGGTCAAAAATAAGCGCCAGCTAAGGCGAACCCAAATTGGCGAACGTCGCAGGCGAACAGTCCGCGACATCCCTAATTGTTACTAATGTCCTATCCCTTAGTGTTTTAGTGTATTGCTATATTGTTGATAATGCCCTGCTGTATGTATACATGTATAGATCTATTTGACTGTTGAATTACATAATGTATTCTGTGTATCTGAGAACAGCAGTCCTATGCTAACATTTCATGTAGAAGCAATTACATGAAGATACATGTACTATAAATCAACGATGAGCTGGAATCAGGGTATTGATGAATAGTCTGTACTATTACTATTTTGGACCTTGCAAATGGCAAGAAGTGATCTCCAGTGTCCAACATGTAGCAAATCAAATCAGTTTATCCAAATAAAACCCACATAGCCTTTGTGTTTTTTATTTTGTTGTATATGTAATTGCTTAAAACATGAGTGTAAAGAATAGCCAGCCCCAGGAGGTTCATAAAGAAATAATTAGTTAATTGGATTCTTAACACTAGACCCTTGACCTACCATCTAAACTTGCCATCTAGTAAACCTCTTAGATCCATTTTAAATACCCATGTCCACTGGGTTATGTCTCACATAAAGTAGGCCATTTATCATTTACAAATGCAGTTTTTCCTACTGGGTTCAAGCAGTTGACCTCTGGGTCAAACATTCCTTGACCTTGAGCCAATCCACTTAGGAGAACATTGCAGTAGCATGATACAAATCAAAGCAGAACAGTAAGGAGGGGTACAGAGCAAACCTGTAACACAGGCACGGCTCTATGTCATGAGATAAGATGGCAATTTGTTACCACTACATTAAGAACAATAGTTTCCTCAACAATAATTAGGATTAGCAAGTGCACATTTAGCACATTGCCGTAAAACAAGGACAATGTTGATGCACACATTTATTTATCAACTCATTCATCTGTGAGTTTGACAAATTCACCTGCAAATGAACTTTTTGGGGCAGATTTACATATGGTCGCATATCGAGGGATAATTAACCCTCAATATTCGACTGCCTAATGTAAATCCTTCGATAGTTCGATCGAACAAAAAATCCTTTGATCGAACGATTAAATCCTTTGAATCGTTTGATTCAAAGGATTTTAATCCATCGATCGAAAGATTTTTCTTCGACCAAAAAATTGTTAGAAAGCCTATGGGGACCTTCCCCATAGGCTAACATTGGTGCTCGGTAGGTTTTAAGTGGCGAAGTAGGGGATCGAAGGTTTTTTTAAAGAGACAGTACTTTGACTATCGAATGGTCGAAAATTCAAACGATTTTTAGTTCGAATCGTTCGATTCGAAAGTCGTAGTCGAAGTAGCCAATTTGATGGTCGAAGTAGCCAAAAAAACCATTCGAAATTTGAAGGTGTTTTTTATTCTATTCCTTCACTCGAACTAAGTGAATGTGCCCCCATTCAAATTATGTTAGAGAATGGCCAATTCTAAGCAACTTTTCTTTTGGTCTTTGTAATTTATTTTTAATAGTTTTTTTTAATTAATTGCCTTTTTCCTTCTGACACGACGATGGAGTAAAGTAGAAGAATTTTGATGCCATCTAATGTCTTGATTTTTAAAAATATTCATTGTGGTGGGGGTGGGGAGAGAGAAGGGTTAAAAGCAGACTTTTCTTTGAATTAATGGAATGAGTTAATTAATGGGTGCAGAAAAGTTTGCATGGCTAAGCAGATGTTGGTATTTGTGGTTGTGTGTTAAGGTTCTTTGGATGCATCATGACTTAAAGAAAGTAATATGCCTTGTTTTCTTGCCCTGCTTTCTTGCTAACTAGTACCTTCCCTATAACAGCTCTGCATTCATAGACAGCTGGAAAAACCAGAGCCAGATTAACTAATGAATAAGTTCATCAATTATCAAAGGAAGCAAGTTGTATAGGAAATGTTATTACAACATCAGACGTTTGTGCCTATAAAAATGTCTCATGCCCACTGGGGAGTAGGGAAGAATTTGGCAATGTCAGTCATAAAATAAAGTAAATAAAAAATGGCACTTACACAGTGCCTTTTGGGTCATATTCAAGATGAGATTACCAAAAATATGTTATGTGTAAAATTGGCTGCAGTATAATTGAGTATATAGTAGTGGCAGAGGGCTGCACAGATGAGTAGTATTACCAATAACTGAGCAGGTTTAAATGGGCTGTAGCATAATTTAATAAATAGTAGTATTCAGATAATTTTATGTTTCATGTCGTGTAAACCAAGTTAAATTCTAATGTTAAAGCAGTAATTGTTTTTATAGCTTACCCATGTTTAGGACATTGACATGCCTAGTGTGTTGACCACAGCAGTGTTCTTAGAAAGGACAGAAATAACAATTCTTGTCAGAATCCCCTTCCCTGACTGATTTCTGACTTTGCTTTCTATTCAAACAAGTATGTAACAAATCTCCAGAAGTTACCAGTGCAGTTATCCATAGCAACTAGTGATGGGCGAATAAATTCAGCAGGAATGGAGTTGCTGAGAAAAATACGACACTACAAAAAATATATTGTCGCTCATCAGAATTGCCACATGAATAAAAATTGACGCTCATCAAAATTATTTGGACACCTACTGACTGTAATGCGTTTTGCAAATTTATTCGCCGTTTCGCACCTTTTTATGTCGAAGCCAAACAGCACAGATTCACCCTTCACTAATAGCAACTCATTTATTTTGTTTTCTAACTTTTATAGACCAATCAAAGCATTTTCATTTGCATGTCTTAGGGTACAACTACATGGACGTTTTCTCGGTGTTTGTGCCGGATCCGACGCATTGCGCCAAAACGCAGGCAACAAGTCAGATGCGACAGAAAACAAGGTAAGCAACAGGAACGTCGAATGGTGCCGCATCGTTCATCTGATGCGACACTGTCGGATGCAGACGTTGCATGCTGCGTCTGCATCTGACAGTCGTGTCGCATTGGATGAACTCTGCAACACCATCCGACATTTATATTTTTTACCTTCTTTTCCGTCGTATCTAAGGCACAGGGCTTAGAGTCGGGCACAAACGCAGAGAAATCGTCTGTGTAGTTGTACCCTTATAGCAAAACAATCTGAAACAAATGCTCAACTAATTACAGCATTTGTATTTTTTTATCTGTATCTGCAGGAATTAACCTTCCTGAAAATCCATGGGTATGTAATAGCATTATTACTGAAAATCTGAAAAGACTGTCCAATGACCTCTAGTTAAATGGCTTTTTTTGATTTTTTTTTTCTTTCAGATGGAGTTACTGAGCATCTTATTACCGCAGTAATTTGTGCACAATGGCCCCTGGCTATATATAAGTTCAAGCGTCACATGTGGTCGGTTAGTCTCATGGGACTGGTAAAGATAAATTGTTTTGTAGACAATGCTTAATTGCACATTGCTTTGCTGCTGAAGTGCATAGTTGTTTGCTTTTTAAGCATCATATTTATACTCTTTCCTCACCAGGTCATAATAAAGTGCTGACCCATTCTTCAATCCCACCAGTTCTGGTCTTGGAATAGTCTCTTGCAGTCTCTTATCTGCTTTGAAACTACAAAGCACATCTGTTTGCATAAGCAATTTCTTGAGAAGATCCCTCATTTGTGCTTAAGGATCCCAATCCTTCCAAAATAGCGTTTGTTACAGTAGGAAACAAACATATGGTGAAGAATACATTTTGTGGTCCGTGCTTTTCTAATGTAATAGGGTGTACTTTCAGGGTTGTGGACCCCCCCTCATGATATTAATGCAATAAAGTCAATAGGTTTGTCCAAATACAGTACTTAAGATATATATGTTTAAAGATAAAATGCCTGTTAGAAACTATAACTAGTTAAAATACATAATATTCATTGCATGTGCCTTGCGTATCTTCAGCAGTAACAGTAATTTTAGCATTAACAGTAAAATAAGGTAATTTTTTACCAGTTCTGCTGATTACAGAGAAACATATTTTTTTTCTTCACTTTTTTAAGGCTGTTCCCATTTTTTGCATTACTTTGCAATGCTTTGCCCTGCAGTTAAGTACAAATCTGTGTATTAAGGGAAATGGTGCCCAGTAGCGCAGCGTTAGACTGGATTACTGTATCATCACCTTACACCTGGAGCTCAGCCTAGCCAAACAATTACCAAGATTATTATGATGCAAAGCAAACAGCCAAGAGGCCGATAGGCATCCTTGTGGAACTCAACTTGGAATGAAAAGCTTTTCCAATTACAAGTTTGCCAGGCAAACATTTCAGTTTATGTTACACTAACACATTTTAAATTACTTTCAGCGATAGCTGGTTAGAGAAGAAAGTTCTATTCATTCATTCATTCATTCAGGTATAAGCCTTGCTTTGCTGGAAGGCTGACGGACTTTAACATTCTGATCCCAGCTGAATCTAAATGGCAGATTCCACTTTTCTTTTTCTAAAACTACAATATATGCTTTAAATCCCTCTCCCAGCTAACTGTCTGTAAACATATAATAGCAGACAATTTTTCTGTGAAGGATTAAATGATAAACTGATTAGCTGCAAGAAAAACCCAAGGGGGCTCGTTTGCACTGTGTAGTTTTTTTATGGGACCCAAACATTTCATCTCCCATTTAGCAGTGTATGTTGTTAAACTGGGTCTATACCAGTAGATTTGTAATATTGTCCCAGACTTGTCGATCTTGCATTCCACAATATCAGATCATTCTGTTATTTACTTGCTAATAAAAATGGGTGCATGAGTAAAGCAGTCTTTGAGTTTTTGGTTTCCTCCATCTTTTTCTTTTCTCCAATGGCAGAATAAACTCCTCTAGAGGACGGGATGAGTGGAAAATGCTGGGATTATTTGATATGGTTGTTACATGAAAAACAAAATATCTTTTCTTTGGATGACCTAAAGAATTTCCCAAAGTATCTTGCTGCCAGAAGACCTTGTAAGGATTTACTCTATGTAGATGGACATCAATGTAAAGGATTGTTTGCTTAATTAGAACTTGAAATAGCCAGGTTTATTGTGTTACAAAGCTTCACATATTTTCTCAATCACCCATAAAGTGCAATCACAGAAAAACAAAAGCCCGCTGAAACAAACCTTTCACAGCATAGTCAACAATCTTGGAGATATTCTTAACTCTCTGGAGAAAGAGTAGAGAACAAGAAGCTGTGAAACTGCTCATAAAACATTACAACCAAGCAAAGCAGGTTAATTAGATGTATCAAATAAACTTGGAGCCAAGCTTGTCATTTTTGGCGTAATTACAAAATGTACAGGTTCGCTGTAGGTTCATATAGTTTTGCATCTTGCCTAGGGTCAGACAGTGTGTCTTCAGTACAGCAGTTTCAAGCTACAGAGTGATTTGTTTTTTCCTTTCCCCCCCCCCCTTGCTTTTAAACTGCACTTGGACTAAGCAATGACTTGTACTATTAGGACTTTTGTTTCTTGAATTTAGTTCAGATAATGCATGAAATCAGAGGCTAACTTTACAACATGTATTCCTCATTTGTCTGTGTCGTGTTCAGATGAGTAATGTAAGGAACTCTATCTCATGAGGGGTAAATGTGCCCTGCAGCCTGTGTTTGTCAGGACTGACTTTCAGCATGTTTAAAGTAACGAATGTATTGTTTGCTACGCTAACAATTCCAACCACAACCATGGGATTTAAAGGTCAAAACCTAACATTTGTAGCAGATAATATAGAATATATATATATATATAACATCAGTTTTGATTTGGTATATTTTTTTTTAATATAATTTGAAGTGAACAAATTATAACAGTATGTGGATCTTAATTCTGGAAAAACATTTGAGCTGTTTATTATTATTATTATCTGTTTTTTTATATTGTACAGTGTTAACATATTTTATGCAGAGCTTCACACAGATTATTCTGTAGTTACATTGGTCGCTACCTCAGTGGAGTTTACAATATAATTTTATCAGGAGCCAATAAACCTTCCTGTATATTTTTGGTGTGTGAGAAGCAGCAGGAGAACCCCAAGGAATCCTATGTAGCCATGGAAGGAACATACAAACTCTCCTTTGATGGGAATACCCATTCGTTTTTGCATAAATAAGGCAACACTTTGACTTAGGACTCAGACATTAGTCCTGGTTTTCCTCCACCTCCCACCTGTCAGTTACTGCTGAATATGGGAGCACTGTGGAATTGAACCACATTCATGATCCACACACTTGACCCACCCAAACAGGCCCCAAACCTTGCCATCTATCCCAAACCCCTTCCATTTGACAAGAAACACCATTCCTTTTGTGTCAGCCTGGGCCCCCTATTTTGCCTATGCCCCTGACATAGATAGATGATAGATAGATAGATAGATAGATAGATAGATAGATAGATAGATAGATAGATAGATAAAATAATAGATCTATTAAATATAAATAAAATATATATATATAAAATATATAAAAATAATATTTATTCATGACCCAATATTACAAAAGCAATATTTTGCTACAATCCCGACACCTGCTTTCCCTGTTAAGAAATAGGAATCCTGTGATCAGGAATCAGTGCAACTACCTAGAGGTAACAAAGATAGTTATTGCATTAATATTAAAGTGTTTTTTTATTATAATTATTAGTGTTATTATATACTATTATAATTTTATAAACAAAGGGAAACTTTTGTGACTAATTAATATAATGGAATATTGTTGTGGCTTTTGCAAGTACAATGCATATGGAGCGAGATAAATCTCAGGCAGCAATTGGAGTTAAAGTACAGAATTTTCACCCCCTAAAACTGTTCTTTTCATGAACTCCAGTTCACCTTTTAGTACTGTGTGTCTGCAAAGTGTTTAGCCGGGCCAGTCAGGTAGTGTTTCCTCAGAGATTCAACCACCTGATTAGGAAAGGTGACACGCTAACAGTGTCACCGCACATTGTAAAACTTTTAGGAAAAACAGGCTTTTGTTCAGAAAAATTCCACTCTCAAACCACTGTAACTGTATCCCACACCTTTCACCTGAAACTTTTGATGCCCTCTCCTACACTTTTCTAATATAATTCACTTGCCCCTCTTTTAGTTCTTTCTTGCTTTTTGAGGAGATTGTTTGGGAATCCTGAGGGAACACAGATCTCTTAGGGGGTAAGCGTTATCTAATTTATATAAATGAATCACTTTGAAGGAAAACTATACACCCAAAATGAATACTTAAATAACAGATAGTTTATATCATATTAAGTGGCATATTAAAGAATACTACTAAACTGAAATATAGATATCAGTAAATATTGCCCTATTACCTCTTTTACCTTAAACAGCCATTTTATGATGGTCTGTGTGCTCCCTCGGAGATCAAAAAGTTAGTATATTAATAGTAAAAAAATGCAGGTTGAGAGTGTTGATCATAAATAATGGTACCAGTATGGTTGTAACAAATAGAAAAGGTAAATGTGCTAAATGGAAGGTTTTTTTTAAAGTGATAGCTGTGAAGATGTGGAATTCTCTCCCTGAAGCAGTCATACAGGCTGATAGATAGCTTTAAGAATGGTTTAGATGGGTGTTAAGTTCCCACTCGAGTCCCCTTATCTTCCACTATGGAATAACTCCTATTTGCCACATTTCTATGGAGCTGATGCGGTCGGTTATTGGGCCCCCAAGAAGCTTAAGTATTTAGGAGAATTAATAGTAGACAGTCTTTTTGTGGACAAAATTAAATTGGAACAGGAGTTGGACATACCTACGATTCCCATGTTTCGTTATCTCCAACTGAGGCATATGTTCCACTCACAATTTGGGGGACAATTGGGGGACTTGTCAGAACCTGTCATACTTACCTATTTACGTCAACTTCATCCTCCTAAAATGATTTCGTATGTGTACACTAGTCTTCTGCTTATTCTACCTTCTCCATTTGGAAGAGCATATGACACGTGGAAGTTAGATTTGCCATCCCTTTCTATCGATCAATGGGAGGATGGGACAGGTCACTTATATATCTTTTTAATTTCAGATAGAGACAGGTTAATCCAGCATAAGTTTCTCTTGCGTACCTACCTTACTCCTAACAAGCTAGTTCGAATGGGTAGATTGACTGAACCACGGTGCCCACGCTGTCGTGTATTGGATGGTTCCTTCTGGCACATGGTATGGACCTGTCCGACAATTGTGGGCTATTGGAAGGAAGTGTGTGTATATATTTCAGAAGTCCTAGAGGTGCCTAATATGTATAACCCTGAAAGCTGCCTGTTGGGGATAGTAGGGGATCTCCTGACGGCTGCCCATGTTAGACTAACGGTGAGGACATTACTGTTCTATGCAAAAAAAATGTTGGTGATGCACTGGATCTCTCCTGATCCTCCGGTTAAGAGGGAATGGATACAATATGTTAATAACATGCTTCCGTTAATAAAACTCACTTATGAGGCTCGAGGGTGTCCGGGTAAATTTCAGAAGATGTGGGACTTGTGGTGTGATATTCACTTAGGGGCTTCTTCGCATTGATGTACTGAAATTTGCTGTACATTTGATTGTATGCTGTGATATGATGTTATTGTACCTTCTTTTCTTTGCTTTCCCCTCCCTCCTTTTTGCTTTCGGTCTCCCTAATTTTTTGAAAATAATAAAAAGGAAACCTGTTAAAAAAAAGAAGGGTTTAGATGGCTTTTTAGCAAGTGAGGGAATACAGGGTTATGGAAGATAGAACATAGTTCTATCTGGAGTCAGGAAGATTTTTACCCCCTTCTAAGACATATGGATTAGCTTCAAATTGTTTTTTGTTGCCTTCCTCTGGATAAACTAGCAGTTAGGCAAGTTATATAAAGACTAAAAAGATTGAACTTGATGGACGTGTTTCTTTTTTCAACCAAACTTACTGTGTTACTATGTAACCTCCCCCCAATGTCCCCTTTCCTCTGTTTTGCAAATTAACTGAGTTCACAATTGCCTGGGAACAATAGGGTAGCCCTGTCCTGTAGTGTAATGTTTCCCCTTCTCCCCCTCTTGGTCCAGCCTCCCACCCTCTCTTCAACTTCCTGTTGTTAATTCTTTGTTTGATAAATTAAAGTTTATGTGGATTTTTGTTTGTTTTTTCTGATCTCATGTTATAGCAATGTTCATGCAATTGTCAAAGCCATGGCAGTTTTATGTTTGCTGTAATTATGGCAACATAACTGCATTGTAAAATGTCCACTGTAGTGGCTAGCATCTGGAATGGGTTTTTTACTAATGTGTAATGTAATACTCATTCAGCACAACGGATTGTCTTGTATTGTGTTTATTAAACCTGTGGCTGACTTTCACCCAACATCAGTGGTGTATGTGCATTTTGGGGCCGCCTAGGCAGCAATGGTAAGTTGGGTTCTTAAAATTGGGAAGGGGGATGGTAGAAGTTCTCATCTCTACAGTCTAATTTTTATATTCTGAGTTAAGACACCAAATATGCTTGACCATAAAAGAAATTGCTTCCATTCTTGAACATGTAGGCATTTATGTTCACTTACATACATTTACAGATTAAGTGTTTGCCTTCAGTCCTATAAATAGTATGGGTAAGTATTAGGAGTGTGCTGTGAATTTCATTATGCCCCTAGGTACTTTAAGAATATTATTTTAGTCTTTGAGTGTAAATCTAATATAAGTTATTCTAAAGCAACTGGACTTGCTGAGTAATCATTGAAGATGTTTCACTACTCATTCAATCAGCTTCTTCAGTTCAACTGACTGGTGTGGGAAGTCCTCGGTATATAAATTCTTCCACTAATCCAATCACAATGGCACATTATAACTCTTCAGAGAGATGACATCTGAAATTCTCAGAGGTGTTGATTCTGTGTAGTTACTGTGATAGGATTATCATGCAACTCCTAGAAATAGGTGATACTTGTGAGAGTTGCATAAATGGAGTGAAGTGTTCTGAAACTGCTGGGGTACAGCATTGTATTGTCAAGAATTAGGTAGGGGGTGCTATGGAGGCTGATGAGGGAAGGGTGAGTCCTTGAGGCAGGGGCTGTCTATGTCTAGGGAACACATAAAGGGAAGGCAGGAACAGGTTGAAGAGGGCGATGAGTCAGACTGGAACAGGTGCAGAGCAGAACAGGACGGAGAGGGCGAAGATCAGGATTGGACTAGACAGGATGAAGAGAGCGACAACTCAGGACAGGAACAGACTAGATGGAGCAGGAGTGGAACAGGAACAGACTGAATGGGACAGGACGGTGCGGGTGTTGATCAGATCAAACTGGGGATAGGATAGCGGGAGGACAGAATAGCGAGAGGACAGGATACGGAAGGAGACTCGAGCAGAAGGAGAGGGAGGAAAAGGCAGAGCAAGTGTACACGTCAGTACAGGAAGCAGGAACAGGCAAGGCAAGGTCAGATCAAGGTCAAGGCAGAAATAGGTTAAGGCAAGGTAAAAGTTAGGACTGGAGCAGAACTGGGAGGGAAAGACTAGTCAGGAACAGACCAAGGAAAGATAAGGAGGAAAGGTTCAAGGTAGGGCAAAACAGGACAGGACAAGGCAACAAGCGCTGAAACCCTTAGCTAGGGACAATGGCACACTTCATGGGAAACAATGGGAAACAATTCTCCGGCCAGGAGTGTTTGGAGGGCTGGTCTAATAAAGGGCTAATAAAGAGTCAGCTGCTGTTTGGCTGGGGCTGCAGAGGCCAGGGAACATTTAGTGAGCAACCATACAGGCTGCTCAACTGGCCCAATGGAAACAGTTACATGAACATCTGTACTCCTGAACATTTACTCCTGACAGCAGGGCTGCTGAACTTCTCTCATGGTGGGAGATGCAGCTCCTGCTGGTAGCAGATTTGGGGGCTATCCTCTCTGTATATAGTGGCAGCCTAATACTCAGTAGTGGATATAATGACATAGTGCTGATCTCAAGTGAGGAATGGCAGAGCATAGTAACGATCTCTTATGGAATTCTGACTTTGAATAGACTTGCAAGGTCCTATTTATATGATAAATGTGAATAAATGCTGTGATAATTTTACCCCATTTTTGGCTCCTGGTGTTTCATTAAGGTATGTGGGGTTCAGTGGGATGACTGAAAGTGAATGGTCTTTTGAGTTCCATTGTCAAAGCATGAGAGGTGGGTTTTTGTGGCTACCTGCCATTCTAACAGAGACAATACATCAATACCCATGGCTGGATTTGATGGTGGAGCACCCCTAAGGCTACCAGCCTACCCAGCCCCCCACAGACTGGTACCTTTAGAGTTCCCATTTTTAAACCAGAAATATGGCTTTTCTAGTGTAAAAGAGTGCAATTATGCTTTATGCACTAATGATACAGCCCCCCCGACCCCTTTCAGCGCAGAAAATGATAAGCACTGGGGGGCGTGGCATTGCACAGCCGTGGGTAAAAATTATTCCTGCTTGGTGCACTCCTTGGTCTAGAGTCTGATCCATGATATTTTTGCCAGTTTTGAGAAAATCATTTGTTTGTGAATTATAAGTGGAAAACTTATACATACTGTACAAAATGAAAAGTACAATATTCCTGTTTACTAGAGAGCCATGTCATGTTTCGTCTACCCCTTGCTTCCTTGTTGGCATTTTAATCATTATGGTGGGCGTTAAATGATGCCAGCTCTAGAAGATACAATAAAGAATAGGTCATTATATATAATTATGATTTACTTATTGTGAATTTTAATGGTCATCTAGCCTGTTAATCTGTCAAGAGGCTGCAGATGCAGATAAATATGTCCTGTGAAATATAGGCTTTCCTTGCTTTGCAAAATTCATTGGAAATGTGCTTGAACTTTGAAAACAAATTTTAAATATTAAATCATTAACTGCATAGTGAAGGGATTGTTACTAAAAAGTACTTAGACGTGAGCTCACATATTAAATTCACATTTCATTTTATAATATGCATGTGAAATTGATTAACTTATTATATGAAATGCCTTAGTCAGGTACCCAAAATTGATTAGCAGGTTTAGGAGAGTGGTGGGAACAACTTCTGCTTATCTCCCATATTCTCTCACATCTCATGTAACCCTGCACATTGAGAGACAGAGTGAATTTAGCTGTCTGGGAAACCCAAGATTGTCCTTAAGCGCACTGTCTCTAAATCAATGTAACATAATATTCAGCATACTGAGACAACTCAGTGCAAGTAAAAATGTTTACTGACCATCAGAGACTTGGTAATTGTGCTAATTATTCCTTCTCAGCTTATCAGACCTGTTCACACAGTAGCGGCGGCAGAATTTGGATAGGCAGACTCCCAACATGCTTTTTAATGATTTTAAGCATGTAGTGGCCATGATACACGTGGCATTGGGAACACTGCTACTTGCAACATCAAAATGTTACTGTTTGCCCCACATTGGTTCCTGTAGGTGTCAAAAATGGCTCAGTGGTTAGTACTGCTGTCTTCCAAAAGTACTACTACTATTCTGAGCCCCATGTTATTTGCCAGGAGTTTGAGTGTCCACTTTAGAGTGTGTTTTGTTATAAGAATGTGATAGGGCACATGTAAGCTTCATTAGGAGAGGGAGTATTGTAAATTTTGCAAAATTTCTGTAAACCGATTGCTATAACATGCTGGTGCTACTTAAGGTCTAATAATTAAACAATAAATAAAACAATGTACAAAAACATCATTTATGAGCACTAATAGAGGTGCTGGGATCATTCTAGCAAATGGAAAGCAATCAGGGATGAGTAGGATAATTCTAATTGCCATTGTATTACTTATTATCCTCCTATTTTTGTCTGTGTGTTCACAACCCATTTAGACTGTAAGGGTAGAACTCCACAAGCATTTTTTGCCGGATCGATGCCCGGCGACAAAACGCACGCAACAGGTCCTACAATTTTTTATTGATTCTGTGCTCGAAACCTAAGATTTTTTCTGTAAACCGCCGAAAGGTAAAATTTTTTCGGAAACCCACCGCAAAAAAATCTTCCAATTGTTAATGGGACATCTAGCATTGACTTTTACATGTTCTCGGCAGGTCTGGGTTTAAGTACTTATTTCATCGGATTTTTAACACCATCGGACTTTATTAATGCCAAAAAAAATCAAGTTTTAATTGAAAAAATTATATTTTCACCTTGACTAGAAAATATTGGAGATTAATAAGCCTCTTTATCTTGATTGAAAATATATTTTTGTATCTAAAGGTTTGTGATCAATTATCTGGAAACCTATTATCCAAAAAGCTCCTTATCCAGAGGCTAACTCTCATGGAGTCCATTTTAAACAAATATCTCTAAATTTTTCTGATTTCCTTTTTCTTTGTTATAATAAAACAGTACCTTGTACTTGATGGTAACTAAGCTGCATCAAGCTGCAAATATTCTGGTGGCAGAACCATCCTATTTGAATGATTTTTGCCAGACTTAAGTTATGGTGATCCAAATTACAGAAAGATGAAACAAACCCTAGGTCTCAATCATTATGGATAACAGATCCTATACCTGTACTTATATCAGGTTACTGTACTTTTTGATTAGTGAAAAACATACTTAAATTTAGTTGAGTAAAGGAAAATAATATCCTTAATCTAAATGTTGTTTCCACCATCAGAAGAAAATATTTTTGTGAGTTTTCAGTGAAGCAAAATCTGATTCTGATTCGCCCATCACTAATAATAAACCATAATATATACAAATTTTCTTTTCTTGTATCCTGTCACGGTGGCCGTGATCTATCCCCGTTGGTATAAAACATAACAATTATATATCCGAGGCTGCTGAGGAATGTAAATACTTATTGAAATGTAAAAGCCGCTTGGAAGTACCTACAAAGAAGTTAAAGGTTCCAATGTACAGACTCTCATTCTATGCACCTCAGAGAAAATTATCTAATTTTTCTTTCTCCCCTAAAATATTGTAGAGATGTTATATTTAGCAATCATTAGTGATGGGCGAATTTATTCGGCAGGTGCAAATTTGCCCGTTTCGCCGCCGGTGAATAAATTCACTAATTTGCAGTGAAAAAACTATCCAGTCAGTTCTGCAAGAAATAAATAACTGTATAATTCTTTTTTTTTTAATTTAGACTGACATGGCAGAGAAAGTTAAACTCATTTTTGGGAAATATTGTATTTACATTCCACTGGATGTTTATACTGTATTTTAGTCTATAATGAAATATAGTTTGACAAGAATTGTGTAAAGTAACAAAATGTACTGCCAAAAATGTGCAAAGAGGTTGAAAATGCTAAGTATTTAATTTTTTTAAGAAATGTCAGTTTTTTTATTGCTCCAAATAACAACTATAAAAACACAGAGTGGGGAAAATTGTTATTGGTAGTCTAGTAATTGTAGTATTTTCTTGGACTCCGTAAAAATGAAATAGATGATAGGTTTAAGTTAGGCTGAATCACCTATTTACAGTTTTCAACACTCACACATTTCTTGGTCAGACAAAACAAGATTTTGCTTAATTTATAGCAACTATTGTGGGCAGAAAGTAAATCCAACAAGAAAATGTCAAACACAGCTGGGTAAGCACCAATGTTTCAAAATTTCTATTGAATTTGAACAATAACATGTTGAGGGAATTTTTTTTTTTATCATCAGAAATTTTAGTGTCACTATTATCTCAGTATGAATAAAACCATTAATATGAATGATCCAGCAGTAAGGAAGGAAATGGAACATGTGAAATTACAGTCTCGTTTGCCGGTTCATTTGGTGCTCATATTCTCTATGGCTTGCTACTTTGCACCAGCAATTTAAAAGCTGTGAGTAAAACAAATCACTTTGGGCATTACACCGATCAAAGTGATATTATGATATGGGGAAAAAAATAAATGAACAGCTGATTTCTTTACTTGATATATCTTTCCCTCCATGCAAAAAAAAACCCTGACGAAGAGGTACGCCCCCGAAACGTTGTTAGGGGCCGATTCATTAACTTCGAGTGAAGGATTCGAAGGTAAAAAGCTTCGAATTTCGAGGTTTTTTTGGGCTACTTCGAAGGATTCGAAGTAAAAATCGTTCGACTATTCGACCATTCGATAGTCGAAGTACTGTCTCTTTAAAAAAAAAAAATTCGACCCCCTAGTTCGGCAGCTAAAAGCTACCGAAGTCAATGTTAGCCTATGGGGAAGGTCCCCATAGGCTTTCCTAAGTTTTTTTGATCGAAGGATATTCCTTTGATCGTTGGATTTAAATCCTTCGAATCATTCGATTAGAAGGATTTAATCGTTCGATCGAAGGAATAATCCTTCGATCGTACGATCGTACTATCTGCGCTAAATCCTTCGACTTCGATATTCGAAGTCGAAGGATTTTAGTTCCTAGTCGAATATCGAGGGTTAATTAACCCTCGATATTCGACCCTTGATGAATCGGCCCCTTATTGTTGGATTGACATTAAACACGGGAGGAATCCCTTGAGCAAGTTACATGTGCTGGAGTTACTTTTTGATCAAAGCAATTATCTTCCCTTATTCTCTTTAGTTATTTTCACTGAAGAATGAAAGTATGGTGAAAGTGTTATATAAAATATGCCATATTTAAGACCAAGACCCTGACACAAAAATATTGTTTATGTACATTGTTGCTAATTATCAAGCACTATTATGATATTTGGCTTTATTAATTGATTCTCTTTAATAATTTAACTTGATTTTGAGATATTCATGAATTTTTCTTGTGTTGACATTTTTTAATTGAAGAAGTTCCATATGCATTCAAAAACAATGGCCTCATCAGCATTAGTTTGCATGGAACTCTTCTTATCAGTTCACTTGAGTTGTTCAAGCAAAAAATGTGACATATCTGAGAATAAAAAAATGCGAATCATTCCACAACATTTCTGACATGAGAGAGTCAGTGTGGAAAATCAAGATTTTTTTTTTTTACTTTTAGCCTGCCCTAAAATTTCATGGGTGAAATTCTTTTTCACTTTTATTGGGGTCACTTTACTATCCTGATGTAATGTGCAGATATGTTTAGCCCTTACATAAATGGGGGTCCTTTCTAACATTTCAGATAAATATCTGAAACATATTTGATTTTCATTTATTAGTTGATAAATGATTGGTTACTCTATCTGTAGTTGTCCTATTACTATGATAAGCAAAGAGCAATTCCGAATTTGTTTGACTGAAACATGTCACAGTCCAAAAGAGAGATTTTGTGTTTCACTTTGAACTGTAAAAACAAAAATAAAATGTTGCTTAAAAAAAAATAAACATAATCCTAAGCAACTGTGCCAATATATAATCAATATACATTTTCTGAAGGTTTAAACTTATTTATTAATGTACTTGCTAAATTTTAAATTATTGTAAGACCTATTTATTTTCGATTAAAGGAAATCGCACCTTAACTTGTTGCCGCTATATAAATATATAATGACAATGGCGATGAAGTATAAATCAGCAACTGAACAGTGATAGTGTTACGGTCGGCACCCTAAATCCGGAACCTATGCTAGGCACCCTGTTCTTGGCTCTTCTGCCTTTAACAGCCGCCTTTCACCTCGGGAGGAGCCCTCGGCTAATCGGATGCCGCCAGGTCTTATTAAGAGAGGTGCCAAGCGAAGGGTTCTGGGCAAAAGGTCACAGTACAAGGCGTAGGTAGAAAGCGTAGTCAAATCAGGCCGGGTCGGGGCAGGCAGAATACAAGCAGACAGGCAAGGGTCAAATCAGGAGATCAATCAGGAGGGATACGGAAGGCAGGGTCAGGATTTCAGAGATCAGAATCGTCAAAACAGGCAGGGCTCACAACAGGTATCAGATAACAGACAGAATAGTAGCTCAGAAGCACCAGGAACAAAATATGATCCTATAACGGGCAATGAGTAAATACAAAATGTCCCTTTAAATAGCATTTGAATTTCGCGCCATTGCTCGCTGACGTCATATGCCAGCGTCAATACGGCTATAAAAAGAAGAGATGCGCGCCATGCGCACCCTGAAAAGCCGGCATTTTGGATGAAGAGGAGCAGCGTGATCCTTTGCTTTTAGCCCACCATAGCTAAATTTTTACTTCATAGGAATGCGGATAAAATTTAAATGCAGAATTTAAGGAACAGATTTATTAAATATTGCTAGCTTTTACCAAATGATAGTGATAATGCCAATCCATTTCCAAATCCTGACTGTCTGAAAAGTTTTAGATAATTGCGGAAAATATCCAACCACTGTGAATCCTTCAGGATTTCCCAATTCAAGATAAATCAACCATAAATCAGCACTCAGGGCTTATCTAACAACACAAGTAAAATGAAGTGTTGTGTTAAAATAGATGATTAAAGAGTAACAATGATTGCCACTCTACATAATGTTAGGAAGACAAACTGGAAGAGCCTATATTGGATGCATTAAGAAATAAGAATAACAAAAAAATGAAAGCTTCACAGTCATTCTCTCCTTTTTTAGTTCCGTGGGTCAGTGGCCCTAACAACCAGATAGCAATTTCAATTGCAGACCAGAAACATAAAAATATGAAGTCTAATAATTTCAAAACAATAAACAATAAAGAGCAACTGAGGTGCTTGGAATAGGTACAGCTAAAAGATTCTAAAAGTTAGCCAGACCAGTACCTCAGTAGCCCAGTAGGCACCAGTTTTATGGTATAGAGGGAAAACTCTTTGATCCTTTATGTAACATATTTGTTTGGATATTGGCTCCTCTTTTCACTGATGGGAAGGTTAGTGTAAGGGGTCCAATTACTAACACTTGATTTGTTTTTTTTCCACTAATCTAATTTTGTGGTTTTCCTAAATTTCTATAAAGCTCTAAAAATTACAGATTTATTAAATAAAAAAAACATGAAAACTACTAAGGCAAAACTATATTTTTTCAGATCGTTCAGCAAATTTTTTCATTCATAATTTTTATAATTGGAACTTTTAATAAATTCAGTGGCAATCGTGGTTTTAGAGTTTGTGAGTTTAGTCATGGTTTTAAAATCCTAAAATCCCACCTTTAATAAATAAGCCTCCAAGTGTGCATATCAATCAACTGTTAAATAGTGATGGGTGAATCCAACTCATTTGACCAAAAATTTACGAAACAGTAGAAATTCACCAAGATGCACTGAAGGCTATGGTCGACTAATCGCGCAACACATTTTAGATGCACAACAATTTTTTTCACCCATTAGAGTCTACGGGCGTCACTTTCGTGGTGAAAAATGTCATTCATCAATAATGGTAAATGACTGCATAAACTTGCTGTTTGTGGCTAATATCAATGGCGGAGAAGTAGAAAATCACAGGCACAACAGGATATTTCTAGCAGGGAAAACCCTTGCTCGTTTATTTACGGATGCAACGTTTCGGGTTCGGTTCTCTGTCTGTTGTGGAGGCTGCCAATACCTCCTTCATCGAGCACCAGGTTTCGCAAAATTCGGATGGCCAGGGTGTGCGAGGTGACTATTCTTGTTTTCCCAGTAATATCAATGGCTGCCAAAAGGATTTTGGGGCAACTAAAAACACATTGCTGTGTCATTTCTCCTGCAGTGGTTAAAGGAACAGTAACGTCAAAAAATAAAAGTGTTTTAAAGTAATGACAATATAATGCAGTGTTGTCCTGCACTGGTAAAACTGCTGTGTTTGCTTCAGAAACACTACTATAGTTTATATAAATAAGCTGCTGTGTAGCAATGGGGGCAGCCATTCAAAGGAGAAAAGGCTCAGGTTACACAGCAGACAGCAGATAAGCTCTGTCTGTCTAATGGTGTTATCTGTTATCCATTAGTTAACCTGTGCCATATAGCCGTTTTTCAATTTCCGCCATTGCTCCACAGCAGCTTGTTTATATGAACTATAGTAGTGTTTCTGAAGCAAACAGATCAGTTTTACCAGTGCAGGGCAACACTACATGATATTTTCATTACTTTAAAACACTTACATTTTTTGGTGTTACTGTTCCTTTAAACATATTTTTGTAAAATGTCAAATAACCTCTATTCACACACTGATGTCTCTTTGATTTGTAAAGGTCTGACATTTGCATTATTAAAAAATATTAATGCTAAAGCCAAGCAGTCATTTTACAAGTTAAAGTGTGACTTTAAGTATACAAAGCATTTCACTGATTAAACAGTATACCGTGTGCTTTCATCAGCTAGTGTAATGGCGCCAACTCATTAGTAGCTTATTTTTCAAGGAAACATTAGAAGAAACCATATGAAAATCACAAGTTCTGGCTAAATGAAACATGTAGTACACAAGAGATTTCAGCTGTCAATTACATCCAGATGAGGATAACTTCTGCCAAAGTTTTTTTTTTTTTTTGTTAATTGAAAGACAAAACTGTGACAGTTGTACTCTTGATTTTATGTGGTTGTTAACACATGGTAAAATAACATTGCTTATGATGTCTCTATTCTGGTACCAAACACTTTTGACCACAGAATACCAAGAGTTATTAAGTTTAGCGGAGGAAAATTACATTGTGCTTTACTGCATTCCAGGCTATCTCAAGAACAGTGTACAAGTGGAATGTTGTTTATAAAATGAGTTAGTGTGTGGGAACATAAGAAAGACAATGGGCTTATATATATATATATATAAAAAAAAGACATGGGGCAGATCCACTAACCGGCGAAAAGTTGCCAGCAACCGCTTCGCATCCATCAATACAGTTTGCCAGGCGAAAATTTGATCAGACAACGCTAATTGAGTAAAACAGTGACTTTTCACTATCGTTAATTTGGCAATGCGAGCAATTCAAAGTGAAGATGCGTTCGCGTTCATTTCTGCCTAGCGCAAAATCGCTAGAGGTCTTACGATCACGTTAATTTGCATATTGCAGGAAATTTAGAGTTGAATGGACATCTTTATGTTATATGATGTAGCAAATACATTACATTTCCACTGTTAATTACACATGTCCAGGGAACCTTAATAAAAATATTATAGTTAATATAATGCCCTACACATGAGCCCACTGTATAGTTAATGTTCCATATGTTAGAAAATATATGGGGGAAACCGGTTAACCCAAATAAATTTTTTAAGGACTTTTGCAGGCTATCACTCTGAAAAAAGGCAAAAAAGACACCAGCGTTCTTTGTACTTTGATGCTTTTTCCACTCAGAATATGATGTAACAGAAGATTAAGGAAGATCTACGCACTGCAGTGCACTACACCTGGTCTGAACTGGCGAAGGCAAGTCTGGCGAAGGAGGTAACGTTCAGTAAAATCCGGATTTTGAGTGAATTTACAGAGTAACGTCCATTCACCAGAGCTTCGGAAAATTGCAGCAAAAATCCACCACCAAAAATATTGGTGCGACAAAAAAGTCACAGAGACAAAATTGTTGCTGAGACAAAAAAAGTCGCCCAGACGAAAAAATTCAACTAATGGTATTTGTTTAACAAATAACATAGGAGACATTTTTATGTAATTACTAAATTCAACAATAAAGTCACCAGTAGGGTGTATATATCACCCCTTTGTCCTCACAAGAAGTCACTTTACTGGAATATTTAGGGGATTTAAAATCTTTAAATTTTTTGATAAAAAAATGGGATATCTTTCTCGCTAACCAATAACTCAGAGACCAAAAGTTGCCAAGACGAAAAAATTGCCACATGAAAAATGCCCATTGACTTTAATGTATTTGGAGTGAGAATAAATTGTCCCACATAAAAAAATTACGCCCGTTTTGTGAATTTTTTGGCAGTTTGGCAAATTTTTTACTAACGCGAAATGGGAAAGATTCGCTTATCGCTAGTTTTCAACAATTTTAGTGTATTTAGTTCTAACTTAGGGACTGCCAACTAGTTCTTTAGTAAGGTATATTTTCTCTCTTAATATTAGTAAGCCATTTTTGCCTGTCCAAAGGAACTTGCGTGGAACAGTGGGGGCAGATTACTGCTACATTGTTACATTCATGTTAGAACATGCAGTGGAAAGTGATGTCCCACTAGACATCAAGGTTTTGTTTCATTTTGGTTATGACAAAAAGAATCAATGGCAGAATCTTTTATTACTGAGTTGTGGAGGAGACTAGCAAAATGTATGACAGGATGTTTAATAGCATTTTATTGTTGCTATATGTTATTGCACCTGCACATGTTATGCCTTTTGTTACAGATGAGGGTTAGAATGCAAATTTTCTTCAGTGCTTTCATGACCGCCAAGTCTTTCTTATGGGATATTGTAAAAAGGACTTTGGTTAACAAAGACCAAAGGTCAAAGGAACCCAGTCCCTTAACTGAAATATTGTGGATTTACATTATTTAATTTTGCATTGATTATCTTAATTATAAATTGGACATAAGTTCTAAAGTTCAGATTTCAGGGTTGTACTAGTGTGTTGTGAAATATTCAGATTTTAACTATTTTAGACTAATAAGTAAAAGTTTAAAGTAGACATTCCTTACTAACTCTTAGGGGCCGATTCACTAAATTCGAGTGAAGGATTCGAACTAAAAATCGTTCGACTATTCGACCATTCGATAGTCGAAGTACTGTCTCTTTAAAAAAAACTTCGACCCCCTAGTTCAGCAGCTAAAAGCTACCGAAGTCAATGTTAGCCTATGGGGAAGGTGCCCATAGGCTTTCCTAAGTTTTTTTGATTGAAGGATATTCCTTCGATCGTTGGATTAAAATCCTTCGAATCGTTCGATTCGAAGGATTTAATCGTTTGATCGAAGGAATAATCCTTCGATCGTACGATCGCAGAATTTGCGCTAAATCCTTCGACTTCGATATTCGAAGTCGAAGGATTTCAATTCCTAGTCGAATATTGAGGGTTAATTAACCCTCGATATTCGACCCTTAATAAATCAGCCCCATAGTTTCTAAAAGGCTGCATTCTGCCTTATTTAAGTGGATCAAATATGAAAACAGTTCCCCTTGGACCAAAGATTAATCTGCAAGTTGTTAGCAAATATTAAAATCCTACCTTGAGGTGTGTTTGTAAATGCACAAATGACCTTAAATTGATTTCTCATTATTTTAATTAGATTGTATGTTTAACTTTAATCACTTAAATGTTTTTACTCATCTATATCTTCTCAGGTGAGCTGCATATTAAGCTAAGCATAGACTTACAACAATTTAGTGGAGTGTATAATTATATAGAGCAGGACCGGAACTAGGGGTAGCTACAAGAGGCACCTGCCGAGGGTGCAACGGAAAGGGGGTGCTGGGGAGGTACCTGTCTAATGCCTACCCCTAATGCATGTTCGCTCCCCTCCGGCGCTCTCCCGTGCCTGCCTCCCTCCCCTCCCATAACACCATTTTATCCAAATAATCAGAATTTTTTAAAATGATTTCTTTTTTCTCTGTAATTATAAAACAGTACCTTGTAATTGATCCCACCTAAAATATAACTAATCCTTATTGGATGCAAAACCAGCCTATTGGGTTTATTAGATGTTTACATTATTTTCTTGTAGATTTAGGATATGAAGATCCAAATTATAGAAAGTTCTGTAATCTGGAAAAACCCAGGTCCTGAGCGTTCTGGATAACAGGTCCTGTACATCACCAAAACTATGCTAAAACCAACCTGTCAGGCCTGCTCCCAAGCAAGACTGTTTCTGTAGGTTCAACAAAAGTTTTGTCCCCTTACCTAATTTGCATTATAGTTTGTGTTTATCTACCTTAAAAAAAAAAACTGCTGCAAACTGTACAATAACAAATAGAAAAAAAAGAAGTAAAAAGTAGAACCTTTAAAAAACAGTTGCTTCTGATTCATGGTTCGCGAGTATATTATACTGTTAAGTGTGATGATGTATTGCTTTTAATGAAATAGAACTTTTGAACTATTGAAGATGTTCCTCTATAGGTTAAACATGTATTTCTTTATTTGTCCTAGGTAAGTGGACTCATGAACTTTTTAGTTACTTATAGGTCCCTTAAACTATGTCGCAAATTTACTGAAGGGCGAAGTGACTAACGCTGGCGAAAATTCAACAGCGTGACGTCATTTCAGTACTTCACCGATTTACGGTCACCGGCGTAACTTTGCTAGTGAAGTCTAGTGGTACCTCGCTCCCTAAGGCCAGGCGAATTTGCGCTCTGGCAAATGGACATAACTACGCAAATTCACTAAGATTCAGATGTTACTGAAAGTTACTTCTTGCGCCAGACTTGCCTTCGCCACCTCAGACCACGCAAAGTGCAATAGAGTAGATAGGAGTTCCTCAAAAGTAGTTGAAATTTTTTTTCAGGGTGCAAGGCTGAAAAAAAACGTAAACTTTTTAGGGAGTAACTGGCTTCCCCCCTACATTTCCTCACATATGGCACATAAACTATACTCTGGGCTCATGTGTAGGGCAATATCACAACTTTCCCGGGCTTGTGTAGTGTATGCAAATTAGGCAACGCTAGCGTAACTTCACTTCGATTGGCGAAGTAACTCTAGCGCAACTTCGCCATCGTTCGGCGCCCTGGACACAACCTCGGAGTTTAGTGAATTAGCATTGTCCTGGCGAATCTACACCTGCCAAAGTGTTGTGCTGTGAGCTGGCCAATTTTTGGAGGTTAGTGAATTTGCCCCAAGGTGCGAGTTCTACAGAATCCTTGCTATGTGGGTCTCTAATCTTTTACTGTTTAGAGAACAAGCTGACAGCCTGCAGACGATTTTTCTGATGTATCTGAGAGCTGAAAATGTGACAACACCCCCCTCCTTTCCTGGAATGAGGAACTTTCGAGTTTCCCCAGAGGACAATAGGTTTCTGTTTGGTAGCAACATGCAGCACTGCTCATAAAAAGCATGACCTCAAGTGTGCTGCAGGCACAAACCATGCTGCCTCTTTAACAACAACTTAACACAGTGATAAAGTTTGTTTCTTGGCTGCTCTGAGAAACGATCACTAAATCTGGACTGTCACTACTGCCCTAGAAATGTCCTTACATATTATCCTATTAGAATGGTCAATCTGTTTTGTGATTTTATTATTTTTTCACCTGCTTTATCTGAACTCAGAGGGGTAATATAATTATATATTATAGCCTTCAAATAAATATCCTACACATTATACAAGAATGCTTGAGACCTGGGGCTTTCCAGTAGTGAGGTGCGGGCCAGCCCGATATCCGCGGGTCGGGCGGGTTCGGGCCAACTCCTGAACAAAATATTCGGGTCGTGGACTGGTCTGGGTCGAGCTCTTTTCCTGCTTTCCCCGCCTGCAGAATTTATAGACTTCATAGAATTCAATCCACCACTGCCCCGTCCCTTTTTTGACGTCACTGTGGGGCAGGCGCAGGTCTATAAATAGAGGGCAGCAGTGGGCCCGGGCCGGGTGCGGTTTGGGAGGGGGCACATCACTACTTTCCAGATAACGCATCTCTTTGAAATTTGGATTCATACCTTAAAGTGACCATACACATTTAGATCTGCTCGCTTGGGGATTTCGCCAAATGAGAGGATCTCTCCCCAATATGCCCACCTTGGAGTGGGCTATATTGGGCTGATCAACGATCATAATAATGTATGGAATATGGGCGGTCAGACTGCTGGACTACATCAACAACCAGATGCAGTCCATGATCCAATGGGATTTTTAACCCTGCCTGATCAACATCTGGCTGACTTTCAAACAGATATTGATCAGGGAAGCCTGTCGAAGGACCCCACACATGGGCCAATAAGCTGCCAACTCGGTCTGTTGCCAGCTATTATCGGCCTGTGTATGGCCACTTTAAGTCTAATAGAAAGTTAAGTAAACATTAAATAAACCCCCATTGGCTGGTTCTGCTTCTAACAAAGATTCATTATAACTTAGTTGGGTCATGTACAAGATACTGTTTTATTAACAAAGAGAAAAAAGAAATAATTTTTAAAAATTATTGGATTATTTGGATAACATAGAGTCTATGGGAGAGGTCCATAATTCAGAGCTTTCCAGATAATGGGTTTCCAGATAACTGTATAATAATACTGACATTAAATTTAAGCTCAACCTTAAATCCGTGTTGAAAATGTCTGTGCCTATTTTCAAATACATTTTTGAACATTTTCTCTGACTTTTCTTTGCCATTGCTTTCATATTGCCCTTTTCGACAAAGAGTTTTTGGTGCAGGTCAGGGAGGACACTTGCTGATGTTAAAGGGTGCTTGTTAATATAACTGACCCATGACAAGTTATTTCTTGAGTGCTAAAGCCAAATGCAATCGAATGGTGTTAAAAGATGTTAATGTTTTGTGTAGACATCTAGTTGGTTAATACTAGAGTGCTGCTGATATTATTCTCTAGACTGAGGTCAGGTAGAATAATGTTCTTCAGGAATTACTGTAAGTAAGGCTGGAAAGTACCAGAATTGGAAATTGTTTAAAATTAAAGAGAACAGAGAAATCAAAGCTCTTTGAATATTTGACAGGTTTGATGGGCGAGTGCTAAAAAAATCTCTTACCAGTAGTATCATTACCGTGCTTATAATGGCAGAAGCTAAAATAAAATAGATTGCTGCAGTGTAAAAAAACTGTTTCTGGAAGTTAAATTTCATGTAAATTTTTTTAAGCTCAGGTCTGTCCATCATTAAATGTTTTCATACCTTGCTATGATTAGCGTGTAGAATAGAGTGTAAAGAAACTTGCCCCTGAATACAGCACCACCTTCATTTGGACCCTTTGGATCCCTAGCTTTTGTGTCATTCAGACAAGCAATCTTTGAAACACCAATAGGTGCAAGTTACAGCAGGGCCAATGTAACTACATTCTGCCTTTTGTGATACAGGATTATACTGTACATGCAACACTGTGCCTTTCAAACTGTCCTGAAAGCTATAGATGCAAGTGTGTAATTATGATAAATGTCCCCTTAGCATTTTTACTTGTATACACAAAAATCTGGATTTTTTAGTAATACAGAGTAGTTTAGGAGATTTTAATCAAAGCACCAATACACCAATCCTATCCAGCTTTATAAGCATGGGCAGGGCAAATAGGTTTACTGTGTGAATCATTCTTCCCTGCGCAAAGTTTATAAATGTAACCGAGGTCTGTAAATACCAGTTTCAAAGCAATTTCAGGATAAAATCCTGACATTAATTTAAAGAAGTAATTTTTTCTAAATTTGATTCTGGTTTTTAGCATGACCCTAAATTATGGTGATTGCAGATCTTACAAAATGCATTTGGAATCATTCAACAACCCTGCTGCCGTGCAAATAACATGTTTGGGGGACATGAATCCATATCATTACTGTAACTTTAATCAGAATACCTGGGCATTTATATTCTTTCCTATTTTTTAGGGACAAGATGATGCCAAATATTTTATTTGGAGTATGAATTCTCAACCATATACTGTATGTCAGTTCCCATGGTTAGCAATTACATTTAGTGAATAAATAATGTGTCAGTCAAGACACATTTGGATGGGTTAGAATTGTTATCACGTTTACAGAGATGCACAGTTTCTTTGCTTGGCATCTCAAATTCCAATGTGCAGCTGTGGCTGAATTGCACATTGTCCACCTGCATGAAGACATCTTTCACTATAGAACTGATGATGATCCCTCAACAGGATTCAAAGGAGACCACACTCTGCTAGAAAATGTCACTTCCAGCCCAGTCTTAAGGGTTCCAAATGTGCTGGCAGGGGAGCCAACATACTCAATAATAATTATAATGAACATATGTTGCATCACCTCCCAAGGCAGAAAAATATTTGACCTTTTCTATGCCTGTGATGCCATCAACGTATTATTCTCAATGAATATTTTAGCAACGGCCTCACCTGTTTAAAATCGACACTACTTAAGACTAATGTCACCTATGGAGTATTTTCTGGCAGGAAAAAAAACATTAATTGAGAATGTGCCAATTTGTTCTGATGCCATCTGCCTATCCCTCACATGAGGGATTTTGACTCAAAAACACCCTACCTATCAGTGCTTGCTGCACAGGGTGAAGATCAGAAGATTGGCACTTTTCTGCTGACAGAGAAAACAGCAGTAACTCCAGGTTTTAGTATTGAACAGTAAAGTTTTACTTTTAAGCAGGTTTATTATCTAGGTTATATACACCGAGCAGTGTTTACTTTGATGTCATTGCTAGAAAGCAACCTTAAAATTTGCACAAAAGCTACACCATGTAATACCTTGCATCAGAATATACTGAACTTTGAAATGCGAAAACCTCAGTGAATTTCATTGTGATGTGCAGCAGTAAATTAAATTTTTTTTGTCTTGAACTGATAATCATAGCAGGTTTAATTATATACCTAAGCACCCCACATTAGCTTGGCTTTTCAGGAACCTCTTCAACATGCTTTTGGGTAAAAAGATAAACCCTGCAGAAGTATTCAATTAATAGGAATTGAATCTAAAGCTTTTTAACAGGTACCTCAAGGGAGAACTCCTTCACACTCAGCAAAACATTTTTAGTATGTTTTAATTGAATGCAATTGTAGTGGTCGTGGATGTAGGGGACTCAATTATTAGGAACGTGGATAAGGTATTCTGTTGTCCAGATCGATACAACCAAACAAATTTTCTGTCTTCCTGGTGCCAGGGTTCGGCATGTGGTTAATCTGGTAGACACATTTTTGGGTAGGACTGGGCATGACCCAACTGTCTTAGTACATATTAGCACTAATGACAAAATAAATGGTAGATAAAAGACCTTAAAGAGTGAGTTCAGGGATCTAGGATCTAAGATTAAGGGAAGGTCTTCCAATGTAAATGTTATCAGAAATTTTGCCCATGCCACATGGAAGTTTAGGAAGACAGCGGGAGCTTAGGGAGCAAAATGTGTGGCTCAAGTCTTGGTGAAGGAAGGAAAGGTTTGGGTTCCTAGAGCACTGGGCTGATTTTTCCTCGGTGTACAACTTATATAGTCGTGACAGATTGCACATTAATGGAAGGGGTCCACTGTGCTGGGAGAAAGAATGGCTAAGAGGTTGGAGGAGTTTTAAAAGTAGGGTAGGGGTGGGGGGTGGTTGAGATAAAGAATTATGGGGAAGCTAGGGCAGATGGGGTAGTCGGATAAGTAAGATGTCATGAGGGAGGAGTGAGGGGGGCATACAGTTTATCAGCTGAGGAGGTCCCTTACAATTGAAACAAGGAAAACAGGCTAATACTAACTCAAGATATAATTCTCTGCTAAGCAATGTAAATTTCAAAAGAAAAAAAATAATAACATCTGCTGTATTCTGGCAAATGCACAGAGTTTGTCCGGTAAAATGGGAGACCTAGATACCATATTTCTTGGAGGTGGGGAGCTTTCCCTTTTATTTGTCACCACCTGTGTATCAACGTTTCAGGGGGGTTTTCACCCTCCCTTCATCAGGATAACTTTAACACCAGCGTCAAAAGTTACGCGATCATCAGAATACACGTGAGCGTCAAAATTCTTGTTTCGATAAAACGCGACAGCTAGTTCTGAGAAAACATGTAGCATAGTGCAGAATTCATAAGTTAAAATATAAAGCTTCAAACTAAAATTAATCTGGCAGCCATATTCAGTTTGAAGATGAGGTTTGCTTGGTAAGTGGAAGCAGTATAGAAAGGAATTACAATATTTCTATTGTACTGCAGTTGTCCAAATTAAAATATGTTCTGACTGCCTTTCACCCAAAGCCACCTTAAAAAATAAATTGATTGCTCCCTGGATGATATCAGACTATAATCCCTGGTCCACTTGGCCACTTCCCCACTGATTAGGTGTTTACAACACAGAAAATCTATGGCAAGAATAAGGAAGTTGTTAATCAACCTAAACAATCCAAGCTTTACAAGACTGAAAAAAGAAGTAGGACTGGTAACTCCTAAAAAACAAGGAAAAAACGCAATAAAACAAATAATATTTGCCATTCAAGTTGACCTTGGGCTATGGGGCATATATTTATATACCATATCACAGAGAATCTGTGTAGAATACAATGGGTTTAGTTCTTACAATGGAGGATACATAGGAATGGAATGTCATTCAGTGCTCTCTACAGAACTATAGAATGAAAACCTTTTTCACATTTTATCCTATAGGGCATTTGTTACTAAGAACTCACAGGTGCTGGGTGAATAGATGCAAAGTTACAATATCATTTGTTCCCATCATTTTTCTCAGAATGCAGAGGTGTATAAGCTGTTCTTGCAGAAGTAAGGAAAGATGCAAGGAGCGCTAGGTAAGCAAAATGGAATTTGTAGATATTATAGGTATTTTGCTTGCTAGAAATGATAAGCTTTAGGCTTTACTCCACCACTGCTCAAGTGGTCTTTTTATGTCACATTGTTCTGCACCAGTTATACTAGATGCGATTGGGTAAAATAATAAGTTACTTTTAGAAAGTGATCATTAACAACTTTTTTTTTTGCTTGTCCAGCCATCAGGTTAAGGTACTGCCTTTTATCACAGAAGCCATCCCTTGAAAACTGGTTGTCATTATCCCTGAACACTCAGATCATCTCTGTTTAGCTGTACTGAAAGGCATGAATTGATCACACGCTGGTTCTATGTATGTCTGCTCTTGCCTTCTAACCCTCTCGCAGCTTCATGTTTTCTGATCTATTTGATAATGCTGCTACACAAAGCTGTATTACAAAACATCACAATGTAATACCAATCCCGGTGCAAAGGTTAAACCACCTCTTACTGTTAAACAGCCAATTTACCATTCAGAGTAACTAGCACTGTGCACTTGATCAGCACCTAATGCTTAGAGATGGATTTATTCAGTTATATAAGAAAAATGTTTACTTACTATCTTCATGTTTTTCTGTCTTTTAGTCACACAAATAAAAATGTTTGGGGTGTTTTTAAATCATATGTACAAGTGTTTAAAAAACAGACATTGATTAACTTTTATGGATTTTGGGACATTTTTACAAGTAATATTTTTAAGCATTAAGAATGATACTACAATTAAGAAATTTCTGTTTTGAGCAGCAGGTTTTTTAAGCCTAAATTCTGCAGCAATTATTACATTGCTTTCTGTTATTTATATTTATAGTAAAAAAAATACAGATTATTGAGGACTCAAGTGCATAATCTTCTGGGGGGGGGGGCATATATGTTAAGTCTCTCTCTTCTGAATCTTTTTCTCATGAATGGATTTTTGCCAAAAATGAAAACCAGGATAGGCATTGTTTTTTTTTATAAATGTGCCCCTAAAACTTGTAAATAGTTTAAATGTTTGCTTAGTCTGGGCCCCCAACACTTGCACCAAGTGCATTTCTTTGGAAGAAAAACCTTTGTTTACTAGATCCTCAAAGGGGGTAAAATTGATTTGTGACACTTAGGGGCAGATGTTTCAATGGTCGAATTTCGAGGGGTTAAATCCCTCGAAATTCGACTGGGGAATAGAATCGAATAGGCAATTCGGTCGAATTTACGCGCTGGCGAATAGTCGAATTGGCGAATATTCGCCAGGCGAAAAGGCGCCCGATCGAATATTCGCTCGAAGGATTTTCGTTCGATCGAATGCCTTTTTATTAGATCAAAAACTTGGAAAACAAGTCTATGGGACTTTCCATAGGCTTTTAAAGCAATTCGGTAGGTTTTAGGTGCCGAAGTAGGCAGTCGAAGTATTTTTAAAAGAGACAGTACTTCGATTATCGAATGGGCGAATAGTCGCAGCGTTTTTGCGCTCGATCTATTCGAATCATTCTACTCAGGCGAATTTACGCCAATACGATAGTCGAGGAGCACAAAAAAACACTCGAAATTCGAAGTTTTTTAATTCGAATCCTTCACTCAAGCTTGATGAATCGGCCCCTTAGTATATTCATCTCTGAGACATAAGATGGTATTGTTAAAAATATAATTGGACTGTAGAGTGTCAGGCTCTGCCGGGATTTGAGCCAGGGACCTTTGGGCTTCTGGTTCAATGCTGTAACCATTGAGTCTTGTGAGCAGCCAGAAGTGTTGCTCACTATACAGTATGTCACCTGACTCTTGCAGCCCTTCCCCAGCAGCGGCCTGATTGGTGGGTTTGGGTCAGTAAATCAGGGCTGACCATGCCCTATATAAGGCCAGCCATCAATGCCTGAGCATTGGCCTTTTTGTGCACTGTGGCTTGTCTCCATCCTTAAACCTACCTTGCTTTGCCTTATATCTTGTATCTTGTCTGCCTAGCCTGATTCTTACCTTGCTTTTTTTACTTTGCTCTGAATCTTGCTCTGCCTTGTCCTATTGTTTCTGCTCAAGTCCTCCTGCTCGAGACCTCCTGCTCGAGTCCATCTGCTCGAATCCTCCCACTCCAATCTGTGCAGTCCTGATCTACGCCCACTCCATTCTATCCTGTCCTGTTCTATGCCCACTCTGTCCTGTTCACGCTCTGCACCCATTCCACCCTAACTGACATTCCACCCTCGTCACCCTGTTCCTGCCCTTTCCCTTTCTGTGTCCCATGGGCACAGCCAGTTCTTGCCTGAAGAACTCACCTTTCCACCTCTCCCTGCACAACGCCCCCTAACCCCACCCTTGACATAGAGTAGATAATGATGGCAGTAATACAATAGGTGGGTCAACTATTTCTGGGTTGCAACTATTTCTATATCTCTTTTCAATTGTGTCTCTAAAATAATAGAGCCCAATTAAGGAGAGCAATTTTGTTAGGTGTTTATTTCTGAGGCTAGATGATTGACTCACTTTTTTATGCTAATTTGTTTAATTAATTCATATGAATTCTTTAAACCAAAATCATAAATCTCACCTATTAATATTTATAACTGAATTTTGTGTTCTGCCACTAGCTGCACCATACTGTGAAAACTAACAGCAAAGAAAAATCCTTGGCAAATGAAATTAATGCTACCCAGAAAACATCAAAGCCAGTGCTCAGCATTCCTATCACTACACAGATTGCATTCACAAACTTTGTATAAATTTAACTATAATATACAATAAGAATGCTTTTTGCTTCAGAAAATCTTCTACAGTTTATAGAAGTAGACTGCGAGCCATAGGGGCAGCCATTCAAGTTGAAACTGCCTGTAGGTCACACATTCACACATAAGTTAACAGATAAGCTGTGTTGAATACAAAGGTTTTAAATCTTACAGGAAGACAATTTTTTTCAGCTCTACAGAACTGTAGACTAAAACATGAGAACTAAAAATGCACTAATTCTTTCAAATTTGCCTCTGGCTTTATGGGACAATCTGGAATAAAAAGATGTCTTTCTGATCTAGTTGAATCTGGCCCAATATCTATTAATCACGTGACCATACAAAGCCTTGCAATATGGTTTAAAGGACCAGTAACAAGTGTTGCACTGCACTAGTAAAACTGATGTGTTTGCTTCAGAAACACTATGTATGTAACACTAGGTATTTAAAGGAGAAAAGGTTCAGGTAACACAGCAGATAAGCTCTGTAGAAGATAATGGTATCTGTTATCCACTATTTATCCTATGCCATATAGCCTTTTTTCAATTTCCACCATTGCTATTCAACAGCTTGTTTATATGAACTATAGTAGTGTTTCTGAAGAAAACAGATCAGTTTTACCAGTGCAGGACAACACTATGTGATATTTTCATTACTTTAAAATACTTACATTTTTTGGTGTTACTGTTCCTTTTAGTGCATCAGTATTTTCGCTAGCTAACAAAACCAAAGTTGTCTTAGGTTATTAACTTGGGCCAGAAGATATGGTGTAACATTCTGCAAAGGTCATTTATGACCTCCAAGACAGTGTGCAAAAATGGATGCAATGCAACTCATGGGCAAGATAGGTGAGAACGTTTCACCTAATTAAAGTACAGAATGTAATAGAAAAAAACTTTAATAGAGTTTTTGGGCCAGATTCAGTTCCATGAGAAAATTGTATTTTATGGTTTATCATATGAAAACATATTGGCCAGATTCAATCTGTAGAGAAAATAAATTCTTCTAATTCATTTAAACTTTGTTCTATGGTAACTAGTGATAGCAAATTTGTCGGCAGACAATTTGTGAAATGCATCAAAATCAATGGGTGTCAAAAATATTTCTGCACAACAATTTCTTGATGCACTTTTTTTGTTTCAAAAGCATTAAAGTCAACGGGTGTTTTTTTCTTAAGGCCACTTTTTATCCTAATGCATTAAAGTCAATGGGTGTTTTTTTTTTGTTGCAGCATTTTTTTTTTAATTTCGCAACGAATCCATGGCTGGCGAAAAAATTCGCCCATCACTCATGGTTACACAGAGACTCTAGTCTATAGTAAAAAACTGGAACTGAATTAGGAGAGAAGACAGATATGTTTTCTTCATTGAGTTGCATCTGGTTCTATGGGAAAATTTGGAATTGAATTAGGAGATACACTTGAATCTTTCTCTTTATATAATATGCAGTGCTTGATTGAAGGATTTCTGGTAAAATTCTCAGTAAAGTTTGGTGTCATGCAGAGAGTGAAGATAATTGTTTTTGTCCGGAAATTTGATTGGGCTCCTTTTAAGGCACTCGAACATCGGCCACTGAATCGTGTTAATTCATGAACAATTTTATGATTAAAAGTGAGCAGTATGATTGGCCTGAATTGCTTCAATTCACAATGTAATAAATCTGCATTTTCTATTTTATTTTGTGTTGTTACTTGACCAATGTGGTTGACAGATATATAAATCAATCCATATATAATAAGTTAAGATGATGAGAATCAAAATGATGATTTGCATAACTCTGTTTTTTTTACCATAGCAGCTGATAGATACAGTGATGGGTGAATCTGTCCCATTTTGCTTCACCAAGTAATTTGGGAAACGGCGAAAAGAAATTGCTGCAGATTTTTGGACACAGTTTCACAAAAAATCCATGCCTGGCTATTTTATTCGCCTGTTAATACTGATAAATATATTGACATGCTAGTCATCTACCCAGAAAACACATGGTTTTATAAATATCTCTAATTGAACCTCTATCTGACATTAGTAAATACCATGTGAGATCAAAAATCTGCCCAATTTTTCATATGACAAGTTTATTATTATTATTATTATTATTATTATTACAAGTAGATATTATCTATAATTGAACCTCTATCTAACATTAGTAAATACCATGTGAGATAAAACATCTGCCCAGTTTTTCATATAACAAGATTTTTATTTTCTCTGTAATTTTTGGCTCATCTCTACTTGCATAGAAAATTGAATTCCATAATGTTCCTTAGAACATGACTTTTCATCGACAGTAAAGCCACTCTGTTTACATTCCTTTTGCAGAGACCATGGAAAGTACAGCCCTCTCCTTACTACAGTAACAATGAAAATGGAATCCACATGCGGCAGGCCTAGAATGGCTGCACCGCACAAATTGACAGTGGCAGGCAAATGTAGATATTTCTCAGGGATTTCTAGAATGCAATTATTTCAAAAAATTTTGAATTTTGTTTTGAATCATACTGACCATGTGAATAATAAAATGCGATATTGTTCCAGTGACCTTGGAAGTTCACAATTGGTTGCACAATTTTGTTAAAAATCAATTGATAGAGAAAACTCTTTCAGTGGATACATATTTATGATACATTCATGATACCATTTCCAATCTCTACACATTAAAACAAAAACTATATACAGCATAGAAGTAAAAAAAAAAATATATTCTGCTTTTAACAGATTTAGTTTTCCATACATTTCTGTTTATATATTGCGCAGAATTTCCAGAAATAATTTTTAGGGTACACATAAAGATTCCTCCAATTATATCTGATATTATAAATACACTTTCCAAACAGGGCTTTCTACTATTATATACCAGTAAGAAGTTGAATGAGTTTATATTTGTAGGGTGAAGGATATGAAAAAATGAAGGTGGTGTCTACAGACAGATTTTATTGTCATTTTGACAAGTTTAATATACAGTAGCGACAGACCATTGTTGTAGCTGCCAATAGATCTGCTGATGTGTGATTTCAAAGAAGCTAATTAAGTATTGAGTTATAATCTTTTCTATTCTATTAATGTTTGCAATTCTCTTTGTATCAATGGGCAAGAAGGACATAGTACAATAGTTTTCTACCCATGTAGGTAAATGGAAATCTAAAGGAAATATTTAAAAACTAAGAGGGACATTTACATACAAGGGGCAGTGTGTGCAGTGAATGTTTTGGACACAATTCACAATGAATTTTTTTAAACAATAGAGCATTTCCCGGAATTCCAGTCACACATCTGCTGCAATTGTGGCCAAACCGAAATGTGAAGCCCAACTGTAAGACTTCTAGGTAAGGTAGTGCCTTGTGCCATCCACTACAGTACAGAAGAACTAATTGATGTTATAGGGGTAGATTCAGGATGAATTGGCTAATGCTAGCGACATTTTGCCAGCATTGCACCAATTTGCTAGTGAAATAGACAGTCACTAGCTTTTGTTCGCACTCTATCGCCAGATGACTTTTCACTCTGGTGAGAGGTTGTTACACTGCAAATTTGCAGATTTTACTGAACGTTACCTCTTTCGCCAGAGTTGACTTCACCACCTTAAACCAGGCGAAGTACTAAAAAGAAGCTAGATCTTCCTCAATCTTCTCTCACTTACATCATATCCTGTGTGCCGAAAATGCATTAAAGTTACAAAAACGCTAGCGACTTTTCCTTTTTTGAAGTGGGATTGCCTGCAAAAGTCAAAACTAACTTTTTTGGGGGGAACCAGGTTTCTCCAGACATTTCCTAACATATGGAACATTCATTTTACAGTGGACTCATGTGTAGGGCATTATATAAATTCTCTTGTCTTTAAGCATCAAGCATTTGCACCAATATTTATAATAAAGACTTTAAATTACCCGCCCTATGCAAATTGACCTAAGTGCAAGATCCCTAGCGAATTTTCACTAGGCACAAATGAACGCTAGCACATCTTCTTGAAATGCTCGCACTGCCGAAGTAATGCTAGTGATAAGTCACCAGCGTTTGGCGCCCAGGGCACAATTTAGCATATTAGTGAATTATTGTAGTGGTAGCGAATTTGCAATTGATAAAATGGTGCGGTCGCTGGCATTTCACATTTCACCCTTTAGAGAATCTGCCCCATAGTCTGCAGGAAGGAAGGGGGGAAAGAGAATGCTATTCATCTTCAGTGAGCAGCCAGCTGGGAGTTGTGTCCTGCTGTTTCCTGGAGGGAATCTGTGTAAGGGCCCAGCAGCCAGTGTGATCCTGAATTGCAGCCTGTCAGCCATTTTGATCAGGAAAAATCTACAGTGCGAGGAGAAGCTCTTAATCCCTGCTTTGTCATTCTAAGTGATATTGAAAGTTATATAAACATATATTATCCTGTCAGCCCATTGGAGGGAGAGCCATAGTGGGGCTCATGTATTAACGCAACACAGCACATAATCTGGTGCAACCTAATGTATGTGCCATTCTGTGCACACGTGCAAATCCATTACATTGCCTGTAAAAGATTGTTTTTGTGAAGGTTTTGTTTATGCGCATGTCGCAAATATCAGGCAATTATGTCCCAAGTAATGACATATTTCTTGGGGGCATGACTGTGGGCATGGCTACAGTGCACAAATATTGAGGGAATTAGGCAATTTGTGTGGATGTGTGTGCAAATCTGCGCCTACACAATGGCAATGATATTTTTACAACTGGTAGTTTGTGGCATACTTCTAATGCAGTTGTGGCCAGTTGCGCTAGTATGTGCACATCATTTATGGCAAGTCTTGTGATAGAAAAGGCACAGTTTCCTGCAACACAAATGTCAGCCTTCAAAGTAGCACATTAATTGCACTTTAAAACATTTGTGTGCTACATTATTAAATTTACGAATGTGCTGGTCAAAAGTTTAACCTTTGCAACCTTTTCAGCACTGCGTTAATAAATGAACCCGAGTGTGTCCTAGGGTTGCCACCTTTCTGGTTTTGACCTGGATAGCATGGTTTTTGGGATGGCTGCCCAGGCCAAAACTGATTCTCCTAGAGTGACCTGGAGATTGGCCAATTGCTGAACCACATAATAAGCCTGCCTTATGAAGTCACCCTGCCCTATGATGTCACAGGCCCACCCCCCTGCCCGGACTGTGCAGCCTAAAAAAAAATGTGGAACTGGGACTGTGTGTCAAAAAGACGCGTGTCAAAAAAATTTTCGCGTGCCAAACATTTTTTGACGCCCATAGACTCTGGGGCGTCAACGACATTTCACCAGCGGCATTTTTTTTTGTCGAAACGGGTCAAATTCACCCATCCCTAATTATGATAGAAGGTAATAACCACTAGAATTTCCTTTAAGAAAATGCATATATTCATCACATGTTAAGTACACCATAATTTGCTGTTATCCAAATAAGACTTCATTTGTGATGCATATTCTTCTTTTGTTCAGAAGTGCAGTTTGGAGATATCCCTTTTGTTTCAGTCAGGATAATTCCAGTATCTTGTAAAATAATATTTCATTGAAAAAACCCTGACAGAATAATAATACTTTTGTTTCCTTATCTACAGTCTGTATATAAATATGAAACAACACCAATTGTCAGAATCCTCATAGTTGGCCATATAAATTAAAAAGTCAGTGATGTTTTGATGTATGAATTGTATTACTGAAGAAAAATGCTCTGTCTCCCTTTCTCTTTCCAAGAAAGTAAATGATTGTGTGTTCATGCCTTTTATTAATAATCTTGCCTTCAGGCTATCAAAAACACAACATATAACCAGGCTGATGGCCTCTTTCTTGTCTACTTCCTTTCTGCCTAGAATTTTACAGCATTTTGCTGTAACTTGTATTGTTCTGATGACAGAGTTACGGTGAAACAAATCCCAATTCTGAATTGATTGATGGTATTTATGAATTCCCTTTTTTTAGTGAAATGTGTTGTAAACCAGATTCTCAAATGAAAATCTTATTTTTTATTTAACCAATAAAAATGAATAATTGATTGTATATTCAGAAAAATCCAAGGTCTATAACACAAATAAGGCAGTGTCATATTTGTTTATGCTTTCTAGAATTTACTTTTATTATAATGTCTATGGCACGGTTTGTAAGAAATTGCACTAACTTTACTAATTACGACTTGAATTATAATGTGTGTAATGATAAAAACAATGTAGAAAATGAGATCATACCAGCAACTTTGTCTATATCATGAAGTTTCCAAATTTAGCTTTGATTTTCCAGATAATCCCTTACCAAAATTGGTCTATGGAGAAATATGTTACATATATTGAGGGGCATATTTATCAAGGGTCAAATTTCGAATTTGAAAAACTTTGAAAATCAAATTCAAATCGACCAAACAAAATTAAGTTGAAGTATTTATGGCCGAATAGGTCAGTTTTCGATCAAATAGGTCCGCATCAAAGTTTTTTCCCCAAAAAAAGAATTTTCAAAGTCCACCAATTGACTCCAAATAGGTTCTAGGAGGTCCCCCATAGGCTAAAACAGCAATTCGGCAGGTTATAGATGGCGAATGGTTGAAGTTGAATTTTTAAACAGACAGTACATGATAAATTTTGATATTCGAATTTTCAAATTTTTTTAAAGTTAAAATAGAATTTGGACTATTCCCTAGTCGAAGTACACAAAAATAGCTCGAAATTCAAATTTTTTGAATTAGAAAATTCACCTCGACCTTTGATAAATCTGCCCCTAACAATTCAAAGACAAGTATCAAAAGCAAAACAAAAACTACCAGTAAACATGCAAGCATTGGAAATAGGATATGGTAATTTCTGTAGGCACATGCACAGTGAATACTTTAGGAAATATACTATATTATGTGATGCTTGTTGCAAATTGGTAAAAAAATGTCCTTTGATCTATAACTCAAATTAATATGTAGAATCTATTGTAACAGTAAGGGGAGATGTACTAATGTTCAAATGGTAAATTTGTATTTTTTGGGTCAAAACTCACAATTTCTAATTTAAAATCAACAACTCGAATTTGAATTTAGATCTAACATTTCAAAATTCAAATTTTATTCAAATTCACTTCGAGTTTTCAGGTTGGAACTATTCAATCGAATTTTAGACATTCAATTTTTTTCATAAATAACATACTATTTGGATTGTAAATCAAATTAGAATGTATTAGGGTTTTAAAAAATTTACATTACTTTAAAATTTGGGCTTTGATAAATAACCCCCAAGTGTGTGTGTGTGTGTGTGTGTGTGTGTGTGTGTGTGTGTGTGTGTGTGTGTGTGTGTGTGTGTGTGTGTGTGTGTGTGTGTGTGTGTGTGTGTGTGTGTGTGTGTGTGTGTGTGTGTGTGTGTGTGTGTGTGTGTGTGTGTGTGTGTGTGTGTGTGTGTGTGTGTGTGTGTGCGCGCGCTAATACAAATGAAGCAAATGTGAAATGTGCATCTGGCTTGTACACTGAATTCAATGATGTGCACTATTTTCTTCTATATTCTAAAAAAATGTAATAGTCTTAAGTGGGACCCTTACTATCAGAGGGGGGTCAGCTGGTTGATGAAAACAAAATAAAAGCGCAGATTCTGAACTCATATTTTTCATCTGTCTACACAAATGAGGAACCAGTAAGTGAAGGTTTCCTTCTTAACAGTCCCAATTCTAGTAATACAACTAATGATGCATGGTACACACATGAAGAAATTCAAAAGAGACTTGAACATGTTAAGATTAACAAAGGTCCAGGGCCAGATGGTATTCATCCCAGGGTAAATAGCGAGCTTAGCTCTGTGATTGCCAAACCTCTTTACTTAATTTTTCAGGATTCATTGAGATCTGGCATAGTGCCGAGAGACTGTCGAATTGCTAATGTGGTGCCTCTATTCAAAAAAGGATCCCGTTCTCAGCCTCAAAACTATAGGCCAGTTAGTCTGACGTCAGTGGTAGGAAAGCTTTTCGAAGGGTTAATAAAGGATTAGATACTGGACTTCATAGCAAATCATAATACTATGAGTTTGTGCCAGCATGGTTTTATGCGTAATAGATCTTGCCAGACTAACTTAATTCCTTTTTACGATAATGTAAGTAGAGACCTCGATTCTGGGATGGCGGTGGATGTGATTTACTTAGACTTTGCTAAAGCATTTGATACAGTGCCACACAAAAGGTTACTGGTTAAATTAAGGAATGTTGGCCTGGAACATAGTATTTGTACCTGGATAGAGAACTGGCTAAAAGATAGACTACAAAGAGTGGTGGTAAATGGAACATTTTCTAATTGGACCAGTGTTGTTAGTGGAGTACCGCAGGGCTCTGTACTAGGTCCCTTGCTTTTCAACTTGTTTATTAATGACCTGGAGGTGGGCATTGAAAGTACTGTTTCTATTTTTGCAGATGATACTAAATTGTGCAGAACTATAGGTTCCATGCAGGATGCTACCACTTTGCAAAGTGATTTGTCTAAACTGGAAAACTGGGCAGCAGACTGGAAAATGAGGTTCAATGTTGATAAATGCAAGGTTATGCACTTTGGCAAAAATAATATAAATGCAAGTTATACACTAAGTGTTGGGAGTTTCCTTAAATGAAAAGGATCTAGGGGTCTTTGTAGATAACACGTTGTCTAATTCTGGGCAGTGTCATTCTGTGGCTACTAAAGCAAATAAAGTTCTGTCTTGCATAAAAAAGGGCATTAACTCAAGGGATGAAAACATAATTATGCCTCTTTATAGGTCCCTGGTAAGGCCTCATCTGGAGTATGCAGTTCAGTTTTGGACTCCAGTCCTTAAGAGCTGGAGAGAGTGCAGAGACGTGCAACTAAATTGGTTAGAGGGACGGAAGACTTAACTTATGAGGGGAGACTGTCAAGGTTGGGGTTGTTTTCTCTGGAAAAAAGGCGCTTGCGAGGGGACATGATTACACTTTACAAGTACATTAGAGGACATTATAGACAAATGGCAGGGGACCTTTTTACCCATAAAGAGGATCGCCGTACCAGAGGCCACCCCTTTAGACTAGAAGAAAAGAACTTTCATTTGAAGCAACGTAGAGGGTTCTTCACAGTCAGGACAGTGAGGTTGTGGAATGCACTGCCGGGTGATGTTGTGATGGCTGATTCAGTTAATGCCTTTAAGAATGGCTTGGATGATTTTTTGGACAGACATAATATCAAAGGCTATTGTGATACTAAACTCTATAGTTAGTATAGGTATGGGTATATAGAATTTTAATTAAAAGTAGGGAGGGGTATGTGTATGGATGCTGGGTTTTCATTTGGAGGGGTTGAACTTGATGGACTTTGTCTTTTTTCAACCCAATTTAACTATGTAACTAACTATGTAACTATATATATATATATATCAATATATTTAATAACTTGCAAAAAAGCAAGTTATTAAATCTTAAAAAATTCAGAATTCGTGAAATCGGCGGAAAAGCCTGAAATGTTTAGATTATCATATGAAACCCAGCGCAGACAATAATATCTCCAAATTGCAAGTAGGACCTCTGCCATTGACTTCTATAGAACCTCAACAGGTTGAAGATGGAGTATTTTTGTATTCAGACTGTTTGCAACCTCGGGGGTATAATAAATCTATAAATAATTTCATGGTTTTTTTCCACTAAAAATTCGGACTTTATGTTACAAAAAAAACTGTAAAAATGTACTGTATAAATAATTTGACTCATGGAAAACTTCAAACTGAAAATTATGTTCTGAATTCACATCCACAAACTGCTCTTTTAATGCAAGATTATGCCTTCTGGCATTGTTGAAGTTAACAAGATTATTAATTAGTCATTGTAGTGCTTCATATTAGTGATGGGCGAATTTATTCAACAGGTGTGAATTCGTGGTGAATTCCCTCGATTTGCCAAAAATAACGAGACGCCGGTGCAGTTTCGCATTTTTTTCTCCATTTCGCAAATTTTTTTGGCGAAACACCCCAAATTTACCCATAACTACTTGATATTATGCAGTGTGTCCATAAACTACCAAAAACAGAAAGGTGTGTATAAATGAAACTTAAAATAAAAGATGTGATGTTATTTGTAAGATTTACTATAACTGTTATTGCATTATACAACAGCACTGAATAGATTGACCCAAACATCATACAGTATACAAAGTTAACACAAAATAAGTGGAAGGTAGCACACAGCAGACTTTATATTCCACTTCTCACTTTACAAGAAAACTGAAGTCGAATTAACAATGATTATAAAAGTTCTGAGATATAGAAGCAGTCTGGCACTACTCTTTTCCTCCTCTTCTGAAAAGTTTATGAGGTATTATTCTTTGACACATTCCTGCTTGTGATTGTCTTTACTGTTGTATCAGTGAAGATAAAGATTTCAAATAGATTAGCAAAGCATTGTATGACATGTTTATAGTTTTGCTTTACACATCTTTTGCAGGATGACCTAGCCTATCTTAATCTCCTAATTTCCAGTAATAGACTCTAGGGTCAGAATCTATATGAAGAGAACAGCAAATCTGGCAACTTTGTGCATTAAAAGGTTTTGCTATCTGTTTCAAAAAGCACATAAGAACTGCCATCTTTGTTTTTTTCCACATCTGGAATTTGGCTAGATTTAAGCAACGCTTGAATACATTTAGCACATTACAATTACAAGAGAGACATGTTTATAGTTTTGCTTTACACATCTTTTGCAGGATGACCTAGCCTATCTTAATCTCCTAATTTCCAGTAATAGACTCTAGGGTCAGAATCTATATGAAGAGAACAGCAAATCTGGCAACTTTGTGCATTAAAAGGTTTTGCTATCTGTTTCAAAAAGCACATAAGAACTGCCATCTTTGTTTTTTTCCACATCTGGAATTTGGCTAGATTTAAGCAACGCTTGAATACATTTAGCACATTACAATTACAAGAGAAATATCATTAAGTAAAAGTAGAAAAGACTAAAGTCCAAGTAATGTGTTGGAGTTCAAGTAAAAGTCACACAACACTCTCATTAAAGGGATACTGTCATGGAAAAAAATTTTTTTTTTTCAAAACGCATCAGTTAATAGTGTTGCTCCAGCAGAATTCTGCACTGAAATCCATTTCTCAAAAGAGCAAACAGATTATTTTATATTCAATTTTGAAATCTGACATGAGGCTAGACATTTTGTCAATTTCCCAGCTGCCCCTGGTCATGTGACTTGTGCCTGCACTTTAGGAGAGAAATGCTTTCTGACAGGCTGCTGTTTTTCCTTCTCAGTGTAACTGAATGTGTCTCAGTGGGACATGGGTTTTAACTATTGAGTGTTGTTCTTAGATCTGACAGGCTGCTGTTTTTCCTTCTCAGTGTAACTGAATGTGTCTCAGTGGGACATGGGTTTTAACTATTGAGTGTTGTTCTTAGATCTACCAGGCAGCTGTTATCTTGTGTTAGGGAGCTGTTATCTGGGTATCTTCCCATTGTTCGGTTGTTAGGATGCTGAGGAGAAAAGGGTGGGGGTGATATCACTCCAACTTGCAGTACAGCAGTAAAGAGTGATTGAAGTTTATCAGAGCACAAGTCACATGACTTGGGGCAGCTGGGGAATTGACAATATGTCTAACCCAATGTCAGATTTCAAAATTGAATATAAAAAAATCTGTTTGCGCTTTTGAGAAATGGGTTTCAGTGCAGAATTCTGCTGGAGCAGCACTATTAATTGATTCATTTTGAAAAAAATAAATTTCCCATGACAGTATCCCTTTAATATGAAAAAGTACATTTGCAGAAAAATCTGTCTTTATGTTAATATTCATCTTAGGTGCTAAAAGTGTATTTTTATTTCATAAGAAGACACTGTAAGTTATGCCGTTAAAGGAGAACTAAAGCTTAATTAAAGAAATGTCGAAATGTTTTACAGGTATGGGATCCATTTTCCAGGAAACCCGTTATCCAGAAAGTTCCAAAATAAGGAAAGGCCATCTTCAATAGACTCAATTTTATACAAATAATCCAAAGTTTTAAAAATGATTTCCTTTTTCTCTGTAATTATAAAATGGTAGCTTGATCCAAACTAAGATATAATTAATCCTTATTGGAAGCAAAACCAGCCTATTGGTTTTATTTAATTTTTACACGATTTTCTAGTAGACTTAAGGTACGAAGATACAAATTATGGAAATATCCATTATCTGGAAAACCCCAGGTCCAAGCGTTCAGGATAACAGGTCCCATTCCCTTACATTATGTTTTGGGCTTCTGTACAATAACAATGCAACCATAACCCTTTAGCAGTAAAGATCTGTTGTGTTACATATGCCTCTATAGCTCCCCATCTTCTTTTCTGTTGATTCACTGCACATGCTCTGTGCTGCTGTCACCTGCTGAACTTAGGGACCAACTCACAATATATTGAATATAATATAAATGTCACAATATAACGCTGATTAGTAAATAATTCATTTATTGGTACATAGCAACTCATAAACTAGTACCAGAATGTAATCATCTTAAATTACAAGTCAATTTCATTTTCTGCTAGGTTATTTGCTATGACCCCTAAGCTTCACTTCTCAACAGCTACTCAAAGCTGAGCATGTGTTGTGTGTCACAAACACTCCTAACACCATCCAAGAAGTGAAACATCTGTGACAACTTTTAAGGCATATATATATATATATATATATATATATATATATATATATATATATATATATATATATATATATATATATATATATATATTCATCCCCCCTATAAGATATTGGATCTATCTGACACCCAACTGCTGCATGAAGACACAATGAAGAGAAATACATACTGAGAGAGGGATAGTGAAGATAAACTTGATTATTTAAGAAATTATGCAGGATATTTTATTGATTGTACAGAGTTCTTATTTCAGTATGATGAAGCTTTTATTAAATTCTTATTTCTACAATAGTTCCCCTTTAAATAAGAAAACGTTTGGAACCATAGTAATCATATATTTACTGGAAATAATATTATTTCTGGTACCTGAATTGAACTATAGGCAGTTGGGTCAAGAGAGATACTACCAATATACAAAGACATACAGTATTTTCCTGTTCTAGGAGGTGACATTTATTGGCAGTTTTTATAAAGGCATTGGATATTTTAAATTGAAAACAGTCATAAAACTACTTAAAACTGTTTCTAAAAATGTAGCTGAATGTGGTCATCTTTCCCTTTAAAAACAACACACTGTCATTATCATAGAAATGGATTCAATTAGAGCAATTTAATATAGAAGATGATTTACATAGTCAATGATATGATTATATCTGAAATTAAATATAAATGTTTACTTGGCTATACAAAAAGAGTTCTCTCTTTTTGTTACACCTCTCTAATACATTCAGCTTAATGTTTCTATAAAAAAAGTATTACTTGTTTCTTTTACTGCTGGAGCATTGCATCCAGAACTCTCAGTTCAAGAATGAAGACGCAAAATACTCTAACACTATTATAACTATTATTTTAAGTCACATTTTAGTTATATTTTCAGTGGTGGATAGAGCAGGTGGAACAAGCCAAAAACCAAGTTTAAATAATTGGACAATTGATATCTAACAAGCATCAATAGCTCAGAGAAAGGTCCAGATTCAATTCAAGGAGAAAGACTTTTCTACTTAATTCCAGAATTCTCCATAGACTTCAGAGGAGTATTCACATGCTAAACCATGAAAGTTTTGTCATTAGATTGAAACTAGCTTAAAGAGCCAGATTCAATTCCATGTATTCAGTATATTCAGTATATTCTATAATTAAGGAATCTGGAGGAAACATGCTTTTCTTACTGTAATACAGGAGCTGGAAAATATCTGAAAATACTTGTGTGTAATATTTGTTTTATGATTTTTTGAGGCCTGTACTTAAAGCATACTTATGCGAAGCACAGAGCATAGCTCTTACCTGCTAATGCTATAAGAACAAGTGTTCTATATATGGGGTCCTAAGAGGAACAATTTTCTTCCGTTGAGCACTTTAGTACTTGCTCCTTTAGCACTTGTAATGGACTAAATTTACATTTGCAACAATGTCATTCTTTCCCTTTTTTTTTTGAATATTTATTCTTTCTCTGTTTTTGTTCCAAACCCTTTGAGTAAATTGGTTGTGGATGATAGTCTAATAATAAATGCCCTCAATGAGCAAAGTAGCCTCTGTTTGACACTAATGCACCCATCAGTCCTTCTTTAGTGTCCACTCTGGTGTTGACGGGCCATCACTCTAATGCTAAGTTAAATAAGTAGTTATTTGATTTTCCCAGAAGTATGGCCTGTTTAATTTGGTTAATGCATATTTCACCAATTCATAACTGCGAGACTGTGGGACTATAAACAGGTGTATAATATATATATACAGTATATAGTGAGCAATGTGAATATTTGCAACACAATGGAGAAGACTAAAACTGCAGCAGAAACAGGTGAACAGATGGCTGTATTTAAAAAAACACAACCTATTAATAATTTATTACTGAATATAATTAGCTTTACGCGAATCACTAAGTCAAATTTCCTGGTACAGTGATGATATTTTATTATATATAGAGGGATTTTAGAAAGGGAACTCAAATCCTATGCAGATGAATTAATTTGACTAGAGTCAGGAAGGTCACAGACTAACCGAAAAGTTGATCCTGGCTTCCCTGTGAAATCTGCACATGGATGTTTGTGTGTCTAGTGGTAATGCATGCGTGGGTGTGTGGTGAGTAAACTTTCTAAAGCTTGTGAATATTGAATAGTGTTGCTAAGTAATGTTGATTTCTTCTCTCAGTATAAACAAACATATATACCTTTGCAGGTAAGAAACATTTTACTGACAATGGAACATATTCTGAAATCAGAAAACCACATATTCTATAGATATTTAAAAGAAAATGTAATCCACATGCATACATGTCAACTGTGATGTAAAATCAAACACTTTATTATATTTTATATAAAAAAATATTTATTGTCCAAACAGATTTTAGCATGCAAAATATGAGTCTGAGGAAATCAAACACAATAAAAATGGACACCCAAGGATGCAAAAAGTCAGAATCCAAAAATACGCCATCTCAGACCAGCCAAGATAGTATGTAAGTCAATGGGATAGGTCTCTATCCTATTTGGATGTTTCTGTGGTCTGCGTTGGAATTAGCACGGAAATCGGACTATTTTGGGCTTTTATGCTAAAAATCCAAAAACTTAAGACATTTTGGAAGAGAGCACCAAAAATTGTACTATTTGGGAAAAAAACTTTGAAAAAATTGTACAATTCCGTTTTTCTCTAAATGTTTAGAGTTTTCCCTAATCCGATTAAACTGAGCTTTCAAGGTCAAATTGTGCATTCTAGTTTGGTCAGATTTGTTTTTTAATAAAATATCAGAAAAATTCAGATTTTTATAAATAACACTTGACTTGAAGGTCCTAATATACAGACATTCAGAATTTATTCAGGTTACTCAAAATGCATAAATTGAGGCAACATGACATCTTTCCTGGGTCTGCTGCACTTTGTAAGTTATTGGACCTCACACAATCAATAACTTGGTGACCTGCTACTGTAGATTCTTTGCACATCTATTTTATGATCCTCATAACAATTATCATAATGATAAAGCATTGATTGACTGTTTTAACATGATTGTTTTGAAAACATTCTCTGTAGTATCTCAGCATTGCAGAATTCATTATATTTGTTGGTTGAGGTCTAATCCAACCCCTACAAATATGAATGTACAGATTTTTTCTCTATTAACATGTTTAGTCATGGTCTCTTTTTTTCTTTCCATTGTTTATTGTCTGTGTCAAGGTAAATGCTTGGCAGTAGACACAAATAAGCAGCACTACTAAATAATGTTTACTTTTTCCTCTTAGGTAGTTAATGACTTGATAAGCACATTGGGGAAACCCTTACATGAGCTGTGTCTCAGTAATTAATTATATTTCTTGTAGTTTTCATTGATAGCCTGAACTTTTTCAAAAACAAACTCAAACTACTCAAAATAGGGTAAAAAGTTCAAACAGTTTTAACATTTCTGGTTTTGATTACTTTCTGTTGTTAGAATTTTTTTTTTGAGTCAGAATCTTTTCTAACCTCGGCAGCTGAAAACAAGCTGATTCGGTCAGACAGGAAACCTAGCTCCTTCTATAAATCCAACAATACCTCATAAAAATATCAAATCACAGATTCAAACAGAATGTCTTCAAGGCTGAGAAGAATGAAAACATGGCTACTTGGTCATGCAGAGAGCACAATAAGCTGAAATCAAAGGACATTTAGCCAAATTAGATTATGTTGTTAAGAATTAGCAACCAGTCATCCTTTGATTGATAGTTAATGAAATGACTATGAAGTATATATTTACTGATGCCATACATAGCAAGCAATTTGTTAGCTGCTTTGTACAGAGATTGATAAGCATGTTAAATATTTGCATATTGGTGTATATTTCATCAAACAATGGCAACACTTCAGTAGCTTTTTAACTTCCAGCATAGAAATTAATCAGATTTCATTTTGGAATTTATTTTTGGATCTACCCACAAAGAGTTATTCCAATAACAATGACATAATCATAAAACCTGTAAAGAAACCTGTAAGAAAACACATCATTTTGCCTTATCCTTCTCTTAACAAGTGTCATAAAATGGCTTGCTTAAGCTCAGGGAAGTCCAGTATGTATCTCCTTAGTGCATTGCTATACTAAAATCCCAACATTGCCCAACTTTTGGAAGGCTTGACATGAGCTATCCCCTATTTTCTTTTTTCAGGATAGTTACTAAAATGTTCCCACTAAATCTTTACTGACCCTGTGTGTACATTTATAAAAACTGCGGGGCTCATTTATAAGCATAGTATGTGTGCCTGCACACTTTCTTAAAGGGGACCCGTCACCCAAAAAAAATATTCAAAATTCTATTCTATCACATTAGTCAAGCAAAATGAACTTTAATTACACTATATAAATTATTTGAATCTTGTTTTCTTCAGTATGGGAATTCATAATTATGGCAAGCAGGCAGGAGCCATTTTGTGAACACTGTTATTAAGACAAGCCTTACATCATCTCAGAATCTTGCTTGTGCACCAGATTGGGGGACCCGATGTCCATCCCCATGCCCTGGCTACACAATTAAATGGTGAAGAGAATGGGGGAATGTTTGGAGAGCAGTGACATCTAGGAAGTGCTGAATGGAAAGTGAAAGTAAGGTATAAAGGAGGGGCAGGCAATATTTGATTGACAGCTCAGATTTTTAAACAAGCTTACAACAGCTATGAATGCTTTAATAAAAAATAGAAATTGGATTTCATGTTTAATTTGAAAAGGACTTTTATTATACAGATTTTTGTGTCTGGGTGACAGGTCCACTTTAATGGCCAATTACCACCAGGCACGTTTCAGGGGCTGCTGCCGCCTGAGGCAGCAGCCCCAATGCCGCCCCTCCTCCTGCTCCGCTCTTCTAACTACCAGCGTTGGAGCGGGTGGAGGAGGGGCCGCATCGCTAGTGCAGTGAGCGCTATTGCGCTCGCTGCGCTAGAAGAGCCAAATTTCCGTTTTAAAAAACGGAAATTCGGCTCTTAAAGTTACCAGAGGCGGCTTTTTGCCGCCCCTGGTAACTGGCCGCTCCGTGCCGCCTGAGGCAAGATTCTCACCTTGCCTCATAGCCGGAGCGGCCCTGATTACCACCTAACAACATCCATAGTAAACCAGGAATGGCAAAATTATAGGTAAAATTCTGATTCTTTATTGATGGTATGATGGTACCTGATTGGTATCTAAATTCAAGTTTTGAATGGCTAACTGCCTACAAAGTAGTGCTGGGGTGAAATGGAAATGGTCTTATTTTTTCTATTGTAAGACAATCAAATGTGTTGCAGTCACTTCACAGCTTGCTATACATATCTCCTTTCTTTATAGATAGAAAATGGACTTATGAGTGTATTTATAGAGCAAGGAAAGCCCCCAAATCATCTCTTTGCACAACAGTAGTACTCCATTGCCCCTTGCAAACTGTTATTTTTTATGCAGGTACCATTTTAATCTATTGACGTAATACCCAGGGATCGGTGAATATCTTCTGTGCATGTGAGGCTAGCCACTGCCAGCATCCCTTTTCATTCTGTGTACTTTATGCTCTTGCAATAGTTTCACACATGTCCCTCTGCGCATGTGTTAGGTTTTGGTCTTAGCCCAGAAGCTCAGCTTAGATTGAAATGTCATGCTCCTAGTGTGTAAATGCAGCAGTGTTGATTTACAGACACTGTGGAAACTGTGCACGATGGTCACACTTGGTGAGAGGCCGTTCATTACTTTTTATGTGCCCGATCTGGATGTGAGCATTAATAATCAGGGTTTCCTTGTCCTTTAAAAATAATAACATTGAGATTAAAAACTGCAGTATAAATGATACTATGTTGTACTATCTTTGGCATTTACACCACATATGCAGACAAGTAACAATTTATACATTGTTATAGTCCATGAGACTAAGTGCAATAGAACAGAATTCCCTGGTAACATTGGATATTCCTATAATAACCTAGTTACTGCCATAATTGACTGACTCATAAAGTGTCTGCATCTCCCTACAGGGGTTCACAGAACCTTATGGTAATCATTTCTTTTTCATCAGGCTGAAACCTCTTCACCCAGTTAACAGACACCAGGTGCACACTTGAAGTCAACTCTAATAAGTACTCACTCAACGTGGCCTTTTAACATTGAAAATTCCATCTCTGCATCTGGTTAGAAAGTCTGTGTTTCAGATGCTACAAATGAAAGCAAATGAGCAATTTTCCCTTTTATGGGAAAGATCAGAGATACTGTAGAGTAGGATCTGCACTTCTTAAAAAACAAATAGAAGCGTGAGTGTTGATTAGAGAGAGTGTCAAAACACTGAAGCCTGGAGTTATGGCGATCCCAGGAATTCTCTATACTAAATTGTATATCTGATAAAAAGTAAAGCTGTATAATAATATAAAATGGTACTAAAGTATTTGTGTACAAGCACAACCCTTTTGTACCAGGTTGATTCTTTAATACAGGTATGACCTGACTACTTTATATCTTTTGTTGCAACATAAAATAAATCAGTTGCAGAACTTCATGGCCAAATGTAAATATTCATAAAAGCTCTCTGGTGTACAAAAATATACTGTATATAAAAACATGGTTTGTAGCCTTCATTCTGTTACAGAAGCCCCTGTGTATCTAATTGGTTCATAATCCTGTACATTTATCAAAATAAATGACTGGAACCGTTTAGGACAGGGTATTCACATATTATTTATCTTTTATTATCCTTTATGTGCGCAGTTGATTTCAGTAAGATGCTTCCAAGAGCTGTTAACTGAATGTTCTACTGGAAAAATCAGCACTTCAACAAGATGTAAACATGCACTGGCAAGATTTTAGAGCACTTTATTTATATGCATTTAGCATAAACATACAGTATCAGTCAACAAAAATAACAAAACAAAAATAAAAGCTGTATCTTGTATAGCGTTCGGTGGCACTCTGCTTCCCATTACCCTAAAATACATTGTAGAGCCCCACTCCTGCAAATTATCAAAATCTTCAACCCTGCAGCGTGCAGCCCTTCTTGCTTGATTTTACAGACATGTTCACAGTTTTTCAAATGATCTGGGTAGCTTACTGCATATTTAAATTAAACAATATGAAAATTAAATAAAATTTTAAATTAAATAAAGTATTACTTATCTTGGATTTTTAAATGATATTTAGTTAACAGTTGTTAACTGAAATTTCACAACATACTTCAACATCATCAAATTTCAAATCAGTTCTAATTTATTTCCCTCTAGCTGATTGTCTCACCTATTGACATCTACTGGATCATCTTCAAGATCACCAGTGTAGTCTAATACATAAATAATGTCATATGAAATCACATCTGAATACAAATTTTCATTGTCTTGCCAATACAGGTATGGGACCTGGGGTTTTCCGGATAAAGGATCTTTATGTAATTTGGGTCTTCATGCCTTAAGTCTACTAGAAATTCATTTAAACATTAAATAAACCCAATAGGCTGGTTTTGCTACCAATAAGGATTAATTATATCTTAGTTGGGATCAAGTACAAGCTGCTGTTTTATTATTACAGAGAATCATTTTTGAAAATTTGGATTATTTGGATAAAATGGAGTCTATGGGAGACAGCCATTCCGTAATTCGGAGCTTTCTGGATATCGGGTTTCTGGATAAGGGATCCTATACCTGTAGTATAATAAAGATTTACCAGGTTTTAAAACAATTCTTGGACATGTTTGTTTATTTAAATATACCTCTACCCAGTATATATAAAAAGGCTTACCTTTTTTTATTGCTTATGGAAGCCTTTACATTTTTATGGTATGACTGAGGTACCATAGGTCATATTGCTCATTTAGGTGGCGAGTGTATAGAATTTACCAGTAGTGATGGGTGAATCTGACCCGTTTCACTTTGCCAAAAAACTTGCAATTGTGCAACAATTTTTCAAACCTGGCAACATTTTTAAAACACTCAACATTGCTTTTACTATCCATTAGTGTCTATGGGTGTTTTGTTTCTCAGCAAAACAGTAAAGGAAAAAAATTCACCCATTTACCAAATATCTAGTGGATGATTTGTGAAAATTAGTCATCAACCTTTGATCAATTCATTTTTTTCATACTTTTTTAATGCAAATATGAAAATTAATAAATTCCCACTGAGTTCAATAAATAGACGTTACCAAGGGCAATAATTGTTGTTACGTAGTTCCATGTGAATTTTTTTTTCTGCACTGGGGGAAATGTACTATTAAATTTTACAGGTATCATAGACTGTAAGCTCAACTAGGCAGGGACTGAAATACATAATGTATATATATCTGTAAAGCGTTGCAAAATATGTCATCACTATATAAAGTAGAATAATTATAATCATAAACTGTGACATAGCAATAATTAGAAATTATTACTGCAATGATTGATTTATATTCTAGTAAAAAGCACAACCCCCCCCCCCTTCCTGGAAATGGGATTTGATGATCAGTACTGATCTTTTATTAATAGTAATCAAATCCATTGCAAATTAAAAATAAAATTTCCCATAGAGTGCAAAGGGATATAATGGGATTCAAAATTTAATTTTTTTTATTTATCTTGATGGAAATGATTTAATTTCCTTATATATTAGATACAAACAAACAGGTTATCAGTTTTTTTTCCTGTAATACTTGATTAAGTTGTTTTTGTAGATAGATTTGGTTTTGTGCCTGGAACAAGTGATTTTCTGCATGCCTGATATTTTGTGCTATTGGGTATGCAGCTGAGTATTGTATTGATAAATTGTGGTTTGTGCAGCAGAATGTGTCTATGGGGAGGAATGTAGTAAAAACCATAAATGGTAAAAAAACAATGTATTATTCACAATGTAATATTCTTCATTAAAAAGTTATTACATTGTGAATGTAATTGTGAGCATAGCACATTTTTAAAGACTTGGTGCTAAAATAATTTTTTTAGCAAAATGTTTTATTACACACAATGCACACATATACGAACTGTAAACTTTAAAATCTTTTTTCCACTGGTGAAAATATACTTTCATAGGTTTGCAAGACTTATATTAATGCAAAATTGTTCACATTGGGCATCTTTTACCTTTAATGCATTTATTAAATTTCCATGACTTTCCTGTTCTTGTAGTGTGTGATAGTCATTTATGTCTGTAGTTAGTAAGTAGCAGTAACCATGGGCATCGTTGGCTTCCCAATTGCGGTAACACTTTATGGAGGATTGAGGCACCGGCAAACTTATTCTAGCATCGGCAGAGCGGAGGAACAATCTCCCTGTTGTATACTGTTTGTGTTTATTTCTCTGCATCTTGGTTATAAGAGGTTTGTTCAAGTACCTTTCTAAAAGATCTAAGGCAATATGTATAATTACATACAGTATGCAGCAGTGCTACTCCTTCTGCATTATTATTCATCTGGTTATTTATCAAACTTCAAAAATTTCTCACTATTTTGTTAAAACTCTGACCGAATTCCTGCTGACTTTTTTACCGTATTTACCAACACAGTACATTTTCATGAAAAAATCTGATGTGGGAAAAGACTTTATAAAATCATTAAAATCATCAAAAAGCTTTTTTGGATTATCGCCCGAAAACCACAAAATCTTCGGATTATTGTACACAACATAGAGCAGATCAAGATATCTTCCAATTGCAAACGGGACTTGCCATTTACGTCTACATGATCTCGGCAGGTTTGAGATGGAGTACTTTTTTATTCAGGCTTTTAACACCATCGGAGTTTAATAAATCACAAAAAGAAAATTAGGGTTTTTTGTCCGATTTAAAGTCAGACCAGAAAAAAAATCAGACTATTAAATAACAATAATTAGACATAGGCACATTATTATTATTACACAATTCCACTCACATACCATAAAATCTCTTCTTTGCATATGTTGGCTTGAAAGTCTTCAATCTTAGATCCAATTGAAATAGAATAATTGCTGCTTGCATGTGACACATTTATGTTCCAGTTCCTTGGTCTGCAGGAGGCTTCTGCTAGCATAGAACAAAGTTGGCTTTTTAAAATCAATAGGCTATCATACCCCTCCAATAAGCTTTACTGTTACCAGTGACTAAATGTGGCAAACACGGCAGTGGATTAATAAAAAATTTCTGTATTGAATTTAACACTGTCAACCTAATATCATACAAAATAAGACATTTTATGGACATCTTTGTGTTCTTTTATAAGTTCGAGCTCCAATTTCAAAAGAAAATTACTACAGTGAATTACGTGTTAAATGAAGTTGGCTACATAGACTTTTGCTCATAAGAGCTGACAATTACTAGTTTATTTAATTATGCCTCTCATCCATATTCCCTTAGCTGTGCCACCATAAGACTTCCAGCTGCAAAAATAAAATTCCCTATGGCTATGTCTTGCACTTAACCAGACACTATTATGCAATTAAATATAATGAGGGAAAAAGAAGAAGTGAAAACAAAAAAGTAATTATCCAATCAGAACCTGAGTCTGATTTGCCCTGCAAATCTCATTATCTCTGCCAGCACACTTTATAGCCACAGCCGAACTAAAATTATAGGAAAATAATAAATTAAACTCACATACTGATCTTATGTCATTTTCTCTCCTCTATAAGAGCTTGAAGGCATTTATTCATTTCTAAAGGACTGTCTTTACATGGTGAAACATGGAGTGAATTAAAATTGCATAAAAAAATCAAGCATAGCACCCTCCTTTCTATTTTGCCATGTTTCAGGTATGAAGATTTTACTGGATAAAATTTAGGGGGTTATTTGTCAAAATCCAAATTTTGTATGATGTTTGAAATAAAAATGGTCTGACTAAACTAAAATCCACAATATACCCTTATTTATCATTAAAAAATCACAACAAAAACCTTAACTGTGTCTTTTTCGGATTTTACGCCAGAAAAATCCAAATTTTTAGGATTTGACTCACCAAAAGTCCGAATTCTTTGTAAAATCAGTGAAAAAGCCAGAAATGTTTGTATTATTGTACAAAACCCAGCGTAGACAATACTATCTTCAGATTGCAAACAGAACCTCTGGCATTAACTTCTACAGGACCTCGACAGGTTAAAGAAGGATTATTTTCATATTCAGACTTTATGCAGTTTCGGGTATAATAAATCTTAAAAGATTGTAGGTTTTTTTCCAGTAAAAATTCAGATTTTATAGTATAGTATAGTTGTTACCATTTATTATTAACTAATTAAGTGTTATTGTCTACTTTACAAATGTTTGCTGACCCAGCTGTTGATGCTCTTAATCTCCCGTTTTCTATTTTCTATTTAATTAAACTGGAATACTTAAAGCTATATTTCTTAAGCTAGGGACAGAAAGGCAACTTCCATTAACCATCACAGTCAGTAAGGTCAACCAAACTGTAATAAATAATCCATTTATATTTAATAATTGTGTATAAATCCTTAATCCATTAGCCATCATCCAAAAGCAACAGTGTGTCACTCAAGTAAAGGAAAACTATACCCTCAAACAATGTAGGTCTCTATAAAGATATATTGCTTAAAGGTGAATTCAACCCATTTGTAAAAAACCCCATAACCCCCCACCCTAGATAGACCTCCCTCTCTCCTCCCTCCAGGCTAACTGCCCCCCCCCCAGGGAAATGCCCCATACTTCATACTTACCCCTCGGCGCAGATTCTGCCGCAGACGCATCCATCTTCAGGGTCCTCGTTAAGATGACTGGGAGATCGCCAATTTCAGTGTAATTCCGTGCATGTGCAGTTGTCGCAAACCGGCAAACTGCGCATTTGCAGAAATACCTATCTCCCACTCAGCTTAAAGAGGACCCAGAAGATGGATAGGTAGAACTCCGCTGGCAGAATCTGCGCCGAGGGGTAAGTAGGAAGTATGGGGTATTTCCCCGGGGGGCAGTTAGCCTTGGGGGAGGAGGGAGGGAGGTCTACCTGGGGTGGGGAGAACGGGGTTTTTTACAAATGGGTTGAATTCTCCTTTAAACAGCTCATGTGTAAAACTCTGCTTCATGTAAATAAACCATTTTCATAATGATATACTTTTTTAGTTGTGTGTGCCATTGGGTAATCATAAATAGAAAATTGCCATTTTAAAAAATAAGGACAGCCCCCTGGGATCATATGATTCACGGTGCACACAAACTATACATGTTAGGTCACATGAGCCAATTAACAAACAGAGTTCTGTCTTTTGCTTCCACACTTCTTCCTGTTACAGTTAGAGTTGTCGTATTTCCGGTCAGCTGAGACAGCACACAGACCATCACAAAATGGTGGTTCAAGGCAAGAGATGTAAAAGGTCAATATTTACTTAAATATATTGGTATGACAAGATTCTTTAATATGCCATTTAATTTGATATAAACTATCTGTTGCTCAAGTATTCATTTTGGGGGTATAGTTTTCCTTGAACAATAAACTTTACAAGCAGCCAATTACAAGTGCAACCTGATTGTACTTAGTTGTGTTCCTAAAAGTGTATTGCCTCTTTAGAACAACTATACCATTAAACATATCATGATTAGTGATGGACGAATTTATTCGCCAGGTGCCAATTTGCGGCGAATTTCCGCGATTCGCCAGCGAATTTGCGCTTGCATCAAAAAAAATGGACAACGGCATCAAAACCGTTCATAGGAAATTCGCAAAATTTTTCAGTGAAGAGAAACGCCCCAAATTCGCCCATCACTAATCTTGATGTTTACTGGAGAAATATGCTCTGAATATTCACTAATTGCAGGTAAAAGTTATGTGTTGGAACCTGGCCTTAAGGATCCAGGAAAGTAAAGTAAAAAACTATCCCATGGATCTTGCAGCATTGTTATCAAGAATAAAATTACTAATTTCAGTGAGTCCATATAGAGATCTAAGAAAAAAGTTGAGCAAACAAAACAAGGTTGAGTTTGTTACGTCAGTAACTATGGATGCTGCTTCCCACTGAAATGGTGGCTTTAAACAATGACACTATAATGGTGCAAAACAGCTATTTAGTTCACCAATTGGGATGCTTGGACAGCCTGAAAACTCAACATTATATCTGGCTCAGGTGATACCATGTCTTCTCCGTAAGGTAAGAATTTTTTGTCTTTTATGAAAAAAAAATCTGTGAAATTCATTAAATATCAAAGCAAGCCAAATATTTCTGTTGATGTATAAATCTAATTTGATAGAGTAATGCTAATGTAAATAGAAAATGAAGAAAAGTTAATAGAATGTAAACGTTTTTGTAAATATGAATAAATTGAATATTTTTTGAAATTTAATAAAATGCAAACTTTTTGTAAATATGAATAAATTGAACATTTTCTCACATGTACAAAATAATTCAAAAGGTGCCAACAGCGTATCCGAATTTCAGTTAGATACTGCTTCTGCTTTGAGTCTTTCAAATAAGTTTTATTTTTCATCTTTAGGTCTTAAAAAGTAATCCAGCTTATTCCAATCAGAGCTATTCAAGGGTCTTCCCAGAATAAAATGAATTTCATATCCGTTTGGGACTGACCATTACAAAAGAATGATGCATTATTAGAAAGGGTAATGCAGCATTTTGATGTCGGAATATGAGATATAATTCAACTTTTCGTATGTAAAGTGAATAAATACATCTTGTATTGATCTAGAAGACAAGGCATGGACTGAACAAGCAAACCATACAGCTCAGTTGCTTTGATTCTTCTTAGAAATCAGAAAATTATTCAGTCAAGGTGAACACATTTATTTTTTTCTATTAAAGAATGGCAGTGCTTTGTACCCAGTGCTGTAAAATGGATAGAGCACTCTATGTTCATTTTTAAATTCTGAACTCATTGTCATTTAGAAACCAAAGAAAATGATTCTTTAGTAGAATTGCTTTAGAAAGCAAAATGATAGTAACATAAGAAAGGAAGAAAAAAAAAGAACATTTAATTAAAGGAAGGAGGGAAAGGGGTTTATAAATGAACCTTACATACATACACAGATTTGGGTGCACTCACATAACACAGAAAAAAAACACCATTTATGTATAAACCCGTATTTTGCATGCCTCTGAATTAAAATGACCATATATTATCAGTGCTGATCAACTGGTGGCCCGCGGGCTGCATATGGCCTGAGAACCCCTTGTGTGACTCCAGTGTCAGATTGGGATGCCAAGGGCCTACCAGAAAACCTTAGGCTGAGGGGCCACTTTCCAAACTACTATACCTCCTCTCCTCACTCAACCTCTCTTATTCTCCTAGTCTCTTTTCTCTACATATTATACTATATTCTTTCATTATTGAGCCTCTTTGTTCTCATAAAGAAATAGGGAATGACCTTGAAATAGGCCAAATGGTTAGTAGCAAGATGCCCACTGACACCTGGGCCCACCGGGAGTTTTCCTGGTGTCCTGGTGGGTCAATCCGACACTGTGTGACTCACTTCAAGCATTTATTTGTGCAAAATCATCACAGCAAATAATTTCAAAATATACAGATCAATAAATAAGCTTTACATCAAAACAAACTACAAGGCAGTGTCTTCCCCCCTGTCTGCATACCTCATATCAGCCATTCCCTCCTGATGTGACTATTGGGAGCTTAATCAGAGGTGGTCACATGAAAGTCTGCCTGTGACTGCTTCTCATGTGTAAGCTTTAAAAGGTATCAGTACTGACATTAAATGGCCCCTGCATTGTGTAACCCTCAAATTCAGACAGTAACTCCTGCATTGTTCACACCTGTAATTCACCCTTCATTCTTCACACCTGTAAACCCCTGTACTGTTCACACCTGTAAAGCTCTGTACTGTTTACACCTGTAAAGCCTTGTTGTTCACACCTCAGACACACATTCTAAGTGCCTATATTGTTCACATGTTCATACCTCTGACAAACTGCTGGAGGGCCGCAGCATTGTGTCACTGTATATAGCACAGTTTGAACTGTTCATTTTAGAGTCCTGATATGTTTCGCTGTCTTCTACTGTATTCTGCCTGGCCTCTGCTCCTTGTCCATGTTTGTGCCATTCTCTGTCTGCCCAATGCTCATGGAGGTGCAGTTATCTGAGTTCTGATTTTGGATTGCAGACCTTCATTTAAGAACATCTGAAGTAGAAGGCAGACAGCCTTCATATACAGTATAGCCAATACAAAATTATTTATACTATTGAAAGTTACATTCACTGTACCATTTGACATGACATTGCCTCCAGTGATTCACTTTGACTGCTAGGATAGGCCAATTTCTTGTTTATTGTAGTAAGAGTATAAGCAAAGGATGCCTGTGGTAAGTAATAAGGAAAGCTGCAGCCATTTATAGTTTATGGTTATGAAATGTAACCAAGAACATTTGAGGTTTTTACTAAAGAATTTTGGTCTTCCAGTATTGTGGACAGTTGAAAAAAGGACAATGACAGAGATAACATTTTTAGTGACATTTTCAATGTCACAGGGAATGTCCTGAGGAAGATGTTCCTCTCTGACATTGATAGCTGACCATTAAATATATGATATGGTTTGTGTATGATATGATTTTATCCTGTGCTGCACTATGGAACTGCATTCTGACAGGCTGTTGTTTATCCTACTCAATGTAATTGAAGAAGTCACAGTGGGATATGGATTTTTACTACTGTTGTTGTTCTTATATCTACCACGGAACTGTTATCTGGTTGCCTTCCCATTGTTCTGTTTGGCTGCTAGGGGGGTAATATCATTCCAACTTGCAGTGCAGTAGTAAAGAGTGACTGAAGTTTATCAGAACACAAGTCACATGACTGGGGGCACCTGGGAAACTGACAATATGTCTAGCCCCATGTCAGATTTCAAAATTTAATATAAAAAAATCAGTTTGCTCTTTTGAAAAACATATTTCAGTGCAGAAGTCTGCTGGAGTAGCACTATTAACTGATGCATTTTGAAAAAAAACAAAACATGTTTTCCCATGACAATATCCCTTTAAGGAATGCTGGCCAACCAGGATATTTTTTATTCTAATTGTTAGTAAATTAATGCGAGTTTTGTTGATTTTTTATCATGGGAAAAATCGAGTTTTAATCAATAGTCCCCAAAAAGTGAATTTACTAGGCAGGGATAAACTTATTTTTCTTTTTATGTTTTTATTATTGAGACACATTTGCACTGTTGTTGTTTGGGCATTCCTGTTATTTAATTTACTAATAAAACAAACTTCTTGTTTTCTCCAATACTTGTTTATTATCACTGGAGATTATTCAGGAGGTGGGAGTATAGCTGCCCATAACTAAGATCTAGGAAAATGTAAACTTGTTGTGAGCAGAAAATGTTATTAAATCCAATGTAAATGTCTAGGTCCTCAACAAAATTTATTTCTTCTCAGATGTGACTAGTGTGCCATTCATTCCTGCACTCATCATCTGACTCTATTAGCTTCTGAGAAAAAAAGCAGGTTTTAAGCCATCAGTCTTCATGATCCTTTGTGATCTATGGTTGGAGACTTCCTTGTAGAATGGCTATAAATCTCACTCTTGCATTCTCATATACTTAATTCTAAGATTTTCTGGAGGGCAAAATTGCAAAGAGCAAGAAGATTATATAGATAAGACAAATGGCTTTGAAATGTGGGTTTAATAATTCCTCCTTCCACACACTTAGTAGATTATAGTGGTGATTACTGTTTCACAAACATAAATAATGTGTTTTAGCTTGCATGGTAACAGGGACACACATACATTTTTTAGAATATGTGCTGTTTGAATTTAAAATGCATGTGCTTTTTCTTTCTCCTTCATTTTTATCACTGTAGCACTGTGTTAAGATTGTAGCAATCCCATTCATGACTCATTTATGGAGTATATTTTTTCCTGGGATGGACAGTGTGGACTTTTTGTATCACAGAGCACAATAACTTAAGGCTACAAAAACATTTTAACATATAAACATAAACAATTGTTTTGCCTTCAACATGGAACATCAAGTAAAAGGTACTAGGGCTCATCAAATACTGTATAAGTAAGCTCAAATGCTGGAGCAAGTCCAAGAGAAGTGCAAAGGTGAACCATTCAGAGGACAATACACTAAACATTTGAAATAGGTAGCAGCATACAATGGTCTCCCACATCATGCCCATGTACCACCCTTCCTGTGTGTTATAGTGACTGGGGTACTCGGTGTGGGTATTTGTGCAAAGTAATGTTTTGGCAGACATGGATTTTGCCATCGACAAATGTTTTGCATGCAACTGTTCTAAAAATTTGCAGTGACGTTTTTGGCAGCGTCCATATGTATTTTGCGCAAAATAGTCACTGCAAAAGAAAAAACCTTTTGACTCCAATGCATTTTGGCCAAAAATGTTGGCATTAAAAAATTCCCAGTGACTTCAATTCATTTTGCACTTTTGCAAATACAGCCATTAAACAGACCCTAATTAACTTCAAAAACTGTAAAAAGTTATTGAAAATGTTTCATAATCATAATCCTGAGTGAGCAATTAAATTGTGTAAAGATTTAGAAAACAATTTATAAAGGGTTAAAATTGCAAAATATAAGTATTTGCTGTAAGTGAAAAAATTGAATCTATGGAGAACAGTTACACACCACCTCCTAAGAAAAGGTCCAAACACAATACAGTAAATAAATTAAGAACACATGGAACTTGGCTGAATTGATTGATGGTGTATGATGAACATTTCCTTCCCTCACGCCATTTCAAAGTTCATTAAAATCTAAATACAATAAAGAGGCCAGTGACAGCCTTTTCAGGCAGGAACTGTGATGCTGACTAGGGTATATTTTCTGTGTTTGGGTCAGCTCCTTGTATAACCTTCACTGACTGTGAGCAAAAAATGATAAAAGTAAAGAGTAGGAATATTTTGAACGCTGGGATTAAACTGCATCCCAGACCATCTCCAAGGCTAATGGATTATGCTATCAGGCTAATGTGTTTTCAATTTTGGAAATATTTGTCATGGACAAACAGCTGTGGCTTTTCTTACAGGTTCCAAAAGGTCACAGTCTAAATAAAAGATAGCAGAGGGACATTATTGGCTTCCCTCCTGCCTTGCTCTTTAGCAAGGAATAGAGCATGAAGTCAAGCTGCAAATGAATTTATCAGCTATTACAGCAGGACTTTACGCATGGCTCAGTAAAATATGGCATTTTGTAGAAAAGATGATATTCAATGGCATCAAAGGCAAATAGTGTAATGAAAGCAATAGAATAGATTGAACAATACATGTCTAGTGGAAAATAACTTTAATGTGAAGCAATGTAGGTGGTTCTTTACAGTGAGGTTGTGGATTGCCCTGCCTGATATTGTTGTGATGGTATTGCTTTTAAGAGGGGCTTGGATGATTTCTCGGACAAGCATAATATCATAGGCTAGAATACTAAAAATCTACAATTAATATAGATATTGGTACAGTATATATATAGTTTCAGTTTAAGTTCAGTTTAAGTATGTGTGCTGGATTTCACTTGGAGGGGTTGGACTTGAGGGACTTTGTAATCATGTTCAAAGTTGCAAGTTGCCTGATTTAAATAGTGAGAACTTGAAAGATCTGCCCCTTACTATAGACATATCTCTGCAGTGGTCTTTTCACTGATTCACTTGGTGATCTTAGGGGTATAAGGTAAGCTTTTTTTATCTTCTTGTAGCTTTAAATATTGGTAAACCATAGGGATGGAATAGAATGTTTAAAGTCTATGCGGTTGTTCTTAGCACAGAACCACAGTAGCATACCAGACAAACAACTGTAATTGGTAATGCAATACTTCCCTTCACTGTTCTCTGGCTCATTGAGTGCCACAAATTAATCCTGTCAATATCCCAAAGATGGATTACTCCTCTTAGGGACAAATTTATCAAGGGTCGAATTTCAAATTCATGGGAGTTTCTAAAAACTTAAAATCTGAAAAAAAGCCGACCAATCAAAATTTATTAAAAAATTGAATTTGATTTGTTTTTTCTCCAAAAAAAAATAGATATTCAGGAGTCCACCAAACTACTCTAGATTGATTGTAGAACGTCCCCCATAGGCTAAAAACACAAATTCGGGGACAGTACAAGATGAATTTCAAAATTTGAATTTAGATTTTTTTTTTAAAACTCAAATTAAATTTAGACTATTCCCTAGTCGAATCACACTAAAATAAACTCAGAAATTCAAATTTTTAAATTTAAAATTTGAAATTCAAATTTTCACTTCGACCCTTGATGAGTCTGCCCCTTAGGGGGTTACTTACTAAACTCCAAATGCAAAAATCACGAAAAATTCATGATTTTATTTTGATTTTTTTTTTAGATTTATAAAATCAGACTTTTAAAAAAAATCACAAATTTTTCAGAATTTATTAAACACTGAGGATGGAAAATCTAAATCTTAAAATCCGACATTTCAGACCTGTCAAGGTTGCGTATAAGTCAATAGGAGAAGTCCCAATGATTTTTTTGATGTGCGCTGGGTGCAATACCTCAAAGTTTTCGGAAAATTGTAAAATTCGTGAAAATCTGATGAAGAAATCTGAAAAAATCATGAAAATCTGATATTTTTTCCTGCAAAGCAAATTTTCAGGAGAATTTAATCATAAATACGCGTAAAAAATCAGAGCGGATTTGATCGGAGTTTGTAGCAGAAAATAATGAGATAAATTCGGATTTTGATAAATAACCCCCAATGTGTCCATCTTACTTAGGCAGTTCTGCACTCACAATGTGGCTGCATTGGTCCTCTTTTTAGCAGTTGGCTGGACCATCCCTGTGATTTGGTTATGGGCTGGAGCTCCAGGCCTTCCTTAATGCCCAAGTTCAATAGGGGCATTGCCAACCTAAAAATGGATGCTGGTTTTCCATTATATTCTTTGGTTGCACTTCATATTTTCTGAGCACAAAACAAGGCTCCTCTTGAGTCATTTTCCAGCAGTGCTTCATGACTCCCTGTAACCTCTGGACTGCTGCACTCACTATCCAATCCTCCAAAAGCTGTAAAAGAAGAGATTCATCTATAGACACATAGTAAAGATTTTAAAAGATTTCACTGAGAACAAAAGTGACCCACTTGTTAAAAAGAAAATAAACATTATATTTATCATCATGTTGTGTACATATAAAACTGCCCAGTGACATTTTGTAATAAACTTGTTTTATTAAATCCTCTTGTATAGTGTTCTCTAATCAAAGAGCCAGCAGCATGGGAAATATGTCTGGTTTGTTTTGTAAGACAGTGATCCATCACTGTTTCCTGCACTGACTTTGAAAAGAAACAAGAGAAAAGATGTGAAATGTCACAAGTTTTGGCCTGTTTGTCCAGGGAAATGCAGCCAAGTATATATTGATTAAAAGTTCATAAGTACTCTCTGAGTACAGAGAAGAAAACAAATAACGTTAAAACCTCTATTTAATTTGCAGCATACTGGTATATTTTGTATAGTACAATGATACAAGCTAAGCAACCTATAGAATCTTTCGGAAAGAAATGTATTAATTATAAAAAATAGAACTAAAATACAGAAATAATGACATTTTCACATTTGAAACCAGAAGGTTATTATTGTTATAAACCCGATAAATAAAGGTCTTTGCCTGATATCTATAATAAACATTTTGAAATTTTTCACAGACAGGATAAGCCATTTTAATTGTGGGTTTGCACAAATGCAAAAAAAGTGCATACAAATATGCATGAATACACTCAGGTGCATTTTTTGCATGGAGAGCTCCTTTGACCACATGTCTGTTCACAGCAAAATCTTCCCCATGCTCAACACCCCCCACAAATCTAGTGATGGGCGAATTTGCGCCGTTTCGCTTCGCCGAAAAATTAGCAAAATTCGCGAAACGGCGAAAAATTTGCAAAACGAATTTTTGCCACAAATTTCCGTGGGCGTTTCGCGAATTTATTCGCTGGCGGCGAATCACGCAAATTCGCCGCAAATTTGCGCCTGGCGAATAAATTCGCCCATCACTACTCAAATCAACTCCAGGGCTTTTATCTGCTTCATTGATAATGACATAACAAAGGAATAGCCCACACCTGCCCATGAAATAGCCTTTGAGTCAATTGTCCAATTGCTTTTGAGCCCCTGAAATGAAGTGATTGTGTTAAAAAAAGGGTTTAGTGCCTCACATTTTTATGCAATCTTTTTTTTTTCAACCCACTGAATTAAAGTTGGAAGTCTGCAGTTCAACTGCCTCTGAGTTGTTTCATTTAAAATTCATTGTGGTAATGTACAGAAACAGAACCAAAATTAAAAAAAGTTGTCTCTGTCCAAAGATTTATGGACCTAAATGTTTGTGAAAAAAAAGCATATTAATAGTTGCATGTATACGAATTCTTGTTCTCCACCAACTTGAACAAGTCATCATATTTTTTTTCCTAAAAAATAAATTATCTTAATATTCTAGAAACAGCGATAGTGATTACAACATTCTTATACTTTGTGTAGGTGTTTAGCATATCTACACCTCCCACATAAAAATGCTAAATTTGAATAGATAACAGAGAATATTTTACAACCACTGTAAATGACAAAATTATTTTACTATGCCAAGTCCTGGTTGGAATGCAAAACTTGTTAAGAATAGCTCCTGAAACTTTTATTATGGGAATTTATTGCTGATATCTACTGCAGACTTGCACTGATAAATAATATTTACAAAGCTCCAACATATTCCACAATGCTATACATGGTGCATACATTTACATTATAATATATTTGATATAATAGATGAGTGGATTAGAACCCAACATTTAGGGGCATATTTACTAATGATCAAATATCGAGGGTTAATTAACCCTCGATATTTGACCCTCGAAGGATTTAGCGCTATTCGTTCAATCGCACGATCAAAGGAATAATCGTTCGATCGAACGATTAAATCCTTCGAATCAAACAATTTGAAGGACTTTAATCCATCGATCAAAATGATTTTCCTTAGATCAGAAATTGGCTAGAAAGCCTATGGGGACCTAGGAGGTCAAATTTTTTTTAAAGAGACAGTACTTTGACTATCGAATGGTCGAATAGTCTAATGATTTTTAGTTTGAATCGTTCGATTTTAAAGTCGTAGTTGAAGGTCGAAGTAGCCAATTCGTTGTTCGAAGTAGCCAAAAAAATACTTCGAAATTCGAAGTATTTTTTATTCTATTCCTTCACTCTAGCTAAGTAAATGTGCCCCTAAAAGAGCAGCTATGGACAGAGTAATGGTTTTGCAGACTGTTATCTGCAATTGTGGTGGTTTTAAAATCTGGTTAAAGGTGTAGAGAACAGTGCTGGTCATTGCACTGTACCCATGAATGATAATTTATTCTTGGGCAACAGTTGTGTTCTACCTACATACTGTACCTCCTCTCCATAAACTCAGAAGTGTTGCCAATGCTTACAGAAAAACAAGGCAGCACTTTGCACTCTATTTCATGAGCAAAAAAAGGATTAAATTCAGTATGCAAAGTATATTTGTGATATAAATTAATTCTTTTTCTTTTACTATAATTCAGTGTTTTTCAGTTTTTTTGGCCAGGGCTCCCCAGCATCAATAGATACACTTGTAAATAAATCAACTAGAACTACAAGGATTCTTTATGCAAGTATCATTAATAAATAGAATCAATAGCTGCAACATTTGTATAAATTTTATTGTGATGTATCTGGCCCCTGAAGAAGTCAGCATTTGATCAAGACATGGAAATCTGATAGTGTCAAAGTTCATAGTATAGTTCCTTTGCAACCTTCTTATATGTACTTGAGGGTGATCACATTAACTGGTTTGCATTTTGGCCAAATGAGAAGCTTACAAAGTAACCGTGGAGGAAAGCTGGTTCTTGTTCATGAGTCACTCATAGATCATTTGCAAACCAGATTCTGAAGCCAGAAATATGATATTGCCCAACCCAATGTCCTTTTGTATTTGTATGCCTTTTTGTGGGCTTCACAATGTAATATCCCAGGCACATAGAAGGCAATCCTCATGTAGTCCAGTTACTTTGTAGTTACATATGGTAGCTCATACAGTTACAGGGACATATTATGAGGGTGTGTGAAAAACATCAATGCTCTGAAAATATCAAATTGTTATACAACTGTGTACTTATCTGTACTTTGTTTAGCCTGGTCCATCTATGTACTAAACAGTTTTCTTATGCAGAAGGTTCTGGGGTCCCAAAAGGGAATAGTGAAAAACAGTATGGGGTTTCCCTGTTTCATAAAGCAGTTTGGCCTATCTAGCTGTCACCAAGGCTTATTCGTTAACAGATGGTTAATGGTAAATAGACCATATGGCTCAATTATGAATGCAAATCTAAGTGCACCTTGACACTATTCAGAAAGATAATTGAATCCTATATGCCTTTTCAGCATCCTCGGATGAGTTATGTACAGGTGCACACACTGACAATATCAACACTGGAATGGACCAGCCTGGACCAGGTATTAATTCCAGGGATCCATTAGTGAGCTGTATAAACAGTACACAAGGGTTATCAAAGCAGGCAGTAATTTGCCTACATATTGGTGCATCACTTTCAAATGCAATGGACACACTTAAGCATCTGTCCACAAAAATGGTTTTCTTGCAATAGCTCTGCTTCTGTATTTAACACCATTTTTTAACATCTATGACTTATTATATTTTTACACAGCTTTATATATGACCCCAATTTTGTGTTATCCCCCCTGAGGAGGTAAAAATCAGTGGATGTTACACTATATCATAAGGATGCTACTAACCAATAGAGAAAATCATTAGAGCTCTGGTTAATGTTTCTGGACTGAGAGTTTTATTTCCCAGTTACTTAAATCATAGCCGGTGCTATTGACTACCTGGACTCATTTCAACTCTTACGCACCTAGCGAATTTGACTATAATATTCTATATTTCACAGACATTATGTTCAATCAGTGTGAACCAAAGGGAATATTTTAACCTGGAGATTGCTTTTATTGATTGCCAGGCTTGCTTTTCATGGATAGTGTAGGATGGGGGAAACTAGAGAAATTAATCTGGATTATTGCCAACAATTTTTGCAAACTTGGTGTTTTTATTGGTGCCTGTTATAGAAAAATGAACGATTTTGCATGATAGATAGATAGATAGATAGATAGATAGAAAGGTAGATAGAAAGATAGATAGATAGATAGATAGATAGATACATTTCTGAGGAATGAGACACTCAAACAACCTATGCAATTTAGAGAAATAAGGTATTGTTATTTTTTTTTATCCAAATGAAATCAATCCAAAAACAGACTCAACGCTTATTTAAATGTTAATGACCATTTGCATGATACATGATGGCATTCAATTAGCCTGTTACTATGATATTGCTTGGAATCAGTGGAATCCAAGTACATAATTATATACAAATTATTTATATGTAAGTGTTAATCCTCAATATTTCAATTGAAATTGTATGCATTCTAGGGTAGAGGAATGATCTGACTTCAAACATGCTGTATGTTACTGACATTCACCTTCTTTGATAATCTCTTTCATCTGGACTTCAAAGTGCAGCTTTTGACCTGATGCAGTTTGTCCATTTTATTTTTTAAATCATCTTTAACGTCTCAAGGTTATTTTAATATGTGAATCTAACAGATATAGAAGATAAGAAGCATTTTGCCGGTCTCACCAGATATTTTGGAAAAATAAAATCCATACCTTAGAAACATACATGTCTTTCTTTATCAATCTCTACAAGCTCTGTTGCTGAACAGAGTACTAATGGACTTGGCCATAGATAAACAAATTGCTTCATGTCTAGCCTATAAATTTAAAAATACTTTTCCAGAAAATGTCAGCCTGGGTTCTTCATGGAAAGGGGGCACATATAATTGCAATACCTTGCTGCAATTCCTTTATGATTACAACAGTAGTTTTTAATAACTCAAAAGATTCAAAGTGAGCACATGAAGTCATGATTATAGGACATTAATACAAGGATATATAAATGTTCTGAATATACATGTCAAGAGATTGAGATATGCACCACATGACAACATTGAGGGTCCACATAAGCTGCTTCTTATATCCAGCAGTAGAGCTAACCCACCCTCTACACCCACTCTGGTGTTGGACTTTTTTGGTCCGCTTTGATGACCAACCTTTGACGAGGGCCCCCTTAAAAAGGTCACCGATTGAAATAGATTGCTGAACAGCCATTTATCAATGCTTCCAAAAATATCTAATGGCGCTAATAAGTGTTGACACTGTTTTGCCTCCACCACTACATGCACAGGTGTGACATAGTGCTTCATTGCCTGCTTTGATGTAGGAGCTGCTTCTATTTTGTGGATTCACTGATAGGAACATATAACTCTTATTATCATGATTTATAAGTATAAAGAAGCATGGATGAGGTCCAATGGTAAAAAGTATCACAGTTTTCCAACTAGCTGTCGCTAGTACTGGTTTTGTATTTTACGCTCAACTTGAAAAGCCAATAGAGAGCCCAAGATATCACTGGAATGAGTCATCTCAATTTAAATCTGTGCAGACTGCTAAATCAATATGGTAAGGGCATTACACTATAATTGTCAATATAAAAAAAACCTCAAAGGTGACCATCTGCTGCCCCAGATTTTTCATAAATGAAGTGTTTGTGAAAGTATAGATTTTCTATACCTGTACAATCTCTTGGGGTTAAAAATAGAATCTGGTCCAAAATAGATTTATCCATAAGTACTTTTTGACACTGAGAATTTTAATCTAATACAGAAACCACACTTGATACAGTACAAATCACTTGTTTCCTTTCAACTGGCAACTGTTTTTGTGCTGTCTATATTGCACATGCAGCCCTTTCATTGTTGAGCATCCAGGTTTTTTGTTGTACAAAAAGGTACAAAAAGTCTGACTCCTAACTGCTTTTGCTTTGTCACATAGTTAACATGGAATAATATATTCATTTCAGCAATGGGACGGTCAAAGTACAATGTAATAGCTATTAAACTGCATACAAGTTATATTACAAGGTCAGAATTAGCAGAATTTATCAAGAAGTGGCTACATCACAGGATTTGATCGGCAATAATTTAAAGCTAAATTGGATATATTCTGTATGAATTGGTTCTAAAGAGTGAGTGATTGCTTTTTTCAGCACAAAACATGGCTTACACAATTTCTGTGGTAGTTACTCAAAAACTGGATAAAACAATTCTTCACATGGAAGCATTGCACTATTATAAAGCGATGAATTGTTTGTCCCCATGATAATCTCATTTGCCTAAATAAGATATCTGCAGTTCATTTTCCAGTGACTAAACTTTATATAAAAATCCAGTTTCCTGTGCTACAGATCCAAACAAAACATTCACTTTCAGCCATTTCAGTGCTTTTTTGGAAACATGTCAATATTACATGTAAAATGCACAAGTCAATAATCAGCGCCTTCTGTTTGCATTTTACCCAAGGGAGCTAATCAGGTTTTCTCTTTGCTCAGATAGCAAAATATTAATTACATCCAACCTAGAGAAATAGTTTCTGACAGAAACAAAATCAGGTATTGCTCCAATAAATAGCTTCTTTTTTTCATGCAAATAAATTCCAGATGATCGCCTTTTGGATATAACGATTAACTGCTACAGAGCGGTAAATGGACATTTTAGAATTTATTGAAGTATTTATGAAGTGCTTACATGCATATATAACATACAGCAAATAATAATGTAACATTTTAGACTACAGTTATAAAGTTATGCATTTATTCTTTTTAACACCAAATGGACCATAGTACAGGATGCTGGAACAGGTGGTGGAGTCCATTTTCAAACGATGGATCTGAAAGCCTAAATGTATTTTTAGTTGGCTGATGTTTCTGGGTTACCTCATATGGGAAAAAATGAGCAATAGGGAAAGAAAAAAAATTGTGGGGCAGTACTTTCTAATCAGCAACATATTCCTTACTGTGATAGCAACAGAATCAAGCATTCACCTTACAATATAGTTCTGTTAAACATTCTAACATATGGAGAATCTGCATCCTATTTAGGGAGAACGTCATATAAAGAGATGCGGTTCTATTTATTGTTTCTCATGCATAAATCCCTTCATTTGCATTCATTTCTGTCCTACCTTATCTGTTGTCAGAATATATAGGGCCCACTAACAGCAGGTAAACCACTAGATGAAATGAAACAATTCAATTCTCCATTGTTTGCTAAAATGCAACATATTTTTGTTCATAAATGTCAGCATAAATGGGGCACAAATGGGAACAGCAAAACATGCATATAAAGTAAACAGTGACTGTGGGGGGCACATTTACTTAGTTCGAGTGAAGGATTAGAAGGAAAAAACTTCAAATTTCGAGTGTTTTTTTTGGCTACTTCGACCTTCGACTACAAATCTGACCAATTTCCCTTCACTGAAAATTCACAAAACACAAACCACAGAAATGCATTTAAATCTTTGGCCGATATGATTTATTTTTTTGAAGCATGACAAATTTTTTCACCCATTAGAGTCTATGGGCACAATTTTCCTGGAGAAAAATTTCCCCACATCACTATTTATAGCGCTTTATTCTTCCTAATTTTTCAAGGTCCTACAGGATGGTTGTCTTTTCAGGGAACGTTGTTTGTCATTCTTTTAAATAGAATACAATATTGATAAATGCTGCAGCACAAGGACCTCTGTCTCTTTATTTGTGGCATCTCCACAAGGATCTTTGCACCATATATTGAGCAGATTGTTTGGAATTGCATGTATTTCATTGCAACTGCAACTCACCACATATAGCTGAAAAATACATATTGAACTGTGCACTTTATTGGTAAAGCTGATCTACTCTATTTTAATGTGTGTAATAACAACATTGTGCATAGTTTCCCTGAGATAAATAAATTACAGAATTCAATTTTTTTTTTGTTTTGTGGTTATGAGTGTTTCTTTTGGTGGTTTTTTTTTGTTTTTAATTGTATTATTTTACCTCTTATTACCACTCCAGCCAACTATATTTATTATTACATGGGGGGTTATTTACTAAACTCTAAATGCAAACATTGTGAAGAATTAGTGAATTTTGTTTTATAAAATCAGACTTTTAAAAAATCACAAATTTTTCGGAAATTTAGTAAACCACAAGGATGGAAAAGCCCAAATTAGAAAATCTGGCATCTCGGACCTGTCGACGTTGCATATAAGTCAATGGGAGAAGCCTCGATGATTTTTTGATGTGCGCTGGGTTTCATGAAATACGGGAGTTATCGGGTAAAAAAGCATAATAAATCAGAGTTTTCAGGTGAAAAATCCGAAAAAAGGTGAAAATCTGATTTTCTCCTGCAAAGCAAATTTCGGGAAAATTTAATAATAAACAAGCGTAAAAAACCCCTGCGGATTTGAACGGAGTTTGTAGCAGAAAATCTTGAGATAAAATCGGACTTTGTTGCGTTATAACTGCAACTATATGGAGGTGCGGAACTGGTTAACTGAATCACACATCAGATTTATCTATAATCTGGATTATGCCTGCTCCATAAAAAAATGTTAACATTCATTTAAAAAATAATCTATTCAAGTATAAAGCTAACATATGCTATGCAATTTTGATTTTCACTACTCATAGAGGAATGAAATAAAGAGGTACCAGAGAAGCACAACAAAGCTAATAAAGGGTATAGAATATATGATCTAAGTTTTGAAGAAAGACTGGCCATATTGGAATCAATTACATTGTAGAAGAGGCAGTGGGGAAAATGGTCATTACATAATTGATTCTAATAGCAGGTAGAGTTATTAAATGATTGAATCCAGGGACTAGTTTATTTTTTTTAAAGTCAGGAAAGATTTTTCCATTTTTAAGACAAACTTAAAATGGTTTTAGATGAGAATTTTATTTACCTTTCTCGAAATAATACAGGTTTTTTTTCTTTTAAACTAAAAGCTGAACTTGTCTGACCTGTTTTTTTAATGTCATCTAATTGTATTCAATGGTTTAGGATAACTTTATCCTCCCACTGTTAATATGTAAAAATGATCTTCAGAATATTACACACACACTGGATCTTATTGCCATGATTTCATCTTGAATAATTGTTTAATGTTGACTTTTATCTGTACTTCAGGATGTTAATATATAGCACAGTCATGCACAGTTTTCTTTTAGCAATGCCTCTAATTACCGCTAAATTATGTGTTGTATACATGCCCATTTTTCAGATTGTCACATTTCATTCTAGTAGTTAGGATATGTATGAAAGAATTAGCACACTGCTTTGTGCCAGACATTTTAATATAAAGATGTTATGAACTCCATATACAATTACTGATTAATGTAAGCTCCAAATAGCCTGTACTTTTATGTTTCACAAAGTCACACTTACTGATGTTGTATGGCTGATTTGCTTAATTTTTGGCAACCAGTGCTGGCTTGAAAACTACGGAAAAAAAAAAGATTTTGTGTGTAAATTGTGCCAACTTCAATAGTACCTATAATTATTTTAGTGGAACATGTTTTTAAAGTAGAATGGTCTTCTAGAGTCTCATCTAAACTCAAACACAGCTTTTAATCAAGTTACACCATTAGTTTTAGGTTATATAAACTAAAATATATTACTGAATATGTTATTTTAAATCAACTTTGCATCCAATAAACTCCCACTTTAGGGGATAACAGCATAATGTAGTATTGTATTCATGGCCAGAAAAAGATTGTTGTACATTAAGAAGGTAAAACAATTTGCCAGCTTTTTTAACCTAGGAGAACTTAAATTGTTCAACATGTATATTTTAATATCTATAAATTCTCCCCTCTTATTATAAATGTATATGCATTTTTAAATAAACTATTTTGTTTGTTCTCCAAAACCTTTTGTTTTTAATTAATGTTTTACCTCTAATCTTTTTAAGGTCATCTATTATCTATCCTCTATCTATGTATCTATCTTTTATTATTTCATTTATTTTCTTTTCTCTACCTTGACTTCTTTAAGTACAAGATGTTATTTTGATTTTTGAGTAAATCTTCTCATTTCTAGGTTTTAAAGCTGTGTAGAGTAGTTGTTGCATTTAAAACTGGTACTCACTTAGCATAGATTTTTAAAACTCATTTAATTTAAAGCTACATGGTTTACTTAGGGGCCGATTCACTAAGGGTCGAAGTCTAAGGATTTAGCGCAGATAGTTAGATCGAAGGATAATCCCTTCGATCGAATGATAAAATCCTTCGAAGGATTTTAATCCAACGGTCGAAGGAATATCCTTTGATCAAAAAAAGTTAGCCAAGCCTATGGGGACCTTCCCCATAGGCTAACATTGACTTCGGTAGCTTTTAGATGGCGAACTAGGGGGTCAAAGTTTTTTTTAAAGAGACAGTACTTCGACTATCGAATGGTCGAATAGTCGAACGATTTTTAGTTCGAATCCTTCAATAGTCGTAGTCGAAGGTCGAAGTAGCCCATTCGATGGTCGAAGTAGCCCAAAAAAACCTTCGAAATTCGAAGTTTTTTAACTTCGAATCCTTCACTCGAAGTTAGTGAATCGGCCCCTAAATTATGCCAGAAGTAAGCAAACCTATTTCTGATTGGATCAGTTAAAATGAACACCGTAAAGATGCAGTGATCTGACTGTGTTTCTTTAATTAAAAAGAGCAGGGGAGAAAACAGATTTATATAGAACTGTTACAGAAGTGTGTGAAACCTTCTCACAAATGCCTTTTGCACACACACAATTTCCAATTAACTGCAAAACAAAGTTTGCTCTTGACCTGTGCCTTCCTGTGGGATAGTGTTTTCCACCTTTTTACTTACTTAGGTCTGGAGTCTTCCCTTAAGCTTTGACGTATTGAAAAAGACTATGATTTGAGATTTTAAATGGCCTGCTTAATACACAGGGACACACTTCCTATACCCTTGATGCCAGGGTTTGTGTTTTATTAACCTTAAAGATGAGCAATCAGCAGTCTTTGGTGTTTGATGTTTTGTACACAAGATTACTTTTCTGGCCATTTGCCACAACAGAAGCTTTATCATATCTCTCTGTGACAGTGATCAGTTCTCTGTAACTGCAGAATTTCTAAAACTGAAGCTTTTGATTTGAAAGTTAACCATGTGGAGACACTGAACACTGCTCCACAGAACTGTTCACAGTTAACCAATGCAATAAGAAGTGTCTCTGAACTGTAAATGATTGGTTAAGCTAAATCCAATTAATTTAAGTGTTTTGATGGTTGTGCTACTGCAGCAACAGCAGGTTTAAACATGTCCAAGTAAAGCATCTTATAACGTAAGAATGTATTCATCTAACACCTTTCAGAATATGGTGTGACTTCTAAATTGGTTTAAGGTGCTCCAAACCCATCTTTTTCAGTTCCGTTTTCAATTATTTTTATGTATTTTTTCTTAAAGTAAAACTACCAAGCACATTTGCTAAAAATGAGAAAAGTAATTAACGGGGGAATGTAATAAAAGTCGCAAAGAGCAAAACAATTTGCACCAATAAGAATAAAAATCCACATCTCGCAATGTAATATTGTTCCTTAAACTGTTGCGAAATTAAATTGCACATTGCAAATTTTAATTGCGCACTCTTAAGAAGTGCTTGAAGGTGTCGTAATCTTTTGGCGCAAACATAATGACTTTTTCAATAAGAAGTTTTATTACATTTACTGCGCATTGGCGCAAACAATAAGATTCGCAAACGGTCTTCCACTGTCAGAAGTGGTCGCTAAACAGTTTCCGGGTTAGCAAAATCTATATTAAATTCGCACAAAGCAAAATTTGTTTGCTAAACGTAATAAAAACTCTCCTATTCTTCATTAGGTTTTTATCGAATTGAGAATCTTAATTGTGCATTGCTGAAACTTGTAACACCTGCTCTGCAGGTTAAATATTTTGCCGTAAAAAATGGTTTGTCATTGCCAAATTTTATTACATATATGTTTGCAAACTCTACAATTTGTAATCTCTATTTTACTGTCGTGTGAGGGACAAAGTGTTTGCAAAGGCAACATTTTTCACTTTGTGAACATTTATTTGCATTGTGAATGAATTGCGAATGATTTTTTTGCACTAGCGACCAATATTACATTCCCCCCTATGTCATGCATTAGTTCTGTAAATGACTGTAATTACTTTAACCTTTAAGTACCTGCATAAAAAGCTAGAACTAAATCTGCTAAATTTGCTAAATCTAGCAAAGAAACAAAATATTGCAGGAGAATATATAATTATTATACATTTAGGGGCAGATTTATTCGATCTGTTCAATAGCAGAGTATCTATACTCAAACTTTTATTTCTTCCTGGAAATATATCTGTACAGGAAAGATATCAGCCAGGAAGGATAGACATATTTTTTTTCTGCACACCCAAATGTGTCAGAAATTACCCTCACTGCACTTTTAACCCATAGCAGCTTATACGTCATATGTTCACTGAGCGCAACTTCCTTTGCAGGTGCACTTGCAGTGAGACCAGCACTCCAGGAGGTCACAACTTTATGCAAGTTATAAGCTGCTGAAGATTTACATTCCAACGTGGGAAAATGGACAACGCAGACTGAGCTGTACAGTATACTTTGCATTTCTTGGTGTATATATATTGCATCAAACACCTCATTTAAAGGTTTGCCCATATGGTATATACATACTGTGTTCTGCGAGCATTGTTTTTCTGGGATATAGATGAAAGAAAAATCTATTTCATAAATCCCTTTTCAAAAGCAGGCAAACTGATCTTAAAATAATAAGACAATACACACATTTTTTCCTTTCCATGGGTTTGCTAGGTCAGATGGCTGCATATTACAAATCCATAGAATTGCGGTTACAAGTCCACATGAGCTTTCTTTTGCATTTGCAATTGTGAAGAATGGAAGGCTTTGTATATATGAAGAAGCAGATATGTATGTGGACTAATGTCTGCAAACACTGTCTGCTGCCTTGACTAACCACTTTATATGTCTCACCTTGTGCTGAACCTTGACTGATTTGTTGGCTTTTATTCTGGCATCTATCCACTGCATTTGGTGTTTGCCATTAAACACTAGAGGACAATGAGCTGACTTCCAGTTTAAATGCCCAGATCATTGATGCAGTTGAGGTGGTTCTAAAGGGGACTGCCAGAAGAATCAGATCTGTATTGTGTGTGGACTAATTTCAGTAAATACTGGCTGTTACCTTGACTAACTACTTTCAGTGTCTCACCCTGTACTGAACATTGACTGATCTGTTGCTTCATTTTCTGACATTTTTCCACTGGCCTTGGTATTTGCCATATAACACTAGCATCATGTGTCAACTTCCAGTGCAAATGCTCCAGATCATTGATGCAGTTGGGGTGGTTCCTTGGAGGACTGTCCACTGAGGGGTAATTAGTTCTCCTTGACAACTGGTTGGCAGTCAAAATGATCAGTCAGACATTGATCAATAAGTCCATATAAATGTCTGAATCCACGTATCCAACCAACTGGCTTGCAGATTTATGAAATGCATAAATGGTCCTATAACCTATTTTGCCTTGCTAAGGCTAAATGATGCTAGCAAGTTTCCAGATTTTGCGTTTAGTCTCTCAGAAAGTGAGAGCTTGCATTCATGAAGTAATTTAAATAAAATGATACAATTCATTTATTGATACAATTGTATAAATAAAATATAAATTCTGACATTTCATGGCAATATTTCCCCATTGCAGAGTTCACATTTTCCATATCTGTCATGATGATTATATGGGATATAATGGTGATTATATGTTCTTTAATGGGAACGGGATGCTGATGAACATTTGTGCCACTTCCTGGCTTTCATAAGTCTGACAAGAATGCAATCAGCTGCCTGCTTGTTTCTCAGAAACACAAGTACCGACAGCAGGCTAAAAATGTGTTCATCATGTGCCCTACTCGAACCTCAAGTGTCATAAAGACAAGATTTTCACTAGGGAGCCCAAATGTTATAGTAGATAAACCAAGACAAGACATTAATGTAACTGTACACTGCTATAGGTAACTTAGAACTAATTCTACTCCTCTCCTCCAGGCTTTGAACCTTGTATCTAGATCACACCAATATTTATATAACCTAGGTCTGACCCTGCTGGCTACATGCAGTTGTATGACAAGGAGCCCATCATCTTTAGAGACAAATGACTGACCCAATTTGTGCCAATTTATTCCCCTTTTCACCCACATAACCTTCTTGCATGTATGATTCTGCATTTGCACCTTCACTCCAAATTTTCCATAAGGAATGGTTTGGAGAGAAAGCTGCTTAATCAAAATCCTCTGTCTTAGACAATAAAAGTCTTTTCAGGAAAACCCCTTTGTACAGGTATGGAATCCCTTATCTGGAAACCTGTCATTTAGAATATTTTGATTTCTATATTAAGATAAGCTCCCATAGAGTCCATTTTAAGCAAATAATTCTAGTTTTAAAATAAATTATAATAAAATAATTGTTATTATTTTTCTCTATAGTAATAAAACAGTATGATGGTAACTAAGCTGCATGTAACCATAATGATGGTGAAACAACTTCATTGGGTTTATTTAATGGTAAAATTAATTTTAGTAGATATGTGGTAAGGAGATCCAAATTACAGAAAGGTTCCTTATCCATATCCAGAGCATTCCCAAAATGATCCTATATCTGTACATTGGGGGGCAGATTTACATTGGGTGGAATATCGAGGGTTAATTAACCCTCAATATTCGACTGCCGAATATAAATCCTTCGACTTCGATTTAGTGCTATTCCTACGATCGAACGAATAATCTTTGGATCGAATGATTAAATCCTTCGAATCGAACGATTCGAAGGATTTTAATCCATCGATCAAAGGATTTTCCTTCGATCAGAAATTTGTTAGGAAGCCTATGGGGACCTTCCCCATAGGCTAACATTGGCCTCGGTAGGTTTTAGGTGGCGAAGTAGAGGGTCGAAGTATTTTTTAAAGAGACAGTACTTTGACTATCGAATGGTCGAATAGTCGAACGATTTTTAGTTCGAATGGTTTGATTCGAAGTCGAAGTCGTAGTTGAAGGTCGAAGTATCCTATTCGACCATTCAAAATTTTAAGTATTTTTTCTTCTATTCCTTCACTCAAGCTAAGTAAATGGGCCCCTGGAAGTCAGCGAGGTAGGTTTCAAGCTTCTGAAATATAAAAGCATCTGAGATACAAAAAACAGTTCTGTGCTATTGTTCTAATAATTGTATGGTGCTGTACAATGTCTTCTTTGACAAAAAAAATAGTGGGTAATACACTCAGGGGCCCATTTACTTAGCTCGAGTGAAGGAATAGAATAAAAAATACTTTGAATTTCGAATTATTTTTTTGGCTACTTCGACCATTGAATTGGCTACTTCGACCTTCGACTACGAAACTAACTAAAAATCGTTTGAATATTCGACCATGTCCCACTGAGACACATTCAGTTACATTGAGAAGGAAAAACAGCAGCCTGCCAGAAAGCATTTCTCTCCTAAAGTGCAGGCACAAGTCACATGACCAGGGGCTGCTGGGAAATTGACAAAATGTCTAGCCCTGTCGAAGTACTGTCTCTTTAAAAAAAAATAACTTCGACCACCTACTTCGCCACCTAAAACCTACCGAGGTGTAATGTTAGCCTATGGGGAAGGTCCCCATAGGCTTCCTGGCAAATTTTTGGTTGAAGAAAAATCGTTCGATCGATGGATTAAAATCCTTCGATATTCGAAGGATTTAACTTCGATAGTCGATTATTGAGGGTTAATTAACCCTCGATATTGACCATAAGTAAATTTCCCCTCAGTATTTTCCATGCACTTGACAGTAATACCTGTATAGAAGCCAGAGAAATAAAAAAATAATTAAAAAACAATTGCATATTCTACATTACATCTAGTTGTTCATATTTCCATTAGAAAAATACAATCCGCCCAAAAGCCCCAACTTTCCACTAGTTAAAAACAAAGGGAATAAAAAAAAGCTTTTATAATAGCCCTTTAATAAAAAGTATAGAAATTACAGTATATTTTGAAAAGTAAATGCAGAAAACCAAAGTAGTTTATCTTTAATTTGGCGTACTTTCCTGCATATTGTGATTGTAGTATTTCAAAGAGACTTTAGAAAACATGGAAAGTGATATGATTGTCAGGAAATGGTGGTGTTGTCCTTGGATTCCCCTCTTGCACAATAAGCAGGAGTTTGCCTTTGAAGTAGATTTCTGGCTTTTTTTTATTTTTCAGTGGCTATGCTATAGCTGCACTAAAATAAATATAAGATTTAAAAGAGAATAAGTACTGGAACATAATAGAAAGATGTAATCATAGACATCTAATTACATTTCTTATTTTGGACACAATTAGATGGGAAAGTATAGTGTGTTCTTATAAGTGCTTCTCTTTTCATATGAATCAATCTTCAGCAGTATTTCTAAGGCTGAGGGCACACAGAGCATATGGGGTAAATGTACTAAGCCAGCGACGGCTTCACAGCAATCACAACACGTCGCCAGGCGAAAATTCGCTCAGACGGCGCTAATTTACTAAGGTTTGAAGTTGCTTCCAGGGCACGAATGCTGACAAATTTTCTCTAGTGTTACTTCGACAAAGCAAGCCAATCCTAGCGAAATTCATTAGACGTTTTCTCTCAGGCTAATTTGCATACGGCATATATGTACAGTATATGCAGCAATACATTACATTACACAAGTTCAGGGAACCTTAATAAAGACAATAGAGTTGTTATAATGCCCTACACATGAGCCCACTGTATAGTTTATGTTCCATATGTTAGAAAATGTATGGTGGAACCCGGTTACCCCAAAAAGAATTTCGGGATTTTTGGAAGGGTATCACTCTGAAAAAAGGAAAAGACACCAGCGTTTTTTGGATGTATGATGTAAGTAACAGAAGAATGAGAAAGATCTATGTACTATATCATAGTGAATTTGCAGAGTAACGTCCATTTGCCAGAGCAAAACGTCGTCTGGCGATAACGTGTGAATGAGCGCTAGTGTCTGTCTTTTTCGCTAGCAAAGTTACGCCTGTGCCCATTAGTAAATCGACAAAGTGCCTAAAAACGGTAATGCTGGCAAATTGTCGCCAGCGTTAGTTACTTCACCCTTTAGTAAATCTGCCCCACAGACTGCTTCTCTCCATCTGTGTTTTGTAGCAAGTGGAGAGAAGTAAATCCACTCCTATCCACTCATGTGTATAGCTCCACTGACAGATACTGTAATAGTGGATGCAAGTGAAGAGAAGCGGACAGTAGGGATAGGCGAATTTGACCAGTTTGGTTTCGCCAAAAATTTGCCGCTGGCGAAATGTCGCAGACGCCCATTAAAGTCTATTGGCGTCAAAATTTTTTTGATTTTTTTTTTTAAGCACAACGCCATACAAGTCTATGGGCGTCATTTTTGCGGCCAAACAAGGCAAAAAAAATCGCCCATCCCTAGCAGACAGTATTCCCTGTGGGCCTAAAACCCATCTAAACTGTTTATCTACACAAATGATTCTGGAATACTCAATATTTTTTTTATCTAGCGGTATTCTGAGTTTGATCACTAATCAAAAGAAAACTAATTTTAAAAGGCTTTTACCTAAAACAGCACAGACGTTTGCCAATAACTATATGACTGTTAACAACCAATGCAAACATTCACATGTATTGTACAACTGTGCTACATTATTCTCTTTCATAAAACTGTCGATTGTTTTCAATAACTGCTGCTTAGAAATAGGAATAATAAAAATAATAATACATTTTTATGTGAAAATATAATACATTATTATCATGTAATTCTACCCTTACTATATAGGAAATTCCAACATGAAGCAAGACTGCCAGTAAATGATGCATCAGTGGAAAACAAGCTTAACAAAGACCAAATGTCCTAAACAGCTTTCCCACCTGTGATTCAAATGCTGATCTTCACCAAGAAGAATGTAAATGCTATTCTCCAATGCTAGATTCAAATGTTTTAGACCGTAATGTAAAATACTTTGTAAAAAAAAAAAAAAAACAGAAATATGACATCTGAAAATAATCCTTTGTAAGTACAGTACAGTGTAGGAATATTATAGTGCATATTGCATAATCTCATGAGTCTCATAAATCTCTGGAATCACAGACATAAAAATGTCAACCTTAGAATCTTTAACTTAACTTACCGATAAGGTCTTTTTTCTTTAATGTGATGATAATTATATGATGATCCTTTGAGGTGGTATTTTTTTCTGTTAACAACTGTCATACTCGTGCATAGTGAATTTATTAGGCAGGCATGGATTTGCAGCGCATTTCCACACTTCGCCTCCTACTCATTTTTGATAAGAACTGCTGCAAAAATTTGCCACGGAAAAGTTTGCTGCAAAATAAAGTTGCGAGCGTAAATATTGTTGCACATAAAAAAAATTTGGTGCCCATTGACGTTAATGCATTTGGACAAAAAAGTCGTGCATGTAAAAATTGTCAGGTGCATAAAAATTGACGTGAGTCAAAATTATTTTGACACCCAAATTTTCCAGCAAAGCACTCATCACTACTTGTGACTTATCTTTAACACATTATTCTTTTATATTCACTATATCTATCTTTTGTATGTATATGTTTAATATATACGTGTAGATCTGGGTCGATTTGGCTGATAGCACACAGGGACAAATCTGGCTGATCGAAGTGGAACAGGAGAAATTCGCCCATAACTAGCGATATTCATTTACATCAGCTATGTGAGTATAACCACCCACGGGCATCCAACTAGTTCCAGCGGTTCTTCACTAGCCTAGTTCTTTTTGCAGCCAAAACGGCAAACCGGAAGAAAGGCTTGGAGCAAAAAAAATCTGCTTTAATCATACATTAATCACCATACCAAGGGGCAGATTTATCAATGGTCGAATTTCGAATTTAAAAAACTTCGAAATTAGAATTAAAAAGACCAAGCAAAATTTATAAAAAAAAATTAACGTTTTTTTTGGACGAACAGGTCAGTTTTTGATCGAATTCGAATCATACGAATCGAAGTAACAGCACATTTGATCGAATTCGATTTGTTTTTGTAAAAAAAAAAATTTTGATTTTCAAAGTCCACCAATTGACTCCAAATAGGTTCTAGGAGGTCCCCCATAGGCTTAAACATCAATTTGCCAGGTTTTAGATGGTGAATGGCCGAAGTCGAATTTTTAAAGAGAGTGTGAGTAGATTAGTTTATAACTAAAAGAGTAAAGGAGTAAAACACTATTGGTTGTACTATTTCTCCTTAGGGATGAAAGAATATACCCCTTTTCGGAAGCGCATCATATTTTTACTTTAAATTTTTACATGAAAATATGATTAGCTGTATAATGGAATCATGGTACATACAAGCTATACTATGGTTCAAGGTTTATTTGCCTTTATTGCAGTTCATCCAATTGATTTGTGTTGATCTCACAAACACATCTAGTACCTGCCTACCTGGAGGGTCTTTATTGATAGAAACATGACAAACCTCTCTCCCCCCTTCCTAGATGCACTTCTTTATTCTGTCCTAATTCAAAATTATTTTATTCTCATTTGAATAAACAGGTATCTTGCAGCTTCATATGTTCATTTATATCTTGCACTGTTGTGCCTTGTACTATCCGTTTCCAAGTCCCATAGTCTATTTAACTGTTCTACACATGTTTTTCATTTTTTTTAATCCCTTGGTTTCACATTCTAAAAAAAATGAATAATATTTCTTTCCTGGCAAAAGTGTAAGGAACCGTGGCCTTGACTAAAGTACTTCAAGATCACACACAGTATGTGTATTCCAAACACATGCTATTTTAGGTTAAGTGTGGGCATGTATTATTATGTATAACAGATTGGGTTAAATATGTTGTTTTGCAGTATGAATTAAACATTTTTCGCCTTTTCTGGTTAGCTAATCCTATCAATTTAGGAAGCATTTATTGTTTTATCACTTGTGAAATTATACTATGTACTGCATGCTATTCTCAACATTTTTGTGATATAGTTTAAAGATCATACTAAGCATAAAAAACTGAAATAGAACTTCTTCATCTAGTTTATTTCAGTCTAACAAATCCCAGAATGGTTGTCTCTGGTTTCACAAATGATTATTATGACAATAGTGTCATGTATGGCATCCCAAACACCAGGGAATGACTGGATTTCTGTCTAGGCATGCTCTTCAGCCTATAACAATAACATCTGGCTTTGGGCCTGGCCCTCAGCTACTCAGGTACAGCCAGGACTTACTGCACGAGAATCCAGAAACTCCCACAGGGGTAGGCAAGGGCGCAGAATGTATAATCAGCAGGGCCGGATTAACCTAGCGGGGACCCCTAGGCCCGCTGTCATTAGTCACCCCCTCCCTTTTATTCGATCAAATTTTCATCATGGGGGGCCAGCACAATGGAGATTGGAGCACAGAAATTTAAAAAAACAATTGTATCTCCTGCGCATCCCCAGTGTTTTTGAACCAATGTGGGTGTGGTTGGGCAGCATGCCGTCCCCTAAAATCCTGCCACCCTAGGCCCGGGCCTTGGTAGCCTCTCCACAAATCCAGGCCAGATAATCAGGGAAGGAGCCAGTAAGGAAAGAGCTAGACATAGTCAGACAAGCAGAGTCAAAACCAGATAGCAGGAGCAGAACAATGAGGCAAACTCAATGTCAGGAACATGCCGGGGTCAGAACCAGGTAGCAGAAGTCAAAGGATCAACAGTTGCAGGGAACAGAGCACCTAGGACCAAGCCCACTTGACCTATAATGGGTAATGAGTCACTGCAGAGCAGGGGGTTTTATAGGCAGACTAATGGTTAATACTGAGCACCTGTGGCCAAATTAGAAACAGATGAGCGTACCATGTCTACCAAGGAATACAAGGATACCTAAATAGAGAACCAGGAGTTTAGCTGTCTGCTCACTTGCGGGCACATTTACTATCATCATCATCATCATCATTTATTTATATAGTGCTGTCAAGATACGCAGTGCTTTACTGCAGTTATAGCAAACAAGGAATAAATGGTGGATAACAAACAAGGATTACAGAGTACAATAGGGTTAGAAGGACCTAGAGATTAGAGTATACAAACTAAAAGGTTAGGGTACAAATTGAGACATTAGGATTATATAAACACTTTGTCATTTTTGATACAGCAATGATTAATTAAGGTACATTGAATAAGCCTCTTTAAACAGATGGGTCTTTAAGGAGCGCTTGAAAGTTTGGAAAGAAGGAGAAAGTCTGACAGCTTGTGGCATGGGTCGAAGTTAAATCCTTCGACTTCGAATATTGAAGTCGAAGGATTTCCCGCAATTTGTTCGATCGAATGATCGAAGGAAAAATCGTTCGATCAAACGATTAAATCCTTCGAATCGAACGATTTTCCTTCGATCACAAATTGCTAGGAAGGCATATGGGGACCTTCCCCATAGGCTAACATTGGTGCTCGGTAGGTTTTAGGTGGCGAAGTAGGTGGTCAAAGTTTTTTTTAAAGAGACAGTACTTCGACTATCAAACGGTCGAATAGTCGAACAATTTTTAGTTCGAATCATTCGATTCAAAGTAGAAGTCGTATTCGAAGGTCGAAGCAGCCAAAAAAAAAAAAAGCCGAAATTCAAAGTATTTTTCCTTCTAATCCTTCACTCGAGCTAAGTAAATGTGCCCCATAGAGTAGAGGTAACGCAAACAACAAGAAACCATAAGGTCAAAAAAACAAACAAAATCTGATGCCTTTATTATCTTTATCTTTGCAACCTGCTGCTTTAAACTGGATAGCAATGCTACAATTGTTATATTTTTCTTCTTATCACATCTACTGGTGTCAGTTTTTACTTATGCTCACTAAAAAACATACATAGTTGCAAGTATAACTCTAATATCAGCTCCTCAGAAATCATAATACTAACTATTGCCCCAAAGCATGACATGAGGCTGGATGGCAAATCCTCAATATTTCTTAACAAAGAAAGCTTTTCCAAACGGGGAGCAAATCTCATCATATCCAATTTTCTCAGCATTGCCTAGCTAAATCTCTTTAGCTGTTATCTGGTGAAAAACCTTCAATATAATTAACTTGCCTTGAGCCCTGTAAAATCTTACTCTAATCCTTAACTTTGATGGGAGAGAGGTTAATACACTTTAGATTTTTTTTCCTGCATTTGCACCAAAGACAAATTAGACTAATAGGCTTTATAAACACGTTCGTCTTTGCTTATCGTAAACAGAAAGTGATCAAAAAAACATAGTGAAGGTTTAAAAACTTTCAGCGATATAGTGTGTCGATTTGAAATCCGTGGTGCAAATACAATATAATAGAATTATGTTCATTCGCTGTGTTCTCAGTAAAACATGGACCACAATGGAAAACTGAAAATCCACTTCTCCGGCTGATTTCATGCAGATTTACCAATAATTGTTGAATGAAAGAATTTTCCACATAAAGTGAGGGATTATATAGTTATTGGTATGTTCCCAGTTGTGTCATACCACTCCATTTAGTAAATTTACCCTTATCGATCACACTTCAAGAATGTACAGCATGACATACAAAGGTTATATGAATAGTGGTGGTTGTTTTACCATCATTGCATTTCACACAAAGAAAGAAAAATGGTTTCATGTCTGCCATTGTTAGTATATAATCACAAATACATTTACTCTTCATATACAAATATGGGACCTGTTATCCAGAATGCTTGGGACCTGGGGTTTTCAGGATAAGGGGTCTTTCTGTATTTTGGAGCTCCATGCTATAAGTCTACTAAAAAATCATTAAATATAAAATAAACCCAATAGGATTGTTTTGCATCCAATAAGGCTTTATTATATCTTAGTTATGGTCAAGCACAAGGTACAGGTATGGGGTCTGTTATCCAGAATGATCGGGACCTGGCATTTTTCAGATAATCTCCCTTTCCATAATTTGGATCTTCATCAATTATATTAGAAAATCATGTAAACATTTAATAAACCCAATAGGCTGGTTTAGCTTCCAATAAGGATTAATTATTATAAAAAATTGCCGCCGGCTAAATGTCGCCGACGCCCATTAAAGTCTAAGGGCGTTTTTTTGACGCACGTCTTTTTTTTTTTTTTTTGATGCACAACGACATACAAGTCTATGGGCGTCATTTTTGCGACGAAACAAGGAGAGAAAAAATCGCCCATCCCTATTAATTATATCTTAGTTGGGATCAAGTACAGGGTACTGTTTTATTATTACAGAGAAAAAGGAAATCACTTTTAAAAATTGTAATTATTTGATTATAATAGAGCCTATGGGAAATGGCATTTCTGTAATTTGGAGGTTTGTGGATAACAGGTTTCTGGATAAAGGATCTCATACCAAGCTTTAAAGCTTGGTTGGAAACAAAGCGAATTATGTTTCCTTTCACTCCATTATAAAGAAAATATGCACCTGTGTTTTAACGTTATTTTTGTCTTAATTATCATTCTAAGTGTTCATCATTATAATTATAAATGAACTCTATTTATATTGAGGTAGGCAGCTATGGTGCATATATCATTGTCTTGGCTAGAACAGTAATGCAACTTACTTTTAGTGTGACTTTTAGCTGAAGTCCGTGTCCAACAAACCTTAAGCGCCTAAGTAAGCTTTTCATTGAGCAATCAGGCTGATTCATTCGCATTTTAAAAATCACAAATCACTCTCATTTCCTGTCGCCTTTAGAAAAGATTTCCAATGTTTTTAATATCTTCCTTTATTAGAGCAAAGAGATTTGTGAGCTAAGTTTTTATAATTTCCTGCTAAAATTCATCAAAAGTTTCATCTTTATCATCTTGTCTATTTGGATAATGTTTAAGGTTTCAATGTGCGCAAAAGACATAATCCATCTGAGAGTTGCTAGCTCTATTTCCACAAGGCATCAATCACAGTGAGTATTATAATGTATCTCCCATCATTTGCATATCACCCCATAAACTGCTAGTTTAGTAACAAAGAGCAGCAAGGCTTAGAAAAGTTGAAAGTCAATCACTCACAATTCTTCCTTTAGGGTACAGCAACAGCAAAAGGTAGCGCCAAGTCTTTCAGAGATCATCAGAAGCTTAAATTATGCAAGTATAGTCATTGACATGGATCTCAGACAAAGGCAGACAGTTATTTGCAAGCAAATTACAATTTCCATGTATGTTATCACTGCTGTACACTCCCGTTCATGTGCCTCTAGCTGGAGCTGTTTATGAGATTGCAGCTTAAAGGTATCCTGTCATCGGAAAACATGTTTTTTTCAAAACGCATCAGTTAACAGTGCTACTCCAACAGAATTCTGCACTGAAATCCATTTCTCAAAAGAGCAAACAGATTTTTTTATATTCAATTTTGAAATCTGACATGGGGCTAGACATTTTGTCAATTTCCCAGCTGCCCCTGGTCATGTGACTTGTGCCTGCACTTTAGGAGAGAAATGCTTTCTGGCAGGCTGCTGTTTTTCCTTCTCAATGTAACTGAATGTGTCTCAGTGGGACATGGGTTTTTACTATTGAGTGTTGTTCTTAGATCTACCAGGCAGCTGTTATCTTGTGTTAGGGAGCTATCTGGTTACCTTCCCATTGTTCTTTTGTTTGGCTGCTGGGGGCAAAAAGGGAGGGGTGATATCACTCTAACTTGCAGTACAGCAGTAAAGAGTTATTGAACTTTATCAGAGCACAAGTCACATGACTTTGGGAGGAAGGGTTTGCAAAATCAGGGATTATGTCACTGGGAAATAAGAGCTTTGGTATTACTTTGGAATCCTGTACAATCCTTTCAATTAAAAGTTAGTAGATCTCGCATGCATGTTCAAAAATAATTCATGTGCATATGCTATATATTCATTAGAAAGCTGCACTAATCTGTGTTAATAGACCCTGAGTCTTATTTTATCTGGAAAGTCGACAATGTGACATAACACCTGCCATTGTAAAGTCTATGGGAAGCATATTGGAATCTTAATGGAAAGTAGGGTCAAGTAATTAGGGGCATTATGATCATCATTTGTTATACAATATTAGTTAAATGTTCCTTCATACTCTTGTGCTTCCCTAATCGTGTCAACTTTTTACTTGTAAATTCAGACTTACAAAACGACCTTGCTTTGCTCTGGGTAGGCAGCTGGCATACGTAAAAAGATAGTATGACCAGCACATGTTGCATATATGTCTCTAAGTACTGTAGTTTGAGGTTCCTTTATTCCTGAAATAAAACATTTCCAAACAACACAAATACGCTTTTTGGAACAAAATATTTTACAGTCAAAAGACCAAGTTAAAAGCATCTGGCTACTGTATGTAAAATAAGTTGCAACGTTTGCATGTGGTCGATTAACTAGTGAATTTGTCCAGTTTCTGGAAACTGGAAATTTTCAAAATGGCGAAACATTTGCCAAATCAATCGCTTGGCAACAGATCCGCACACACACAAAATTATGCAGTCAGGGGATTGACTCCTCATATTATGCCACCAGAAATTAATTGTTTCGGAAGGGAAACCCTCCCTTCATCAGGAAACATTTGCGAAACACAATGGTGTCAATTGGTGTCAACAAATTTTCCACTCAACAATTTTTTTTGCTCCAAATGCATTAAAATTAATTGGCATTTTTTTTATTTTTTTGCAGTTAATTTTCCCCGGCAAAAAATTTGCAGATGTCGAAAGAAGAATTTTGCCGCAAATCCATGGCTGGGGAAAAAAAAATAGGGATACACCGAATCCACTATTTTGGATTCGGCCAAACCCCAAATCCTTCGTGAACGATTTGGCCGAATACCGAACCGAATTTGAATCCTAATTTGCAAATTATGGATTGGAAGAGGAAAAATGTTTTTACTTCCTTGTTTTGTGACAAAATGTCACACAATGTCCCTCCCACCCCTAATTTGCATAAACAAATTGGGATTCGGATTTGGTTCGGCCGGGCAGAAGGATTAGGCCAAATCCTGCTGAATAAATCAGAATCCTGCCGGAATCCCGAACCAAATCCTGTATTCGGTGCATCCCTAAAAAAAATGCTCATCCCTACTATTAACCTGTTGCAACCAATCAGCAGGTAACAATTAATGGTCATCTCTTTGAAAGCAAACATCTAATTGCCCCTTTTATTACATTACCTCAAAAGATTTTGGGTCTTAAATTAATGACTTTTCTAAGTCATTTCATACACTGCTTGCTGGTATAAACCAAGGATTTCCCCACTAGTGAATGAGTCGCTAAATACTTTTTTGGTTCACAAAAATTATATTAAATATATGTACATTAAAAACATAAACTGTAATCTATACATACTTATGACTTCAGATCCTCAGTCATAAAATATTACTTCAATACATAGGACAAGCTGTACTCATAGAAAGATCCAAAATTGCAATGGGATATATACCATTATACAGAAAATATGAAAACTAGATTTGTAAATTTAAAGAAATAAAAGAAGTCAAAAAGTTCCCTGAGGTGCTAAAGTGCTCTTCAGGTAGGAGATGAAGTTATATGAGGTCTGACTATCAGACTAATGGTACACTTTGTGCTCAAGTAAAATCAAAGGCAGTAAGAAGAAATGGCAAAAACCTTTGCTAAGACTTCTTACATAGGTCTTTAAAAGATGTGTTTTACTTGGTGTATATAAAGATAAACATACAAAAAGGCATTAAGAAAGAGACAGAGAGATAGAAAACAAGCAGAGGAGTTACTAATAATAAGAGAGAATAATGGTGCCCGTAAAAGTAATGAATACAGTTTCATCCACAAGTTTAAGAAGCATTTTGGAACCTGCATTTAAAAACACTGTAGCATTGCTTCTTGCTATTTTTTATTTTTAAGGATCTACTTAAATATGTCCAATCACTCACTGAGCTCACTGAAGCTATCTGTTATTTTACAACAACTTAATCATGGGACAGGGGACAGAATGATTTCTGCTAAAGGATGTTGTGCATTGATTTATTTACTTACCAGCATGATCCTGTTGAGGGTGTAATGCTTTACTGCTAGAGTAGACACACAAACAATTCCTTTCCTCTTTAAGATTATAAGAGCTGACGGGTTTGTAACAATACTGTATAAACTCTATGGGAAAAAACTATTTTGAATAAGCAATAGGTTTTGTAGTATATAAATATATATAACTTTATACATTTAAATGAAAAACAAGTGTACAAGAAAAACTGAAAGCTCTTGTGCAAGATTTAGTTATCACTAAGTCATTCTTTTAGATGAATTATATATTTCCAACGGCACAATTGGTTCCATTAAGAGAACATTTTGAGGCATGACCTATTTTGAACACTGTGGTAGACTGACAGAGGAATTGGTTAGAAAGGGGTGTTTTTCCCTTTGATTTCTCCCCAGTAGAAGATATAGGTGTACGGGCCCGAAGGCTCAGACTGGAGTAGCGGAACAAAGAGGAAGCTGTAGACAGCACAATTAGAGGTACAATAGGATTAGGCAAAAGAATGGTCAAAGTCCAGGCAACAAGGTCAGTTCAGGTGGCAAGGGTTCAAAAGATGATAAACAGGCAAGGGTCAAGATCAAGATCAGAATCAATACACAATAACACACCTAGGTACACACGAAGTAGAACCTATAATTGGGCGATGTTTGTAGTCCTTAAATAGGCCTCCTTTTGCGCCAAAATGGACATAGTGGCATCATGATGCTGGTGTCCTGATGCCAGTGCCCATTCTGACACCGGTGTCCATTATGGCTCTGGCATCCAATCAGTGGGCAAGAAGGCGCTGGCATCACAGTGCTGCGACCAGGAGGAACCACATGGGAGGACTGGGTGCCGCCATCTTAGATTAAGGAATGGCAAAGAGAATAGCGTTGGTGAGTAGTTTCCCTTAAAGTAGGCACCAGGAAGGGTGTTAATAAACAGAGAAGAATTACTCTGTTTATAGGCTTTGGTTGCCAGGTCCTGGAAGCTGGAGTATTTTGGAAGGAGAAGGCAAGCCAGGTACTCCGATCCAGTAGTCCAGCTCATGGATTAGAGCTCACCTTCCACAGGAAGGCTGTCCTGTGGAAAGGTATTTAGTTCTTGTGAGGCTGTTAGGAAGGTCTCTTAGAGCAGAGCACAGAACAGGAAGGATACTGCCTGTGTGAGGAACTCACAGGGGGGCTGGGGGTGCCACTTGCCACTGCAAGGTGTAGAGAGAGTCGAGACAAGTGACAGAGAGTCTGTCTGACTGAGAAAATGCAGGAGGCTGAGCAATCCCCCAGGAGAATCTTGAGTACAGGGGTGACCCCTACTTATGTGTTTACTTACTGGCAGTCCACAAGGGGCCCAGTGTAGTAAGGGAACTCTTCATGTGTGAAGGTAGAGCCAAGTGGGCAGGATTTATTTTTATGATTTGTTTTGTATCCTGAAATGGTCACCCCTGTATATAAATAAAATGTCTTAAAGAGAAGAAAAGTGTCTGTTATGGATCCCGCAGCTTACAAAACCTAGGGGCATATTTATTAAACCTCAAAATTAAAAACCTGTGGAAATCAAGAAGAAGTCAATGGCAGATGGTCCCTTAAACAATTGGAACATGTTTTTTACATTCAGGATTCTTGATAGTTTTCTTCCATTATAAATTCAAGTTTCCGGGGTGACAATTTGATAAAGTCGAGTTTATTGGAACGACAATTCGAAAAAGTCACACAATTCGGATGCTAGATTTAGTCACAGCTTTTTGTCACACAAATTTTTTCTACAAAATGTATCAGTAAATTAAGGGAATTCAGGTTTGTCAGTTTTGTCTGATTTTTTTTAATACAGTGAGAAAAAGCTATGTTTTAGTAAATAACCCCCATATTGTACTTCATCCCACTTCAGACATCATTACACGGACTGCCAAGCAACCCCCAGTCTGTTATGCCTTTATTGTTAAACCCAGGTGAAATGTGCCACAGTATTGGGGATGCTTTTTAGTACTCAGTTTTGAATTAGCATATAAAGCAATGTTTATATGCTGATTAACCCTGTCATGTTAATTTCCCCTGTCAACATGGCATATTGTCTGGGGGTGGTATTTGTCTCCTCTTTCTCCTTCTAAGACTATAGTAACACCACAGTCAAAACCTGACACTTTACTTAAGCAGTATTGCCAAAACCCACAATTTAAAAAAACTTGAATGTCAGTTTATTCCTGAAAAAATTTAATTTGTAAAAAAACTCAATTTTTTTTGGTTATAGTATATAGTGAGTTTACAAACTAGAAAAACTGGCTTGAATTTTGCCTAGGGCAACTCCAATTGACGTCTACATGAACTTGCCAGCTTTTAGATGCTGGTTTTTTTTACTTTAGAGTTATTCTTTGCTTAATAAATACTAGACAAGAGTTTTTGAAAATATAATTCCTAATTTTTAAATTGTGGCAAATATTCAAATTCAAACCTTGATAAATCGCCCCCTTATTTTTACTTTTTATGCTATCGCTAAATTGTTTTCACTTCAGCTATCTGCTACCTCATCCCAGCATTAATCATTTGGAGCCTGAGTAAGAGATTGAATCAAAACTGAGGCCTTACAGACCAGACAGGTATGCCTGCATAAACAGAATTATGTGGTCCTTGCCAGGTGGATATCTGCCTGATCCCCAACCAGATATCAATTGCAGAAGCTATTGTTTAGGCCCCATACATGACCCAATAAGCTGAAGACTTGGTCTTGAGGGGCCTGGTCAATAAATCGTGAAAATGAAAATTTAATATAAGCTTCAACATACTGAAATACCAAAGTAGCTTTCTAAATACAATCAATATGGGTGTCAGATAGTCATTGACAGTTAGATCCAATGCATCTTATAGGGGCTTCCTTTCCTAGCAGATGTATTAGAGCTTACTCAAATAACTAATTCCAGTACAAACAAAATCTAACAAAATAACTGCATTTTCTGCACAAATTCTGCACGTAGAGAGGCACGATGTCTGATGATTTTAATAGAGTGAGATCTAATACATCTTCTAGGCAAAAGGAGCCCCCATAAGATATATTGGATCTAACTGTCAATGACTATCTAGAATAGTGAAGATAAATTTGATTCATTTCAGAAATGGTACATCATTTTTAATTGATTGTATTTAGAAAGTTTCTTATTTCAGTATGATGAAACTTATATTAAATTTTCATTTACGCGATATTTCCCCTTTAATATCTATTGCTAGCTTTAGTTTAAATTATTTATATAAAAAACCTTTTAAATACTTAAACACTAAAATTATGAAAGAATTATTATTGAACAGGAGAGTACTAACTTAACCTCTTTATATTATAAATTATCCATTTTACCTATGATTTAGTTAACTTGAGAAAATTAACATTTATAATTCAATTATAATAGGAAACTACATGACCCTACTGACTTTTAAGAACCAGACCAGATTTCGCTAGAAATTCACGCTTCTGCTGCATATCTGTGTGCAGCCCAAGAAAACCGATGGAGGTTCTAATCACTATTTTACCCTCTGTGTCTAATCGATACACAAACTTAAGATAAGGCAGAAAAAGACGTTTTTATCCTTGAAGTTCTGCATTAGTGCAAGAAGCTGTTATCTTTGAGTCAATTAACTTAATTTACTGATGAGACCACACAGAAATAGACTCATTATATGTCATGTTGATTCGAGACCTATTTTACTGTGTGTGTGTGATTGCTCCATATTAAAAGTTGTCAGCATAAAAATGAAAAACATTATAAAAATTACCTTCAGCAACCTAATGCAGATGTCATGTAGGCCTTGTTTGTTATTAATTCCATTTTTGTCTATATTTAATGTCCTGACTTTCCTAACTTCTCAGCATCCCTTAGAGAAGGAAATTCCTTTTTACTTGGGGGTGCTAAAAGCTAGGCACCCCCAAGTGATCACATTTACTTACACAACACCCCAGGCTGGTGCTCCTATCAGGAGAAAACTGCACTGGCCCAGGATTCTACAGCAAGAACCACAGTGATCTTTTCCAGCTTCTTCTTTCTTCAAATTTCCTGGGCAGAAGCATGCACAGTAGAGCAAATTAGCCTACTTTTCCGTTAAAGTTCAGCTTTTTACTCTACTGTACATGTGCGGCAGCAAGAAGAAAGAAGAAGCCCGAAGACGATTGCTCCATGGTGCTCACTGGAATATTTTAAATAATCCTCTTAATGAAGGTGATTTAGATGATTTAGAAAAATTTGTGAAACTGGCAAAAAAAATTCAAAATAAATGTTGCCAAATGTATTGGAGTCAATTGGCATTTTCTCTACTGTATCTAAAATACGTAGAACTGTAGTGTAGATGTGGAACAGATCCAAGGCGGCAGTCAAACTGCAAAAAATCCGTTTATTGGGGAGTGTACAACATGTTTCGGGACGAGCCCTTTATCAAGTGTATAGGAACAAACAAAACATCCAACATTTAAATCCTGTGTGGCCAATCACACCTTCAGTGGGTTGTTACTTCATTTAACGCTTGTGCTACCCCTAATCATGCGACATCTGTGTACAATCAATGCTGCTTAGTGCAGTAAAAAATTTTTCCATTCTTAAAAACAGCAATAGGTTAAAAACTATTCTCACATAGTTAACATTTAGTGTAAAACAGACAAAACAGTGAATAAATATTTCATACAATTAAATATAGCAGCGCTTCAACCCAATTGGTAAAATACTATTTACTTGATTCTCCTTTTATGTAGATAATTCTGAAGTATCCAAATCCATGTATAAGTGCATTAGTGCTAAAAATCAGAGTAATACAATAAGAACATAGTGTCAATAAAACATTTACAAAACGACTTAAAATGCAGGAAATTGCTCCAATTGGAAGTACCAGGCCACTATTCCCCAATCGAGCAGGATCCAACGACACAGTTAAAAAAGGTGATTGATTTGATGATAATGGAAGCATTTGATATGGGAGTGATTGATAAAACAACTAAGGAGTTTTTAACCACAGATTTCCCTAGGATTCCTACCTTGTATGTGCTTCCTAAAATTCATAAGACACTAGAAAACCCTCCAGGTAGGCCCATAGTGTCAGGTATTGGATCATTACTAGAACCCCTTTCCAAATTCATTGACTACCATTTACAGGAGCTAGTGCGTAATCTACCCACTTGCCTTAAGGACACCAATGATCTGTTGAACAAATTGGAGGGGGTCCCTAAATTGAGCCCAGGGGTTCTTCTATGCAGTATTGATATACAAAGTTTATTCACGGCAATACCTCAAGATGAGGGAATTAAATGCATAGAAGAAGCCCTTTTGGAAACCAATATGAGTAATGCTAAACTATATTTTATACTTGACTGTCTTGAAGTTGTGCTTAAAAAAAACTATTTCAAATTTGAAGATTCCTTCTATTGGCAAAGGCAAGGGACGTCGATGGGCTCTGCGGTGGCACCGTCCCTAGCAAATCTGTTTGTATTCGATTTAGAAAAGAAATTGTTCCTGAGAGAACCATATTCACAGTATATCATCCACTATTATAGGTATGTGGATGATATACTGATTATATGGGATGGACCACGTGAAACTTTTATTGATATGGTGGAACAGGCCAATACAGCACACAAGACAGTAAAATTTACTATGGAGGTTTCCGATACTGTAATTCATTTCCTGGATGTACAGATTAAGTTGGAAAATAATAGCCTGAGTACCAATTTATACCGCAAAGAAATGGATAGGAATAATCTCCTACACAGGAAAAGTTTCCATAACCCCCAGACCCTTAATGCTATTCCCAAGGGACAATATATGAGGGCCAAGAAAATAGCATCAAGTAACATTGGTTATAAAATGGCATGCAAAGAGCTAACAGAGAGGTTTGTACAGAGGGGATACCCGAAAGGGCAACTACGAGCAGTAGAGAATGAGGTACAGAAGATAGAACGGGGAGACTTATTAAAACCAAGAAAAAAGGAAGTGGACAATGAAAGAATAACTTTTGTGAGTAAATATGATAAGAGAAGTAAAATGGTGGAAAAAATTGTAAAACAATATTGGCCCATATTACAGACTGACACCAGTTCTAGTCTGGCTTTCAAGAAACCTCCACGATTTGCTTATAAGAAAGGGAAATCTATTAGTGACACACTATGTTCCATTGAAAAGACGGACAGTAAGTATAACCCAATGGTTAGGAATAAGGTAGGCACCTTTCCGTGTCTAGGGTGTAATTGTTGTAGTTCCATCATAAAAGGTCCCAATATTCATCACCCAATATCTGGGCAAGAAATTAAGCTGAATACATTTGCTACGTGCAAAACCGCATATGTTATCTATGTTTTAAAATGCCCATGTGGGCTAGTATACGTTGGTAAAACCATAAGACCCGTACACATGAGGATCAAGGAACATAAGGGTAGTATAAGAAATTTTAAGGCTGGTACTTATTCTGATACCCCTGTATCAAGACACTTTTTTGAGCATAAACACAATGCATGTCAGTTGAAATGGAAGGTGTTGGAGGTGGTACCAAATCCAGCTAGAGGAGGAGATCATAACAATCTATTATTACAAAGGGAGGCAAGATGGATCAGCCGGCTAGAATGTACCTCCCCGAAAGGGTTAAATGAACAATATAATTTGATATGCTTTCTTTAATGGTATAATGTATCTTGTTGTCCTCAGGTATTATAATTAGTGAGCTAACGGCATTGCCGAGGATCGTCGGCCGAATCGTTGATGGGTGAGTCCATCAAAACAGGAGTATCACTATAACACAGTTAAAAACTAAGCAAGAGTTCCTATTGCAACATAGATAGCATAGAGTGAGCTAGCAACTATTGTTGCCAAACAATTATAGATGGAAATCATTTAAATTTGCAACATTGTTATGAAACAAGTGGTTTAGATAGGCTGGTTCAGCATTTTCTCTTTACTTTTGCAGGTTAGGCCAAATGGAGCAATTTCCTGCATTTTAAGTCGTTTTGTAAATGTTTTATTGACACTATGTTCTTATTGTATTACTCTGATTTTTAGCACTAATGCACTTATACATGGATTTGGATACTTCAGAATTATCTACATAAAAGGAGAATCAAGTAAATAGTATTTTACCAATTGGGTTGAAGCGCTGCTATATTTAATTGTATGAAATATTTATTCACTGTTTTGTCTGTTTTACACTAAATGTTAACTATGTGAGAATAGTTTTTAACCTATTGCTGTTTTTAAGAATGGAAAAATTTTTTACTGCACTAAGCAGCATTGATTGTACACAGATGTCGCATGATTAGGGGTAGCACAAGCGTTAAATGAAGTAACAACCCACTGAAGGTGTGATTGGCCACACAGGATTTAAATGTTGGATGTTTTGTTTGTTCCTATACACTTGATAAAGGGCTTGTCCCGAAACATGTTGTACACTCCCCAATAAACGGATTTTTTGCAGTTTGACTTCCGCCTTGGATCTGTTCCACATCTACACTACAGTTCTACATATTGATTTGGGTAATCGGACACAGGATACTCGTGGACAGGTCTGATCTAAGTATGTGGTGAGCTCCTTTCATACTAAATTGTGCGTGTATCTAAAATACATTGAAGTCAGTGGGGGTTTTCTCATGTCAAATGCAATAGGTTAGTGGGTGTTTTTTCCTGGCACAAAAAAAACTTTTTTTTTTTGGGCAAAAATAAAATGCATAGAGAAACTTTAATGCTCTTGCGTGACAAAACTCTAATACTACTACTGCCATTTTTTCTCATGTTCTTTTCTCAATTTTTCTGACACACGCAAGGGCATGTTGAAATTTTATTAAAATGTTGGGATTTTCACCACTAGCAAAAAAGCTTTCAAGATTAACAGTGAAAGTGTATCAGAAAAACATTTGCTCATTCATACATGACAAAGGGTATCCAACTTAGCAGTCTAACTGAAACTCTGGATTCCTTTTAGATATAGTAAGCACAAGTAGTGGACCCTATACCATTACTGAACATCTGGTAGAATTAAGAGATTAGTTATCAAAATCAGAAAAGTTCCGACCAAATCCACACAGATTTACCTCCCTATTTATCAATACATTTCCCCTGAAAATTTCTGGTGCAGGAAAAAAGTCGATAAAATCATGAAAAAAAAAATCCAAATACCATGACTTTTTTGATTCGACGCCCGAATATCATGACTTTTTTGATTTGATGCCAGAATACCAAAACTTTTTCGGAAACCCATCGCAAATCAGGATATCTTCGGGACATCTGCCTTTGACTTCTACGTGAACGCAGCAGTTGGAGTACTTTTTTGTACGGACTCTTAACACCATCTGAGTTTTTTTTACAAAAAAAAAATGTTTCCCCTTTAAAAGTACAATCAGAAAAAAATGGACTTAAATAAATAACCCCCTTAGTGTTATGGCACTGTATATTGGGAAGAGTAGCTAAGAAAATAATAAGGATCATCAATAATATATTATCTTACAAATTGATCTCAACATTTCATCAATTGTAATGATTTAGTTTATCTGGTTTGTGCATGTTTACCTTTACGCTACATGTGTGTCTGATGGAGTTCTGTAATTTTCTGGCATCTATAGGTCAAATAAAATGTGTTTCTCTACCTCCCCACGTTTTTCAAAGCTTATCTAGGTGTTGCTCATTACTCCCATGTCCTTTATGTTTAGTGTGGCTATATATACTTTTATGCCTTCCTACATATTATAGAATTTAGTACAGACTGTAGTGGGGGAGGTGTGAGTTAGGGTGGCTATTTAGTAGCAAGTTGCATTAGTGTGGGGGCACATTTACTTAGAATCGAATATCGAGGGTTAATTAACCCTCGATATTCGACTATCGAACTTAAATCCTTCGACTTTCGAATATCGAAGTTGAAGGATTTACCACTATTCGTCCGATCGAACGATTAAATCCTTCGAATCGAACGTTTCAAAGGATTTTAATCCATCGATTGAACGAAATTCCTTGGATCAGAAATTTCCTAGAAAGCCTATGGGGACCTTCCCCATAGGCTAACATTGATGCTCGGTAGGTTTTAGATGGCGAAGTAGGAGGTCAAAGTTTTTTTAAAGAGACAGTACTTTGACTGAATGGTCGAATAGACGAACGATTTTTAGTTTGAATCGTTCGATTTGAAGTCAAAGTCGTAGTCGAAGTAGCCAATTCGTTGGTCGAAGTAACCAAAAAAACGTTCGAAATTCAAAGTATTTTTTCTTCTATTCCTTCACTCCAGCTAAGTAAATGTGCCCCCTAGGTGTGATAAGATGAGTACACATACAAGTGTTTAAGCTGTTGCTTTTGAAGTAAAGGGTTGAGTTTGAGATGGCAATGCTTCATCCAGGAGTAGATAGTGGGGAGGCAGTTAGAGATCTTTAAATACAGGAGACAGTCTCTCTTGAATACAGGATGCCTACTATTAGTAGAGTTGATCAAACATATATTCAGGTTATACCTATTTTATTTTAACTTTTAATTCCAAATGCACTGCATTTCTGTCACCTCATTTCTGTTATCAATTAAAAACTACAAACTGTGCAATAATGGATTATGGAGTATGACTACATTTGTGGATTGCATGAGCAGCAGACTTTACATAACAAATTCACACCTGTTGCGATTAAAAGTGAATAAGACTTAAATGTGAACTTTGCACTAAATGTCTTTTTTGAGCTGCATTTTCTGTTTATAGACTATATACATATTGAGTTGGCATGGCGTATTTTGATATTTCTGTGGAAATCTTCTATATGCTGTCTAAACTGCATAACGGTGAGACTGGTTTATGTAGAAAGCTGCTACTACCAGAGATGTAATAATAGGGAAAGAAGACCTTCCAACTTAAAAAGCATACAATGTTTTAATGTTAAAATAATTGTGCTGTGGCAACAAGTGACTTGACTGCTGCTATTCATCATCATTTACATGCAAACATTATTGCAGATTTACTACGTTTTGTTCATGCAGTTTTAAATGCATGGGCTGGTTTGTCACTTTCCACAGTTCAACATAGTGTCCATTAAAATGCTATTCGTCTTCTAATGCTTGCTCCTTGCACCAAATTGTCAGTTCTACCCCCTGAACGGAAACAGATGCAAGTACAAAGCAGAGGGAAACAAATGAGCCCTAGAATTACTGCCTTGAGCAGGTCTTATTCCCAGTAGCCCCTTTGCCTGTTTGCACCTACTTTAGGTATGGAACTGACTTGAAACTAATTCCACCAATTCAGCTAGAATTCCAGGGGAAAAACGCAACATGAATACAATAATATGAAATTTTCATTCATTTTATGAAAAATAATTTCAAATTGTCAATAAGCAAAGCTCCTATACGTTTTGTGGATATTTTTAATATTTTGTGTACCAGCAAAAGGCAAATAAATAAGGGAAGTGTATATCTAAAAATATAACTATAAAAGTAAGTATAAGTATGTATCTGGTAGGCAAAATAAGGATAGACCATAAAAATCAAATCCTTACTGCAGCGTGGGAGACTTAATTAACATCCTCAGCGTTATTCAATATTCATAATCAACACTGCTGTAAATATCCTGAGCAAGTTGACCTTCTTTGTGTCATCAGCTGTGGGAATTGTGTGTTCTGCGCTTTCCTTGCATTGTAAGAACAAGCATCCTATGTCAGTATCTAGCATGAAAATGAGTGTACTCCTTGCTAGGAAATTCAGCTGATTACCATTGTCATCTGATATCACTTGGAATGTGGCAAAGGCACAAAACCTTCTGATAAGTGAAATTATTTATAACTTTTTAAGTAGTTTTTATTAGTGTCATTTAAATAGTAATAAATCATTTAAGTTATTTTTGTTAATGTGTTTTCTAAACACTAAGGGGCACATTTACTAAGCTCGAGTGAAGGATTCGAATATAAAAAAAAATTCGAAGTTTTTTTTTGGGTACTTCGACCATCGAATAGGCTACTATGACCTTCGACTTCGATTTGAAGATTCAAACTAAAAATTGCTCGACTATTCGACCATTCGAAGTACTGTCTCTTTAAAAAAAACTTCGACTACATGCTTCGGCAGTTTAAACCTACAGAGGTACAATGTTAGCCTATGGGGACCTTCCCCATCAACTTTCTTGTGATCGAAGAAAAATCCTTCGATCGATCGATTAAAATCGTTCGAATCGTTCAGTTCGAAGGATTTTATCGTTTGATCGAACATTTTTTACTTCGATCGATATTTGAATTCGAAGGATTTAACGTCGAGGGTTGAATTCGAGGGTTAATTAACCCTCGATATTTGACCCTTGATAAATGTGCCCCTAAGTACTATATACAGTACACTAAATGAAATTGTTTGTGCATCTGTGTTTCAAGACATTTCTATGTGTACAAATCTGTCCCTCCACACTGTAACAATGGGATATATGTCTGGACATTGACCATTACTAATTATTTATTTTAGTAAATTTATTTTTTAATGCCATTTCACTACATTCCCAGACCATAAGCCCATAAGCAATGAAAGGGGTGGGAGTTAAAATGAGGCCATTTAGGATTTGATTTAGAATGTAACAGTAGTTGTTTAAGTCATGTTATTGTATTTATAACCTTTGAAACTAAGAACAATCTTTAGATATGAATTTGCATAATTTGAGGTTTTACAGTTAAGATGGCCATACTCTCTCCTATATGCCCACCTTGAGGGCCCAATGCCCAAGGGCCCAATGACCGGATCCTAACAAATGGGAATGGGCGGTCGGATCACAGAACTGCATCAATGAACAGATGTGGCCACGATCCGACGGGATTTTTTGTCCCATCCACTCGAGATCTGCCCGACTTTCGGCCAGGTCTCGATCGGAGAAGCCCGTCGGGGGGCCCCATACACTCGGTCTGTCGGCAGCTTTTATCGGCCCGTGTATGGCCACCTTAATAAGGCTCATATCCACATGCAGCTGCATATGTGGGCATGATAAAATGAATGAAAATGCATATTGACACTTATTGAAGGTACTTGAGTCCAAACACACTCCTTGTACTTCTATATACTGGTATGGGACCTGTTTTCCAGAATGCTTGAAACATGGGTTATTCTGTATAAGGCTCTTTCCTCAATTTGGATCTCCATTTCTTAAATCTACTAAAATCATCTGAACAGCTTCCTCCAATAAGGATTAATTATATTTTAGCTGGGGTCAAATAAAAGGTAGTGTTTTATTATTATAGAGAAATATTTTTTTTTAAATTTTGAATTAAATGAATAAATTGGAGTCTATGGGAGATGGCCTTCCCATAATTTGCAGCTTTCTGAATAACAGATTTCTGGATAATGGATCTCATACCTGTAGCTGTGCCAAGTTCACAACCAGAAGACAGAATTGCTATGTTTAGAGTCAGATCTTGCACCAAAATTATAGAAAAGCACGCAGGGTCTAATATATAGAGACAGGGTCGGAATGGGGGGCCCAAGGCCCACCGGGACTGCCGTCCATGGCCCCCTCTGGCGCCTCCTCTCCGGCTTATTGACTTATTACTATAGATAAAGCATAAGTACATTTCTAACATGTGTATGGTCTTTACAAACTGTTGCCTAGCAACCATCTTGGAAGGAGTATATATTTTCTTTGTATTAAGTCCCAGTGAGTGCTGTTCCTCACTTGAGATCAGCACTATGTCATTATATCCACCACTGTGTTTTAGGCTGCCTCTACCTACAGAGAGGATGGCCCCAAACTCTGCTATGAACAGGAGCTGCATCTCCCACCATGAGAGAAGTTCAGCAGCCCTGCTGGCAGCCCTGAATCTGCAGAGTGTCAATGATAGGAAATCAAAGCAGGCTGTCACCTAGCACAAGCAGTAGCATCTGTATCAATCAATCCACCATGAGAAACTCCTTTCTCCCTCTTCTAAATTTGCAGAGTAGCCTGAAATATTTTTGCAGGGCAAGGGTTCATGCTTTACTGATTACAAGAAGAATGAAAAAATATTCATCAACCATGCCACTGAAAATCTGGGAACTGGGCCTTTGGAGAGATGTCTCAGGGGAACCTACATTAGTACCATTCTCCAGCTATAAAAATAAAACATTATGATAAGAAACAGGAAGAAAATACTTTCAAGAGCTGATGGAAGTTCTAACTCAGCACCAGCAGGATAACCACAGTTTGGAGATTGCTACTTTTTTGTTCGGAGTAGGTAGAATTTATGCACAGCATGGTCAAGGCTTCAGTTCAAAAATTTGCATTTAGTTACTCCTTACAACTGTAGCTCCACAGCACATTTTAACCATGTATTTATTCATTAAGCATTGCTGTTAAACAACTAAAACCACACACATCAACAAATCAAATATGCAAAAGGGATTCCATTTTGATAATAATATTGTAATTATAAGACTACCAAACAGGCTTGCAGGCTCTCAGACGATCAGTCATTCTAATGATGGATGAATCTGACCCGCTTTGCTTCGCCAAAAATCCTCGAAACGGAAAAAAATTGCCGAAATAAGTTGGTCTGTAGGCAACAATATTTTTTTGACGGGCAACAATATTTTTTTGACGGGCAACAATTTTTTTTTCAGTTTTTTTTTTAGTCTATGGCCATCATTTTCAGCCGAAACTTGGTGAAAATGTTCTCTCATTCCTAGTCATTACTTACATTGGCAAATAAAGAGATCCTTTATTCGGATGTCATTATCTGAGAAGATGGACATCCAAATTGTGTATAAGGATCTTGTCAGTTAATTTACAAACATTCGCGTCCGCCGAATGTTCGCGAACGTCGCACGACGTTCGCATTTTGAGTTCGCGTTCGATTCGAATACAAATCGTTCGACCATTCGACCATTCGAATTCCTTCGACCGCTAAAAATCAAACGATTTCCATTCGTTCGAACGATTGTAAGCATTCGATCGAATGAAAAGCATTCGATCGAATGCTTCGATCGTTCGATTCAATGAAAATCGTTCGATCGAACGATTAAAATCCTTCGATCGTTCGAATTGAACGATTTTAGCGGGTGTTCGAAGTTCGCGAACTGTTCGCGAACGTTCGCATTTTTTGCCGGTGTTCGCGAACGGCGTTCGCGAACACCAAATCGGCAGTTCGCTACATCCCTAGTAGCAAATTCCCCATTATAGCCTTCTTTGATGAAATGCATAATATCTGTGAAAATGGCAAAGTACAGTTAGTATAGAAGCACGCATGGCCTGAAATTAAATTGCCTTGAGTAGGAGTTAGTCCAGGGATCTATTGCCATTAATGCATTGGTACATTATTGGGGAACACATTATGTTGCAGGTGTGAAGAAAACTTACCCTGGTGGTCTAGTGGTGCGACGGGGACGCCCGGCACACCATCTGCGGAGACGCCCGCCGCTCCTCTTGCCGACTTTCTCCCTAGTGCGCGCGCCGCGCGCATTATCGCTATTTAAAGGCGCAGGCGTGCTGACGTATGACGTCAGCGCGCAATGGCGCCAAATTCAAAATATTTAAAGGGGCATTTGTTGTTTTATAGTTGCCCGTGATAGGTTTGTTCCTGGTGCCTTGTACTTTGTGCTGTTAAGCTTCTAGTCTGTTTATCTCCTGTGTTTGACCCTGCCTGGCTGTTTTACTACTCTGATCTCTGGAACCTGACCCTTGCTTGTTATTTGACTCCGATTCTGCCTCATCCCATCTGATTGATCTCCCGGTTTTGACCCTTGCCTGCCTGACCTCGCTTTGAACGCTGCCCGCCCAGACCCGGTCTGAATTGTTTACGCTGACTTTCTGCCTGCCTCGACCCAGCCTGATCTGACTATTCTACTCCTTCACGCCTTGCACTACTACCTTCTGTCCAAAGACTTTACTCTACAGTAGTGCCCCTCTGCCTATCCAGAACTCCCATCTTGCACCTCTCGTTTAAGTCCAGGTGGCTCCTCCCGAGGCCCAAAGGCGGTCACACTGCTGGTGAAGCACGAGCCGAGACCAGGGTGCCTGGTGTTTGTTCTGGTGTTGGGTGCCGACCGTGACAGCAGGTATCTCTTGTGATGGATGAATTCTGGAAAAAAATGCTGCATTGTGGATATAACAACATGGTAGGTATGTACATTTTGTTGCTTTTCAACTTCTATATAAGAAGCAATTTCTATATAAGCCCAAAAATGTCGTGTTCATTCTTTTGAGCTGTGCAACCTCTAAATGATGCTACAACTGTTGTTGTTTGAATGGATCTCCTTGTTGGTACGTGTTGGGATTTGGTTGCCATTGGCGGAGTAACACCATGCTTAATGGAACTTAATATTTTTCTTTGCAGTCTAAGATACCCAGGTTACATGATCCCTTTGATGTATATCCATATTTAAAACATTTCTTTAAAGCTTTAGTATTATGTGAAAGGTGTCACTTTTCAAAACACCACTGACAAATATATGCAATGAATGAAATAGACATTTTGGGAATATTCTCTAAGTTATAGATTATTGTTTGTGGGAACTGGTATTCGTGAGAAGTGGGTGCCCGGCATGGTAGCACCCTTAGAGTAACAGTCCCATACACACAGGGGCAGATTTATCAAAGGTCGAAGTGAATTTTCTAATTAAAAAACTTCGAATTTTGAAGTAATTTTTGGGTACTTAGACCATCGAATAGGCCAAATTCTACTTTGACTTAGATTCGAACTGAAAATACTTTGAATATTCGACCATTCGAACTGAAAATACTTTGAATATTCGACCATTCGAAAATCGAAAGTGCTGTCTCTTTAAAAAACTTCAACTTCGACACTTTGCCACCTTAAACCTGCCGAATTGCTATGTTAGCCTATGGGGACCTCCTAGAACCTATAGCCAGTATTTGGCGTATTTTTTTGTAAAATTGTACGATCGTACGACTCGAAGTACGATCATACTATCTTAAAAATCCTTTAACTTTGACTTCGAATGTCAGACTACCCTATTCGATGGTCGAATTTTTAAGTTTTTTTTCACTTTGAAATTCGACCCTTGATAAATCTGCCCCTAGAATGAGCTGGGTTCATTTATTACAAAACTGACATATGTAATGCAATCCAGCCTAAACCTACGGGAATGTTTTCAAAATAAACTTCCACTGCAGTGAGAGTCCTCCAAAATATCTCACACTGAAATATTACACCTGATTTAAAGGCTGGAAAAATAAAAAACCTCAATTAAGCCCAGCAAAATTTCATTGGAATCTATTTATATTTACATGGTATTTTAACTGCAGTTGTGTTATGTTATCCTGTGATCAATTACCTTCTCAGCTTGACTGAGGCAATCTCCAAAATAAATAGACAGTATCGTGGAGCAGCCATAGCAAATGTCTAGCTTTAAAGGTTACACTGTTTAAGAAAACAGATAAACTATCCTCAGGATTGGAGGCATGTATTTCCCTTATTTTCTTGAGTAGTTTCTGTTCACAAATACTTTACTAAATCCATTGGGTTCTTATAGAAGCAAAAGCATGCTTTAACATCTTGTAGTTATAAAGAATGCCATACTATTAGCGTAATCTATGGTGCGAGACCCATGTGCAGAGAGAAGAGTTACATAACCTACTTTATTTTAGACAAGTGCCAGACGGGGCTTTGGTAGCACAAATTAAGGTGTGGCGTGCAGCCTAGCCGCACCTAAAGTCTGATCTTATCCAAAGCACTAGGGCCAGATTTTCCCTTTATTTGAATCTACGTGCACCCTGTCCCCATGCTCTGGCTGTAGGAAAAAAGAATGTGCATGCGCTCAATCCTAGTGGTGGGAAGGCAATGGAGGATGCTAGCGTCCAGGCGCCGCAAGTAGAAATCTGGCCCCGGGGTGTTCTGAAATACAGAGGCCGAGAATTAGCTGTAATACTGGCATTAACATCCATTCAGGGGCAGCTGATTTAGGAATGAGAATGAAAAGTCTTGTGTATCTTTGTCAAAATCAGCCATGTATTTTTAGCCACAATGAAATGTTTTGCTCGATTCCAGAGATGCCATGTACCTGACACATTTGTAGCCAATGCACTAAAACTTGTGCAGTTGCAGGTTTGCTTTGTCATGGATCAAATGCTATTGTGAAGAAAAATGTAATGGTTATGATGATTTGACCTGTGATCGGCATCAAAATACTGTCTGTGTGTTATTCTGTAGGTTCAAGTTTGTTGCATCCATTGACACAGGCCACTGTTGGAAGCCTAGAGCTTCCGATACTCATTAGTGGCAATAGATCTAGGGCTTTCACCGCAGCCTGTGTTAGAAGGTGAACTTATAAACAATGTTTGGAAAATACGAACAGGTGCTTCGTACAACCATGCAAACAAGTGAAAAATCTATTCAGCCAGGGTGTGCTGTTTCTGATACCAGTTTCATTTTGGGGGCAAAGACATAAAGGTAGATGAGTGAATTAATTCAAAGAGTGATTCAGGACTTCACTTTAGGAAGGGCAGTTGTTCAACCAAAATGTTTGATTACAAACCTGCCTGTCTTGAGCACTTCAATAAACATGGGAACACCCCAGTTTTGAACCACTTGAAAAAATGTTCTCGAAAATTGTGACAAAAATCCGACCACAAATTTTACATACTGTATATACTCGAGTATAAGGCGAGTTTTTCAGCATCCAAAATGTGCTGAAAAAGTCTACCTCGGCTTATACTCGAGTCAGCGGGCAGTATCTTAGATTGCAGTCACTTTTAATCATTCCTATACCAACAGTTCGCTTGGGGAGAGACTGCAATATCACACAGCGCCCTCTGTAGGTTATATGAAGGATTAACAGTGATGGCAATATCACACAGCGCCCTCTGTTGGTTATATGAAGGATTAACAGTGATGGCAATATCACACAGCGCGAAAGATTAACAGTGATGGCAATATCACACAGCACCCTCTGCACATGGTAGTGGGACAGTGCACACAGTAATCTGTTTGGCAATTCTCTGTCACCATCAACTTTGCAAAGAAGTCCGGTTGATCGCTGGGGGGGGGTCGCTTTGGCGGAATGTGCGCTGCTGGCAGACAGGGCTGTAGTTGTGTCTAGGCTTATACTCAAGTCAATACGTTTTCCCAGTTTTCGTGGGTAAAATAAGGTACCTCGGCTTATACTCGGGTCGGCTTATACTCGAGTATATACGTGTATATATATATATATATATATATATATATATTTATATATATATATATATATATAATTATACAAATAAACTGTATTCCCCATCTGCTTAAACTAACTCAAATATATTTTTTTCCACATATAAAAAAGCCATCTCTTTGTTGGGCCTGTTAAATTTGTTAATTATTCACAGAACTGAAGAACTTTATAGCACAGGGACAGAAATCACTTGAAAAGAAATTTCACACATAGCTCAGGCAGAGTGTGAATGTTGTGAGGCAGCTGACATATGTAAAAAGTAATTCAGTTTTTTAAACGGATGATATCATTAAAGTCACTGAAGTGCATAAAAGACAAACCCATTATCATCTCTGTGTGCAGCTGATGTGTGAGACTAATACAGTATAGTACCAAAGTTTAGGGGGAAATGAAGTGTGCAAGAAGGGATTCTGATTGAGTCTTAACACAATGTTAATGTCATCTCCCTGACAGGTTACGTATATTTGTTTAATGTCAGCTATTTGTGCGGTGAAATGCACAATAACAATATCCGAGGCAGCATATCAATTGTAATTATTCTCACACTTATTTCAATGCCTGTGACTAATAATTGTCCAATAATTTCCATGGGGTATTAAAGTTGTTTCGTGAGTAAATCAGATGTACTGGCTCACTTAGAAATTGCAAAGTCAAGTGTGTTACCTTATGAATCAGTTGCTGCAAACAAATATGAAGTTATGGATTACTGTATGTTTTTATTATTATGGAAACAAGATCAAATTCCCGATTGCAAAATGTCTGGCTCAGAAGACCTGAAGGAATCTGTCTGGACATTTATAAAATAAATATTGTATATGTTTGAAACACAAATGGCAAGGTCTACTTACATGGCAGCCTGGATATTGTGGCAAGATCCATTATCATTTGGGGGCCTGTGGTCTGTCCAGCCAACCTTGAACTATACGCAAGGGCCAATAAACTTCTCAGCCAGTGAAAAAAAAGTATCTGCCTGTGTACTGGCACTTTCAATAAACTAAAAAAAAAATTCAGAGGAATACTTTTTGGAGATTATATGGGATCAAAAGTAGATAACAGACCCTAAATACTGAATTGCTGAAGCAACTTCTTGCTGAGGATGTAACAAGGTGAGAATCCACTGCAAGTCATAGTTTCAGAAGGGATAGATAAAGGCAAGAGCAAACCGTGTACACTACAATAAGAAACAGGCTGGTTCAGAACAATACAAACCCAGAAAACCTAGCAACTACCATTAGACATTTGGCATCCATTTAAAGGCAGAGGTGTTCCATTATAGATTCATGTACACACTCACAGCCATGACAAGAAAAATGAATGCACAAGTCGGATATAAAGAAACGGTGCCTGAAAAAAATTATACTCGACTGCAGTCAATGATAACCCCACAACTCAATAAATGATGTAGCCTTACATTGCCTTTACAATAAGTGACCTCTGAATACAGCAGAAGCTTGCTTATATGAAGGTATATTTCTCCTCCCTGCACCTGACTTCTTTCTCTCCAAATGTTCATCCGTAGGTTAAGAGCCTTGGGTTCCTAACCAACGTTAGTATCCTTCCTTTCCGATGCTACTATGATTACCATAATTAGCGTTTTCTCAGGTACTTACTCCTGTTATCCACTTGTGGCTTTTCAGCAATAGCACTATTGTAGTTCTGAATTTCTATCCTCCCAGCAAATGTCCGGTTTTTGTAGTCATAATTTGACTTCTTGGAAAAAGGAACATTTTTTTTTATTTCCTTCTGTTCACAACAATTATGGTTGCTGGGTTTTAAAGGTAAACTGGCTCAATCCCAACATACTGTGTCATGCCACATTCTTATAAACCCATGGTTGGAATAATAAAAGTGTTCCAGATCCTACTGAAAGACATTTTTCTTGCACAATAATCAAATCTATAGCTATTTTATATTGGAAATGTTTACAGAGTGATGTGTGTATGTTTGATTCTTTAAACAAGCTAGAATTTTTTGGATGTGCCAGCACCTTGATTACAACCATGTGTTAAGGGAGGGTATACTAAATAAAGCAGACAAGCGAATAAACATTTTGCAGATTTAATATTCAGCTTTTGTGTGCTGTTTTACCATTTCAGAAGAACTATTCCATCTGACATATCATGATTCGGGCCGGGACTGTAAAAGAGAAATCACAAATACGTTTCTACATATGTATTTAGGTCACCATACTCTAGGTTGCTTATCCCCGATGACACAAATATGTTTTCATTTAAGTTTAGCTTTGTGAGATACCAAGACAAACACATTTCTCATTGCATTGGCTATGACCATACAGTACATACATCTGGAACAACATAACAATTTGCATGAAATATGTTGTAGCTAGGATTAGAAAACTAAAGCTCCTTGCTATATTTTGCTAGCTATAAGTGACACTTACAGTGCATCCTTATGACCTGTGGATAATATATATAAGAAAGTGCAATGTTTGTTCCATTTCTGGTGTGCTCTGTAAAAGCAAATATCTCCAGTATTTGGTTTCTAAAGGTTACTAAACCCATACAAACTGATTTGATCATATCTATAAGAACTTGACATAGAAATCATCACTAGGGCAAGTACCCTTTACAAAAAACAATTCTGTAAGTCAATAAAATTTGCAGTGACCATGGAGTCACTGATATAACATTAAATAGAAATGTATCAATGTGCTATATATATAATATAACTAAAAATATACACTTATGAATAGGGTATCCTGTGTTTATTTTGCCTTGAATGTGTCTAGTCATGGTGAAGGTTATGAGATACAACATACATATAAAGAAACAAATTGGATCTACGAAATGTAGCTTAGCTGGGCGATGAGCCGCTGTGGGACATTAGTGAAACCAGGAGTAAGAGTCTTGGGTTAAGTTCAATCTTGCTTTTGAATGGCCACCTTACCCAGTGTTGTTAACTCACTTACTTACCTGTATGTATTTTGATATGTCTTCAACGCATATGTTGACTTAAGCTGGCACGCATACGTTTTTTACTCAGTATATACCTATTCTTTCCACTTTTTCCTTTTCTTCGCTTTTTATCTATTTTATTTTCTTTTACTGTCTTTTATTTGATGAAAATCTCTAATAAAAATTATAAGTTACAAAAAAAAAAAAGAAGCAAATTGGTTGCCTGCTAAGCTGTAAGATGCCAAGGGGGTGCTTTTCACAATTCTGCCTTTAATCGTCTGTGAGTGATCATATGATCCCTCACTGGGATGCTACTGGCAGAAGTAAAGTTGTGTAACCTCTATTTGAAGACTGGTCTTGTGTTTGCACCTGTTACGTGGGAGCTGCTGCCCCATGTCTAAGAAAAACTGTGCCTATTTTACCTATCCAGAACCATCTGTAGGATGCTTTAAGAGACCGTTTTAATAATTCAGCTACCTTTTATTTGCTAGTTAGCCAGCTATCACACCCTCATACTGGGATTCCTCAAGGTGTATCACTTACTTTTTCAAGCCTTTCCCTGAATACCACAAATGGCTCCTTGGTTTACCTGGATTATAATCCTTCCTTCAAACATAGTACAAGGAAAGGGTTACACAAATAATGATGATCTCACCCAAAGATTTAAACTCCTTATTTCCCTTAATAGATGTCAATTACTGTAAAATAATATTACCTATGATTTAGGTTTTTTGTATTTTAAGCTATCCACAGTAATTACAGAAAATAACAACAACTGCTTTGATTTGGGGCATTTAAGATTTGGATATGGGAATGCCGATGAGTAAAATAGGAAACAATTGCTATGACAATTGAAATAGCAAAGATTTTTGATTGATTTGGAATTGTCTGAAGAACAGCACCAACAATATCATAAAGCTGAGCTATAGTCAATTCAGTAAATGTATAACTGGGAATGTTACAATATGTCCTGATATAAATTGGAATTTGTGGTTCCTGTAATTTGCATCTCAGTTTTCCTATTTACTCATTATTCTGCAGTAAACAGAGTGTGCCATTTGCAGTTTGTTGTTCTGGAGGAGATGTTCTTTGCAGCTCTTTTAGATAAATGTTTTTAGCATTGTCTCACACATTTTATCTGCAAATTGTATGATCTGTGCACAGGCCTCTTATTAGTGATGAACTGATAGAATAGAAGGCAGAATGAAAGGCTTTAGAATATTTAAATACCAGTCTACTATGAAAAGGAGATGAATTTATCTCTCAGTTCCAAAATCTGCAATTATAGGAACAATTTTTCTGTCACATCTTTTTTTATATGTCATTGCTGTAAACAAAGAATGTTAGAGAAAATTATTTTCTGATGCTTTATTCATAATAAAAATCTTTCGGTTTGAGTTTGTGAGAACAAAGGCAAATCTGGTACTATATAGAGAGAAAATCTTCCTGGTAAATATTGATAATTTGGAAAATGTGTGTGTGCCTACAGGTGTTAAAGGGCACATGTACTTCTAAAGTGTCAGTCTACCAAGGTCAAGCTGCAATGTAACAGTATGTGCAAAATTATCTCATTGACCAGGTGCTTGATAATTGCCTGTGGATTTACAGCATCATTTCAGAACTTAAAGTTTTCACCACCTCCACTAAAGTGTGCAGAATGTTTTGGTATATCTACTCCTAAATAGCACAAACAAATAACACAGACTCAAATGAGATACAGTATATGCTCACTGCAAGATGCATGCACAAGATACAGTAACAACAACAAGGAAAGACAGGTTTAAAAGGCCAGTTGTGCAAGATCTGTCTCTGCCATTTGGTAAAAACAGTCAACTACATTTTACTGCTGCAGTCATTCAAACCATTGAATAGGAACACTATGGAGGACACATGTAAAGTAAGCAGATAGGAGTAGACAAGTAGAATTGCAGTAAAGATGCTATTTATTTAAGCCGTAGGCTTAGCTCAATCAATTACAAAGCATTAAAATTAAGCAACATTTGGTCCAACTATTAATGAGGCAGGTTCACTAGGACAAAAAGGTTGATATACTTAGTTACTATATGACTTAGGGTCATTTACAAAGCAGAATGTAGTGTGCATAACTCAAAGGTCCAGCCACAGGTTTCTGCTCACTTATACAATGCAGGACACTGTGAACAAGGTGCAAAAAATTGTGGCCTTTCAAGATGCAAAGCAAAAATCATAGCTGCACCAGACCAAATGTTAGAGGTGCCCGAGGCAAGCCATTGACCACCTCCTACCCACACCCTAGTTAAGCGATGATAGGTAGGAGGGGGTTAACAAGCAGAGGGCTCTCCAGCCACCCCACAACACCAACCAACCCCCTAGTTAGTCACCAACATGCTGTGAATTTGCCACTCCTTCAGCCGGCCTGGCAGCTGTAGTTAGGAAGCCTAGTGCCCCCTCTTTTGACTACCCCTAGTTCCAGCCCTGGCTAATAGTTACAGACTGATTTTTGTACAAGGTTAACAAGAAGTAATGCTCTATTGCACCAATTATATACAATTGATCCCTGTTCTTGTGAAACACAAGCAGAGTAGAACCACTTTGTGGAACTTCAGTATGTTCTAATAAATAGTTACTTATCTATCTGTTGCTCTTTGAACGGCTAAACATAGAATTTAGCCTATCACTTGCTAGTTCTTGTTCAGGTGTCCCTTCTTGTCCAGCTTTTACTTGAATCTCTTCTTACCACAGAACCATGGCAAACCATTTGAAAAATTTGATAACTGCAAAATTTAGCTCAAATGCATTGGAGTCGTTGTAAATGAAAATTAAATTGTGAATAAAGTGTTTTTGTCCTCTTGGTGCTCCAGAATTTGCACAGGCATCATGCTCCCTTTGACTGATTTGCCAAGTGAAAGCCCTATGGTCAGTATACCCCTTTGTTCAACATGAGTTTAATGAAGAGGGTTTTTGGCTAACATACTAAATGACTAGGAATGAGTAAAATATTTTGCCATGTTTCGCTGAGAAAAATGCCCATAGACTAATGGATAGGAAAAAAAAAAATTGCGGAGTTTAAAAAATGTCACACAGTTTGCTTAGTTATGACATGAGTCAGTCACCACTCAACAAATGCCCTAAAACAAACACCTAGGGGCTCATTTACTTAGCTCGAGTGAAGGAATAGAATAAAAAAAAATTCGAATTTTGAATGATTTTTTTGGCTACTTCGACCTTCGACTACGTCGACTTCGAATTGAACAATTCGAACTAAAAATCGTTCCAATATTCGACCATTCGGTAGTTGAAGTACTGTCTCTTTAGAAAAAACTTCAACCCCCTACTTCGCCACCTAAATCCTACCGAGGTGCAATGTTAGCCTATGGGGAAGGTCCCCATAGGCTTTCCTATGTTTTTCTGGTCAAAGAAAAAACGTTCGATTGATGGATTAAAATCCTTCGAAACGAACGATTCCTAGGATTTAATCGTTCAATCGAACGATTTTTCGTTCGATCAAACTATTTGCGGTAAATCCTTCGACCAATATTCGAAGTCGAAGGATTTACATTCGGCAGTCGAATATCGAGGGTTAATTAACCCTCGATATTCGACCATATGTAAATGTGCCCCCTAATGTAATACCTTTCTTTATTGTTATATGATGTACAATATATGAGAATACTGCATTGTGTCTAAAATCCCGATAACCAGATATGATCTACTGGTTTGTTAAGTGTCAAGGCCTAATTGTACCATAGTAGTAAAGTTAATACCATTACATTTAATGGTTGAATATAAAGGCATGTGATTCATTCAATGAGTAACTGGTATATTTCATTAGAATGGGTATTTTAAGACAATACATACAATTAAATGTATTGATTGTTTTGAATTCATAGTTACTAAAAATCGGTTCAAAAATTTCAAAGAAGCAAGTAGTCCAAATTATTGTCATCTAGTATCCCTGATATGTTTTGTAAATGTTTTTCTACCCACTCCACCTAAAGAGTTTCTAATTCAGTATCATCCACCTCTCTTTCTTCTCTGCATGCTGAGCTGTTCCTGGGCCAGCAATCACTTCACAGTGACAGCTGGGTTCAGTTCCAATCAGTGGGAAGAAAAAAGACACAAGTGACATTTAAGAAGGTACGGTGAAGAATTGATTCATGTGAATTAAATGTCACACACGTTTGTCCATAAGTGTTTGCAAAGTTTTGGAAGAGCACACAGCAGGTTGGATAAACTTGGAGTCTTAGAACTGTTTACTTGGTATCAGTTAACCTTTTTTTGGAAAGATGATAAAATATCTAACAATCTAACAAAGGAAAACAGTAGTGAATGAAGAAAAAAACGAGGATTTCATAAACTACTGATAAAAACATTCGGTATGTATGTAAAAAATGTGCCTTAATGAAGTAAAAACAAAATTCAATGATGCTTTAAAATTTGTTGTATTCAAATTAGGAATTTTAGAGTATGATGGACCCTACAAGAGCATGGGGCTATCCCTATAAACATGGGGCTACCCCCCTTACCACTTGAACCAATTATATAAGAGCCTCACAAATAAAAATATTGCAGAATTGTGCCCTGTTTGATAAAATCACCATGAGGTGTCAGATCAGTGTTCCCCTGCTATCATATTCAGGTAGAGTACTGTCATTACTTAAGGGCCGATTCACTAACTTCGAGTGAAGGATTCGAAGTAAAAAAACTTCGTATTTCGAAGTATTTTTTGGGCTACTTCGACCATCGAATGGGCTACTTCGACCTTCGACTACGACTTCGAATCGAAGGATTCGAACTAAAAATTGTTCGACTATTTGACCATTCGATAGTCGAAGTACTGTCTCTTTAAAAAAAACTTTGACCCCCTAGTTCGGCAGCTAAAAGCTACCAAAGTCAATGTTAGCCTATGGGGAAGGTCCCCATAGGCTATCCTAAGTTTTTTTGATCGAAGGATATTCCTTCGATCGTTGGATTTAAATCCTTCGAATCATTCGATTCGAAGGATTTAATCGTTCGATCGAAGGAATAATCCTTCGATCGTACAATCGCAGAATTTGCGCTAAATCCTTCGACTTCGATATTCGAAGTTGAAGGATTTCAATTCCTAGTCGAATATCGAGGGTTAATTAACCCTCGATATTCAAACCTTAGTGAATCAGCCCCTTACTGTATGTCCTTCAGAGGCTGAAGTAACATGCTCTACCACACGGTGGGGGTCATTTATAAAAATGAGCAAATTTTCCCATGGGCAGTAACCCATTGCAACCAATCAAATAGCTACATCCATTGCTCTACTTGCAGCTAGCTTTAAAAAGCTAGGTAACTGCCCATGGGCAAATTTGCCCAGTGTTGATAAATGAGCCTCAAATTGTCTCTTGTTCCTGGCTGTGCTGATTCCTGAATCCTACTACTTTATTCTGGTTTCTGTCTTATGTCTTGCCCTGGTCTTTTCCCTGTTGCTAGGTTTTGACCCTGGGTTGTTTTTGCTTTTTTGTGAGTTTGCCTTACAATTCTTTGGTTGGTTATCTGACTTTGTTGGTCTAACTAAGCCTTGCTCTGTCCATACTGGCTCCTTTTCTAAGTTAAGGTGGTCATAGACGCTCTGATAATATTGCACAAAACAAATTTTTGTATGATATTCGATGCATGTATGGTGGGAGATGAGCTGCCCGAAATTGGCAGTAGAGTTTTTGATCAGGGCACCTTTGTAGTCATCAAAACATCTGTTCAGTGCTGAATTGTCAGAAACATGTGTACATACATCTATGGCCACCTTTATATGTATGTTCCACAATGAGTTCAATGTGTGGCAAACAAGCATACAAGTGCAGTCCTTGTTGAGCATGTACTGCAGGTTAAAGGTATTAAGGAGGATGGATAAGGAGCACAAGAAAACTCTCCTTAGTCCTCTTGCACTTCTGTCCAGGGGCATAGTAAATTCCACCTGTATTGATTCATAGATTTAATTTATGAATTCATACTTACATATGAATATACAATGTAGATATCTTGCCTGTATCTTAACAGACAGTGGATTTTAACCAGCTTACTGATGTGTACTACTTATGGAAGAGTAACCGTTGCTTTATGTTAACATTAAGACCTATAAATGCGATGAAACACACACTTGGAAATATTACTACATTAGGAGGAACAATGAAAGCAACACAGGTAGCTCGAACTTGCTGTCAGACATCTCATTCCTAAACTAAGGTTATTAATCAGAATTTGGTCCTCTTTTTACTACTATAACATTCTCTACTTTTTTTTAGCAAGTCTTCTCAAAAGATGCTGAAACAATTTTGGTGGGCTTCCATGTAGCAACAAGGTTTAAGTGAATTTGAGAACTTATGATGGCTAATAAGACTCAGCTCACAGTCTGTATTCCAGTTCATCTTGCAGATGTTCATTAGAGTTGAGGTAAGGGCTCTTTGTAAGCTAGTGAGTTCTTTGATGTCACTTTTTGCAAGCAAATTTGTTATGGACCTTTATTTTGTAGTTATCAAAAAATAAGTGAGGGATGTACCATTAAGGTTTCACTGGAACTAGAACTCTAGTATGAACCAGAACATTGCTTCTGCAACACTAATGTTTTTTTTTTATTAAAGTCTGAATGCCAAAAACCCAAAACATTCCTATTTTTTTTACTATAAAATCTGAATTTTAAGTGGGAAAAAAAACCTAATTTTTTTTGGATTTATTGTACCCCGAGGATGGAAAAAGTCAGAATCTGAAAATTAGGCATCTCAGACCTGCCGAGGTTGCAGATAAGTCAATTATAGAAGTCCCCAAGATATCTTGATCTGCGCTGGGTTTTGTGCAATAATCTGAAGATTTTGTGGTTTTCAGGAAAAATCTGAAAAAAATCGGAGTTTTCTGGTGGAAAATCAGAAAAATTCATATGATTCGGTTTTTTGGGGTTTTTCCCCGCACAGGAAATTTTCGGGAAAATGTATTGATAAATAAGGGGAAATAACCTGTGCAGATTTGGTCAGATTATATTTAAAAAAATAATGAGATAAATTTGGATTTTTATAAATAACCTCCTAAATTGTACAGCTATTTTTGTACAGTTAGGCACATAGCATTTTCAAGGGGGGTCAAAACCTTCTGTTTTACTTAAGCTAGGACTGTACTTTAAACCATTAAGAACAGTCCCAAACTATTCGGGCACGTAGCAATCTCCTGGCATCTGCAAACTCGAATATGCCTGATGGTTAACCATCAACCAAGAAAAGCAAGACTTTGGAGACTGATTCCCTCCCCTTGTTACTGTTACTGAGAGCTGACAAAAGACACAGAGACACAAGAGGTTGGCCACAGCTTTATTATGACATCACTAATCGTCCATGCTATCCATATTTCCTGAACCACAAATATATTGACATAAGTGATAACAATGCGTTATAGCTGTATTTAATCCAAAGGCCAGGCACAGCTAACCCAGTGGGTCTGTGAAATAAACAAGAACACACCAAACCTTATGTGGCCAAGGACTACACCCGCCAACTGCTGTGTCATTTAAACCTGGCATATTGAGCCCACTTTTAACAAATGACATATTCAACTCACAATATATAGTATCTAGATATACATAAATTGATTTTTTTATATGTAAAACTTTAATAAACAAATACAATCTCACATTCTAATGCAAGTCTCCAAAACCAGGAAGGTGGATGATGCTGTGTTGGCTGGGCGGGAACAGCCCTGTACCAGAAGAGGAGGGAAGACGGGAATACCATGCACTCTAGACTGTTGGGTAAGCCAACTTTATGGCCTGTAGCGAATTGCAAAATTGAATTATTCATTTCAGCGCTTCCAGAATTGACGGTGCAATAAATGAAACCAGCAATGTTAATGTGTATTCATATATATATCTGTAGGGATATATATCTGTAGGGATGTGATAATTTAGACACACTCACATAATATTGGCAGGCAAATCCTCAGTATTATAGATGCCTAAATGGGTCCTAATGGGGACTTTGTCATTGCTCTGCTTAAGTAAGCCCCTGTTCTTCTCACAGTGTACTGTAGATGGCACTGTGCTATAGTATAAAGGTCTAGGTAACCATGTGGTCTGGGTCCATTGCTTAGCCCTTACTAAGCAGGCAGAAAGGGAATGGTTAGTGGAACCTAGGAGCTTCGGCCCTAGTTAAGTGGATAGTTATACTCTTTCATAGATCACTCTAGTTGGAGTGATAGATAGGTTATTTAGTTGAGCAGCTCAAGGCTCCAATGAGGAGAGTCAGAGGGATTAAGATCCTGGGCACTAATAACCCAGGGACTAAGTGCATAGACTTAGAGAGGGTAGAATTTCCCCTAGGTTCCATTTAGGGCACAGGCGGAAAGCTGGGGTACCTTTTCAATTGCTGCTTAACTACTGCTGTAACTGTTCCCTTGCCTGCAAGCTGTGTTCTTTGGTGCTGTGAGTATATTGCTATCCTTTATGCTATATGTTTTCTGTACTCTGATGTGGATCATCTTGTAAATAAACTCAGTTCCTGGTTAAGCATAAAAGAACCACTGGCACCCAGTTCTTGTGCATAAGCACATTGTTACAGTTGCTCTACACCCTGCCTCCACACCATTGCGAGGGCTTACACCTGAGAAAAAGGTTTCATCCGTGGCACAATTATATTTGAAAGTAAACTCATAATAGAGTGTGCCACTCAATTTATTATAGTGACACACATACACACACACACACACACACACACACACACACATATATATATATATATATATATATATATATATATATATATATATATAATTAATATGTAGTATTTGAAAATTGTATGCATAATTTCAAGCATAGTTGTATTAAGAAATACAAATTAAAATTCATGTAAGAAACTGGCTCATGAACCAAGCTGCCACTGTAATGATTGGAAAAGATTACATGTGATCTTTTTCAACTAGCCTTATTTCTGCACATATCATCAGCATAAAAATAGTTAACAGAATATTTAGTATGTAGAGAAAACCTTTCAGAGAAAAGCTTGTCTGGTATTGTAATTCACAGAAGAAGCAGGCAGATATGTCAAAAGAAGATAAGCAAGAGCGATATAGGACACAAGGAGCCTGAAGCTATTACAAAGGAAACCTGCAGGCCAGGAGAATAAAGCTACTGAAAGATTATTGTTTTATAGCCATATTAAAAATCTAGCAAGACAAAAGCACCACCACAGAGCTCCAAGCATCTGAGGCTGTACACGGCAGAACCCAGGCATCACGCTGTTGTTTTCCATGTGCAGGACAATTTGCCAATGTTTGCTTCAATCATCTAAGCGGATAAAATGTGAGGGCTGCTGTGGTGTTCACATTCATATCTTTGATCCAATTGCATGACAAGGGGACTCCTCAATTTGACCCTTCGCCTTTAGCTATCCCACTGGACCCCATTATTACAGACCTTAATGAAACCAGGAGACAGAGATGGGTGTAAAATGGCCACAGCATTTATTCACATTTTATTAAATAAATAGGACCCTGCCAGCTTAACCCAAGTCATAAAACATACAAACAATGTTGATTTATCAAACAAACCATACCACAGAATGGAATAAAATTGGTTAATGGCCTTATGATATACATATTTTTTAATATTCTATGTGTACAAAACATAAATAGATTCCTTTTTTTAAATAGTTTAAATTAATAATGACTGTGTGCAACTGCCTGCAAAGCCTGTCACCCTCCTCGGGATGTATTTTGCTGGGACAAGTTAAAGCCATGCAAACTTACTAGTAGGTTGCCTGTCATATGAAAAGTCAAAGCCTAGGAAAACCTAGGAAATTGTAGTATTATCTTGACACAAATTACCATTTACTCTGCCCCATGCCTTAGACTAGGATGTTTACACAGGCAATTTTATTGCATCCTGGATACCAAATGTACTTTCTTATTAATAATGGAGTGATGGTCGACCTGTCCCATCTGTTCCAGAGGCCCTAAGCTTCATGTGTCCAACTCAGAGGGTAATGTCACCAAACCACCTTGCCATGTTGCTTCCCTAAAAGCTCCTCCACTAAGTAATGTCCTCCCCCCAGCCACAAGTGTCCAGCTCAGAGGGCCCAGCATTAGAGGGTAAGGCCAACCAAACCCTTTCCCATGCTACTACCTTAGAAACCCCTCCCAGCTACATAGACCTCCTCCAGACGCAAGTGCTCAGTTTAGAGGGCCCAGTTTAGAGGGTAAGGTCTCCCAACCACTTTGCCTAAAGTCTTGATATCATGGTCACTGTAGTGACAATTAATCATAAAGAATACTGATAACCCTGTCATGACTGGATGGGGCACCAGCAGCCCTTCTACACTGTGGAGCATGTGCTCTAGCAGCCCTTTCATGTTGTGGAGCCCGCGCTCCAGCAGCCCTTCCACACTGTGGAGCCTCGTGTTCCAGCAGCCCTTCTGAACTATGGAGCCCCGCACTCCAGCAGCTGTTCCACACTGTGGAACCCATGCTTCCACATTGTGATGACCCATGCTCCAACTGCTTTCTGCCCAGATAATCAAAACTAGGCTCTTTGAAAGTAAAGGCTAGCTGGGGAGTTAAGTGATCAGCTTAAGTACAGTATACCTACCTCTCTCCGCAGCTCACAAAAGGAAGCTGCAATAGCAGGCTCATATGAAACCGTATGCTCTGCATGCTGAGAAAGAAACAGAATAGGAAGGCAAATAATTAAAATATCATACAAAACAAATAATGAAGTAATGAAGACCACTGGAAAAGTAACATACTAACAAGTAATGTTACTTGCAACACAAATCACCATGATAGCCTGTAAAAATCAGAATAGAGGTAGGCAGCACAATCCTATAATCCAGTGCCCAAACCTGATCTAAGAGAAAAAGAAGGGGAAGGATCAACGCATTCCCTGGTCCCCTGTCTCATAAGTAATTCAGTAGCTATGCAAGTTCATGTATTTACAAAAACAGGGGTTTTTAGTTACAAAGCTATGATAATAAAATTGGTAAGCCACCATACCACATCAAGGTAAAACCCATATGGCAGTCCCTAACTGCTTACCTCCGGTCATAGTATTCAAAGGCCGGCACCATACCTGCATGGAAGCATTTCTTGGGATACGTGTCTCCTGACCTGGGCGTTGGTTTCACTCAGATGGCTTAGTCCATTTCTGCTATTAGCTTTTAAAAGAGAGAGATTGGCTAGACCACAATATTGGTTCTACAGGCTTAATCCTCCCCGCTTGCTGCTTTTAAGAGAGAGAGACTGCCCAAATCATCACCTATTTTTAAAGGCATGGGACCACCATTTAAAGGGACAGGTCTGGGGGTGCTACAACCACATGGAAGCCTGACCTTAGGGATGTTAAAAATATCCTGTATATCCAATATCTTGTATTTGTAGAATATATTTTTATTTGCTATAACCTTAATTTCAACATTTTTTTCTATAAGGTCATGTATTGAAATACAACTGGATTCCATTGAGTTAACTAAGTCTATAATTAGACACTCAATTTGAATAGGGCAGGTAAATATAGGTCATATATTTGTCTTTATTCGTGATGTTGGTACAAATGCTTGAGGTGGCCACTTATTATTAAAAATGTCCAAGGAAGCAAATTAAATACAAAAAAGATCCTCTAATGTTCCAATTATGAGCCAACCCTAAAACAAATCTGGCATGCCCCTCAAATGGTTAAAAAAGATTAAAACAAAAATATTTAAGCAGTTACAACTTTTAAACAGAATCCCACTTTAAAATATGAAAAAACGCCAGCGTTTTTAAGTTTATACCTTTTAAGCATACAGGATATGATGTCACTGACATAAAATTGAGGAGAATGTAGCTTCATCTTATCAGTTCACCAGGTCTAAGCTGGCGAAAGAGACTCTTGCGAAAGGAGTAATGTAATAGAAAATTCACACTTTAGTGAATTTGTGGAGTAATGATTGTTCCCCTGAGGAAAATTTGCCTGGCGAAAGGTTGCGAAACTTTGTTAGCGACGCTCTCTTTCAGTAGCGAATTGTCCTCTGCACTTGTTAATGAATTAGCGATGTACCTGGGGATTATAGTTTTGGCTAATTTTTGGTAGCGACGGCCACTTCGCCCCATTGGCTCTTTATATTACTGTATAACTATCTCTTATACATCTTTGAGTCTATTTGTACATTTATAGTTTGTCCATAGCAAATTTGTGAAATATCTAGGGACTGGCTCACTAATCTCAACTAGTCTAGACTAGCAGACTGTTTGGGATGTCAAGCTGTTATTTATATTTCCTCCAGCTTTTAATTGCCTGTGACTCACTTCTCACAGAACATGAGAAGGGTAAGTGGTTCTACAAACTGGTTTTAAGCTATTCAGTATGTAATTAATTTATTTGTATGTATGCTACAACTCATTAATAATATGCAAAAATGGGCAGCCTCTAAATATAGTCCTATGTAGAGATCCACACATTTTCTGGAACACTGAGACATCTGGGACATATTAATGTCTAGTTAATGAGCAATGTGACTTGCCACTTGACATCAGTAATGCTAAATCACAATCCACAAGACGGGACACTTTATTTTCTGTGTCATTTCTTTCAGTGGAAAAAAACCTTTTTAAATAGTTTGACCTCAGACATGCATGATATAACTCTCAAATCACAGCTCCTGCAAAGTTATGGTTATGAGGAAAAAAAAGCTAATAACAGAGGAAATTTATTAACTTGAGTTAAAAGAGTTCAGGCACTGATAAATTTAACCGTATCAAAAGGACAACTATTGGGTTTATTCATTGGCAATATGGTGAAATTTAAGTTTTTTTTAAAAAAATACTGTGAATCAAATTCGATTTTACTTCGATTTGAACGATCTAATACAGCCTATTCACCTACAAAAAAACCTTAGATTTTTTAAATAAATTTCAGTTGGTCTTTTTTTATTCGAATTTTAAAGTTATCGGAGTTCAAAAAAACTCCCATTACTTCGAAATTCAACCCTTGATAAATCTGCCCCATAAGGGCATATTTAGGGGCTGATTTATTAAGGGTCAAATTTCAAATAAAAAAAACTTGGAAATTTGAATAAAAAAAGACCAACCAAAATTTATTTTCAAAAATTAAAGTTTTTTTTCGGTGAATAGGCTTTCTTAGTTCGAATTAGAATGATACAAATCGAAGTAACACCGTATTCGTTTGAATTTTATCCAAAAAATTTTCTAAAACAAGCTTCGATTTTTCAAAGTCCACCAATTGTCTCCAAATAGGTCCTAAATAGGCTTAAACAGCAATTCGGCAGGTTTTAGATGGCGGATAGTTGAAGTTAAATTTTTAAAGAGACACATTACATTTTTTTTCAAATTCAAATCTAATTTGGACCATTAAAAAAAAGCTCGAAATTTGAATTTCTTTTAATTTGAATGTTCACTTTGACCCTTGATAAATTTACCCCTTAGAATCAAATTTAGAGTTTATGGGAGTTTATAAAAACTAAAAGGGGGGTTGCGGGTGCATTCCTAAGGCTAAATTATAATATGTTTAAGTACAATGGAAGTGCTACTGACCTGGCCAGTTAATCAATGCACATTCCCTGGTCCCCTGTCTAAGCAATTCAATAAAAATGCAAGTGCATGTATTTAAAAAAAAAAGTTTATAAAAACGCCCATAAACTCCCATAAACTCGAAATTCAAAAAAAAAACAACCAATCAAAATTTATTAATAAATTAGATTTTTTTAAATTTGGGTGAATAGGATCAACCTGCAAACTCTAATCAAATTCGAATCGAATTCAATTAGAGTTTTTTCACCCCAAAAAAATTATTTTTCCCCCCCAAAAGTCCACCAAATGACTTCAAATTGATTGTTAGAGGTTGCCCGTAGGTTAAAACACAATTTCAGCAGGTTTTAGATAGGAATAGTCGAATCTGAATTCTTAAAGGGACAGTACATGATGTATTTCGAAATTTGAATTTGGAATGGAGTTTGGACTATTCCCTAGCTGAATTACACTAAAATAAACTCAAATTTGAACTTAAAAATTCAAATTTTCAATTCGACCCTTGATAAATCTGCCTCATAATATAGTGCTGAAAGCATATATAGTGAGTAGTAACAAAGTAAATACACTATCCACTTATGGTTAAAAAAAATAAAAAATACAGGCATGTTCTGGGAGCTTTTATCTTTTTTTCAATGTCTTATATGTGTATTTTTTTTATTGTGGAAAGTCAATGTGTATTGGCTGTATAGTGAGTTTGGAAGAAACAGGAAGAGAAATGATCACTTCCATGTCCTTCATGGAGAAATAACTAAAACTAAAGTCTCTGAAGATGCTCATTGAAGGTGCAGCTATCACATATAATACTGCAAACTTAAATTTATACATAGTTCCATCAACTTAAATCCATATTTTAAATGAGATTCTCACTAGCTCATATAAAAAAAGAAAGAAAACCAAAGACACAGTCTTTCACCTTGTTCCATCGGGTTTGCCCTGCAATGTTTTATTTTTCTTCTAACAGAAAGAAATTATATCCACAGTAAACATGTATTTCAAATGTCATTTTCTATCTAATTAAATGTAATTCACTTTTGGACAGTCAGGAATAATATTAAAAGCTATTTGAATAACTGATTATTCATAAAGGGTAATGCTTGAATTTGTGAATAAATAATTGTCTGTCCTATTCACATCTGTGAACAGCCAATTCAGAGTTTTCCAAAATGAGTAGACAGAGCACTTCTTTCCGAAGCTTTGCCCTCAATGTCACCTCTATGTGTCTTCATTAGCAAGTAGCAACATCTCTCTTCATAATGCTGGTTGCAGAGTTCAGCAAGAAGCATTTAATAACATTTAACTCAAACACATTCAAGGAAATCAAGAGTGGCTGAGATGAATTAACTACCATAAAATCAACCAACATCGGAAACAAAATTCTTTTGTCTATGTGTACCTTATGTGACTCTGCAACTAAAGTATTTAACCCTGTTTTTGAGAAAAATAATTACAACTAGCATATACAGATTTTTTTCATATATTCAGGCCTATATTATGTTTTTTTTAAAGGGCCGGGCCCATAAACACAGGAGTGGATTTGACAGTAGACTATTAATCTGTGTGTATGTGACAAGATTATTTGACAGATCTCAAGGAATGTGACAATTTATTGAGAACGTGTTGTTATGAATAATGCTGCAGTTGTACTGCTATTTGTAATGAGCAGAGACTTAGGGGCAGATTTATCAAGGGTCCAATTTCGAAGTGACAAATACTTCAAAATTTGACCCTCGAATTGAAATACTTCGACTTCGAATATCAAAGTCGAAGTATTTTTCACCAAATTTGGCCATCGTACGATCGAAGTAAAATCGATCGAACGATTAAATGATTTTAGCGTACGATTGAACGATTTTACTTCAATGTGTAAAGACTTAGAACATAGCATTTTGGCAGGTTTAATTTGGCGAAGTATTGAAGTCGAAGTAATTTTAAAGAGACAGTACTTTGATTATCGAATGGTCGAATATTCGAACGATTTCACTTTGAATCGAAGTCGAAGTCGTAGTAGCCTATTCGATGGTCGAAGTATCCAAAACATTACTTTGAAATTCAAAGTTTTTTAACTTTAAAAAATTAACTCGAACCTTAGTAAATCTGCCCCTTACAGTAGCAATAAGGGAAGCAAATAGTGACAAGCAAAACTCCCCTGTTTCACTTTGCTGAAAAACTTGTGCAATGGCGAAATTTCACTAAACGCATTGTCAGTCAATGGGCCTTCTGTCTTGCCCCAAATACAGTGGAGTTTATTCTTGTGTCAAATTCAACGGAGTAAATGGGCAGTTTCTCTGCATTTTTTTTCTTGCTCCAGGTGCATTTGAGTTAATAGCCATTTTTTTTCATGCACAAAAAAACATTTTTTTTTCGCTGCAGATCTGTATCAGGGAAACAATGTATGCATAAATGGACATAAAATGAGTCAGACTCCCTCACTGAAACAGAAGGTTCCCATTGGTATTTGTTTCACTTCACCTTTTTCCAGATAACAGATCCCATACCTGTATTATAAAAACACCTCTCTATGGATATGCCTTGTTAAATAAGAAAATATTTGCCATAATACACTTTTGCCTACAGTGATATAATTAATCAGCAGACCTCATGAACCAAGACTTGGATGTCATGATCGGCTCCCTAAATCCAGAACAAGTGGTAGGCTCCCTGGTGACGGCTCTGCTTCCACCTGTAGCAGCCACCTTTGGCCTCAGGAGGAGCCCTCAGCTACTCAGATGCCGCCAGGTCTTAATAAGAGAGGAGCCAAGCAAGAGTTCTGGACAGGCAAAGGGGCATGGTCGTTACCAAGGTTTTGGATAGAAGGCACCAGTTCAGGGAATAGACGAAAAGCTTTGTCGGTACAAGCAGAGTTCAAGCAGGGTCAGACAGGCAGTGGTCGGTTCAGGAGGAGTTCAAGTAAGGTCAATCAGGCCGGGGTCTGTACAGGCAGCATTCAAGAATAGTCGGGCAGGCAAGGATCAATACCAGTAGAATTCAGAATAGTCAGGCAGGCAGGCAGGCAAGGGTCAGGATTGGCAGAGTTCAGAGAAGTCAGGCAAACAAGGATCAAAACAGGAATTAAACAAGCCAAGTATCTCACCCAAGATACTAACAAGTTAGACCTAACAACAGGTTATGGGCTCAAAGCATTTCGTGCCATTCTACATGATGACGTCACACGCCCTAGTGAATCACCGACATCTGGAAGAGGAAGCAGCACGCGGCAGGCGTCCCCACCAGCCCACTAGACCACCAGGATGAGTGTTTAATTTGTTAATAATGACAACATTTACGTTAATAGTTTCCAAATACGTTTCAGAAGGGACTGCAAATATATACCATACCCAGTTTACTTGTCTTGACAGCAACTGAGATCCAGCCTAGTTTTAATGTAACGACACATAGGGAAATTAAACGCCCTGTTCTGCCATAGCAGCATCTCTTAAAGTGCAGATCTGCTAACATCCAGCCTTATAAATTGTTTGTATTTCATTTCAGCAAAATGTTTGCTGTTACAAAAATCCTTTAAATCTTCTATAGAATTTATCCAAGTGAGGGATTAGACTTGTGACTTAAAATTCTAATTATGAATAGGATGTAATTTCCCAACATTACAAAACCAATCCAGGAGTTTGCAAAATCTCTAGTAAAACTGAAGTTCAAATTTTCACTAGTGAACTAAAAGAATTCCAGGCAGTTGAATTGTATCACAGTTACTAAATAAGTTGTCAAAATTGACACTTTAACATAGATTAATTCATGAGAATATGTTGGATTGCAATGCCATTTTTTTTCTATAGGCATTGGAGCTCAGGGGCTGAGCTCTAAAACTCAGCAAAATAACTTATCCCTGAAATGTAGCAAATGTTTGTGTTAAAATACAGGTATGGGATCCGTTATCTGGAAACCCTTTATCCAGAAAGCTCTGAATTAAGGGAAGGTTGTCTTCCATAGACCAGATTTTCGCCAAATAATCCAAATTTTTTAAACGATTTCCTTTTTCTCTGTAATAATAAAACATTACCAAACTAAGATATGGCTAATCCTTATTTGAAGCAGAACCAGCCTATTGTGTTGAGTCGATGTTTACATGATTTTCTAGTAGACTTAAGGCATAAAAATCTAAATTACGGAAAGATCTGTCTTTTGGAAAACCCCAGGTCCCGAGGATTCTGGATAACATATCTGTATATGAAATATAAATTAATGGGGGGGGGGAGAGTAACAAAAAGCTCTCTTCTTTTTCCAGCAAGGGAAGGAACTCAGTAAAGCTAAAAAAAAATGGTTTTGTTTCAAAAAAGTTTCTTTTTTGGGTTTTTTTGTTGTTGTGGTAACCATAACATCAAGTATAGATTCAGAAGAAAAATACTTCTAATAAGAATGACCTGACTAAGGGACATCCTCTTATATTTAGGCAGCATTTGTGGCTTGTCATCTCAATTGACATTGACAGACCAATCAACCTTCAGCTCTGTGGTTTCTGATGTCGCCAGAAATCTTCATTGAAACTCATTGCTGTATCTATTACAGTACACAGTATAACACAGAACATCCAGGCGCCAATTGTGTCACCAATTCTAAAGAGCAAAGTGTAACAAATAAATCATTATCAGGAATATAAAGTGTAGGACTTCGTTCCAAGCTAAAGGTGAGAGTGTTATCTTCGAGTAACTAACCCGCTACTGGAAACTTTTGTCAGAGAAAAAGTTAAAAAATATGTTTTCCAAAGAAGAATAAAACGGGCATCATTGTTATAAAGTAGTTAGCATTGCTACCTTGCAGTGCTGGAGTTCAAGGTTTGATTCAAGCCAGGGAACTACAAGTATCTGCAAGGGATTTGTCATTTCTTTGTGTGCATTCTTGGATTTACTATGGGTACTCCAGTTTTCTTTCACACTAAAAACATACAGACAGGTTGATTGGTACCGGATAAAATGGACCCTACTGTGTGTGAATATGATAGGGACCTAAGACTTTAAGATCCACTTACATTACAATATTTTAACTCCCATTTTTTATGTCTTTAATCAATTACAAACTCTGCCCTTCTACATTATGAATTGCTTTATTTTTGCACACCTTATAAACCACTGAAGCATTTTTTCATTATCTCTGACATAGTCCAATTTCTCCTTCATATTGCTAAGATAAAATTGTATTAACCTTTATGTGTATTCACTACATAGATTCAAAATAAGCTAATAAAATCATCTCAATGTCTCTTGTACAAATGCTGTTGAATGTCGTTGTACAAATTAGGGTCAATTCTGACCAACAAATTAGTGATGGGAGAATTTATTCGCTAGGCATGAATTTGCGGTGAATTTCCGCATTTCGCCGCCAGCGAATAAACTCGCGAATTTGCTGCGAAAATTAACAGACACCCATTGACTTTAATGGGTGCAGGCATCAACTTTGATGCCGGCGCCCCATTTTTGATGCCGGTGAATTGTCGCTTGCATCAAAATTTGCGTTTCTTCAAAAAGTATGAATAAATGCCATTTTCTATGCTGAAATCCAGCTGTTTAACAGTTCTTCTCTTTCTGCATCATTTGAAATCCTTGCAGGGAAGGAGGGACTAAAACACCAATGTTACAAATTGTAACTTCTCCACAGCTTACAGACAGCATGCAGGAACTACATAACCCATAATGCATTGCTATAACAATCTGTTTACCTCGGATCCCGGAGGAAGGCAGCTGATCCAGGAGAACTGATGGTAACAGGATCCTCTCTACGGCTCCGGTATTCACCGACGCCCTTTTGGGGCCCCGGGCTTTCTGCTGCGGAGGTGGTAGAGAAGCCAGGCGAGTTACCAGGAGCGAAGTAACAAGGGATCAGGCAAGGCATAGTCAAGTGCAGGCAAAGGTAGTTTCCAGAAGACGGGTTTCAAAGAAGCGAAGTACCAAGGGGTCAGGCTAAGGCGTAGTTAAATGCAGGCAGAGGTCGAATTCAGGCAGGGAAGGTTCGGAGGTCAGGAAAACAGGCAGAGGGTCAAAACCAGGAAACTTGAACAACCAGGGCTTTAGCAGGAACAGTAGGAACTGAAGCCAGCTTGGGCAATGTGAGGAGGAAGAGGAAGGTATTTAAGGGAACAGGAACCAATCAGGAGCAGGCTGAGGAAGACAGACACATCAGGGACCAATAGGTATTTTAAGGGAACAGGAACCAATCAGGAGCAGGCTGAGGAAGACAGACACATCAGGGACCAATAGGCGCCTAAATTAGAGGTCATTGCTCCTAAGTATGTGAGCGTCCATTCCTGCGCAGGCGTCCGATTTGACGTGCGCGGGCGCCTCGATGCCGGTGCCCAAGTTGGCGCATGCCTGCGCTTATGTGCCGGCGCTCAAAACCAGCGGCGGGTGTTACAATTGCACTGTGATGCTTTTAAGTGTGCAGGGAATTATGGGGTTTGAAAGATTTGGAGAAAAGCAGCTTTTTCTTTGTCTGTATTAGGGATAATTGGGTCCAATATCTGGACCCTAAGCAAGTGCAAAATGATATAACCCACAAACACAATGAAATCAATTGCTCTATTAACAAGTAACATGAGACATGCACATTAAGATACTAGAAGTATCCCCTTCTCTATATAACTGGGAGAAATATAAATACAGACATTTAAAGACAGCGCTTCAGGAAGATGTCTTTCAGTGTGTCCTTGATAATGAATTCAGATTGTCATCACCCACAAAATAAAACAGAACCTAAAAAAAGACATGTGTTTATATCCTTCTAAATGTACATTGAAAAACATTTTATTTTACATTGCATATAAAGTAAACTTAAGGGTTGCACAGAAAAGAAAGTATTTCAGAAGATCATTCTTTAGTAAATCCATAACAACTGAACAGTATTTCAATTTTAGGACATGGACATAGAAATCATAATGTAAAATAAGCAAAATTACTTCAAGATTTATATGCGATGAATATTTTTTCTCCTGTAGAAAATCAGACAAAGTTGGGCAATAAAAATAATGACATGATTGAAATAACTGCATGTTTTAGGAGAAATGTGTTACATAAAACAAAAGTGAGGTTGTGCTGGGAAAAATGTGCTAAATGTGCACAGTTTGACCTAAGACAAGGGAAGGAGGCTGACAAGGATAAGATGGATGGGGTCTGATGGATTACCAGGTGTGATGTATTACAAAAGAATCAGGAAGAATAACAAATATATTAGATGAGAGAGTGCGTGAGGACATAAAAGGGAGGCCAGCCCTCTGCCAGCATTTCTGTGGGACTTTTCACCAAATGCATTTATTTTTGCACTGTCAGATAATGCCTGCGCCAAGTAAAACAGCTTTATTTTGTATCCAATCAAGCAATGAAAGTCATTTCAGCAAGTGTGCAAAGCACATTCGTTTCATATACATTAATCAGAATATACAGCTTTTCTGGCATGGCCCCATAAAGGTCAAATGTTGCTAAAAGAAAAGTAATATTTGTTAGAATATCTTTTTCACAAGTTGACAGGATTAAAATAAACTCCAATGCTATGTGTTATGAAATCACGGGTACAGGTTTCATCACCACTAGGATAAATTATAAATTAGCCTGCCTTCCTTTCCTTTATTCCTTCTGTTTCTTGCTTTTCCTTCCTTTATTTCTTTCTTCCTTCCATGATGAGAGCTAAATGATACCATCATTTCTAGAGAGTTGGTCATCCATGTATCAAACACTTAACCTTGTCAGTGGGTATGGTTCAGCTCATAAGCAGATGGTAGATGTGACCTTACAGTACAGAAAGCTGACCTTTTCTACTCCACTGAGTGCTGTTTTTGCCATATGGCAAGATAAAATTTAAGAAAAATTAAATTCGCGCCTGCCGAATAAATTCATCCATCACTAGGTATGTACTTTATTTACATAATAGATAATATGCAGATGTATTATCAAATTGGTCTTTAATGTTACCATTGAAATAATAATTGAGAGAGCTTGTTATATGTTTTTTATATACATTTTTAAAGATCTGTATATGTCTATAAAACAAATCATTTTCCTGGAGGTTTTAGAGATGGCGATCCCTAAAAAATTTTTTTTACAGGTTGACCAGTACATGTCAGCTGTTGTTGCATCAGACTAGTTGAAACATCCTTTAGAAATATATAAATACATACCAGGTAGAGGTTAAAGCAGTGTAGAATACACTAAACTTCATTTAAAGTAAAAACCAGAGTTGATAATAGAAATTCAGTATGTGTCAAAATGTATATTTGTGAAAAATAAAACGGCAAGCACGGAGGAAAGCTTAAAAGTCACTTGATACTAGTGACAGCTTTTCAAAATACATTAAAGGGATACTGTCATGGGAAAAAAACATTTTCAAAATGAATCAATTGATAGTGCTGCTCCAGCAGAATTCTGCACTGAAATCCATTTCTCAAAAGAGCAAACAGATTTTTTTATGTTCAATTTTGAAATCTGACATGGGGCTAGACATATTGTCAATTTCCCAGCTGCCCCAAGTCATGTGACTTGTGCTCTGATAAACTTCAATCACTCTTTACTGCTGTACTACAAATTGGAGTGATATCAACCCCTCCCTTTCCCCCCCCAGCAGCCAAACAAAAGAACAATGGGAAGGTAACCAGATAGCAGCTCCCTAACACAAGATAACAGCTGCCTGGTAGATCTAAGAACAACACTCAATAGTAAAAACACATGTCTCACTGAGACACATTCAGTTACATTGAGAATGAAAAACAGCAGCCTGCCAGAAAGCATTTCTCTCCTAAAGTGCCGGCACATGTCACATGACATGGGGCAGCTGGGAAATTGACAAAATGTCTAGCCCCATGTCAGATTTCAAAATTGAATATAAAAAAATCTGTTTGCTCTTTTGAAAAATGGATTTCAGTGCAGAATTCTGCTGGAGAAGCACTATTAACTGATGCGTTTTGAAAAAAACATGTTTTCCGATGACAGGATCCCTTTAATTACCAGTACAATGACTTTCTTCTTCTATTTTGTTCAGGGTACTCTTTATTAACCTCCGGTGCCTGGTGTTTTTCATATTAATAGGAATGCTGAATGCATAAATAAATATCATTTGAAAGGAAACCTGATTCACTAACCCCTTCAAAATTGTTTGCTCATTACTGCCTTTTGGAACATGTGTTATTCTGATTAAAGAAATATATATTATTCTTTTTCGGACACAAAATGTATGTCAAGATCATGCTGGGGAGATCATGTTTGGATTTTGGATGAGGAGGAACGCAAACTGATATCGTTCTCACCGTAAAATGTTAGCAGTACGGATGTGATTAATTTGTTGGTTAGAAACCAGAGAAATGATATAATGTTTTTTTTTTCTCCCAGATATGATGTAATGTGAATCTATCCAAAAAAGATCAAGCAATCTGCTATGAATGAGAGAACTTGTACCGTTTACATGGGCATTGCACATCTTAGTGACAGAATTATTTATCACTGATAATTGACCCTGCGTCAAGGAACATTGTACTAATCCAGTTCTGTAATGTGAATAAGAATGAGAATGTGATCATGTTCGCAATGACTTTTAAATAAAAAGTGTTTTTAGGAGATGCAGAAATCTCTGTGTACGGAATGAAGTAATAAAACAGCGGTGTAATTTTTCCCATTGCCTACAGGAAAAAGCAGGAAGCAATGGGCTCTGATTAACTACTTCAGCTTGCTGCTGAGCCTGGGTACTAAGGAAACAATTAGCACTTGGATAGATATTGATGGTATCTACTAGTATGCAGCGTTCATTACAAGAGAAATACATGCTCATTTTTGTAACACCTAAACCCAGGAATAGCCTGAGCCTCTGAGCTTCTACCAAATATCCCAGCACCATTTTACATCTTTTGCCTGTAGCAGCAAAAGAGTCCTCGGATTGTCGTGCCTTCATTAACCAGTTTCTATGTACATTTTACATTGATACAGCAAATGCATTGCTGTTTTAGAGCCTTTTAACTGATTCGATGTAAAAATCCTTTTTGCCTTTATTCTGAGAATTAGAATCAAGAATATTACAGTTAGGGGGTTATTAACTATAACCCAAATTTTTCTCTTTCATTAAAACAACTTCAACCAAACTCTCATCCACAATTTTACCTTATTTATCAATAAAACAATTAGAAAATATTGGTGCAGTAAAATCTTGTTAAAATCGTGAAAAAATGTGAAACATATATTTTTTTCAGATTATTGCCTAAAAAACACAAATTTATTGAATTATCGTACGAAACTCAGCGCAGATCATGATATCTTCCAACTGTAAAAGGGACATCTGCCATTGATTCAATATAACCTTGGCAGTACTGATGCGCGAAATTTTTCACCATATTTTGCTGTGAATTTGCAAAGGCATTGAAGTCAATGGGCATCAAAAAAAATTATAACGCCCAAATTGTTTTTACGCGTGCAACAATTTTTATGCAAATGCATTAAATCCGATGGGTGTTTTTTTTATGAAGACTTTTTTGTCTCAGCAACAATTTTGCCTTGGTGACTTTTTTTGTCTAACAACTTTCTTGTCCAAATGCATTAAAGTCAAAGGGAGTTTTTTCTTGCGGCAAAATTGTCCTTGGAAAATTTTTGCTTCAGTTTCACAAAAAAATTGCAGATGGTGAAGTGTAGAATTTTGCCGTGAATCCATGCCTGGCAAAGAAATGTGCTTATCACCACTTATCACTGAAAGGTTTATCAATTTTCTAAGTATAATTATGGCTAAAGCCAAGTGTCATTCTAAAAATATAAGAAAATTATTGTTACTGTAGGAGAAAAGTGTTCCTGCACATAAACAATGAAGTCTGTGAAGTTTTTCTAAAAAGAGCTAAAGAAAACACAGCGATATTACATTTCTTGCTGGAAATGACAAGTCAAGTTAATAAATAGTAACCTCAAAAGTCTGCAATACTTTGCCTCCAGGGAGAGAAGGAATGAGCAGAAAGAAACATTTTGCTGCTTGAGGAGTGGGAACGAGAGCAGAAATGTCCTTTCTGCGGTAATTTAATTTCATATAGATGTTTCTGACAGAGCTTTTAAGTTTTGGTTTGACCACATTGTAGAATGTTATGCACTGTATTTTTCATCCATCATGTTTCAAGAGATTCTAAAACTATACAAGGCTGTCTAGGAATTAACCTCTTACTATCCTTGAGCAGGTTAACCAACTAATGTAAGAATCATGACTTTTTAAATTCATTTTCAGTTAAAAAGTATACAAAAGCTTTTTAGAATGCATGCCACTCTTTGAAAATAAACAGATCCAGAAATTACAATAAAGTATTCATACTGAATATTTTTGGAAATGTTGATTTTCTTCCAAGGACATCAAGACCATGGCCAACATGGAACAAACTCGGCTGGGGGAGGCAAGCTGCATTTTTAACAATAGCTGATGAGAGACATGGTTTTACTTATGGCATATATTGGTAGGTAGTTTAAGAGATGTAAGGTAACAAGGGAAACTTGTAATCACAAATATTTTTAAAACCAATAAGCAGGAGGTTCAATGAGGCTGTGACCACAAAGCATTGTCATTAATAAGACATTATCTTAATTATATTGATTATGGGTTGATTGCTGAGGACCTTTTGTATTTGTGAGTTTGAGAGCTGTATGTAATATTATAACTTTATAGTCAATGGTCGAATTATACCTTTTAGGGAACATACCGACATTGCAGGGAATAGGAGTTTTGTATTTACTGTGACTAGCACAGCTTCTATCACACAAGTTCCAATGGTAATATAATCAAAATAGTACAATGATTACAAGACAGCTTGGTCTCCTCCCTCTGCCTACCTTACAGGTCAGGTGGCTCGGTGGCTCACAGGTATCTGGTACAGGAGACAATATTATGGGTACCTTCTATGTGCTCACATGACCTATCTAGTCCTACTTTATATTCCTATATACTAGGTACCACAGAGGAGAACCTGCTATGGAACCTCCTCAAGGAGATTCCCTACCTAGCATCTGTTGACTATAACAATTCACAATTTTAACAAAATGTCATCCTTAGGATATTGGGTCCTGAGAAAGGCATTGTTAAATACCATCACCACCCCATTAAATCAACAGGAAGAGCACAAGCACTGTAATTTGGAATGTTGGTGTATTTTATCCCTTTAATATACAGTGTCTAGTGATGGGCAAATTTGCGACGTTTCGCTTCGCCGGAAAATTCGCTAATTTTGGCCAAAATTCGCAAAAAAAAATTTCCGACGCCGGCAAATTTTTTCGGGCAAATTTTCGCGGGCGTTTCGCAAATTTATGCGCTGGAGGCAAATTGCGCTAATTCGCCACAAATTGACGCCTGGCAAATAAATTCGCCCCATCACTAACAGTGTCCCATTTGTGAGGCTTTTGTTGAGAAATGGGATCCTAAACCACAGTTATATAAAATGATATTGTATATGCATTTGTAGCATTCATTTAACAAAATAAAAATGTTCCCATTTTCTGATAACTGTAACCTCATTTTAACAATATGTGACACTCTGGATTTATTTAAAGATAAAGCTTTCTTTTTAAAATATTTGATAGGAATTTGAAAGAAGAACTGAAATCTTTTCAATAATATGTTCTTTTCAATGACCAGTATATAAGTATGGCTTATGATGCATAGACCACAAATAGAAAGGGAATAATAGTTATTTTCTAAAAAAAAAAAAGTTAAGGAGTAAAAGTAATAGTTGAAAACATATATAAATTCAGTCACCTTTTTATTTTTAAATATTTATTTTTCAAATAAAATAAGTGTATTGTAAATCTAGTAGCAATTGCTTTATTAGGAAGAGAGAAATTCCAAGTCTGTGGACTACATTTTGTTAATCTCAGGCTCCCTCAATACTACTGAATATTAATAATACAGGTATGGGACCTGTTATTCAGAATGCTCGGGACCTGGGTTTTCTGGATAACGGATCTTTAATTTGGGTCTTAATTTGGGTCTTAATGCCTTAAGTCTACTAGAAATTCATTTAAACATTAATGGGCTGATTCATTAAGGGTCGAATATCGAGGGTCAATTAACCCTCGATATTCGACTAGGAATTGAAATCCTTCGACTTCGAATATCGAAGTCGAAGGATTTAGCACAAATTCTGCGATCGTACGATCGAAGGATTATTCCTTCGATCGAACAATTAAATCCTTCGAATCGAACGATTCAAAGGATTTTAATCCAACGATCGAAGGAATATCCTTCGATCAAAAAAACTTAGGAAAGCCTATGGGGACCTTCCCCATAGGCTAACATTGACTTCGGTAGCTTTTAGCTGCCGAACTAGGGGGTCGAAGTTTTTTTTAAAGAGACAGTACTTCAACTATCGAATGGTCGAATAGTCGAACGATTTTTACTTCGAATCCTTCGATTCGAAGTCGTAGTCGAAGGTCGAAGTAGCCCATTCGATGGTCGAAGTAGCCCAAAAAATACTTCGAAATTCGACGTTTTTTTTACTTCGAATCCTTCACTCGAATTTAGTGAATCGGCCCCTAAATAAACCCAATAGGCTGGTTTTGCTTCCAATAAGGATTAATTATATCTTAGTTGGGATCAAGTACAAGCTACTGTTTTATTATTAAAGAGAAAAAGGAAATCATTTTTAAAAATTTGGATTATTTGGATAAAATGGAGTCTATGGGAGACAGCCATTCCGTAATTCTGAGCTTTCTGGATATTGGGTTTCTGGATAAGGGATCCTATACCTGTATTGAAAAGCAATTCCATTTTTGTAGTGGGATAGAGAATGTCTACTTTTACTTACTTACTTTTTACAACACATATGCTGATGTATTACCATCTAGATTTCAACTAGCCACTTGAACTTCTGCAAAACCGAATGGGTTTGGTCTCCACTTTACTTACTAGGTGCAGGAGTATAAAATGTCTCAAACTAAATTTAAAGATTGCCAATTGCAGAGGGGATAGGGTGTTCAATTCAATGGTCACATTTCATTGTGTCAGTTCACTTAGAACAACCGACAAGTCATTAATATTATTTTAAGAAATGACTAAACTGTCTGGTACTGCAGGTACAAATGTAGAAGCAGCTGTTCAATCATTTGGGAGTTTGAAGAGAATCCACAGCTTAAAAATATAACTTTCATGTTTTTAAGAAAAATGGCGAATACTGACAAAAACACCATTGGTAAATCTATTAAAAACTCATTGCTGACCTATTTATCATAGTTTTATAGTTGTGAAGTGCTTAAGAGATCAGTTGTGTTTATTGAGTAAAAGTGAAAATGATATTATCATATGGCAATATCAAACTTTGGCACAGAATTGGATAGTGTAAAAATGCTGCCTTTTTCTTTTAATATATAGAGTGAAATATTCCAGTCACTGACAGGTTTCAGTAATTGCATACTCCTTTGGTTTCTTTTTTTTTTTTTAAACCAACAATAATTTAAAAATCTGCATTTTGGAGAAATGAAAATACCTTCTCACCTATACAATGCCAAGCCTAATTGGAAACATATCTTCCAAAATGAAGAATATTATCTTTCTGTGCAAACATTTATTGTTATTAAATTAAATGTAAGGGGAAATTTATTAAAGGTCAAATTTTTCTGGTCAGGCTTTTTGTTGCAAAAAAATCAGAAAAAGTCACAGAAAAGTCTGACTTTTTCGTGATTTATTATGCGCCAAAACTACAACAAATCCAAATCATAAAATACTTCAGTTAAAGACACATAGAAGCCAATGGCAGATGTCCCCTTTACAATTGGAAGATATTTCTTGCCTTCATGATCTTTGAGGGCTCCGGCCATTTTGACGCTGGTTTTTGTGCAACTACCTGGATAAAAAAGTTGTGGTCTTTGAGCAACTAATTTATAAAAGTCATACAATTGAATTGTAACTGATTTTTGCCCCACATACTTTTTTCTTTCCGGTTTTTTAGTAAATTACGGGCATTCATGTTGGTAATTTTTTTCCCAATGATAATGGAAAAAAGAGTTTTCATAAAAACCCCCATGGGGTGAATTATCAAGGTTCAAATTTGTATTTTTGCCATGATTCAAATTTTTTTTCACAAAAACTCACAAATTCAAATTATATTTTTGAAAACTTGAATTTCTGATATTTATTAAGCAAAAAAACCTCGAAAACTCAAATGCAAAAAAAACTGGCATCTTAATGCTGGCAAGTTCATGTAGAAGTCAATGGGCTATGTCTTACCAAAAGGCAAGCCATTTTTTAAATTCAAATTTTTACGTTTGTAAACTCACAAATTAGAGGTTTTTTAAGCCTATAAACTTGAAAAATTTGAGGAGTTTTTTACATTTGGATTTTTTCATAAATAAGCAAACATTCACTTAATTTGATCTTGCCCACTCCCACACCTTGTGTATTACTCCCTTCCCTTTAGAGTGTATTCCTATGCATAGGGCCTTCCTCACCTTTTTGTACCTGTATTGATAGTGATGTATGTAACTCCATATGTTCTATGTATGTAATTCATGTGATTTAGTTGAATAATCACATTTACTTTACAGTGCTACGCAATATGTTGGTGCTATATAAATACATATTAATAATAATAATAATAATTCAAGTTGTAAGTTTATTTTAAGTATAAAAAAAACTCTAAACTTCACATTTATGCTGCCAGTCATATTGAAGCTGCAGTAGTCCTACTATGGGTACTTTTAAGTCCAAATAGCCTATAGGGAACAATTGACTTTGTCTTCTTGCAGGTAGCTTACATTATATGGACTAAGGGTTTTTTATTCCTGTACTTTTATAAATGTAGGGAGAAGAAATTCGCTCTGTTCAACAGCCTTGGTCCATCGATGCATATTCTTAGCAAATGTCAGCACAGAGAACGCAAAGCAGAACAGGCTTTTTCTGCATTTCTGTGTAGACAAAGAAATAATCTAGTATTCCATTGGTTTAAGCCTATACTTACACATCACATATAGCAACGACCTAGTAATAAATATGTACAATGTGCAGAATTTCACCATGTTTTCTGAGAAACAGAGAGTGTTAATCATAGCTGTCCTACAAGCATCCTATAATTAAAGCACTAAATCCATGTATGTGGTGAAGAGCCCCTGCTTCTTCTGTGTGTTACAGTACTTTAAGTGGTATTAGGGATTGTTTTGGTAACTGGGTCCCCTAAACTTTTCCTACATTTTCCTAACAAACGTATCCATTCAAAGCAAATTCGCTTCTGATCTATATATTGCTAACCTGAGTAATACTGATAATACGAGCGAGTACCACTTCCAACTCAGATGAGCTGTCCTTGTATGGTATATTTAACTTTACTACTGCCACTCCACTCCTGGTCTCAAAGGTACCAAGAATACCGAGTAAAGATCAGAGGACTTATTCAGAGTACTTTCTAAGTAACAGTGCATGATTTGCCTTTAAAAATAATTATTACAAAAAACGAGGTGTTAGTATCACACTTTGGCCAAATTATGTAAGGTCACATGCCACATCACGGCTCCTCGTTGTATGTGAGGCCAACACTATCTGTGAGCATTCTTAGTTTGTAGTGCGTTTAAAATCAAGTCCCCCAGCAAACAGTGTGACGAGCAGTAAGACCATGGTGTACTTACCCTATAAATAATAAATAAAGGGTGGATGGCAGCTGTACGCAATAATTAGCTACCATGTGTACACAAAACACAGAAAAAAATAACAAGTGATCAGTCTATAGCAAGTGATCAGTCTTACCCACACTGTGGCGTTAACCAGCTGCTAGAAGCACCCTTGTGCCAGTGCTCAGTCTAAACCACATTCTGGAGTTAACCAGCTGGATAGTTCATAAGGAAAAGGGACATTTTTCTAGTTGTATAACTTTTGTCACTGACACCACTGACATACTGACACCACTTAGACCATAAGACTATGGGGTATATTTATCAAAAAGTGAAGTTAGAGATCACCACAGTCTGCCACTCTGCATTCAATGCTATGGGATTTTGAAAGGCGTATTAATCAAAGGATGAACTTTCACTTTCACCCATTGATAAATACTCTTTTAAAAATCCAATAGAAATTAATGGAGAGTGGCTGAATTTCACTCTAGAAGACTGTGGCGATCTCTAACTTCACTTTTTGATAAATATACCCCTTTATATACTGTTGCATATATTAATGTGTTATGAATATATTACTGAAATAATTTGTTACTATTTGATGTATATTGGCATACAGTACATGCTAATGAACTAGATTCACCATGGTTAATAAGCAGCAAATCATTTTATGTATTTTTGTATTAGAATGCCAAATTGTATTATTTCAGCATTCATTTTCTTCTCTGTGGATGATGATGGTTGAGTACTTTCTCTGTGTTTTCTGCTGTCTCGATATTCTTGATTTCATTTTCATTACTAAATAATATTGGTTCTCTGTCCTTTTTTTCCAAAAATAAAGTTAATTACCTGGTTATATTTAGACCCCTAGCCACTACCAATCTAGGTTGTAGATTCCAGTGAGAAAACATAAACACTGACAACATACCTGTGAGTGGTCGACTAGGGCTGTCAAGCTTATAGTTTTCCACTACTGAGCTCACATATGGTTATTTTGAGGCACTGTAAAAAAAATGTGTTTTTATTCCTAGAGCCCAACAAGTGCTTCCGGATGAATTTAATTATATATGGGGTTTTAAAAACCACATAGGAATTTTATTTTTCCTGGCTGACCATTCAAAGGTGGACTGTTATGAAAGAATTGTAATAACCCTTGTTTCTCCAAGGTGTACTTCTGTTGGCTCCTGTAAAGATGTCAAGCAACCAGGGATGAATCTAACATTACCAATAACACAAATCACTAGCTGCTGTTCAGCTAGGGAAAATTGATCTACCCACTGTGTTTCTGGAAATGAATCTTTTCTCCAATTTCAAAGACTTGAACCTTCATCATTAGGTCACGTGTACTCCTATAGTTTGCACAGGATAGGGTGCCTTGAAATAGCCTTCAGTGCAATGTCACAGCTTTGTGGTAACATGTGGCTCATATTTATTCGTTAACAATAATGTTGGAATAATACATTTAATAACAACATGGAGATAGTCCAGATTTCAGTGGGATTACTCTTATGACAGGCTTTTAAGTACAAAATAGAGCTGGATTATCAACAAGGCAGCAATATATCCCTAAAGGTTTAACCAACTCTAATGAGAAACTGCTCTACCATTATACATATACAGCATTGTGTTACAGGTTCTTCAGTGGGAGATATAAATCTAAAATCTTTGGATCATCACCAAGAGGGAGAGAATCTGAGGCCAAAGTAGAGAATAAAGTCTGGTTTTCAGGAAACTGTATGAGAAATGTCTGGCTTTGTAACATCAGAGATTCCTTCAAGTTCATGTCCTGTGTTTCAGGATAGGAGACCAAAAATTATGTAGACAAATAAGAATGTGTGGGTAAACTATACTATTAATAATTCAATATGAAGCCATATTAAATGTTGAACAAATGCTATTTTTCCCTAAAGAACCTCCCACGATGTCAAAACTTCACCCCAATCTTTTTTGTCCGCAGCTGCAATGTAACAGTAGCAGACGAGTCATTAATGCTGTCAAATAAAATACTCAAATTGTCTAGTATGAATGAAGGATCAAATATGAAAGCAGATGTTCAGTTATTTAAACTGTATTTCCCAGAGAATTCACAGCTTATAAAACTTGCCATTTTTTCTATTAAGCCTCTAATTCCTGGATAGGTCTAATACAAGATTATGTTGTGATAATTTCATTGCTTACATAATGGACAAAATATTTGAGGCATTACCAAATCAATCAGAATTAAGTATTTAGGGGCGTATTTAATAAAACTAAATTTTTTCTCATCATATTAAAAATAAAAATTTGACCTAACTCCTAACCATGATTTGGCTTAATTTTCTAAAAAAATCCAAATGAAAAATCGTATGTGTGGGAAAAGCAAGGGTGCTTCGCCAATGAGGCGATTTGAGGCTGTCGCCTCAGGCGACATTGACGTCTGATAAACTCAGACCAAAAGTAAAACCAAAGTCAAACAGCCCAAAATCCTTAAACGTCATGAAGGCAGAAAAACATCTTTAAATTGTAAAAGGGGACATCTGCCACTGACTTTAGCAGGTTTTAGCTCAAGTATTTTCAGATTTGTATTGTTAGCAGCTTTGTAGCATAATATTTAAATTTGTAGCATAAATTGAAAATTGAAAAGTTTTGCCCCTTAAAAATTTGACCAGAAATTTTTGAGGCTTAATAAGTAGACTTTTAAAAATATTTATATAATTTTTATATATAATATTTATTTAATAATTTAATTCAGGAATTATATTAAGAAACTGAAAAGCTAATTTTGTAAGAATTGTCATAATTGTTCATTATTAATAATTGCGCAAACTTCATGTAAGCATTTCCCTTCATGTTAAAGTTTGTGAAACCATGGATATTTTGCATGAAATTTCACCAAAATACGTTACAATTAGGCTCTGCATATATATATTGTACTACCTTATTACAGAAGCTCAGTTCTTTTATGCTAGAACATAAAGGGCTTGAATGTTGCCAATTTCTTTCAAACTGGACAGCCCCTTAGACTAGACAGGGAAAAGGCTGGGGAGTACTCCAATCCCACTGGTTGATATGGAACACAAGGGATGGATAATAATTAATTTTTTTTCCACAAAACACACTGTTCGATCTAATTCTACCATGGATTTGCAAAAATTCTCGCTGCTAGAGAAATTGCAAATTTTGCCATGAACTGTACTGGACAGATACATTTACTCATCCCTAGCTTTTACATTTTATATAATGCAACAAAACTTTCCAGAATTTCAGGGTAATTGTACCAATTGCAACCTGGTGCAATATTGCACCAGATACTATGAGGAAACTGCAGCCAAATAGAGAATGCAAGAGTGGGGCAGATACATTGAAGGTAAATGGGTGTGCACTTCAATCTTCTGTGGTTTTGTGCATGTTAGTTAAAATAATATCAAACATCTATTGGTGCAACATGAAAAGGGGTCCCATGCACTCACTGCTTGGTAAAGTCAAGTGCTAGGTACATGTATCTCCTCCTGTAAATGCCAAATGGGTGCATGGCATTAATATAGAAGAGCACTTATGTATGTAGGTTTAAGGAGTATTTTTATGTATCATTTTTTACATTTTGAATAAAAATGATAAATCACTTTATGATTACATTATTTATGTGTACTGAAATCCAAAAAGTAGGAAGAGAGATATTTGACCTCATTTAGGGTTATTTACAAGCACCAGTATAGTGTTTAAAGTGTCATTTTAACTACAAATCGTCATGTTTTATGATAAACCAATCCCTACATTTCAGGGTTATGTTTAATTCTGATAGCATCAATCTCCGATGACAGCAAAGTTGCTTGGTAAACTGCTTCTAATGGTCAACAAAATAAACAGTTTAAAAAAAAAACACACAGTAGCAATATATACAAAATTGTAAGTTCTACTTTCCCATTGCAATAATTAGACTAATTAAAATATAGTTTACTTTACTTTAAGTATGATTAAAGTGGAAATGTGATTGATTTGGCCAGAGATTACCCTTGTTACATATGTTATCTGCTTGAAAGGAAACCTAATTATTGGGGGATATTGAAATGTTACACATCCCCACTGATTATAGTGATACCTTACCTACAGTAATACCTGTCCACTAAAAACTGCAGGGGGCCAGATTTATTTTTTAGAAGACCCTTGTCTTTGGCTTCTTCTGTCTTCTTTTCATTCTGGTCCAGGCAAATGCATGTGCATTAGAGTGAAAGGCAAACTTAGACGAGAAAGGTCAGCTCTTTCACAGTACTATGCATGCGCCTGTCCAACCCCCGAGAACACAGAAGAGGAAGGAAGATTGTGCCAACAAGCTCTACATAAATACTGTAAGCCAGTGCAGTTTCATGCTAATATGCACTCTGACCCAGGATACCAGGGTGGGGCTTATCATATGTCTCCCCCATTTGATTTAAACTTTAGTTCTTCTTTGAAACGTCTTCTTGAAAATAGTTTCTCAAGATAAATGCATTGGACCAACAAGCTGATTTCCCCTTCTGTGGAATTTGGGGGAAACTTATTGGAACAACTGCCTAAACCAACACATATTTTCCAGAGAACACCATGCATGCAATAAATTTGCTTCTCCTGCTGTTGTGATCATTGCTTTAAAATGTTGCAGCAAGTATAAGCATAAAACCACCATTAATGGGGGAGTTTTGTGTGCCATTACCGGATGGTATTGCCTGTCTTTGTTCAAAAAGGGGGTTGTGGGAACACTACATGGCTAATTAAAGTAACGGTGCTGAGCACTGTCGTCTGTCTGATTCCATGCTCCCCAGTGCATATCGTATACAGGGAGGATGGTTTTGGCAGGACCAGATTTACATAGCATGTGCCCCTAGGCCCACTGCTGTTCATCGCCCCTGTCCCCTTCCCTTTATTCATGCAAACTTTCATCATCCGAACCAGGACAATGGGGATTGGCGCACATGAAATTTTAAAAAACGATTGTATCTCCAGTGTTTTTGAACCAATGTGGGTGTGGTTGGGCAGCATGTCACCCCCTAAAATTCTGCCACCCTAGGCCCCTGCCTTGGTGGCCTTTTCACAAATCCAGGCCTGGGTTTCGTAAACTTATTTTACATGCTTGAATGTTCTCCTAAATTGTCATTAATGCTTTGACAAATACCACTTGATAATCAAGTACTGTATAAGAGCAAGTATTATAATGTGGGAACCCCATCTGCTGATAACTGTTGAATGGCCTAGTACTGAAGGTAAACAATTCTGGAAGATTTTTCAAACATTTTAGATGTAGATGGTTATTGCATAGCCTGCTTGGTCCCAACTGGTTGCTAAAACACTATTATGGTTAACCTAATATGAACAAAGAGAAATATGAGATGAAGAAAAGGAAAACTAACTCAAAATCAGAGGGCTAACAGACAATTATTGAAAAAAATATCTAAAAAAGCCTTTATAAAGCATGTTACAAGTCAAATATTGTCCTCAGAAAGCAGCAATCTGGCCAGCAGGCTTAAAGCCAGATGTGCTTCTATTTAAGAATAATCTTTATGTCGGTTTGTCATATTGTATCCCATATGGCTTGTAACATGTTTAAGCACATAGCCCAATTATTATATATTAGTATCCTCTCCGCCTAATATGTCGAAATGTTTTACTTATTATATTATGTAAAGGAAGTCCTAAAACCTGGCAGTCAGTCTTTACGTAGACAGCAACAGTACACTGCAATTCCAGCCTCACAAACTACTTGCAGGCTAAAATGTCACTAAAACACACACAGCTTTTAGCTGGCTTACCTCATAGAGCTGGGATAAGCAATCCACTCCTAATAATTTATTGGGGACAATATATAATTTATTCCATTCTACGTTCAGTTTCTGTGTTTCTCATATAATGGAAAACCGCTAACTCAATATGTCAAAAGAATGCTATGAACCTTTTACAATCGGTACCACAACTGTAAAAAATAATGTCAGCTAAGTCAATGCAGAGGAACCATGTATTTTATCCAAAAATTAAATAAATCACAGAAGAATTTTAATAAGTCATAGCAATTAGAGATGTCGCGAACTGTTCGCCGGCGAACTTGTTCGCGCGAACATCGGGTGTTCGCGCTCGCCGGAAGTTCGCGAACGTCGCGCGACGTTCGCCATTTTGGGTTCGCCATTGTTGGCGCTTTTTTTTGCCCTCTCACCCCAGACCAGCAGGTACATGGCAGCCAATCAGGAAGCTCTCCCCTGGACCACTCCCCTTCCCTATAAAAACCGAAGCCCTGCAGCGTTTTTTCACTCTGCCTGTGTGTGCTGAAGAGATAGTGTAGGGAGAGAGCTGCTGCCTGTTAGTGATTTCAGGGACAGTTGAAAGTTTGCTGGCTAGTAATCGTTTTGATACTGCTCTGTTATTGGAGGGACAGAAGTCTGCAGGGGTTTGAGGGACATTTTAGCTTAGGTAGCTTTGCTGGCTAGTAATCTACCTTCTACTGCAGTGCTCTGTATGTAGCTGCAGTGGGCAGCTGTCCTGCTTCTGATCTCATCTGCTGACTGCTGCAATAGCAATAGTCCTTGTAAGGACTGCTTTTATTTATTTTTTTGTTGTTTTACTACTACTACTACTACTACTACTACTACTACTACTATAAGAGCCCAGTGCTATTAGTCTAGCAGTGTTGGGGAGTGGGACTGGTGTGCTAATCTGCTGCTCCTAGTAGTTCAGCAGCACCAACTTTAATTTTTTTTTTTTAATATTCATTCTTTTTTTATTTAACTTTTTTTTATTTTACTATCGCTGTAGTAGTGTATAAGTTGACCTTTTAGGCATTATTTGCCCTGTAGGCATTTTTTGCCCAGTGTGTTATTCAACCAACTGCTATCTAGCTGTGTGCCCGTGTTCACATTCTGTCTAAATATCCATAATATTACCGTCTCCAGAAAAAACACCGGAGTGACTTTTTTCAAGCAGCCATAATAAATTTTACGTAATCCGTATCCATCGCTGTAGTAGTGTATAAGTTGACCTTTTAGGCATTATTTGCCCTGTAGGCATTTTTGCCCAGTGTGTTATTCAACCAACTGCTATCTAGCTGTGTGCCCGTGTTCACATTCTGTCTAAATATCCATAATATTACCGTCTCCAGAAAAAACACCGGAGTGACTTTTTTTCAAGCAGCATTCTTATATTTTACGTAATCCGTATCCACCGCTGTGTATACGTTGACCTTTTAGGCATTATTTGCCCTGTAGGCATTTTTTGCCCAGTGTGTTATTCAACCAACTGCTATCTAGCTGTGTGACCGTGTTCACATTCTGTCTAAATATCCATAATATTACCGTCTCCAGAAAAAACACCGGAGTGACTTTTTTTCAAGCAGCATTCTTATATTTTACGTAATCCGTATCCACCGCTGTGTATACGTTGACCTTTTAGGCATTATTTGCCCTGTAGGCATTTTTTGCCCAGTGTGTTATTCAACCAACTGCTATCTAGCTGTGTGACCGTGTTCACATTCTGTCTAAATATCCATAATATTACCGTCTCCAGAAAAAACACCGGAGTGACTTTTTTTCAAGCAGCATTCTTATATTTTACGTAATCCGTATCCACCGCTGTGTATACGTTGACCTTTTAGGCATTATTTGCCCTGTAGGCATTTTTTGCCCAGTGTGTTATTCAACCAACTGCTATCTAGCTGTGTGACCGTGTTCACATTCTGTCTAAATATCCATAATATTACCGTCTCCAGAAAAAACACCGGAGTGACTTTTTTTCAAGCAGCATTCTTATATTTTACGTAATCCGTATCCACCGCTGTGTATACGTTGACCTTTTAGGCATTATTTGCCCTGTAGGCATTTTTTGCCCAGTGTGTTATTCAACCAACTGCTATCTAGCTGTGTGCCCGTGTTCACATTCTGTCTAAATATCCATAATATTACCGTCTCCAGAAAAAACACCGGAGTGACTTTTTTTCAAGCAGCATTCTTATATTTTACGTAATCCGTATCCACCGCTGTGTATACGTTGACCTTTTAGGCATTATTTGCCCTGTAGGCATTTTTTGCCCAGTGTGTTATTCAACCAACTGCTATCTAGCTGTGTGCCCGTGTTCACATTCTGTCTAAATATCCATAATATTACCGTCTCCAGAAAAAACACCGGAGTGACTTTTTTTCAAGCAGCATTCTTATATTTTACGTAATCCGTATCCACCGCTGTGTATACGTTGACCTTTTAGGCATTATTTGCCCTGTAGGCATTTTTTGCCCAGTGTGTTATTCAACCAACTGCTATCTAGCTGTGTGCCCGTGTTCACATTCTGTCTAAATATCCATAATATTACCGTCTCCAGAAAAAACACCGGAGTGACTTTTTTTCAAGCAGCATTCTTATATTTTACGTAATCCGTATCCACCGCTGTGTATACGTTGACCTTTTAGGCATTATTTGCCCTGTAGGCATTTTTTGCCCAGTGTGTTATTCAACCAACTGCTATCTAGCTGTGTGACCGTGTTCACATTCTGTCTAAATATCCATAATATTACCGTCTCCAGAAAAAACACCGGAGTGACTTTTTTTCAAGCAGCATTCTTATATTTTACGTAATCCGTATCCACCGCTGTGTATACGTTGACCTTTTAGGCATTATTTGCCCTGTAGGCATTTTTTGCCCAGTGTGTTATTCAACCAACTGCTATCTAGCTGTGTGACCGTGTTCACATTCTGTCTAAATATCCATAATATTACCGTCTCCAGAAAAAACACCGGAGTGACTTTTTTTCAAGCAGCATTCTTATATTTTACGTAATCCGTATCCACCGCTGTGTATACGTTGACCTTTTAGGCATTATTTGCCCTGTAGGCATTTTTTGCCCAGTGTGTTATTCAACCAACTGCTATCTAGCTGTGTGACCGTGTTCACATTCTGTCTAAATATCCATAATATTACCGTCTCCAGAAAAAACACCGGAGTGACTTTTTTTCAAGCAGCATTCTTATATTTTACGTAATCCGTATCCACCGCTGTGTATACGTTGACCTTTTAGGCATTATTTGCCCTGTAGGCATTTTTTGCCCAGTGTGTTATTCAACCAACTGCTATCTAGCTGTGTGCCCGTGTTCACATTCTGTCTAAATATCCATAATATTACCGTCTCCAGAAAAAACACCGGAGTGACTTTTTTTCAAGCAGCATTCTTATATTTTACGTAATCCGTATCCACCGCTGTGTATACGTTGACCTTTTAGGCATTATTTGCCCTGTAGGCATTTTTTGCCCAGTGTGTTATTCAACCAACTGCTATCTAGCTGTGTGCCCGTGTTCACATTCTGTCTAAATATCCATAATATTACCGTCTCCAGAAAAAACACCGGAGTGACTTTTTTTCAAGCAGCATTCTTATATTTTACGTAATCCGTATCCACCGCTGTGTATACGTTGACCTTGTAGGCATTATTTGCACAGTGTTTTCTTCAAACCGCCATCTAGCTGTGTGAGCTTGTTCACATTTTGTCTAAATATTGATAATATTATCGTCTCTAGAAAAACCACTTGAGTTACTTTTTTTCAAGCAGCATTCATATATTTTACGTAATCCGTATCCACCGCTGTGTATACGTTGACCTTGTAGGCATTATTTGCACACTGTTTTCTTCAAACTGCCATCTAGCTGTGTGTATTATCGTTTCCAGAAAAACCAACTGAGTTTTTGTTGTTGTTGTTTTTTTAAAAATAATGCCAGGCAAAGGCAGGCCGCCACGCAGAGGCCGTGCTAGGGGCCGTGCTGCTATGCAATCCTGTGGCCCTAGCAAATTGCCCAGTTTTAAAAAGCCAATGACCCTGAACTCCCAAAATGCTGAAGAGGTAGTTGACTGGCTTACACAGCACACCCCATCCTCTACCGTTTCTAACTTTACCACAACATCCTCCTCATCCTCCACTGCTATGGCCACCCCACGTAACACTTCCTCCACCACCGGTGCCCCTTCTTCACTGGAGTCAGAGGAGTTATTTTCCCATGAGTTTCTTGAACTGAGTAATGCGCAACCATTATTGCCAGAAGAAGATGAAGGAGATGAGGACCTTACACCAGATTTAATTCTGGCAGAGAACACGATAGAGATGGACATAATGAGTGATGAGGAGGAGGTCCCCGCTGCTGCTTCCTTCTGTGATGTGTCAGAAGAAATTGATGCATCTGAGGAGAATGATGATGAGGAGATTGATGTTTTGTGGGTGCCTAGTAGAAGAGAGCAAGAGGAGGGTAGTTCAGATGGAGAGACGGAGAGTCAGAGAGGCAGTAGGAGAATAAGACCTAGAAGAAGCAGGGAGGACAGCCCGCAGGGATCAGTAGGGCAACAACATGTATCGGCACCTGTGTTCAGCCGGCCAACGCACCCGCCATTGCCGCCAATACCGCCAACTCCGCCAACTTCTACTGTTACCGCCAGATCGCACACTTCCAAAAAGTCAGCAGTGTGGGATTTTTTTAATGTGTGTGCCTCTGACAAAAGCATTGTAATTTGCAATGAGTGCAGTCAGAAACTGAGCCTTGGTAAGCCCAACAGCCACATAGGTACAACTTCTATGCGAAGGCACATGAGCGGCAAGCACAAAGCACTTTGGGAGCAACACCTCAAAGGCAACAGGCAAACTAAAAGCCACACTCCTTCTGGTCCAGCATCTTACTGCTCTACCTCTGCTCTCCTTGACCCGTCTGAACCACCCTCCACTCCGCCTTCCACCTTGACCACCTGTTCCCATTCCCAGTCATCTGCCACCAGCCAAGTTTCTGTGAAGGCCATGTTTGAGCGTAAGAAGCCAATGTCTGACTGTCACCCCCTTGCGCGGCGTCTGACAGCTGGCTTGTCTGCACTCTTAGCCCGCCAGCTTTTACCATACCAGCTGGTGGACTCTGAGGCCTTCCGCAAATTTGTAGCAATTGGGACACCGCAGTGGAAGGTACCCAGCCGCAATTTTTTTTCTAAAAAGGGAATACCACACCTGTACCAACATGTGCAGAGCCAAGTTACCGCATCTCTGTCACTTAGTGTTGGGCCAAAGGTCCATATGACTACTGACGCATGGTCCTCCAAGCATGGTCAGGGCAGGTATGTCACCTACACTGCCCACTGGGTGAACTTGGTAATGGCTGGGAAGCAGGGAATGGGTAGCTCAACAACAACAGTGGAGTTGGTGTCACCGCCACGGATTGCACGCGGTTCTGCCACCACCTCTACTCCTCCATCGCTCTCTACCTCGTCTTCTTCTTCTTCTTCTTACTCTGCTGCTGGGTCCTCCTTCTCCTCCTCCACACCTGTGCACCCCCAGCTCCCCCTAGGCTATTCGACGTGCCAGGTACGCCGTTGTCACGCTGTCTTGGGGATGACGTGCCTGGAAAGCAAAAACCATACCGGATCTGTACTCCTGTCATCTCTGCAGTCACAGGCCGATCGGTGGCTGACCCCACACCAACTGCAGATCGGAAAAGTGGTGTGTGACAATGGAAGCAATCTGTTGGCAGCGTTGAGACTAGGCAATTTAACACATGTGCCCTGCATGGCACATGTGTTAAATTTAATAGTCCAACGTTTTGTCTCCAAGTACCCAGGATTCCAGGACGTTCTCACCCAGTCCAGAAAGGTGTCGGCCCATTTCAGGCGTTCCTACACAGCCATGGCACGCCTTGCTGACATTCAGCAGCGCTACAACATGCCAGTCAGGCGTTTGATTTCTGACAGCCAGACTCGCTGGAATTCAACGCTCCTTATGTTGGAACGTCTGCTGCAACAACAAAGGGCCGTCAACGAGTACCTTTTTGAACTGGGTGGTAGGACTGGATCTGCACAGCTGGGGATTTTTTTCCCCCGTTACTGGGTGCTTATGCGCGATGCCTGCAGGCTCATGCGACCTTTTGAAGAGGTGACAAATATGGTCAGTCGCACCGAAGGCACCATCAGCGACCTAATACCCTTCGCTTTATTCCTGGAGCGTGCCGTGCGACGAGTGACAGATGAGGCTGTAGACCAGCGTGACGAGGAGCTGGAAGCGCACGATTTCTGGTCGGAATCACCAGAACGAACCCAGGCACCTGCTGCAACGCAGGGAGAGGTGCCAGAAGTGGAGTCAGAGGAGGAAGGTGGCTTTGTGGAGGAGGAGGAGGAGGACCAACAGGAGCAGGCTTCCCAGGGGGCTAGTGGTGACCTTTTGGGGACCCCTGGTCTTGTACGTGGCTGGGGGGAGGAGACCGTGGATGATGCAGTCCTTGATAATGAGGAAGCGGAGATGGATAGCTCTGCATCCAACCTTGTGAGAATGGGGTCTTTCATGCTGTCATGCCTGTTGAAGGACCCCCGTATCAAGAGGCTTAAGGAGAAGGACCTGTACTGGGTCGCAACGCTACTAGACCCTCGGTACAAGCATAAAGTGTCAGAAATGTTACCAACATACCACAAGTCCGAAAAGATGCGGCATTTACAAACCAGCCTGCAAAACATGTTGTACAATGCTTTTAAGGGTGATGTCACTTCAGGAACTCATCAACATTCCAGGGGCAGAGGTGCCAGTAATCCTGCCACGAGCACACCTGCAAGGACAAAGCCCTTTGGCCAGTCTGTAACGTCAGACATGCAAATGTTTTTCTGTCCAAGGCAGCGCCACAACCCTTCTGGATCCACCCTCAAAGAACGCCTCGACCGGCAGGTAGCGGACTACCTGGCATTAACTGCAGATATCGACACTCTGAGGAGCGATGAACCCCTGGACTACTGGGTGCGCAGGCTTGATCTGTGGCCAGAGCTGTCACAATTTGCCATGAACCTCTTGTCTTGCCCAGCCTCAAGTGTGCTCTCAGAAAGGACCTTCAGTGCAGCAGGAGGGATTGTAACTGAGAAGAGAACTCGCCTAGGTCACAAAAGTGTCGATTACCTGACCTTTATTAAAATGAATGAGGGGTGGATCTCGGAGGGTTACTGCACGCCGGAAGACTTGTTCTGACTTCTATGCAGCTGTCCTTCTCTTCAAGCCTCATGACTCCACACACAGCTGTCCTTTAGCGTCCTCCTCCCTCCGCCACCGTTACAAACTAGGGTGCAAACCCTACTGGTTTAATTTTTTCTGGCCTCTGTGCTTCAGTGGCTGCAACCAAAAAAACTGGGCAAACAATGTCTACAAGGTCAACGTATGGCGAAAAATGACTATTTTCAGCATTTATATGGCATATTTTTTCTGGCAACTGTGCTTCAGTGGCTGCGTCCAAAAAAATGCATATTTTCTGCATTTATATGGCATAATTTTTCTGGCCTCTGTGCTTCAGTGGCTGCAACCAAAAAAATGCATATTTTCTGCATTTATATGGCATAATTTTTCTGGCCTCTGTGCTTCAGTGGCTGCAACCAAAAAAATTTATATTTTCTGCATTTATATGGCATAATTTTTCTGTCAACTGTGCTTCAGTGGCTGCGACCAAAAAAATGCATATTTTCTGCATTTATATGACATAATTTTTCTGGCCTCTGTGCTTCAGTGGCTGCAACCAAAAAAATTTATATTTTCTGCATTTATATGGCATAATTTTTCTGTCAACTGTGCTTCAGTGGCTGCGACCAAAAAAATGCATATTTTCTGCATTTATATGACATAATTTTTCTGGCCTCTGTGCTTCAGTGGCTGCAACCAAAAAAATTTATATTTTCTGCATTTATATGGCATAATTTTTCTGTCAACTGTGCTTCAGTGGCTGCGACCAAAAAAATGCATATTTTCTGCATTTATATGACATAATTTTTCTGGCCTCTGTGCTTCAATGGCTGCAACCAAAAAAATTTATATTTTCTGCATTTATATGGCATAATTTTTCTGTCAACTGTGCTTCAGTGGCTGCGACCAAAAAAATGCATATTTTCTGCATTTATATGGCATATTTTTTCTGGCCTCTGTGCTTCAGTGTCTGCGACAAAAAAAATGTATATTGTTAGCATTTATATGGCATATTTTTCCTGGCCTCTGTGCTGCAGTGGCTGCGACAAAAAAAAAATAATATTGTTTGCATTTATATGGCATATTTTTTCTGGCCTCTGTGCTGCAGTGGCTGCGACAAAAAAAAATTAATATTGTTTGCATTTATATGGCATATTTTTTCTGGCCTCTGTGCTGCAGTGGCTGCCACAAAAAAAAATAATATTTTCAGCATTTATATGGCATATTGTTTCTGGACTTCTGGTTCAGTGGCTGCGACAAAAAAAACATAATTTTTCAGGAAAGTACACATGCCTAATTTTTCAGGGTTCTGCAACAGTGGCAAAATCGCATCTTTTATGGTCACCGCAGGTGATCAATAAAGTAGACCAAAACTGGGCCCACACTGCAGAATCTGTGTTTTTTGGTTCACTTCACTGTACATTGAATTACCTCTGCCTGACCGTGCACGTGCGCACAAGCACGGTGACTGCTAAACACACCACTACAGAAATATTGCCACCAACAGGACGAACATCCTGGAGGTGACAAGCAACTAGTAATTAAAAACTATTATTTGCTCACTTGACGGTATCATTCATTAAAGCTCTTTGCGTCTTTTTGCGTTGCAGTAAGCACCGCGTTTCGTCTTTGCGTGTGAACAGGCTGTAACTTTTACACGACTTGATTGGCATGTAGACGCCGGACGTTTTAAAGCATTTTATTACACAGGTTTAGAAATGTAGTGTGATTTCTGCCCTTTACAGCACAAAACGCAGCGCTGTGTCAACAATGGATTTTTTAGAAACATTTTTGCCCATGATCCCCCTCTGGCATGCCACTGTCCAGGTCGTTGCACCCTTTAAACAACTTTAAAATCATTTTTCTGGCCAGAAATGTCTTTTCTAGATGTTAAAGTTCGCCTTCCCATTGAAGTCTATGGGGTTCGCGAACCGTTCGCGAACCGCTCGCATTTTTGCGCAAGTTCGCGAATATGTTCGCGAACTTTTTTTCCGACGTTCGCTACATCCCTAATAGCAATAGAGTAAAGATAGAAATATAAGACACATTATTGGCATTAGGGGTAAATTTTTCAGGATAATTCATTGCCTATGTGTTTTCAAATCTGCAGATTATGGGTAATAAAAATCACTAATATTCTAAACCCTTTAATAACCAGTCCATGTATCATGGCTATGTTAACCCTCTCTTCCCTTGCTGGAAAATCAATATTTTTATCCAAATTAGGCACAGATGCAGAAAGAGTCATAGCTGACATATTGAGCAAAGTGGCATTTAGTGGCATTATACTTGGCACTCAATGAGTGGCAAATATGTAGCTTGGATATTCAGAACACTGTGGCATATTCCAGCTTTATGTGACTACATATGTGACTATGTATGTGACGAAATACCAACAGAGACAACTTTTTTGGTTTCTTATTCTGCAATTTTAAATGTTACCTGGTGATTGAAGTTTCAAAAAGATGCAAAGAAACGTTCACCCTCAACTAATTAATCCATTAGACCCACTTGATAGAATTCTACGTTGCAGATGTTTTAAGCTGTAGCTGATTCCAGTGCCAAAAAACATGACTGAGGAGGATTGAAATGAACAATCCTATAACATGAATTTTTAATTAGAATGATGATATGTAGTGATGGGCGAATTTGTCCTGAAAAATTTGCGAATGCCAATTTTGACGCCATTTGGCGGCCATTACAGTCAATGGCATCCGTTAATCGTTACCGGCGTCTGCATTGTCGCCAGCATCGAATTCCATTGCCTGCATCAAAAAACGGAATTTTCACCGGCAAATTTTCGCAGATTTATTTGCCGGCATCAAATGGTGGAAATTTGCGGTGATTTGCGCCTGGTGAATAAATTCGCCCATCATTAATGATATGGTCTATGGTGGTGGAATGAAGAAAAATGTTCAGTTAATGAAGTCTGAAATTCTGTAAACTAAGAATGCGTGCAATTAAGATAATAATCCCAGTACCTAGAAGATTGAAGCAGAAGCCAACATCTCAGTCTATATAGACCACTTTTGACCAAATATATACTATAAACTTTCATAGTATAATTCAGTGATTCACATCCTGAATCACTTGACTCATAGGCAGCAGAAGATATTTTTGTTTGGGGGAAGATATTTTTGTTTTGAAGAAAGGAACGGCGGTGCACAATGCAACATTTTTGACCACTCCCATTTTGGTGACCATGCCCTTTAGACCCCACCCACACCAAATTTACAGGAAAACCAAGCTGTAGCAGTGGGGGCAACATGTATAATACCCCCAGAACTCATAGCAGGATGGCACTTGACTATTTCATGTATAAATACTCCCAGCATTCATAGGAGGATAACACAGTGACTATTTCATGTGTAAATACCCCAGAATTCATAGCAGGATGTAACAGTGACGATTTTATGTATAATACCCCCATAATTCATAGCAGGATGGCACAGTGTCATTGTTATGTATAAGGGTAGGACTACATGACGCGCTTGGACCCGACACGTCGCGACACGTGTCGGATGTTTTACATAGAATGGAAATGAAGGAGAAATCGCATGTTACAACTACATTGATCCAACTGTCGGATGAAAACGCAGCGTCGGGTCCAAGCGCGTCATGTAGTCCTGCCCTAAATATCCACAGAATTCATAGCATTATGGCAGTCTAGCAATACAGGACTAACTAGTATGGTATTAGAAATTGGACAATTGTATGGATTGTATTTTTTCTCTCTTACTTCTCAGATGTTAAATCTAGGAAATTTACCCATAACTGAATACAAATTCATACATCTACACTCACCCTATACATTTATTAGTAACTCCATGACATATTATTCATTCCAGCTTTTTTCATGGACATCTTCCCAGGTCTTACTGTCGCTGATCCTCATGTCCTTCTTGTTCCTTTTATTAGTTATCAATTGTGATTTGGGTCTTGTTTTTATTTTCTGACTTGGCCATAGAGTTTATGTTGCCAAGCACTCTGACAGTCTGATTAAAAAGTTAGAATGCAACTGAATTTTTAATGGATATGGTCACTTGTATACGAAGTGATGCATTGAGATCCTAAGCTAAAATACCCCATAACATTTGTGAAACTGTGGCAAATTTGCCAAATGCATTGAACTCTATGGGTGACATTTTTTTGAAGCACAATATTTTGCAGCGCAACAATTTTTTGACACACTAATGCAGTCTATGGCTGTCTTTTTCGTGGCAAAACCTGGTGAAAGATTGTTCTCATCACTACTGGGCAACTTTTTACCTGGGCAGTAAACCATGGCTAATAATCAACTGTTTGCATTTGTAGCTAATCACTGATTGGTTGCTATGGTTTACTGCCTATATATAAATTTGCACAGTGATGATTATAACTGATCCCTACAAATGAAGGTGATACTTTTTGCTTTGTAATGTGTTTTGTGACTGCATGGAGAAGATTGTGATTTCTGTTTAACTCTGATTGGCTACTGAACCCCACCGTCTGTCAAAGCTCTCAGAAGGTACAACAGAAGAAAAACCTAGACTAAACACAATGCATAGAAGAATGTGCAATATGCATGTTAAAGTGTTTTGCACAAATTAATAATATTTTTATGTCAGGAACACAATGCAGAATCCCTTTAATGAAAATGTTTTAGCTAAATGCATTTTGGTGCAACCCTTACCATTGTCAACAAATGTCTATTTTTAATGGATTTTTGTTTAACCTTGCTTACCTCTGATAACCTGTATCTTAATGATTATCAACTACATCAATAGTAATTTCAGTCTCTACTAAACCTGAACACTGGATCCAAAGAGAATAAAGCAGGGAATAGAAATTATTCTGGCCTTATGTTGATTTGGAGCCAGTTCTTCAGCATCAAAGGAAAGGCGTCAGCATTTGTTAACAATGTAACCTCAGATCCATAAGGTTTTTATTTCTGGTTCTCCTCACTTGCCAAACCACAGAAAATCTCTGGAACAGTCACATTTTTTACATGAGCAGATAAAGTATTGTGATAATATTTTTCTGTTTCAGAGATACCATTAACCTTAGCTGTTCGCATGTCATGTGGCGTTTCCGTCCAATGTATGTCTGAAAGCAGAATTTAGCTTGTGACTCATTTACAGGAGGTTTGTGGGATCCAGTAAATGTTCTGAGCTTCTTTCTGTGAATATCTTCATTGTGCTAAGAGGCAGATGAATATTTCAAGGTTACATTTTTCCATCACATATAATGTAGACTATAAAGTCTAGATTTTTTTTTTCAAATCAATTAAAGGAACAGAAAAATATGCTTACTGTTATTTTTAAAAATTAGATTCCTAATTCTTGCAGATTCTTCCACTTGTATCCAAGATATATTTTAGAAAACCATTCTTACCAAACATAGCTAAATAAGGATTTGGGATTTTTAACAGCACATTTCTTCCTACCACCACCACCACCACCACCACTACCACAGTGAATAGCACAATGAGCTATGTCTACACCAGTTAGAATGTGGTTACTCCATTTAGTACCAAAAGAGCACTCTGTCAAGCAGCTCAGCAGCTCAGTGTGGTCTTTAGCTCAATTCCAAACAGAGCACTGCAAGTAGATCCAAATGCTTCTGTAGATGTCTTCTGTCTATTCCTATTTCCTCACATACTCCAAAAACATACAGGAAGGTTAAATGATTTCTAATGAAACTGACCAATATGTGTGTATACTGTATGTGATAGAGACCCCAGACTGGGGAAAAGAATGGTCTATAATCTTTGTCAAGTGCTATGGAATAGGTTAAAGGGATAATGTCATGGGAAAACATGTTTTTTTTCCAATATGCATCAGTTAATAGTGCTGCTCCAGCAGAATTCTGCACTGAAATCCAATTTTCGAAAGAACGAATAGATTCTTTTATATTCAATTTTGAAATCTGACATAGGGCTAGACATATTGTCAGTTTCCGAACTGCCCCCAGTCATGTGACGTGTGCTCTGATAAACTTTAGTCACTCTTTACTGCTCCGCCCCAGCAACCTAACAAAAGAACAATGGGAAGGTAACCAGATAGCAGCTTTCTAACACAAGATAACAGCTCCCTGGTAGATCTAAAAACAGCACTCAATAGTAAAAGCCAAGTCCCACTGAGACTGATTCAGTTACATTAAGTAGGAGAAATAACAGCCTGCCAAAAAGTAGCTCCATCCTACAGTGCAGACACAAGTCACATGACTGGGGCAACTGGGAAACTGACAATTTGTCTAGCCCCATGTCAGATTTTAAATTGAATATAATAAAATCTGTTTGCTCTTTTGAGAATTGGATTTCAGTGCAGAAGTCTGCTGGAGTAGCACTTATATTTAAAAAAAAAACATGTATTCCCATGACAGTATCCCTTTAAGGTGATAAATAAAGCATAATTATAAGTAAGAGTGGGGGTACTTAGTGCTCTAGCACTTGAATGAGAGCAAGCCAAGGAGGGAGCAAGCAGGCAGCTCACCCTAGTCGTGAAGGAATCAAAGTCCAGACCAGCTGGTATCACTAATACACATATGGGGTAATCTAGTAAAACATTTTAAGTTTGTCTACATCTTGTAACCCAAAGAAACCAACCATAAGCATGTTTTGATATGGTGAATCAGTAAATGGAGCCTGTTGATTAGTTGCTATGGGTTACAAGACAAGTGGTAAACTTTAGACCGTTTATTAAATTACCCCAATAGATTTTTTAAACCTAGGATGTTATTGCGCTCATATTTTATAGCCCTCTTGCTATAAAAATGCAAAAAGTGGCAAGCAGATAATGTTTTTAAATTGAATGAGTATTGGGAATAACTCCTCTCAGATGCCTCTCATGACAAAATATTCTGTGACGTTAAATTGTCCTTCTGGCTGCATTAACTGATAATTTGTCACACACCTCATTTTTATTTGTCTCTGATTTCTCATCAGACTTTCTTTCTCAGAGAAATATGTACAGAATCCCTTAGCTGTCGAGAGATAGATTTATCATAGTTATAAAGATATGAGTACATAGATTCCAAAGGGATTACACAACTAATATTGTAAATTGTATAAAATAAACATTTTTCTGGAATGCCCATGAGACGTTTAAATAGAATGAAAATAGTTCTTGTCCCAGAGTGAAATAATTTCATTTCCCTCAAAACAAACTGGTGTATTGACATGATCGTTCCTTGCTTATGTGCAAGCCTCGCTTGCAATGGGATATTGAATTCACCAGGTGTCATATTGTTCATTTTACAAATTTCTAAAATCTTCTTTCTGTGGCCAACATATATATATATATATATATATATATATATATATATATATATATATATATATATATATATATATATATATATATATATATATATATATATATATATATATATATATATATATATATATATATATATATATATATATATATATATTTGTGTGTGTATCTTTAAGAAAGGCTGAAATGTTGGATACACAGTGATGAAACTATAAAAGCTTCATAGTGTGCTGGTCCATCTTGGAAGTCTGCATAGTTCATATTTGACCAAGCTCCTGAAAGCAATTTGAAAACAAATAAAGAGTGCTGACACTTTTTGGACTCTGTAGTACACTATTGGACTCTTTTAGGACTATAGGACGTCACCAAATCAGTTAACTTCCTGTGTAATTTATTAGCTCATAACATCCTACATTCTCCTACGCTACAGAGTTTAAGGGGCATAATTATTATGATGTGTGAAAAAGACATCGCCAAGCTTCACAGTGTAAAAAACAGAGTTAAAAACAGAGTAAAATTTTTAGGTGTTTTTTCTTGGAGTGACCACTGGAAGCAATGTCAACTCTGCCATTCACATGGCGTAAAATTACACACACCTTAGTAAACTCGCAATTTATTTTACATAGCTTGTAAAATATTTGACAAAAGATGTAAGTTGTAAAAACTTTTTTTTTTTGGCGAATTTCATTTTACACAGCATAATAAATATGCCCCTAAATGTAAAATTAAAACACATCTTTTCTACCAAGCCTGCATACTTCCTATTAACCTCTAGAAGCATCCTTACACATATCAACCTTCCCTTGTCTTTTCAAGCCTAATTTTGTCAAATAACACATCTTTATCTCTTCCTAAACAGCCAAAAACGTATTGTTTCCAACATATACTTCTTCATACAGATACTTTATTTTATACCTTGTGTCTCATGTATCCCAGCAGTAGATTGTAAGCCTGTATGTGCAGAACCCTCATTGTCTACTGTATCACTACTGTATGACAGTTGTTATGAACCTATATGTACAGCACTACAGAATTTGTTGGTGCTTTATACACCCAGTTATACACTTCCAGGACTCCTTCCATATCACACACACATAAAGCAAAACACTCTTTACCTTATCATCACATTCTTTTAAAAGTGTCTGTTTTTCTTCATTCTGAAAAGGAATGCTTGGATTGAAACCTTTTATATAAATGTTCTCACAATGATCTCTTATTTAGCAAATCTACCCGTGAAGAGCCTTTCATGTCATTTCTGCTAAAGTTGATAGCTAAGAAGACTTAGGAAAACATTTGTACAATGAAGGCTTTGTCTCTTGTGACTGCTTGAACCTAATTAATCTGGGCTAAACGCATTATCTGTCACACTCTGTAAAAATCCCCACTAACTTCATTTAAAAAATTTTGTGAGGTTAGATCAAATCATGCACCTGCTGTGCTATAATTTCAATACCTTAAGATTCTATGCACAAAGTAGAAAATCAAACTATACTGTGTGATACCTCGCTATTGTTTTTGGAGCATAAAGAGACTGTACCTATAAATATCTTTTTGTAACCAAAACTAGTAAGAGAAATGGGTGATCAGTTGTATGATAAATAACTAAATCGAATGGATAATAACGTAAATGGGATATATATCATAAAGAGGGAAAGTATATATTTTTAGGGGCATGTCAACCAATGGGTAAAAGTGCATACTTCTGAAAAACCTATAACAATATATAGAGAGTGGCAGACAGGAGTAAGTTGTAATTTTACTTTAAGATAAATATGCCCCAGTGGAACCTCAAGTGCAAGTGTGGTAGAACTAGAAATTGCTCCCCTCACACCCACGATGACATTGGCAAGCTGGGCGAAAATGCTGCACATGGCAAATTGAACGAATAACTGCACTTTGAACACTGTACCTGGTAGGTAGATAGGGGTTGTTTAACTTATGTCCCCATATGTAAGAGATACGCTGTGCAAAATAAAATACGTTTCTAATATAAAATACGTTTTTAATATAATTAGTTAGTCAAATATGTAATGTATAAAGGCTGAAGTGACTGGATGTCTAATATAATAGCCAGAACATTACTTCCTGCTGTGCAGCTCTCTTGGTTTTCACTGATTGGTTACCAGGCAGTAACCCATTAGTGACTTTAGAGGGGGGACACATGGGTCATAACGGTTTGCTTTTAAATCTGAGCTGAATGCTAGGGATCAATTGCAAACTCACTGAACAGTTATGTCCCATGTGCCCCCTCTAGAGAGCTGAAAATGTGGAAGTCGTGTTCTGTTCTGTTCTGTTAGACATCCAGTCACTCCAGCCTATATAGATTACATTTTTGTCTAGCTATATAAGAAACATTTTTTATTTTGCACAGTCTATCTATTTATCCAGTTTATATTTTTAAACTGAACTGTTCCTTTAAAGCAGGAACTTATGTGATGTTGGAAGAATTTAACAAAACAAGGTGTAAGTACAGGGTTGCATAAAAAGGGAAGTGAAGAAAAAGAAAGTGGAAGGGAAATGCAGTGGCCAAAAGAAGGGAGAAGGGAGATTTTAAGACACATTAAAATGAAAAATGGAAAACAGAAAAACTAAAAAGAGAAAATGAAAGGACACAGATTTAAATCCGATAGAGAAGTAGTTTAGAAGGAACAAGGCATATAGTAAAGGGGACTTACTATTTAAAGTGGTATGCAGATATAGAAGTATGGAAAAAAAAATTTAGTGGATGATGGGAAACCAAAAAGGAAAGAATTGAAAGGAGATAGGTAGAACCAAAGCAAAAGTGCAGTGAGGGTAAGATGGAGAACCAGGAAAAAGGAAAGTGGGAGAGGGAAAAAAAGAGCAAAATTAAATTGTAGAATAGTCCAACTATAAAGTAAATACGTACAGGTTTAGCAGAAAGGGAAATTAGAGAAAACTAAAGGCAGAGTTTAAAGAGATCAGAAATCATATGGTTGAGAAGAGCTATTATTTTGGTAAATGTAATTTATATCAAAATCAGCATTTGTCACTTCCTAATATCTACGTTGTTGATTCTGCCTCTGAAACAATGAAGCAGAAGTCAGCTGCAAAGAATCATGCAAAGTATTGTAGAAAATGGAGACTTGACTGAAAAAGAGATGCTTTCTGTGTGGGATTATCTTGCAGCCCAGCAAAAAACGTTAGCGATTTACAATTAGTGATACAAATATTCTGTTAAGTACATTGAGCTACAGTATTTCCATTTCCAAACCAGAGGAAGAGCAGATGTCTGAAGGATGAGACTTTGGAATGCACTCAAAATGCAATATAAAATAAACAAGTGAAAGTGTAATTGTGTTTTCTCTTCCTGTGAACTTATTTTCTGCAGCTTAATGTTCTGCACAGCTGCAGAACCCAGTGAATGGAAAACCAGGCTTGGTGGAATGATGTGACTGTCTGTGTGTAATTCAATCAAACAAGTAGTTCTTATCCAATGTCTATCATTGAAGGAACAACCACCAACTTTCTGAGCTTCATATCTTTCATTGTTTTTTACAACATGGAAATAATCTCTAACAAAGGAGTGTTTGTTCCAGTGGGCTAAAATTGAAACAGCAAACAATAATATCACAAAAAATGTCAGACTTGGGATAAAACCTGTTGATTCTCAAGTTGTTAGGTTGTAATTTATTAGTTGTTGAGTCACAAAATCCTAGTACAGGTATGGGATCCATTGTCCATGAACTCATTATCTAGAAAGCTCTGACTTATGGGAAGGCCATCAAATAATTAAATTTTTTTAAAACAATCTGGTTTAATAAAGGTTTAATTGATGTTTAAATACTTTTTAGTAGACTTATGTAATAAAAGTTGGTAACGGAAAAAATATTCGCAATGTGAAAGGTTTTGCATTCGCACAAACAAATTTTCCTTTGCGCAAATGTAATATAGCTTTTACAAATCCAGACACTGCTTAGAATTAGTGATGGGCGAATTTGTGCCATTTTGCTTCGCCGAAAAATGTGCAAATTTCCAGCAAAATTTGCGAAATGGTGAAAAATTCGCGAAACAGCACCAGCGTCTCGTTTTTGATGCTGGCGCCCGTTTTGGAATTTATTTGCTGGCAGCGAATCGCGCAAATTCACAGCGAATTTGCGCCTGGCGAATAAATTCGCCCATCACTACTTAGAATGTTTGCACATTTTATAGTTTTGCCAGTAGACAGAAAGGGGCCGATTCACTAACTTCGAGTGAAGGATTCAAAGTAAAAAAACTTTGAATTTTTGTGCTCCTCGACTATCGAATTGGCGTAAATTCGCCTGAGTAGAATGATTCGAATAGATCGAGCGCAAAAACGCTGCAACTATTCGCCATTCGATAGTCGAAGTACTGGATGGATCGCAAAAATGCTGTGACTATTCGCCCATTCGATAGTCGAAGTACTGTCTCTTTTAAAAATACTTTGACTGCCTACTTCGCCACCTAAAACCTACCGAATTGCTTTAAAAGCCTATGGGAAAGTCCCATGGGCTTGTTTTCCAAGTTTTTGATCGAATAAAAAGGCATTAGATCAAATGAAAATCCTTTGAGCGAATATTCGATCGAGCGCCTATTCGCCTGGCGAATAGTCGCCAATTCGACTATTCGCCAGCGCGTAAATTCGCCCGAATTGTCTATTCGATTCTATTCCCCAGTCGAATTTCGAGGGATTTAACCCCTCGAAATTCGACCCTTGATGAATTTGCCCCTAAATGTAATAAAACTTCTTACTGAAAAAATTATGTTTGCTCCAGAAGATTATGACACATTCAAGCACTTCTTAATAGTGGGCAATGCGCAATTAAAATCCGCAATACAAATGCAAATCGTTTAAGGAAGAATATTACATTGCGAAATGTGAATATTTATTCTTATTTGTGCAAATTGTTTTGCTCTTTGTGACTTTTTATTACATTCCCCCACATGAGGCTTAATTATTGAAGGCCGGATTTTAGTGTTTTTAGAGGTTTTTGAAACCACAACTAAACTCAAAAACTCTAAAACCACGGCTGTCATTGAATTTATTAAAAGTTCAATTTTATTAAAATTAAGAATTCCTAGTAAAATAAAAATCCAAAAATCTGTGAAAGTCCGAATTGACTTAAAGCAGTCCAATACACCATTGTGATGCCAGGAAAATTATGCAATAAGTGCATTTTTAACTTGTAGAACTTTAGTGGTGCTGTTCCAGTCTGAATTGTCTATATGTACCAGTGAAAGTGACTACTGGGGTAAAGCTGAACTACGTTGGAAGTTGGAAACCTTTTGTGCTGGCTACTTGTTGCTGATTAAGAAGTTTTATTATATACTGTACACTGTGCACTATCGCAAACTATAAAATTAGCAATTGCTTTCCTACTGTCATGTAAGGGGCAAAGGGTTCTCAAAAGCAAAATTGTGATTTTTGCATTAGCGACCAATATTACATACCACCAAATGTCTTCTTATAAAAACAGTGCATCATGTTAAAAGATCATTACTACTTGGGGGCAGATGAATGTGAGATTTATCACATCTCGACCAACAGTCCTAATTCGAATATTTGCCACCTAAAACCTGCCAAGTTCATGTAGAAGTCAATGGCAGAGGTCTGTTGAGCCATTTGAAGATGTTAATAGCCTTCCTAACATTCAAATTTTTTTTTTGGAGGGAAAATTGGAATCAAATACGAATTGAATACGAATTGAATATGAACTGAATATGAATCGAATATGAATCAAATATTAGACATTACAATTTTTTCTTAAAGCAGGCTCGTCAACCAAAAAAATTATTCCAAATCCTATTTTATCATGTTAGTCAAGCAAAATTAACTTTAATTACACTGTAATAAATATTTGAATCTTGTTTACTTCCATCTGGGAATTCATAATTACAGCAAGCAGGCAGGAGCCATTTTGTGGGCACTGTTATTAAGACAAGCCTTGCATCATCTCAAAATCTTGTTTGTGCACCAGAATGGGGGACCTGATGTCCATCCCCATGCACTGGCTACACAATTAAATGGTGAAGAGAATAGGGGGAATGTGGGGAGAGCAGTGACCTAAAAGTAAGTGTCCGTATTGGCATGAAACGCGTTAGGCCTTGTCCTAATATGTCCTAAACTTTTTTGTATTTTTTTTTTATTACTGTCTATTTAATTTTTGGAGGAACTCACATCTTTTGGTCTCAACTTAGAGCAGTGACAAATGGCTTACAATTAAATACAGGAAAACATAAATAAAAATTGTTAATTTAACTTCAGATGCTATTTCATTTTAACCTGGACATGACAAAATATTGAGTTTGAAACATACAGCCGTTTGCTTGCTATTAGCTTTGGTGTCTACAGGCATCATTTATTGCAACCCTGCCTATTGTGCTCATTGGAACTTGAAATAATGCATATTAATTACAGAAATGACCTACAAATAAAAAGATAACAGCATATCCAAAAAATAGTGCAAATATAGAGAAAGCAGACCATGCAGTAAAAAGGGGGCCCAGGTCTGCTTCCTCTATAAAGGGTAGGGATGTAGCGAACGTCGGAAAAAAAGTTCGCGAACATATTCGCGAACTTGCGCAAAAACGCGAGCGGTTCGCGAACGGTTCGCGAACCCCATAGACTTCAATGGGAAGGCGAACTTTAACATCTAGAAAAGACATTTCTGGCCAGAAAAATGATTTTAAAGTTGTTTAAAGGGTGCAACGACCTGGACAGTGGCATGCCAGAGGGGGATCAAGGGCAAAAATGTATCTGAAAAATCTGCCTGTGTGTGCTTGGAAGAGATAGTGTAGGGGGAGAGCTGTTAGTGATTTCAGGGACAGATGATAGTAAGTTTGCTGGCTAGTAATCTGCTTGATACTGCTCTGTATTGGAGGGACAGAAGTCTGCAGGGATTTGAGGGACATTTTAGCTTAGGTAGCTTTGCTGGCTAGTAATCTGCTGTTCTCTTTAAACAACTGCCATACGTTGACCTTGTAGGCATTGTTTGCCCAGTTTTTTTGGACGCAGCCACTGAAGCACAGTTGCCAGAAAAAATATGCCATATAAATGCTGAAAATAGTCATTTTTCGCCATACGTTGACCTTGTAGACATTGTTTGCCCAGTTTTTTTGGACGCAGCCACTGAAGCACAGTTGCCAGAAAAATTATGCCATATAAATGCTGAAAATATAAATTTTTTTGGTTGCAGCCACTGAAGCACAGAGGCCAGAAAAATTATGCCATATAAATGCAGAAAATATGCATTTTTTTGGTCGCAGCCACTGAAGCACAGTTGACAGAAAAATTATGCCATATAAATGCTGAAAATATAAACTTTTTTGGTTGCAGCCACTGAAGCACAGAGGCCAGAAAAATTATGCCATATAAATGCAGAAAACATGCATTTTTTTGGTCGCAGCCACTGAAGCACAGTTGACAGAAAAATTATGCCATATAAATGCTGAAAATATAAATTTTTTTGGTTGCAGCCACTGAAGCACAGAGGCCAGAAAAATTATGCCATATAAATGCAGAAAATATGCATTTTTTTGGTCGCAGCCACTGAAGCACAGTTGCCAGAAAAAATATGCCATATAAATGCTGAAAATAGTCATTTTTTGCCATATACGTTGAGTCAACGTATGGCAAAAAATGACTATTTTCAGCATTTATATGGCATATTTTTTCTGGCCTCTGTGCTTCAGTGGCTGCGGCCAAAAAAACTGGGCAAACAATGCCTACAAGGTCAACGTCGTTGACCTTGTAGGCATTGTTTGCCCAGTTTTTTTGGCCGCAGCCACTGAAGCACAGAGGCCAGAAAAAATATGCCATATAAATGCTGAAAATAGTCATTTTTTTGGTCGCAGCCACTGAAGCACAGTTGCCAGAAAAATTATGCCATATAAATGCTGAAAATATAAATTTTTTTGGTTGCAGCCACTGAAGCACAGAGGCCAGAAAAATTATGCCATATAAATGCAGAAAATATGCATTTTTTGGTTGCAGCCACTGAAGCACAGAGGCCAGAAAAATTATGCCATATAAATGCAGAAAATATGCATTTTTTTGGATGCAGCCACTGAAGCACAGTTGCCAGAAAAAATATGCCATATAAATGCTGAAAATAGTCATTTTTTGCCATACGTTGACCTTGTAGACATTGTTTGCCCAGTTTTTTTGGTTGCAGCCACTGAAGCACAGAGGCCAGAAAAAATTAAACCAGTAGGGTTTGCACCCTAGTTTGTAACGGTGGCGGAGGGAGGAGGAGGACGCTAAAGGACAGCTGTGTGTGGAGTCATGAGGCTTGAAGAGAAGGACAGCTGCATAGAAGTCAGAACAAGTCTTCCGGCGTGCAGTAACCCTCCGAGATCCACCCCTCATTCATTTTAATAAAGGTCAGGTAATCGACACTTTTGTGACCTAGGCGAGTTCTCTTCTCAGTTACAATCCCTCCTGCTGCACTGAAGGTCCTTTCTGAGAGCACACTTGAGGCTGGGCAAGACAAGAGGTTCATGGCAAATTGTGACAGCTCTGGCCACAGATCAAGCCTGCGCACCCAGTAGTCCAGGGGTTCATCGCTCCTCAGAGTGTCGATATCTGCAGTTAATGCCAGGTAGTCCGCTACCTGCCGGTCGAGGCGTTCTTTGAGGGTGGATCCAGAAGGGTTGTGGCGCTGCCTTGGACAGAAAAACATTTGCATGTCTGACGTTACAGACTGGCCAAAGGGCTTTGTCCTTGCAGGTGTGCTCGTGGCAGGATTACTGGCACCTCTGCCCCTGGAATGTTGATGAGTTCCTGAAGTGACATCACCCTTAAAAGCATTGTACAACATGTTTTGCAGGCTGGTTTGTAAATGCCGCATCTTTTCGGACTTGTGGTATGTTGGTAACATTTCTGACACTTTATGCTTGTACCGAGGGTCTAGTAGCGTTGCGACCCAGTACAGGTCCTTCTCCTTAAGCCTCTTGATACGGGGGTCCTTCAACAGGCATGACAGCATGAAAGACCCCATTCTCACAAGGTTGGATGCAGAGCTATCCATCTCCGCTTCCTCATTATCAAGGACTGCATCATCCACGATCTCCTCCCCCCAGCCACGTACAAGACCAGGGGTCCCCCAAAAGGTCACCACTAGCCCCCTGGGAAGCCTGCTCCTGTTGGTCCTCCTCCTCCTCCTCCACAAAGCCACCTTCCTCCTCTGACTCCACTTCTGGCACCTCTCCCTGCGTTGCAGCAGGTGCCTGGGTTCGTTCTGGTGATTCCGACCAGAAATCGTGCGCTTCCAGCTCCTCGTCACGCTGGTCTACAGCCTCATCTGTCACTCGTCGCACGGCACGCTCCAGGAAGAAAGCGAAGGGTATTAGGTCGCTGATGGTGCCTTCGGTGCGACTGACCATATTTGTCACCTCTTCAAAAGGTCGCATGAGCCTGCAGGCATCGCGCATAAGCACCCAGTAACGGGGGAAAAAAATCCCCAGCTGTGCAGATCCAGTCCTACCACCCAGTTCAAAAAGGTACTCGTTGACGGCCCTTTGTTGTTGCAGCAGACGTTCCAACATAAGGAGCGTTGAATTCCAGCGAGTCTGGCTGTCAGAAATCAAACGCCTGACTGGCATGTTGTAGCGCTGCTGAATGTCAGCAAGGCGTGCCATGGCTGTGTAGGAACGTCTGAAATGGGCCGACACCTTTCTGGACTGGTGAGAACGTCCTGGAATCCTGGGTACTTGGAGACAAAACGTTGGACTATTAAATTTAACACATGTGCCATGCAGGGCACATGTGTTAAATTGCCTAGTCTCAACGCTGCAACAGATTGCTTCCATTGTCACACACCACTTTTCCGATCTGCAGTTGGTGTGGGGTCAGCCACCGATCGGCCTGTGACTGCAGAGATGACAGGAGTACAGATCCGGTATGGTTTTTGCTTTCCAGGCACGTCATCCCCAAGACAGCGTGACAACGGCGTACCTGGCACGTCGAATAGCCTAGGGGGAGCTGGGGGTGCACAGGTGTGGAGGAGGAGAAGGAGGACCCAGCAGCAGAGTAAGAAGAAGAAGAAGACGAGGTAGAGAGGCGATGGAGGAGTAGAGGTGGTGGCAGAACCGCGTGCAATCCGTGGCGGTGACACCAACTCCACTGTTGTTGTTGAGCTACCCATTCCCTGCTTCCCAGCCATTACCAAGTTCACCCAGTGGGCAGTGTAGGTGACATACCTGCCCTGACCATGCTTGGAGGACCATGCGTCAGTAGTCATATGGACCTTTGGCCCAACACTAAGTGACAGAGATGCGGTAACTTGGCTCTGCACATGTTGGTACAGGTGTGGTATTCCCTTTTTAGAAAAAAAATTGCGGCTGGGTACCTTCCACTGCGGTGTCCCAATTGCTACAAATTTGCGGAAGGCCTCAGAGTCCACCAGCTGGTATGGTAAAAGCTGGCGGGCTAAGAGTGCAGACAAGCCAGCTGTCAGACGCCGGGCAAGGGGGTGACAGTCAGACATTGGCTTCTTACGCTCAAACATGGCCTTCACAGAAACTTGGCTGGTGGCAGATGACTGGGAATGGGAACAGGTGGTCAAGGTGGAAGGCGGAGTGGAGGGTGGTTCAGACGGGTCAAGGAGAGCAGAGGTAGAGCAGTAAGATGCTGGACCAGAAGGAGTGTGGCTTTTAGTTTGCCTGTTGCCTTTGAGGTGTTGCTCCCAAAGTGCTTTGTGCTTGCCGCTCATGTGCCTTCGCATAGAAGTTGTACCTATGTGGCTGTTGGGCTTACCAAGGCTCAGTTTCTGACTGCACTCATTGCAAATTACAATGCTTTTGTCAGAGGCACACACATTAAAAAAATCCCACACTGCTGACTTTTTGGAAGTGTGCGATCTGGCGGTAACAGTAGAAGTTGGCGGAGTTGGCGGTATTGGCGGCAATGGCGGTGCGTTGGCCGGCTGAACACAGGTGCCGATACATGTTGTTGCCCTGCTGATCCCTGCGGGCTGTCCTCCCTGCTTCTTCTAAGTCTTATTCTCCTACTGCCTCTCTGACTCTCCGTCTCTCCATCTGAACTACCCTCCTCTTGCTCTCTTCTACTAGGCACCCACAAAACATCAATCTCCTCATCATCATTCTCCTCAGATGCATCAATTTCTTCTGACACATCACAGAAGGAAGCAGCAGCGGGGACCTCCTCCTCATCACTCATTATGTCCATCTCTATCGTGTTCTCTGCCAGAATTAAATCTGGTGTAAGGTCCTCATCTCCTTCATCTTCTTCTGGCAATAATGGTTGCGCATTACTCAGTTCAAGAAACTCATTGGAAAATAACTCCTCTGACCCCAGTGAAGAAGGGGCACCGGTGGTGGAGGAAGTGTTACGTGGGGTGGCCATAGCAGTGGAGGATGAGGAGGATGTTGTGGTAAAGTTAGAAACGGTAGAGGATGGGGTGTGCTGTGTAAGCCAGTCAACTACCTCTTCAGCATTTTGGGAGTTCAGGGTCATTGGCTTTTTAAAACTGGGCAATTTGCTAGGGCCACAGGATTGCATAGCAGCACGGCCCCTAGCACGGCCTCTGCGTGGCGGCCTGCCTTTGCCTGGCATTATTTTTAAAAAAACAACAACAACAACAAAAACTCAGTTGGTTTTTCTGGAAACGATAATACACACAGCTAGATGGCGGGTTTGAAGAAAACACTGTGCAAATAATGCCTACAAAGTCAACGTATACACTACTACAGCGGTGGATACGGATTACGTAAAATATATGAATGCTGCTTGAAAAAAAGTAACTCAAGTGGTTTTTCTAGAGACGATAATATTATCAATATTTAGACAAAATGTGAACAAGGTCACACAGCTCGATGGCGGGTTGAAGAAAACAGTGTGCAAATAATGCCTACAAGGTCAACGTATACACTACTACAGCGGTGGATATGGATTACGTAAAATATATGAATGCTGCTTGAAAAAAAGTAACTCAAGTGGTTTTTCTAGAGACGATAATATTATCAATATTTAGACAAAATGTGAACAAGGTCACACAGCTCGATGGCGGGTTGAAGAAAACAGTGTGCAAATAATGCCTACAAGGTCAACGTATACACTACTACAGCGGTGGATACGGATTACGTAAAATATATGAATGCTGCTTGAAAAAAAGTAACTCAAGTGGTTTTTCTAGAGACGATAATATTATCAATATTTAGACAAAATGTGAACAAGCTCACACAGCTCGATGGCGGGTTGAAGAAAACACTGTGCAAATAATGCCTACAAGGCCAACGTATACACTACTACAGCGGTGGATACGGATTACGTAAAATATATGAATGCTGCTTGAAAAAAGTGACTCCGGTGTTTTTTCTGGAGACGGTAATATTATGGATATTTAGACAGAATGGGAACAAGGTCACACAGCTCGATGGCGGGTTGAAGAAAACAGTGTGCAAATAATGCCTACAAGGCCAACGTATACACTACTACAGCGGTGGATACGGATTACGTAAAATATATGAATGCTGCTTGAAAAAAGTGACTCCGGTGTTTTTTCTGGAGACGGTAATATTATGGATATTTAGACAGAATGGGAACAAGGTCACACAGCTCGATGGCGGGTTGAAGAAAACAGTGTGCAAATAATGCCTACAAGGTCAACGTATACACTACTACAGCGGTGGATACGGATTACGTAAAATATATGAATGCTGCTTGAAAAAAAGTAACTCAAGTGGTTTTTCTAGAGACGATAATATTATCAATATTTAGACAAAATGTGAACAAGCTCACACAGCTCGATGGCGGGTTGAAGAAAACACTGTGCAAATAATGCCTACAAGGCCAACGTATACACTACTACAGCGGTGGATACGGATTACGTAAAATATATGAATGCTGCTTGAAAAAAGTGACTCCGGTGTTTTTTCTGGAGACGGTAATATTATGGATATTTAGACAGAATGGGAACAAGGTCACACAGCTCGATGGCGGGTTGAAGAAAACAGTGTGCAAATAATGCCTACAAGGCCAACGTATACACTACTACAGCGGTGGATACGGATTACGTAAAATATATGAATGCTGCTTGAAAAAAGTGACTCCGGTGTTTTTTCTGGAGACGGTAATATTATGGATATTTAGACAGAATGGGAACAAGGTCACACAGCTCGATGGCGGGTTGAAGAAAACAGTGTGCAAATAATGCCTACAAGGCCAACGTATACACTACTACAGCGGTGGATACGGATTACGTAAAATATATGAATGCTGCTTGAAAAAAGTGACTCCGGTGTTTTTTCTGGAGACGGTAATATTATGGATATTTAGACAGAATGGGAACAAGGTCACACAGCTCGATGGCGGGTTGAAGAAAACAGTGTGCAAATAATGCCTACAAGGCCAACGTATACACTACTACAGCGGTGGATACGGATTACGTAAAATATATTATGGCTGCTTGAAAAAAGTGACTCCGGTGTTTTTTCTGGAGACGGTAATATTATGGATATTTAGACAGAATGTGAACAAGGTCACACAGCTCGATGGCGGGTTGAAGAAAACACTGTGCAAATAATGCCTACAGGGCAAATAATGCCTAAAAGGTCAACTTATACACTACTACAGCGGTAGTAAAATAAAAAAAGTAAAATAAAAAAAATGAATATTAAAAAAAAAAAATTAAAGTTGGTGCTGCTGAACTACTAGGAGCAGCAGATTAGCACACCAGTCCCACTCCCCAACACTGCTAGACTAATAGCACTGGGCTCTTATAGTAGTAGTAGTAGTAGTAGTAGTAAAACAACAAAAAATAAATAAAAGCAGTCCTTACAAGGACTACTGTTATTGCAGCAGTCAGCAGATGAGATCAGAAGCAGGACAGCTGCCCACTGCAGCTACATACAGAGCACTGCAGTAGAAGGTAGATTACTAGCCAGCAAAGCTACCTAAGCTTAAATGTCCCTCAAACCCCTGCAGACTTCTGTCCCTCCAATAACAGAGCAGTATCAAAACGATTACTAGCCAGCAAACTTTCAACTGTCCCTGAAATCACTAACAGGCAGCAGCTCTCTCCCTACACTATCTCTTCAGCACACACAGGCAGAGTGAAAAAACGCTGCAGGGCTTCGGTTTTTATAGGGAAGGGGAGTGGTCCAGGGGAGAGCTTCCTGATTGGCTGCCATGTACCTGCTGGTCTGGGGTGAGAGGGCAAAAAAAAGCGCCAACAATGGCGAACCCAAAATGGCGAACGTCGCGCGACGTTCGCGAACTTCCGGCGAGCGCGAACACCCGATGTTCGCGCGAACAAGTTCGCCGGCGAACAGTTCGCGACATCTCTAATAAAGGGGGGCCCTTGAGGGGTGGTCACAGGTGTCCCACCATACACATTAAAATGCTGGTAACACCGCTGTGTCAATAAGAATTATAAATAAATAATAATAATAATTAGTAGTAGTAGTAGTAGTAGTAGTATTGTTGTTACTATTATTCATATTATTAATATGCTATCTTGACATTCTTGAATCTCTGATCAATTCTGCATAAGCTTTTTAAATTGTTCTTACAGTCTAAAGAGCTCTAATGAGGGTTTTAGCATTCATCAATTTCACCTGCTGCTGGAAAGGTTTGCAAAGTCTATCTCTTTTGTAATAAGTAAATAACTTTCTATAGGTTATAATGTGTTCATCTCTAATTGAAAGAAAATATTGATTTGATACAATGAGACAAGTAGCACTGATAAGGTACTTGCGTGTGTTTAATGGAAGCTTTATCATTAAAAGGAATGATGACTCATAGTTTAGGCCAACTCTGTGTCATAGAGCCAGAGATAAAATGTTATTATGATGCAACAACAGTTCATTCAGAAAATTACCTTTGTGTCTAGTTTATTAGCATTATTGTGTAGACTAATACTCAAGCTCTTGAGAACAGTATAAACCCTTTCAAAGCTGAAGGTAAAAGCTCAATTTTATATGTTCTTTGCACAAAAAAAGTGACAATAAAACAATTAGACTTGCTAAACCAGAAAACACTCCACACTCAATACAATTTCCAGGAAATGTTGGAGTACACTGAACAATTCAGATCCATTGAATAGTATTTGCCCAAGGTGCATTTAACCAACATGTGGTGCCTATTTGGCTGACATTTTTCAATTGACCTTCTACTTAATAGAGACACTTGCAGGACAATGACCACAGCTGCAAAATACTAAATACCATATGGTTTCATTATTTGTACAAATAAAATAAATATGTAGTTTTGAACGTTTAAGGGCTAAATGATCTTCTAGGTCACAAGCAAAATAGATTATATGTTGAAGTAAAGTAGAATTCAATTTAGAAAAAAATTCTCATAGTAAAATACTCTCCCAGAAGTTTGTTATTCTTTAATAATATTAGGTAGTTAAAGTTTGCATAAAAGAAATCCAAGAAGGAGCACAGTTTGCATATAAATCTTATCACCTGAGATCAACTGATCAACTGTTGTTTGCTCTTTCTTATTAGAAACTATACATATATATATATGTATATATATATATATATATATATATATATATATAATGTATATATATATATATATATATATATATATATATATATATATATGTGTGTATATATATATATATATATATATATATATATATATATATATATATATATATATATATATATATATATATATATATATATATATATATATGTAGGGATGTGTAAAATAGCCACCCTAGTATTTGTGCAGGCAGTCCCTCAATGTTATGGACACCTATTTGGGTCCTAAAATGCTGTTGGGAGGGGTACTGTTTGCTCTTTCTGCTCTAAGCTATGCCCCCTGCTACTTCTCACAGTGACCAGCAGATGGCACTGTGCTAGGATATAAAAGGCTCTGAAGCCATGCTTTCAGTGTCCATTTTGTGCTGGCTCTAGCCTGAGCTAACAGGCTGAGTCTGAGTGGAACCTGATTGTTTTAGGATTAGTCAGGAAAGGCTACTCACCATTATAGGTCACTCTAGGAGTGACAGATAGACAGGTTATTTAGCTGAGCAACTCAAAGCTCCGATGAGGAGAGTCAGAGGGATTAAGATCCCGGGTACTAATAGCCCAGAAGTAGGGACTAAGTGTATAGGAGCAGGGTAGACAGATTCCCCTCAGGTTCCACTTAGGGAAAGGCTGAAAGCTGGTTGTACCTTTATTGCTGCTGAGCACATCCTCTTGCCTGTGGGCACTAATATTGACCAAAAGGTGCTGTGAGTATTGCCTATTCAATGTGATGCTAAATCCTGTCATGCTCTATTGTATACTCCACTGAGGATTGTGTATGTTCAATAAACCAGTTCATGTTTAAGTTATAACAACCACTGGCGCCCAATTATTATACCCTGAATACAGTTACAGTTGCACTACACCCTGCCTCCACACCGTTGTGAGGGTTCACTCCCTAAGATTACAGGTCTCAGCCAGAGCACATTTAGTGGGAGTGGAGCTCAATAGTGGTATAATAACACACAATTTACTATAGCGCTACATATATATATATGCATCAGCATTCTATTAATATATATATATATATATATATATATATATATATATATATATATATATATATATATATATATATACAAAATGAAACTGCACTCCTAGGGCTTTAAGGGAAGAAAATGTGTTTGGCTTTATTGCAACGTTTGGGCATCACTTCCCGATGACGGCTCGAGTCTAGTAGCCTAAACGTTGCAATAAGGCCAACCACATTTTTTTCACTAAAGCCCTAGGATTTCAGGGTCTGGTTCCTCTGTTCCATCTGCCAACTCCTCTGTCGAAGTTTTCTAAAGTCTGGTCACAAGTTCACAACTCTCTTAAGACGGCTACATCCTCTCAGAAGAGGGCTGCCGATAGGAAACACAGGGAGGCACCCCAATATAAGGTGGGAGACTTGGTGTGGCTCTCCACCAAGAACATTAAATTGAAAGTTCCTTCCCTAAAATTGGGTCCCCGTTTCATTGGTCCATATCCCATCACTTCTATTAACAACCCTTCTTCTGTTCGTCTTAAGTTACCTGTTAATTTCAAAATTTCTGATTCCTTTCATGTCTCGCTACTAAAACCTGCTTCTAACACCCGCCTTGTTTCTGTTCCTCCTCCAGTGCAAGTTGACGGTCAGCCTGAATTTGAGATCCAGGAGTTCCTTGATTCCCGTTTGGTACGTAGCAAACTCCAGTACCTCACTAGATGGAAGGGATTCGGTCCTGAGGAGAACTCCTGGGTCTCAGTTGATGACATCAAGGCTGACTGCCTCAGGAGGCAATTTCACATTAAGTTTCCTGGGAAGCCTGGGGGTCCAGTGGCCCCCCTAGAGAGGGGGTAATGTAAGAAATATACCTGGGTCGCGGCGGCGTGGACGGCCGCCACGCCGCCGCGCTCCTTCTCCGTCGGCTTCCGGGTCCTAGTGCGCGTGCATGCGCATTATTTAAAGGGGCAGGCGCGCTGGCGTAATTACGTCAGCGCGCAATGGCGCGAAATTCAAACTGTATTTAAGCCCATTCTTTGGTACTGCTGGTTGCCCGTGATAGGATTTATCCTGTGGTTTTGCCTGAAGCCTTGTGCTGTTTGTCCGTGTTTATTCTGCTAGTTATCCGGTTTTTGACCTCAGCCTGTTTCCTGATGACGCTCCCATCTGAATCCTGACCTGTGCCTGTTACCCGACTACTCTATTGCCTGTACCCCTTCTGCTTGATACCCGGTTTTGACCCTTGCCTACCTGACGATCCTTGCTATCTGCCTGCCTCGACCCAGCCTGTCTGACTATCCTCTCTGCCTCATCCTTGCCTGTAACCGTGATCCTCGGCCCAAAAGACTCTAGATACTTGCCGTGCCCCATTGCCTGCCAGAACTCTAGCCTTGCCCACTCATAAGTCCAGGTGGCACCCCAGTAGGCGGAGGGCCTTCCCGAAGCCCAAAAGTGGTCACACATACTGGTGAAGAGAGCTCTGACCACGGTGCTTGGCTCTAGTTCTGGTATTGGGTGCCGGCCGTGACAACAATACTACTAATTCTTTGTTGGATAATGATGGCAGCTTCTTTATTCGTTTATATATGCTCAAGCATTCAACCATCTATAAGTTGTAATACTTATTAACCATTTATAAAGCATATGACAAAGTTATAACATTCATAAACATTCCCTGAACATTCCCTATTAGATTTTTTAACTAACTGTTTCAAACCTGTCCTTATTCCTGTGCATCAGTACCACTGCACCCCTCTTGATTTTGTTTACCCATCAGCCACAGTACACCAACTCAATGGTATTATTTACTTTTGCCACCATGGGACCCCATGCCCGAGTTGGCCAGATATCTAGTGTTCCTCTTTCTCTCTGTAACTCATCATACTTCCTCCTTTAACTCTCTGTTTTCCCAGTACCACCGCCACAGCAAAGGATACTGACCCCTTAGTATACTTTGCTCCCCCAAACTGCAAGGGCCCTTTCCAACCCATCCTGGAAGGACATGTTAAATATGTCTAAACCAATCTTGTTTAAGTGCACTCCATCCCACCTGTACACATCGGTCTCCCTTGACTCCAAAACCACATGTCTCAAAGCCAGTCCACCAGCCCTCACTGCAAATTTTCCTACTTCTCTGTTTACTTTTATTCTGGCCTTGCTGACTGCCTCATTAGATCTGGCACCTCTCCAGGTGAACCTATCCACTATGTCTGACCAAACTAAACGCCACCAATCACACTTCATGTCCTGTATTAACACTCTCATGTGGATAGAGCTTAAATCGTTCACACCAGCATGTAAAACTAAAATTTGGGGGCCCACTCCCTGTCTGCAAAACGGGATAAAAGAGGTAACAACCTACCCCAACATAACCTACGGAACCCCAACCATCTCATCTATGTCTTGGTCGACTTCCAATTGACTCCCGTAGCCAAGGGTAGCAGCTTGCCTTGCAGCCCAGTAAATGTAAGTATGGCTTGCAATCCATATTGACACCGGACCTGGTGGGAACCAAAAGAAGACTGGTTAATGCTGGGGGTGAAAATAAAGCTTGTATCTACCCAACTTCCAGTGCCCTATTCCCATGATGGTTGCTGCAGGCAACCCCAAACCAGCAGCTTCGGTTGCAGCCCCTATGCAGAAGGAGTGGGATTTAAAACTATCCCTCCCATCCCAGACTCAGTACACATTTTCTTAAGATCGCCTGAAATTGAAATAGATATGAGCCATCCAAGTGTCTCAAATGTGGTCCCGGGTTATAGGGCCTAACAGCCAGGAATTGTGTATACATTGCCAATGGGCAACACTGGGTCCCCGTTGCTGCCCCCAGCCTTATCTCTTGCCCTTTTCCTAATTGGTCTGTCTTGGACCTCCTTAAAGTGAGGCACAATATTTTTCCCACTATTTTACAGTCTGACATCAACAGGCCTCCAGGTTCTTTTTTGTTTCTCTAAACTAATTTCCCCACCTGGAATGCTCCATAAAAAGACAAAACAAAACCCTCCCAGAATAACTTTAACTCGTAATCCCCTGAACATATGCCCCCCAATTTTAAAACCAACTCCTGCAATCAGGTATAGAAATAGGCAGTCTTTGCGTCCTCTCCCTTACATTCTTTTTTAATCATTTTACCACTTGTCTAATTAAAGCATCCTTTGTCCAATCTCTCAAGTTACACAATCTAAGGCCAAAGGATACCCCTGCCAATTTTCCTGCTACTGACGTTGCCGCGGTACCTTGCTCGCACAATTTTTCCACCCAAGCTAGCGGTGTTTGGGTAATTCCTGCAACTCCCCCTTCTGAACTGAAATGATCTTGAAAAGTCCTCTATTCCTCCCACGCAGCGCAATATTTTGACCATGTACCCGGAGCCACTGATTGTTTCACCAACCGCGCCATGTGCCTGAACCCAGTGCCCATAAGTGGGTCAGGCAAACTTCTCCTGTTAGCTCTGCCTCCGGAACCAGGTTTCTGAACCGTTCCCACTGTAAATGAGAAAGAGCGTCCGCCACATCATTCTTAATACCTGGTACGTGTTTTGCCCTGACCCACATATTCTGCCTTAAGCAACCCAGTACTAGGAACCTGAGTAGATGCAAAACTGGTTCTGATGAATTGGTTAAATTGTTGATTGCCTGAACCACTGACATATTGTCTGACCAAAATATGACCTGTCTATCAGTTAGCATGTCCCCCCACAGTACCATTGCCACCACTATGGGAAAAAGCTCCAGGAAGGCTAAGTTTTTAGTCAGCCCCTCCTGCCTCCAACTGTCTGGCCAGGACCCCACACTCCACCACCCCCCCAAAGAAGGCACCGTAACCAATAGATCACGAAGCGTCCGCGTACGCTATCAAAGGAAGTGTAAGTGCCGCACAAAGGTCCTTGTCTATCTCATCATTCACAGATTCCCCATTAGGATACGACAAGTGATGTATCTTGCAGAACTTCCCCGTCTCCTTCTTCGGGACCACACCAAGTCTCAGATTGTCCAGTGGTGGGCCCTCAAAGGGGCCCGCCATTCTATTGAGCTGAACTTCTTTTTCAAGCTTTTCAGTGACCACCTGGGGGTAAACATCAGCGGATTTTAAATTCCGTAAAGCAACGGTTGGGTTATCCCCCTTTAGCGGGTATGCGAAAGCCCTCTGAGTTCAGCCGCACGCCTGTTTTTATACATTCTTAGAAAAGGTTGCATCGCGGCCACGTTCACCGGCGATGTCCCCTTTACCTGTAGAATCTGATAGCCTGCCACCCCCCCCTGCCTTTTTTAAAAGATCTTGTGGCTGGGTGTTGGCCCCCACAGCCAGAGCATTCATGGTGGAACCTGCATGTTACTGCCCACTTGCATTTCCCCTCATTAAAATGGAAACAGTACCTCTTTTTGGCGCCTGTTGAGGGGGAATAGGTACCTGCACCCCCGGCACCCCCTGGAAAGGGGTTGTCGTTTGGCCTATTGGGGCACATTAGTTGTAACCAAAGCCCTACATCCCTGCTGTTGGCTGCCCTACCCCTAACCCCCGCCTACCTGGGCTTGTGCAGGCCCTACAGGCCAGGGAAGTGGAAGGGCTCAGCCTGGTAGGAGGGCGGAATCGTCTCGTGCGCTTGGGACTGGGGGGAGCAGGAGGCTGCGGGAGGAGCTGAGACATCTGTTGCTGCAGCAAGTCTTTTCTCCGGACCGCAGCTTCTGCCCGCAGTTGTCGGATCCAAGCCTCCACATTCTTCTCCGCCATCCTGCTTTCTTCAGAACAACCACTGCCGACCAATCCTGTTACAGACCCGACCTGCCGCCGACCAACCTGCTTCCAGACCTCCTACTTCCAGACCTGCTACTGCTGGCTGAGTAGAAAAAGGAAGAAAAAACACCAATTGACTTTAACGTATCTGGTCGCAGAGACAAAAAAAGTCAGTAAGACAAAAAAGTCACCACAGGAAAAATGTCCATTGATTTTAATGTATTTGGAGTAGTGATAGGCGAATTTATTCACCAGGTGCAAATTCGCGGCGAATTTGCCTGTTGCGAATTTGGCGCGGAAACATTTTTTGACGCTGGCGACGGTTCCGACGGCAGTGTCCATTTTGACTCCGGCACCAATAAACGGACGCCCATTGACTTTAATGGGCGTTGTCATTAAGTTTTACGCCTGCACCCATTTTGACGCCGGTGAATTGTCAAAACGGGACAAATTCGCCCATCACTAATTTGGAGTAAGCGTTGGGCATAAAAAAAACTTGTCACCTATTGACTTCAATGTGTTTCAATAAAACACGGGACAGACTCGCTCATCACTAATAATAAATATAAGCAATAGCCTAAGGCAAAGTCTAATAAAGACAATACTGTGTATAGATGGTATAATATTTCCTTGTGAGGGTTAAATTTAAACATTACGGATACATACAAGTTTAAGAGAAGCTACATTTGTATGCATCGTATCAGACTGCATGTTAACAATTTAGATATGAACTTACCTGAATTACCATTTGTTTTAATTTTTGGCTTTTTTCCTCCCTTAAGTGAAACGTGAAGCTGCATTTATACATAGCACATGTGGATTGCATAACCATAATTCCTACCATATGAGAAACACCACTAGAGAAGATACAATAACTGACATTAAGCTACAGTAAATTCTCATATTACATAAAGGTTGATTATGTACAAACTTTATCTGATATGGTAATCATGTTAAAATGTTATCTTCATTGGCCTTTTCCACTTTAATAATGGTAGGACTTTCTTTTTCAACATTATTTTACTATGGATTAAGTTGATGACTGTCTTTTTATTTGCACTAACATTTCTGATCTGATCATTGAAATGATCATTGTTAAAACTGGAAACACTGGAAGTAGTGTCAGAATAAATCCTAAAAGAGAACTCAGAGAGTTTGTAATTTGTACAATAATTTGTTAAACATTTATATGTTAAGGCAACATCTCCCAATATACATCTATCATACAAACATTTTAAACACAAAAATGTTTTAAAACTTAATCCAATATCTATAGTATATATACATATTTGTGTATGTGCATGTGTGTATTTTTAGAAATATTTAGAACCAATATTATATTTAATTTTTTTTAAATAAGGAACACATTACAGCAGAGGCTAAGACTAACCCCAAAAAGGTTTTTAAGTCTGAAAACATGTAGTGGAGCATTTCTTCCCCAATTAAACAATTTTGAAGTTGATCTTTACCATATTTTCTTTGTTTATGAAGGATAGGGTAATGTCAGAAGAAAGTGATTGCTTTTTATGGTGACATTGGTAAGAAGTTGGATGGGTTGACAACAGTAATCAAAAGTCCAAACAAGTAACAGAGGTCAAGGCGAGGAAGCGTTATCAGTAACAAGCAAAGTTCAGCGACAGGAAGTCAAATCCAAGCAGGGTTCCAAGGGTTAACATAGAGGTGTAGTCAATATAGCAAGCAGAGGTTGGCAACAGGAAAACAAGTTCAAGCAGGGTTCCAAGGGTTGACATAGAAGCGTAGTCAAATAGGCAAGCAGAGTTTGGAAACAGGAAATCAAGATCAAGCAGGATTCCAAGGGTTAAACAGGAGCGTAGTCAAATAGGCAATAGCAAAGTCAAACCAAAGTTCAAGTATAATCAGAAAATCACTTAATCATGTGTAGCTAGGAAAAACGATGTCCGAGCACTGGAAGAAACTCGGCACCGAAAGAAGTAAGGTCATCTGTGTCAATACGATACGCCCAGCGAATCCCCTGCGCCAGTGTCACAACGCACACACCGTATGTTGCTGGAACGCATCACACTGAAGAGCTGCTTCACCCAGAAAACAGGTGAGTATCTGACAGGGTGGTTGTTAATGGTACATACTTTACTTGGAGTTAAGGTTTTTCGTGGGGTCCCTCAGGGTTCTGTATTTGGTCCTTTTTTATTATCTTGTTCATTAATGACTTGGGGGAGATTATTTTAAATAATCCATCAGTGTTTGCAGATGACACAAAACTACAAAGCCCAGTTCATTCCATATAGGATGGCATCCTTGCAGAAGAATCTTGAAAAACTGGGTGGCTCAGTAGCAGATGGGATTCAATGTCAATGGATGTAAGGTCATGCATATGGGATGCAAAAATATGCAAGCGTATACCCTTAATGGAACTTCACTAGGCAAATCCATAATGGGAAGGGACCTTGGAGTCCTTGTAGATAATAAACTTGGCTGTAGCAAGCAATGCCAGTCAGCAGCTGCAAGGGCAAACAAGGTGGTTTAGCTATATTAAAAGAGGCATATAGAGGGAAAAGAGGGTTAAATTAGAGAAGGTCCAGAGAAGGACAGCTAAGATGGTAAAAGCTATGGAAAGTGTCTGTTAAGAAGAAAAACTGGCCAAGTTTGGGTTGTTCACGCTGGAGAAGAGGTTCTTAAGGGGTGATATGGTAACATGTATAAATATATAAGGGGGTCATATACAGTAATAATCTCTCTAATACTTTATTTACCAGTACATCAAGCAGACATAAGAAAATAGGAGGTTCCATCTAAATATTCAGGGTTGTGAAATTCTCACCTTGTACTGGCTTACAGATCTTCAAGGCAGGGTTGAATGCCTTTTTAGCAGGTAAGGGTTATGAAAGATAGCTCATAGTAGGGGGCGGAGTTTGCCTGCTGAACCGGATGGACGCGTACTGCTAGCGCTCCGTCCTTGAGGAGGATGTTTTGAGGGAAGAATAGCTTTCTGATTCCCCCAACAGCTATATATTGAGATTGATTTGCTCTGTGTCAATGAGGGGGACCATACAGGCGCAAAAACAGCAGCAGAAGGCAGTTACCGCTTTCTTTTCTCCAGCCGCAGTCAAGTCTCCACACGCGGCCGCAGGGTCCGGCGCCATCTTGGAACCGCTGCGCAGCAAAAAGCCTATATCGCCGACTGCTATGTCTGCTAAATCTCCAGAGATTCTCAGGAAAGAGATCAGAGACTTGGGTGATCGCACTGCGCACATGGAAGAGAAAATGGGTGAGTTTGCCGATGCCCATAATGACTTAGCAGACTCCCATAATAAAACACGCTCTGACCTTGATCGCATGTTGGATAAAGTGACTGACCTGGAAGATAGGTCCCGCAGAAATAATCTGCGCTTCAGGGGCATACCGGAAACTGTACTCCCTAGAGATTTGGAAACCCATATCACTGAGTTACTTCGAGTGATACTGCCAGATCTACATGCACTGGAAATGGCTATTGATCATATCCATAGGGTTCCAAAACCCAGAACCGCCCCTGATAATGTCCCCAGGGATGTCCTTGCCAGATTCGTGTTTTACCAAACGAAAGACAAACTGCTTTCTCTTGCTCGTAAGAAGGAAAATTGGCCGAAGCCGTACCAGCACCTTGAAGTGTATATGGACTTGGCTCCTGCCACTCTGCTCAAACGCAAGGCCTTCGCAGAGATCACGAAAATTTTACGGCAGAATGACATCCCCTACCGCTGGGGTTACCCAGTCAAGCTCATCATCCAGCGTAATGGGACACCCACCATACTGTCTACTGTGAGCGACGCCAAAAAAGCCCTTGCCAGATGGGATCTGCCTTCAGCCCCTGCTACAGCTCCTACTTCGGAGCGACTCTCACCGACTCACTCGCCAAAGAAGCTCCAGAAAGATTGGCTTAAAGTTTGATGCTTTCTCCTGCATGGTCCAATATTTTCCCGTTTTCAGTTTGCTTCTCGACGTCGAGATGTCTCCTTCTGATTCAGACGACTTTTCGACCTGTTCACCCCCCAAGGCTCCATACTGGGAATTGGAGTCGAGTAGTGGTTACCTGCTAAAAACCACAAGCACCTCGTTAAGTTCCAATGCTTTCGAAGGTTTCTTCACTTGTTTACTGCTTGTTTTCTTTCTGTTTTTTGATTGTTAGTACATGGCATATATTTTTTTCTCATTTTTGTTTTTTATTACCAGGCTCTAGGCATATTGTTAGTTTTCTATCTGTTTGTGTCAGCCCTGTCGGGGAAAAGCATGCACATCTGCCACAGAAATGGTGCGATTTTATTCACTAAATTGCAGAGGTTTGAACTCCCCTAATAAACGAAATCAGCTTTTACACAATGCCTACAAGGCGAAGGCCGATGTTCTCTTTTGCCAAGAAACTCATTTCTGTTGTTCAGCTCCTCCTAGATTCTCCTCTAAACGTTTCCCACATTCCTATCATGCTTATGCTAAAAATAAGTCTAAAGGGGTTTCTATCCTCATCTCATCCAAATTACCGTTCCAGTTCAGGGGTGTGCATGCTGACCCCGCGGGTAGATATTTGATGTTGAATTGTGTTATAGGAAATACCACATACTCACTGATTAACATTTACGCCCCGAATGAACACCAATCTAACTTTCTAGCAAAAATTCTCCCAAAACTCCTTCACTATAAAATTGGAAAATGTGTAATTGCCGGGGACTTTAACATGGTCTCGGACCCTAACGTTGATATTGTTAAAGGTCAGAGTGGCCCTATATCGCAGGCACAGAGGAAACATTGTAAAACGTTTAGCAACCTCCTACATTCCCACGGCTTAATAGATGTGTGGAGAGCGAAGAATCCACTTGCCAGAGACTACACTTATTTCTCCCCTCGCTTTCATACCCACACTAGGATAGATGCGTTCTTTGCCGACCCTCAAACCACTACGCAAATCGTAAATGCCTGGATAGGGTTGAGAACTTGGTCTGACCATGCCCCTATTGGTATAGAGATTCCTGACTCTAACTCCCCCACAGATAAATTACCATGGCGTCTGAATGATAGTCTGCTCCTCAAAGATGACAGTAAAGCTTACATTGAACAAGTTATAAAACAGTATTTCACTTTAAACTCTAATGGTGAAGTTGGCCCCCAGACAGTATGGTTGGCACATAAGGCGGTTTTGCGGGGGGAGTTTATTTCCCTTGCTAAACGGCTTAGAGCGTCCAGAGACGATTCTCAATTGCAACTCGAAACTAAATTAGCATCTCTTGAAAAGCAGACTATCCATCAGACTAGTTCCTTGCAGTACCAAGAAATGAATGAAATTAGACAAAAACTCAATGACATTATTGCGGCTAAAACAGCCTATCGGCTGAAACTACTTAAAAAACTCTTTTACTCCAAGGGCAATAAAGCTGATAGATTATTGGCATCGCAACTGAGGAAACAACAAGCTCAGGCTAGAATAAGTCATATAACAACTCTACATGGTAAACAAACTGATCCTAAAGTTATTGCTAATGAGTTTGCCGCCTATTATGCTGAATTGTATAACCTTAAAGATACTACCACTGCACCGCAACCAACCTTAAGTATAATCCGAGAATATCTAGATAGAATTAACCTCCCTCAACCCACGCCATCTCAGCAAGATATCTTGAATTCACCAATATCTAGTGATGAGGTAACGGCTGTAATTAAGACCCTAAAACTGAATAAAGCCCCGGGCCCTGATGGGTTCACTAATGCCTATTACAAAATATGTTCTCCTATACTCTCCCCCTATCTGCTTCAAGTATTCCAAAATATCATGGATACGGGAAACATAACTCCAGAATATCTCCAGGCCCATATTGTTACCATTCCCAAGCCTGGAAAGCCCCCTGATCAATGCCAAAGCTATCGCCCTATAGCGCTCCTGAACACTGATCTTAAGTTATATGCTAAACTCTTGGCACAAAGACTTAACCAGATTCACCCCTCCCTTATTGACCCAAATCAAGTTGGGTTTGTACTCCATAGACAAGGTTCAGATAGCACACGCAGATTCCATAATATTATCCATATACTAAAACAGCAGAAAACCCCAGCGCTCTTGCTATCTTTGGATGCAGAGAAGGCGTTCGACAGGGTCAACTGGGCATACATGGAGGAGACTCTTCGGCAATACCAGTTAGGTCCAACCTTCCTCAAAGCTGTGCTCCCCCTGTACACTACTCCTACAGCTAAGATATGTACGGCAGGGGCCCTCTCGAACGCCTTCTCCATCACTAATGGCACGAGGCAAGGCTGCCCATTGTCTCCCCTTATTTTTGCACTAATGGTAGAACCACTTGCTCAGAGGATTAGAAAATGTAGACATAGCAGGAATTTCGTGCGGTATGACCCAACATAAAATCGGACTATTTGCAGACGACATATTGTTAAGCCTTAGGAATGTTGCAGTGTCACTACCCAATTTGTTTAGAGAACTAGCAACTTTCCAATCTGTCTCCTGGTATAAAATCAACCAATCCAAAACTCAGGCACTTCCCTTTCATATTCCACACCCTAGTCTACAAGGCTATAAACATTGTTATAATTTTGATTGGAGAGACACATATATTACATATCTTGGCCTCAAAATCCCTAAAGATCCGGAAGATATTTATAGGTTAAACCATCAACCCTTGCTGAAAATGATTGAAGCAGAATGTTTCAAATGGAAGTCTGAATCTATCTCATGGTTGGGACGAATCATTTCTATAAAAATGAACATTCTGCCGAAAATATTATATTTATTTAGAACGCTACATATAGCACTGCCACCTAGGTTCTGTCCGGCCATACAAAAAGTCATAAATAAATTTATTTGGGCGAATAAACCCTCTAGGGTAGCTTTCAGTTGTGCTCAGTTTCCCAGAAACTCAGGTGGCTTGGGATTCCCTAACATAAGAATGTATTATATTGCTACGATGTTGGAAACTGTGATTCGTTTACACTCCCCGCATGGGGTTAGGAATTGGGTAGATATCGAGTCTAATTTTGTTAGTGATCACAATCTGTTACAACTTTTCTGGCTACCTAAGAGACTCCGGCCACCTATTACTCACATGTTGCCGACAACTCGGACTCTGTTACATATCTGGGATGTCATGACCAAAAAACTCTTTTCCATCGCCTCTGACTCCCATTGCAGCCTTGCACCGTTTGATCCCTAACATCAATCTCCAAACATGGATTACTAAAGGTATCACTGATATTGGACATCTGTACTTTGCGAACTCCTTGCGGAGATTTGAAGATTTGGCTGAAAAGTACGACTTACCACTCTCTCATTATTACACCTACCTCCAGGTAACTCATTTCCTCAAATCTCATCTTCCGAATGTGAAAATCCTACGTCCCAAGACTAGAATGGAATACCTTTGCAGTAAAGCATGGGACGGTAAAGCACTCATTTCAGATTGCTACCATCAGCAACTCCAGTTACCAGATGACTTCCTCTTTTCATATATGCAAAGATGGGAGGACGATCTCCAAATTCATTTTGCCCCTGGTATTTGGCAGCATTCCATATTGGCTCCTAAAGGTGCAACTAACTGCACAAACCATATCGAAACACATCTGAAAGTGCTTCATCGCTGGTACCTTACTCCGCAAAAGATAGCAAGAATACACTCCCAATATTCTCCTTTGTGTTGGAGGCAATGTGGGGAAGTTGGTACCTATATTCATATGTGGTGGCACTGTCCGTCAGTTAAACCGTTCTGGTCTGCCGTCTTTTCCTTACTAAATAACAGATTGGACTATACCTTGCCTTGCCTGCCCCAAATAGGGCTCCTACAAATATATCCTGAAAACTCTCCTAACCTTAACAGGAAACTCTTGTTTCACATTTTCAATACTGCAGCTACGTTAATAGCGAAATCCTGGAAACAAAAGGAGACTCCTACTATACAGCACTTACTCCAACAATTGGAATCCAGGGAACATATGGAGAGAATGATTCCAAGCTCATTGGAGTCCAAACTCAAATGTAGCCAAATTTGGGATCCGTGGCACCCTCTATGACTCTTGTGAAGATATGCCCTCTACCATTGCTACTTCTGGTGGCAGCTGGATTATGGGGAATAGGTTACACACCCTGCTACCTTGCCTAATATGCCGAATATGCCATGTACTACCTAAGATTTTTCTTTTATTCCATGATGCCTTTATATTGCTTTATTTTACTTTCTTTTCTTTTTACTTTTCTTTCTTCTTTCATGTACCAAACAGTTTGCATATTGTTTGTATTTATATGTGCTTTCATTATGTACCATCGAGTCAAGTGTTTGTTTTGTACTCGTTTCTTACATAATAAACATACAAGTTTCAAAAAAAAAAAAAGATAGCATAGTACAAATTGAGCTTATACTATGCCCAGGTACTGGTCCAATTGCAATCTTAGAGTTAGAGAATTATTCCCCCTGGCAAACTGCTTTTTTATTTTTTTTTGCTTTCCTCTTTCAGCTAGCAGTTGTGTAGGTTTTATTTAGACATAAAAGGTTCAACTTGATGGACGCATTTCTTTTTTCAGCCTACATAACTATGTATGTTACTATTTCATTATTAGTTCTTTCTGAATAATAGTTCTTTTTTTATTTATTTTTTTTCGTAGTCCCACTAATATATAATGCATGATGTTTTTCCCAGCTTTAACATTTTCACAGGTTTTGCACCATTTTTTATGGTCTTCTGAAAAACAAAACATTTTTATTCGATCACATACCTTTGGCCTTGTGTCATTATATGGTCATGGAACGCCTCTGCGACTTAACAATAATTGATAATAATAATAATATCTTTGTATTTTACAATAGGGGGTACATTGTTCATTATATACATTATATATATGTAGGAAGGGTCTTTGAGTGAGCCTGGGTACTAGTCAAAACAATGAAATTAACGAAAGTATAGAAAACTGAATTTGTTATCTTCAAGCCAAATGCATTGAAATCAATGGACATTTTTTTTCTCACCAAATTTGTTGAACTCAGTAGTTGTTTTTTTTCTCACGACAAATGCATTCGAATCAGTGGACACTTTTTCTTGCGTTTTTTACCTGCATGCAAAAAAAATTCCCCACAAAACAAAACGCATTACTACCAAATATGGCCAGTTGAAAATCCACATTTCATCATGTGGAGAGTGTTGGCGTGTATGTCCCCTTACACCAGGCATAAAAGGATTTTGCCTAATGATCTTTAAATCATATTTAATAATTGTTTTTGTAAGCCATGTATTGTAAATGATTTGGTTAGTAGCCATGCATCATGTGGATTTAACATATATCCAGTACTAAAAAGGGCTTTATTAGCTACATATAGTGATGGGCGAATTTATTCACCAGGCGCGAATTCGCGGCAAATTTGCGCGTTTCGCCGCCAGCGAATAAATTCGCGAAACGCCCGCGAATAAATTCGCGAAACGCCCGCGAAAATTCGCGGCAAAAATTCGGCAAAAACGGCCGCCGGCGTCGAAAAAACGGGCATCGGCGTCAAAAACGGGCGCCGGCGCCGTTTCGCGAATTTTTCGCCGCAAATTCGCCCATCACTACTACTTATACTTCCTGATAATTGAGGCTACCCTTTGTTCGTCGCCGGCGCCGTTTCGCGAATTTTTCGCCGCAAATTCGCCCATCACTACTACTTATACTTCCTGATAATTGAGGCTACCCTTTGTTCGTCCCAGGCCACTCAGTTATGCTTCCCAATTTCACTGAGTTATGCCCAGATCACCCTAATCCCCACTTCCATCATAGTCACCTTGCCCTGATCAAATTACTCAGGTCCATTCCACCCTTATCCGCTCCTCCTTGTGTCATCAATCTGCTTCTAATAATATATTCTTATAATATTTCTTTTCTTTTTAAGGAATCTCTATTATTAGTTGAAAGTAAACTGTGGGTTTAAGATTAATTTGCAAAGAAAACATTGTTTCTGCACTAGAATAATTGGCAGTGTCTCACTACTTTTTTTTTTTATATATAAATATGGGGGTTTGAATGCTACAATAAACTCGTTCATATTGGAGTAAGGAAGGAGTCTAAAATAATTCAATCATTGTGATGGATTTCAGGAAATACGTTTATATGTTTCCATGTTAGCATCTGTGTGCCATAAAATTCCCGTATAAACATTTTCAGCAAACATTTCATACTGTAGGCTGTAGGCATATCACAGGTGAGCCTGCTGGTGCACAACTGAAGTATATGACATTTTTCCCCAGTCATCTTTGTTTTTTTATGTGTATTTATTTATCCAGTTTTAAATCTGTTTGTATAACAGGTAATGCAGGTCTGGAATGGACTTTGAGTTAAAAGTTGTAATTATTCTCCTTTACTAAAGGGAACACAGGTTGGATATCTTTTGCTGCTTAGAAAAGTATTACTCAGCAGATAATCGACAACTACAGCAGAGAAGAAGTAAACAGTATCTATGGGTGACAGCAGCAAACAGAAATGGGAACAAAAAAATGGTTCTACGTTTATTTCAAATGTTATTTTTATATTAGACAATGGATACAATACTCTCAAGGACAACTGTAGTGGTCAAAATGCCAAAGCAAGCAATAACCTCTATCTGACTACCTAGTATATTAGTTGAGGGTCTCACAACTTCTGCTTGGTTTTGATGGGTTAGTTGTAACTATGCATAGTGCCAATATGAATAAACTGAATTGAATATAGCATTTACTATTATGATTATCATTTAATTAGAGTGCAATGTTCCAACCCGCAAGGGATTAGTTTCATAGGGGCACATTCACCAAGCTCGGGTGAATGAATAGAGGGAAAAAAGCTCGAATTTCGAGTAGTTTTTTGTGCTCCTCGACTATCGAATTGGCGTAAATTCGCCTGAGTAGAATGATTCGAATAGATTGAGTGCAAAAACGCTGCGACTAATTGCCCATTCCATAGTCGAAGTACTGTCTCTTTTAAAAATACTTTACTTTACTGCCTACTTCGCCACCTAAAACCTACCGAATTGCTTTAAAAGCCTATGGGAAAGTCTCAAGTTCTAAGTTTTTGATCGAATAAAAAGGCATTCGATCGATCATTCGATCGAATGAAAATCCTTCGATCGAATATTCGATCGTGCGCCTATTCGCCGGGTGAATATTCGCCCATTCAACTATTCGCCAGCGCGTAAATTCGCCCGAATTGCCTATTCGATTCTATTCCCCAGTCGAATTTCGAGGGATTTAACCCCTCGAAATTCGACCCTTGATACATCTGCCCCATAGTGTGTGTTTGGCTTCCTTAGCTTCTTATGAGAACAATCTGCACTGATATCTTTATTCTGTGTGGCAATAAATCATCCAATTTGCCAGTAGTCAACAATTTATTCATTTGTCATAGTCATGATGTTGATATTTTTAGAACAAAGTGTTGCAGAGAATGTACAGTTCGAAAAAAGTTGGTACAAACCTGACACTCCATTCAACCAAAGTGTTGTCATTTTCAAATCTGCAAATTGAAGATCTCTTAACACGATACATACTGTATATGTATACAGTATTTTGTCCTAATTATTCAACTGCATACTCACTCACAATTAGTGATGGTCGCATTTCCCGCGAAATTCGCGAAACGATGAAAAATTTGCGAAACGGCGGCGGTGTCTAGTTTTTGATGCAGGCATACGTTTTTTATGCCGGCGTCCGTTTTTTTGACGCTGACGAATTTTAGCTGCAGTTTAGTGAATTGTGGGAATTCGCTGCGAATTTGCGCCTGGTGAATTAATTAGGCCATCACTACTCACAATAAATGCACTCTTTTCACAAAATAGCATATTTTGCACCTGCTTCAAAACAAGCACAGTGATTGTATTCCCAGCTAAAAAAAAAAAAACTAAAGAAGTCCTGTTGAGTGCTATACATTTACTTTTTTTCAAATTCTCTATATTTTTAATTACTAGCATCTAGGTGAGTGGTGTATGCTCCTCTCAGCACTCAGCAGATACAGTATACAGTATACATAAATATATAAAAATAAAGGAATTATCTTTAGCAATAGAGTATGTTTACATTATCATCATTTGCTATGATGTAGCTCTAGAAAATATTGAATTTTCTTCACACTCACCACAGCATTTGTAGTGCTTGGCAGGCTCCCGGAATCTTATCTTATAGTAACTGGGCAGTAACCTCTTTAAAATCCAAATATTCCTCTTTATAATGAATGCCCTGACCACTTGCAGCTGCTCCACTGATACGATTATGACAGAGAAACTCCCAGAAGCAAAAATAGATTTTTATTCTGTTATTTATATAGAACCTCTTTTAATTATTGTCTGTTGTGATCATGAAAGTAATTATGTTTTATCCTGCTTGTTTTATATATTTCAGTAGCAGCTAATGTATCATACATGGGGGGGGGGTATATTTATAAAGGTCTGCAAAAAAAAAGTTTTTACTGGGGCAGTATATGTATAACAGTCACAACAAAGGGTGAAATAAGTTTAGCACATACTGGTATTCTTATTAACTAGAATATCTTTTATTTTCATTTCTGTCTTGTTTAGCTCAAGAAACAGCAAAATACATAAATTCTGGTTGGTACAATAAGTATTTTGTTTCCTGTTGTATGTGTGTAACAAGCAAAGGCAGGCAGTTGGGACAATCAGACCCCCTCAAGAACTATACTTTTTTATGCTCATTTAAAGATTTCACACCATTGTACATTAAATACAAAAGTCACCATTAAAGCCACAGGTATCACTTTGTACTCAGAATGTGGGATTCTGTCAATGGAAAGATACTGGCAATGAAATAAATATCATGTGTGTTTTGTATAGCTTACTGCATGATTTATTTGATGAATATTTGGCAAAAATAAAGCCTCGGTAATATCCATATGAAGTCTTAGGGCAATTGATTATGGTGAAATTTTGGCCATTCCGCCAACTTCAATATTTTATAGCAGGTAGGCAGCATCAAATAGCCAAACATTGCTCTCTATCAAATAAAAGCACTTGTATCATCATTTGTATCATCATTTGCCAACTGTCACTTGGAAATCACCAAAAACTGACCCTTAGGGCCGATTCACTTCGAGTGAAGGATTCGAAGTAAAAAAACTTAGAATTTCGAAGTGTTTTTTGGGCTACTTCGACCATCGAATGGGCTACTACGACCTTCGACTACGACTACGACTTCGAATCGAACTATTCAAACTAAAAATCATTCGACCATTCGATAGTCGAAGTACTGTCTCTTTAAGAAAAAACTTCGACCCCCTAGTTCGCCATCTAAAAGCTACCTAACTCAATGTTAGCCTATGGGGAAGGTCCTCATAGGCTTTCCTAAGTTTTTTTGATCGAAGGATATTCCTTCGATCGTTGGATTAAAATCCTTCGAATCGTTCGAATCGAAGGATTTTATCGTTCGATCGAAGGAATAATCCTTCGATCGTTCGATCGCACTTCAATATTCGAAGTTGAAGGATTTTAATTCCCAGTTGAATATCGAGGGTTAATTAACCCTCGATATTCGACCCTTTGTGAATCGGCCCCTGTATGAACAACTACAGCCTGACTTTTCCAAGCAGAAACCAAGTAAAACAGTTGTGAATTGTTCTATATTACTAAAAGTTAACATACTCCTTTAAATTATCTGTCAGTTATCCTGCTTTCTTTTTAACTTTTTATTATGCAGAGCACTGTTTGGGAAAAGTGAAGTGGGGATTGGGAGGATCGTACTTTGTTCAGGACTGTGCTATAAATAATAGTATGCTAGGTTTTGAAAAAAAACCTTTGTGGCCACACAGAATCTCAAATACCTTGTAATGTACTGTATTCTCAAATAATTCAAATATATTTGCCATCTTAAGAAAGACTGCCAGGCTAGCATTATTAAGATTGCTGTTTTAATGGCCCAGTACTTTTAGTTCATTTAGTGCACCATTGCCTGTATTTGTTACCATACCCTAAGCACGTGGACCTGTTCCACTTGGCTGACCCTACAGATGGAATTAGAAACATTTTATTTTTTATTGTGGTTCCCTCAATTTCTATATAAAAGTTGGTCGATAATGAGGTGTCAGAGATCACATACCAGCCCATGTATTTTTCATTTATGGATTTGTATTAACCCAGGCATTTTTTTTTTTACAACTTTTGTTCTGAAACACAATTCACGCTGCTTTAAAATTACAATAAGAGAAAACAAAAGGAATGTCAGAAGGTGATCTCATCTGGCAGCAAGAAAGTTCAGCTATTCCTGAGAACCAGAAAATCCAAGCACTGTACTCTCCGTGGCAAAACATCCAAGTCTGGGGCATGAAAACATGATTCTATAAACTGTTGTTTAAAAAGGTACTTGTACTCAAAATGGTTTATTCAACAATTAAAGATTTTTTCTAATGAATTTGAGATTTTATCTAAAAAATGGGGAGTTAAATTTGCTAAAATGAATTAATTATCAAACCATGACATTAAGGGGCAGATTCATCAAGGGTCGAATATCGAAGTGGAAAATACTTCAAAATTTCGACCATCGAACAGAATCCTCCCACATTCAAATTCGAAGTCGGAGGATTTCATTCATCGTACGATCGTATTCCAATCGTAGTACGATCGTACGATCATACTCCAATCTTACTTTGAATCGTACGATTCGAACGATTTTATCGTACGATCATACGATTTTCCTTCGAATATAAAAAACTTAGAAAATTTCTCTGGAAGGTCCCCATAGGCTAACATAGCACTTCGGCAGGTTTAAGTTGGCGAAGTATTGAAGTTTTTTTAAAGAGACGGTACTTCCATTATCGAATAGTCGAATGATTTTTACTTCAAATCCAAGTCTAAGTAAATTCGAAGTCGTAGTATCCTATTCGATGTTCGAAGTATTCAAAAAATTACTTCGAATTTTAACATTTTTTAACTTTGAAAATTCCCTTGAATTCACTTCGACCCTTGATAAATCTGCCCCTAAGGGGCTGATATATTTAAGTGTGAAGTTAGAGTTCACAACAGTAAAATTCCACCACTTTCTGTTCATTCATCAAATGGTGAACTCATAGATAAGTCAGTTTCTAAAAATACCATAGGAGAAAATAGAAAGTTGGTGATTTTTTTTGTTGTGAACTTCACACCTGCCCCATTAGCTCTATAAAGTGATGTGGTATATGTTTGTATGGAGACTGTTGGCGATTAGTAATGCTATTGTTACTAGTGGTTAGTGATGGGCGAATTTATTCGCCAGGCGCAAATTCACGGCGAATTTGCGCGATTCGCCGCCAGCGAATAAATTCGAATAAAAAAACGAAAAAACGGGCGCCGGCGTCAAAAACGGGCGCCGGTGTCGAAAACGAGACGCCGGCGCCGTTTCGCTAATTTTTCGCCGTTTCGCGAATTTCGCGCAAAATTCGCAAATTTTTCGGCGAAGCGAAACGGCGCAAATTCGCCCATCACTACTAGTGGTATGTGTTAAGTTTTTGAGGGTTGTAAAGAGGACAAAAAAGGGCCAAGTAAGATGAGAGCTCAGAGAGTTAGAGATAGGAAAAAGAAGCATAGTAGTGAGGGACAGTTATGAGAGAAACTGCAAGTGTTGGAAGGTGTGACATTTTCTTAAATAAAGAGAAAAATTTTGGTTAAGATTTGAAGCATTCCATATGTATTTTTTATTTATATATGTTGGTGCTATATAAATAAAGCATAATAATAACAAGATTAATGTTAGTCCTGTAGAATTTAATTGATTACTTCGAGAATTCAGATTAAATTCTTTCATATGGATATTAAGCTTGGTAGGTAGTGGGTATAACCAAACAATTCTGAAAATGCCTGAAAAACAAGTATTCTGTTAAATTTTTATAAAAGTGCCTTTCTGGGAGAACTAGAAATTATTTCCTGTGTCACCATAATTCAGTAGTAAAAAGAAAAAAAATGTAAATTTGACTTCTTCAAGCTAACGAGGGTTTATAAATTGGTCCCTTAGAAAGCAAAAGAGCGGAATTACTAAATTCAAATCTTAATGCATTTATTAGATTCTCACCAACCTGTTTTAGTTCACAGTTTTTATAGCTAATATAGTCTCCTCCTAGTAATGTATTTAATATCTACAGCTACTTTTGTGCTTACATAAAGAAATGTAACTGAATTGTTAAGCCTCCCTTTCTAGTATTTGCAGAACTGCATATATATCATGCAATAATGCTTCCACTTCTTAACCATCCTGCATCTGGCCTTAATGGAAGTGTATTACATTCTTGCTGAAACATTAAAGGAGTTGTTCACCTTTGAGTTAACTTTTAGTATGATGTAGAGAGGGATATTCTGAGACAATTTACAATTGGTTTTCATTTTTTTTGTATTTGTGGTTTTTAAGTTATTTAGCTTTAGTTTGCAATTTCTGTGATCTGGTTGCTAGGGTCCAAGTTACCCTAGCAACTATGCACTGATTTGCACAAGTGGCCAGAATGTGAACAGGAGAAGACCAGAACAGAAAGATGAGTAATAAAAAGTAGCAATAAAAATAAATTTGTAGCTTTACAGAACAATTTTTTAGATGGGGTCAGTGACCCCCATTTAAAAGCTACAAATAATGTAAAGTTGTAAAGTTGCTTAGAATTGGCCATTCTATAACATACTAAAAGTTATCTAGAGTTATCTTAAGATGAACCACCCCTTTAACAGAGCATTGGAGATATAATATAATACAATTTTTAATGCATGGGGGAAGCAGGTTCCTCTGTAATATTCTAGGCATTAGAGACTATAGAGCTTTTTTATTAATATTTGAATTTCTTTTCTTTTTTAACAAAAAACTCAAAAAATTTTAGAATTATTAAGGGGCAGATTTATCAAGGGTCGGATTGAAAATTCAAGTTCGAAATTCAAATTTTCAAGTTTTTTTTATGGTCAAAACTGTCAAATTCAACAGTGAGTTATTCAAATTCTATTACAGTTTTTCAAAAAAAATTAATTTGATTTTCAGGATTTATCATACTCTGACCCTTTAAGAACTCTAATTGGATTATTCACCATGAAAACCTGCAGAAATGCTGTTTAAGGGGTCCGTTTACTAAAGTGCGTTAAAAATATTCGCACAATATATAGACAGAATTGTCGCCAAATATGTTATCGCCAGTTTACTAACCTGCGGTAAATATAAATTTGCGAATTTTCTTGCGCAAGAATAATTGTTCGCCAGTTATCGCATTCGCTGAAAATAACGCTACGTACACATTAACGCATGGTTTACTAAACAGCGAAATGTGCTAAAGACAAAATTAACGCCAGAATATTCGCGTACTTTTACCGCCACCTATGTAGTGGCGTAAAAGTATTTTTTTCGGCCGAAAATTCTCAAGGGGCAGGAAATATCCCATAATACTTATTTTTTTTACCCATCATTCTTTGCTGACAGGAGAGAGAGATAGCTATTAGCTGTAGCTATTGCTGACAGGATGTTTTGGCTTCTGCTTCTATCTGTTGCAACAGCAGCAGTTTCAGCTCAGAGTCGTATTATTGGCAGCGGCATCACAGTCCAAGGATTCGTCAGCCTCTACACTTTTTTGGTTTCATTGTGATTGGCTACATTAAACTGTGCATTTCTATGAAGCAAAGAGATTGACTGGTATCATTTCCTATGATTCTATTGGCAGAAGGGTTTATATGATGCAGACATGTTTGATTGATGTTACTCTGGTAATGTTGTTGGATGGTATTATCATTAGTCAATAAAGTTTATGAGTTTTGAAGGTGCATTTCTGGCCATAAATGTCACAGTAAAAATTGCCATAATAACCGCCATAAAACAAGACTATTTTATAGCATAAATATTCGCAAAAACTTAATTTTTCGCCAGAATATTCGCAACTCGCTAAAATTACCGCTAACGTAAGCTGGTTCCTTAACGTAGTTACCGCAAGTGATCGCAATGACTTCTGAGCGTATCGCTGCTTAGTAAACTTAGTCGCTGCGAATATTCTGGCGTAAAAATATTCTCAGCGATAACATGCGGAAACTTAAAGTCAGATTTACCGCACTTTAGTAAACGGACCCCTTAGTCAATGGGAGACGTCCAGGGATCAATTTGGAGTTGTTTGCAGCCTTCCTGACATTTGAGTTTTTTCTGAGAAAAAAAGTTTTTTAAATTCAAATAAAATTAGACTCAAATTATATTAGAGTTTTTGGGTCGATCCTATTCACCTGACTTTTAAAAATGTGATTTTTCTTTTTTTTTATAAATTCTCATTGGTTGAATTTTGAGTTCATGGGAGTTTAAAAAATTTTCAAAATTCGACCCTTCATAAATGTGCCACTAAATGTAAAAACCATGAAATAGTTTAAAAGTTAACAGCTTTTACGACTGAAGAAAGATGCTGAGTCAGATCTCAGGTCAAGGCTGGCAGCAAAAGTAAAAATATGCTAAGGTTGGGGAATGGAGCAGATATACCTAGCATGGTAAATAATGGTACCAGTATGGTGGTAACAGATACAGAATGGGTGGTCAGAGTTCCCAGACACACCTCATAGCTGCACTGTTGGTTCAAATCAATCTATTCAGTTGCTGACTCAGGATATGGTTCATAAAACTTTACTAGAAATTAATATGAACAAGGCATTAGAGCATAATGGAATACACCTACAGGTTTTAAAATAGCTTAATTCAGTTTTAGACCGGCCTCTATTTCTGATTTTCTCATATTCTCTTTCCTCTGGTATGGTACCTATGAATTGGAGGAAAGCAAATGTCATTCCTATACAGTATTTAAAAATGGATTAGAATCTGAGCCTGGTAAATATAAGCCTGTAAATTTGACATCCATGGTGGGCAAATTATTTGAAGGCTTTTTAAGGGATCACATTCAAAATGTTGTCATTGTGAATGGTATTATGAGCAATCAGCATAGTTTTATGAGGGATAGGTCATGTCAGACAAATTTACTTTTTATAATGAGTAGGGATGTAGCGAACGTCGGAAAAAAAGTTCGCGAACATATTCGCGAACTTGCGCAAAAATGCGAGCGGTTCGCGAACGGTTCGCGAACCCCATAGACTTCAATGGGAAGGCGAACTTTAACATCTAGAAAAGACATTTCTGGCCAGAAAAATGATTTTAAAGTTGTTTAAAGGGTGCAACGACCTGGACAGTGGCATGCCAGAGGGGGATCAAGGGCAAAAATGTATCTGAAAAATCTGCCTGTGTGTGCTTGGAAGAGATAGTGTAGGGGGAGAGCTGTTAGTGATTTCAGGGACAGATGATAGTAAGCTTGCTGGCTAGTAATCTGCTTGATACTGCTCTGTATTGGAGGGACAGAAGTCTGCAGGGATTTGAGGGACATTTTAGCTTAGGTAGCTTTGCTGGCTAGTAATCTACTGTTCTCTTTAAACAACTGCCATACGTTGACCTTGTAGGCATTGTTTGCCCAGTTTTTTTGGACGCAGCCACTGAAGCACAGTTGCCAGAAAAAATATGCCATATAAATGCTGAAAATAGTAATTTTTCGCCATACGTTGACCTTGTAGACATTGTTTGCCCAGTTTTTTTGGACGCAGCCACTGAAGCACAGTTGCCAGAAAAATTATGCCATATAAATGCTGAAAATATAAATTTTTTTGGTTGCAGCCACTGAAGCACAGAGGCCAGAAAAATTATGCCATATAAATGCAGAAAATATGCATTTTTTTGGTCGCAGCCACTGAAGCACAGTTGCCAGAAAAATTATGCCATATAAATGCTGAAAATATAAATTTTTTTGGTTGCAGCCACTGAAGCACAGAGGCCAGAAAAATTATGCCATATAAATGCAGAAAATATGCATTTTTTTGGTCGCAGCCACTGAAGCACAGTTGCCAGAAAAAATATGCCATATAAATGCTGAAAATAGTCATTTTTTGCCATATACGTTGAGTCAACGTATGGCAAAAAATTACTATTTTCAGCATTTATATGGCATATTTTTTCTGGCCTCTGTGCTTCAGTGGCTGCGGCCAAAAAAACTGGGCAAACAATGCCTACAAGGTCAACGTCGTTGACCTTGTAGGCATTGTTTGCCCAGTTTTTTTGGCCGCAGCCACTGAAGCACAGAGGCCAGAAAAAATATGCCATATAAATGCTGAAAATAGTAATTTTTTTGGTCGCAGCCACTGAAGCACAGTTGCCAGAAAAATTATGCCATATAAATGCTGAAAATATAAATTTTTTTGGTTGCAGCCACTGAAGCACAGAGGCCAGAAAAATTATGCCATATAAATGCTGAAAATATAAATTTTTTTGGTTGCAGCCACTGAAGCACAGAGGCCAGAAAAATTATGCCATATAAATGCAGAAAATATGCATTTTTTGGTCGCAGCCACTGAAGCACAGTTGCCAGAAAAATTATGCCATATAAATGCAGAAAATATGCATTTTTTTGGACGCAGCCACTGAAGCACAGTTGCCAGAAAAAATATGCCATATAAATGCTGAAAATAGTCATTTTTTGCCATACGTTGACCTTGTAGACATTGTTTGCCCAGTTTTTTTGGTTGCAGCCACTGAAGCACAGAGGCCAGAAAAAATTAAACCAGTAGGGTTTGCACCCTAGTTTGTAACGGTGGCGGAGGGAGGAGGAGGACGCTAAAGGACAGCTGTGTGTGGAGTCATGAGGCTTGAAGAGAAGGACAGCTGCATAGAAGTCAGAACAAGTCTTCCGGCGTGCAGTAACCCTCCGAGATCCACCCCTCATTCATTTTAATAAAGGTCAGGTAATCGACACTTTTGTGACCTAGGCGAGTTCTCTTCTCAGTTACAATCCCTCCTGCTGCACTGAAGGTCCTTTCTGAGAGCACACTTGAGGCTGGGCAAGACAAGAGGTTCATGGCAAATTGTGACAGCTCTGGCCACAGATCAAGCCTGCGCACCCAGTAGTCCAGGGGTTCATCGCTCCTCAGAGTGTCGATATCTGCAGTTAATGCCAGGTAGTCCGCTACCTGCCGGTCGAGGCGTTCTTTGAGGGTGGATCCAGAAGGGTTGTGGCGCTGCCTTGGACAGAAAAACATTTGCATGTCTGACGTTACAGACTGGCCAAAGGGCTTTGTCCTTGCAGGTGTGCTCGTGGCAGGATTACTGGCACCTCTGCCCCTGGAATGTTGATGAGTTCCTGAAGTGACATCACCCTTAAAAGCATTGTACAACATGTTTTGCAGGCTGGTTTGTAAATGCCGCATCTTTTCGGACTTGTGGTATGTTGGTAACATTTCTGACACTTTATGCTTGTACCGAGGGTCTAGTAGCGTTGCGACCCAGTACAGGTCCTTCTCCTTAAGCCTCTTGATACGGGGGTCCTTCAACAGGCATGACAGCATGAAAGACCCCATTCTCACAAGGTTGGATGCAGAGCTATCCATCTCCGCTTCCTCATTATCAAGGACTGCATCATCCACGGTCTCCTCCCCCCAGCCACGTACAAGACCAGGGGTCCCCAAAAGGTCACCACTAGCCCCCTGGGAAGCCTGCTCCTGTTGGTCCTCCTCCTCCTCCTCCACAAAGCCACCTTCCTCCTCTGACTCCACTTCTGGCACCTCTCCCTGCGTTGCAGCAGGTGCCTGGGTTCGTTCTGGTGATTCCGACCAGAAATCGTGCGCTTCCAGCTCCTCGTCACGCTGGTCTACAGCCTCATCTGTCACTCGTCGCACGGCACGCTCCAGGAAGAAAGCGAAGGGTATTAGGTCGCTGATGGTGCCTTCGGTGCGACTGACCATATTTGTCACCTCTTCAAAAGGTCGCATGAGCCTGCAGGCATCGCGCATAAGCACCCAGTAACGGGGGAAAAAAATCCCCAGCTGTGCAGATCCAGTCCTACCACCCAGTTCAAAAAGGTACTCGTTGACGGCCCTTTGTTGTTGCAGCAGACGTTCCAACATAAGGAGCGTTGAATTCCAGCGAGTCTGGCTGTCAGAAATCAAACGCCTGACTGGCATGTTGTAGCGCTGCTGAATGTCAGCAAGGCGTGCCATGGCTGTGTAGGAACGTCTGAAATGGGCCGACACCTTTCTGGACTGGGTGAGAACGTCCTGGAATCCTGGGTACTTGGAGACAAAACGTTGGACTATTAAATTTAACACATGTGCCATGCAGGGCACATGTGTTAAATTGCCTAGTCTCAACGCTGCCAACAGATTGCTTCCATTGTCACACACCACTTTTCCGATCTGCAGTTGGTGTGGGGTCAGCCACCGATCGGCCTGTGACTGCAGAGATGACAGGAGTACAGATCCGGTATGGTTTTTGCTTTCCAGGCACGTCATCCCCAAGACAGCGTGACAACGGCGTACCTGGCACGTCGAATAGCCTAGGGGGAGCTGGGGGTGCACAGGTGTGGAGGAGGAGAAGGAGGACCCAGCAGCAGAGTAAGAAGAAGAAGAAGACGAGGTAGAGAGCGATGGAGGAGTAGAGGTGGTGGCAGAACCGCGTGCAATCCGTGGCGGTGACACCAACTCCACTGTTGTTGTTGAGCTACCCATTCCCTGCTTCCCAGCCATTACCAAGTTCACCCAGTGGGCAGTGTAGGTGACATACCTGCCCTGACCATGCTTGGAGGACCATGCGTCAGTAGTCATATGGACCTTTGGCCCAACACTAAGTGACAGAGATGCGGTAACTTGGCTCTGCACATGTTGGTACAGGTGTGGTATTCCCTTTTTAGAAAAAAAATTGCGGCTGGGTACCTTCCACTGCGGTGTCCCAATTGCTACAAATTTGCGGAAGGCCTCAGAGTCCACCAGCTGGTATGGTAAAAGCTGGCGGGCTAAGAGTGCAGACAAGCCAGCTGTCAGACGCCGGGCAAGGGGGTGACAGTCAGACATTGGCTTCTTACGCTCAAACATGGCCTTCACAGAAACTTGGCTGGTGGCAGATGACTGGGAATGGGAACAGGTGGTCAAGGTGGAAGGCGGAGTGGAGGGTGGTTCAGACGGGTCAAGGAGAGCAGAGGTAGAGCAGTAAGATGCTGGACCAGAAGGAGTGTGGCTTTTAGTTTGCCTGTTGCCTTTGAGGTGTTGCTCCCAAAGTGCTTTGTGCTTGCCGCTCATGTGCCTTCGCATAGAAGTTGTACCTATGTGGCTGTTGGGCTTACCAAGGCTCAGTTTCTGACTGCACTCATTGCAAATTACAATGCTTTTGTCAGAGGCACACACATTAAAAAAATCCCACACTGCTGACTTTTTGGAAGTGTGCGATCTGGCGGTAACAGTAGAAGTTGGCGGAGTTGGCGGTATTGGCGGCAATGGCGGGTGCGTTGGCCGGCTGAACACAGGTGCCGATACATGTTGTTGCCCTGCTGATCCCTGCGGGCTGTCCTCCCTGCTTCTTCTAAGTCTTATTCTCCTACTGCCTCTCTGACTCTCCGTCTCTCCATCTGAACTACCCTCCTCTTGCTCTCTTCTACTAGGCACCCACAAAACATCAATCTCCTCATCATCATTCTCCTCAGATGCATCAATTTCTTCTGACACATCACAGAAGGAAGCAGCAGCGGGGACCTCCTCCTCATCACTCATTATGTCCATCTCTATCGTGTTCTCTGCCAGAATTAAATCTGGTGTAAGGTCCTCATCTCCTTCATCTTCTTCTGGCAATAATGGTTGCGCATTACTCAGTTCAAGAAACTCATTGGAAAATAACTCCTCTGACCCCAGTGAAGAAGGGGCACCGGTGGTGGAGGAAGTGTTACGTGGGGTGGCCATAGCAGTGGAGGATGAGGAGGATGTTGTGGTAAAGTTAGAAACGGTAGAGGATGGGGTGTGCTGTGTAAGCCAGTCAACTACCTCTTCAGCATTTTGGGAGTTCAGGGTCATTGGCTTTTTAAAACTGGGAAATTTGCTAGGGCCACAGGATTGCATAGCAGCACGGCCCCTAGCACGGCCTCTGCGTGGCGGCCTGCCTTTGCCTGGCATTATTTTTAAAAAAACAACAACAACAACAAAAACTCAGTTGGTTTTTCTGGAAACGATAATACACACAGCTAGATGGCGGGTTGAAGAAAACACTGTGCAAATAATGCCTACAAAGTCAACGTATACACTACTACAGCGGTGGATACGGATTACGTAAAATATATGAATGCTGCTTGAAAAAAAGTAACTCAAGTGGTTTTTCTAGAGACGATAATATTATCAATATTTAGACAAAATGTGAACAAGGTCACACAGCTCGATGGCGGGTTGAAGAAAACAGTGTGCAAATAATGCCTACAAGGTCAACGTATACACTACTACAGCGGTGGATACGGATTACGTAAAATATATGAATGCTGCTTGAAAAAAAGTAACTCAAGTGGTTTTTCTAGAGACGATAATATTATCAATATTTAGACAAAATGTGAACAAGCTCACACAGCTCGATGGCGGGTTGAAGAAAACAGTGTGTAAATAATGCCTACAAGGTCAACGTATACACTACTACAGCGGTGGATACGGATTACGTAAAATATATGAATGCTGCTTGAAAAAAAGTAACTCAAGTGGTTTTTCTAGAGACGATAATATTATCAATATTTAGACAAAATGTGAACAAGCTCACACAGCTCGATGGCGGGTTGAAGAAAACACTGTGCAAATAATGCCTACAAGGTCAACGTATACACTACTACAGCGGTGGATACGGATTACGTAAAATATATGAATGCTGCTTGAAAAAAAGTAACTCAAGTGGTTTTTCTAGAGACGATAATATTATCAATATTTAGACAAAATGTGAACAAGCTCACACAGCTCGATGGCGGGTTGAAGAAAACAGTGTGCAAATAATGCCTACAAGGTCAACGTATACACTACTACAGCGGTGGATACGGATTACGTAAAATATATGAATGCTGCTTGAAAAAAAGTAACTCAAGTGGTTTTTCTAGAGACGATAATATTATCAATATTTAGACAAAATGTGAACAAGCTCACACAGCTCGATGGCGGGTTGAAGAAAACAGTGTGCAAATAATGCCTACAAGGCCAACGTATACACTACTACAGCGGTGGATACGGATTACGTAAAATATATGAATGCTGCTTGAAAAAAAGTAACTCAAGTGGTTTTTCTAGAGACGATAATATTATGGATATTTAGACAAAATGTGAACAAGCTCACACAGCTCGATGGCGGGTTGAAGAAAACAGTGTGCAAATAATGCCTACAAGGTCAACGTATACACTACTACAGCGGTGGATACGGATTACGTAAAATATATGAATGCTGCTTGAAAAAAAGTAACTCAAGTGGTTTTTCTAGAGACGATAATATTATCAATATTTAGACAAAATGTGAACAAGCTCACACAGCTCGATGGCGGGTTGAAGAAAACAGTGTGCAAATAATGCCTACAAGGTCAACGTATACACTACTACAGCGGTGGATACGGATTACGTAAAATATATGAATGCTGCTTGAAAAAAAGTAACTCAAGTGGTTTTTCTAGAGACGATAATATTATCAATATTTAGACAAAATGTGAACAAGCTCACACAGCTCGATGGCGGGTTGAAGAAAACACTGTGCAAATAATGCCTACAAGGCCAACGTATACACTACTACAGCGGTGGATACGGATTACGTAAAATATATGAATGCTGCTTGAAAAAAGTGACTCCGGTGTTTTTTCTGGAGACGGTAATATTATGGATATTTAGACAGAATGGGAACAAGGTCACACAGCTCGATGGCGGGTTGAAGAAAACAGTGTGCAAATAATGCCTACAAGGCCAACGTATACACTACTACAGCGGTGGATACGGATTACGTAAAATATATGAATGCTGCTTGAAAAAAGTGACTCCGGTGTTTTTTCTGGAGACGGTAATATTATGGATATTTAGACAGAATGGGAACAAGGTCACACAGCTCGATGGCGGGTTGAAGAAAACAGTGTGCAAATAATGCCTACAAGGCCAACGTATACACTACTACAGCGGTGGATACGGATTACGTAAAATATATGAATGCTGCTTGAAAAAAGTGACTCCGGTGTTTTTTCTGGAGACGGTAATATTATGGATATTTAGACAGAATGGGAACAAGGTCACACAGCTCGATGGCGGGTTGAAGAAAACAGTGTGCAAATAATGCCTACAAGGCCAACGTATACACTACTACAGCGGTGGATACGGATTACGTAAAATATATTATGGCTGCTTGAAAAAAGTGACTCCGGTGTTTTTTCTGGAGACGGTAATATTATGGATATTTAGACAGAATGTGAACAAGGTCACACAGCTCGATGGCGGGTTGAAGAAAACAGTGTGCAAATAATGCCTACAGGGCAAATAATGCCTAAAAGGTCAACTTATACACTACTACAGCGGTAGTAAAATAAAAAAAAGTAAAATAAAAAAAAAATGAATATTAAAAAAAAAAAATTAAAGTTGGTGCTGCTGAACTACTAGGAGCAGCAGATTAGCACACCAGTCCCACTCCCCAACACTGCTAGACTAATAGCACTGGGCTCTTATAGTAGTAGTAGTAGTAGTAGTAGTAAAACAACAAAAAAATAAATAAAAGCAGTCCTTACAAGGACTACTGTTATTGCAGCAGTCAGCAGATGAGATCAGAAGCAGGACAGCTGCCCACTGCAGCTACATACAGAGCACTGCAGTAGAAGGTAGATTACTAGCCAGCAAAGCTACCTAAGCTTAAATGTCCCTCAAACCCCTGCAGACTTCTGTCCCTCCAATAACAGAGCAGTATCAAAACGATTACTAGCCAGCAAACTTTCAACTGTCCCTGAAATCACTAACAGGCAGCAGCTCTCTCCCTACACTATCTCTTCAGCACACACAGGCAGAGTGAAAAAACGCTGCAGGGCTTCGGTTTTTATAGGGAAGGGGAGTGGTCCAGGGGAGAGCTTCCTGATTGGCTGCCATGTACCTGCTGGTCTGGGGTGAGAGGGCAAAAAAAAGCGCCAACAATGGCGAACCCAAAATGGCGAACGTCGCGCGACGTTCGCGAACTTCCGGCGAGCGCGAACACCCGATGTTCGCGCGAACAAGTTCGCCGGCGAACAGTTCGCGACATCTCTAATAATGAGGTTAGTAAGATGCTGGACACTGGGGGAGCAGTAGATGTGATCTATTTGGATGTTGCCAAAGCATTTGATACAGTGCCCCACAAAAAATTGCTTTCTAAACTGTTGGGCTTAATGAGGTCATTAGCAAATGGATAGGAAACTGGCTACAGGATAGGATACAGAGGGTGGTTGTTAATGGTACATTCTCTACTTGGAGTAATGTTCTTTGTGGGGTCCTCCAGGGCTCTGTATTGGGTCCACTTGTATTAACTTGTTCATTAATGACTTAGGGGAGGGTATTGTAAGTAATGTATCAGTGTTTGCAGATGACACAAAACTATGCTGCCCAATGATGCAGCATCCTTGTATTCTTGTTCACGCACTTAAGGGGGGATGTGATAACTATGTATAAATATATAAGGGGATTGTACAATAACCTCTCTAATTCCTTATTGACCAGTAGGCCCTTACAGTTGACAGGAGGTCACCCATTCCAATTAGAAGAAAGGAGGTTCCATCTAAATATTCAGAAGCTCTGAAGATGTTGAATTCTGTTCCCTGAATCAGTCATACTGTCTAATAAGTTAGATTAGCTTTAAGAAGGATTTGGATGGCTTTTTAGCAATTGTGGGAATACAAGGTAATGGAAGATAGCTCATGGTACAAGTTGATCCAGGAACTGGTCCAATTGCCATCTTGGAGTCAGGAAAGAATTGTTTCCCCTTCTGAGGCAAATTGAAGAGGCTTTTTTTTTTCCTTCCTCTGGATCAACTAGCAGTTAGGCAGGTTATATAAAGACTTATGGTTAAACTTGATGGACGTGTGTCTTTTTTCAACCTAAATACTAGTTTACTATGTTACTATGGAAAAAAGAATGGTCTGCTCTCTTACTGTAACAGAGGTTATAAATAAACACCTCGGTTGGTCAAACCATATCAGTCCTGTAAACTTGGGTGGAAAAGATAAGTTAACTTCCATACAGCGTTGCCCCGTTGTGCGCATTGTTTAAAGCTCTGCAATCTTCCATTCTTTGTACAATTAGAAACGAAACCAGAGTCCATGTGCATGAACTTTTGCTCCAATGACAGATTGATGTTAGCCCTTCTGATATCTATTTCTTCATTTTCCCTTTAGGAAAGACAAAATACAGAACTGACCGCTTATCAGAGCTTGCAGCATTTGGGAACATCCCTGGCTTTTTTCATTTTGCTGCATTTCATTTCAACCTTTCTGTTCCAAACAATTTGCTATTGATTTATGGTTTCCATGCAAGAGAAAAAGTGATAGCCAGTAAGCACTAGCCAAGTTTCTAAAAACCTTCTCACCTGCATGACATACCTTGGCCTAAATTCAAGTTTTACAGTGTGATTTACTGCCTTACTGTCTTGTTGAAATTTACTGCTTAGATATTTTAACACATCATCAAGCTATGCATGTTAGGAGTCAGGACAGGGCCTAGAGATCAGAGGTAGCTGAGGGGGGGGGGACCAGAGAGGAATGTTCTTTTTATTGCAACCTTGTAGTAAATCAATTTGTTCCTGGTACACTCTGGAACATGTTGTAGTTGGGCCCACATATCTGTTGTTGCTTATCTATGGTCAAAATGCAAAAAGTACAGACATCAACTATCTATACTGGTTGTAAAGAGTATTATGTTTAATGTTCTGCAGAGAATTTAAAGGAGAAGGAAAGCTACGGAGGCATTTTATTGCCAATAGATTAGCTGCAATAGTGCAAGCTAGAATGCTATATTTATTCTGTAGAATGTTTTACCATACCTGAGTAAAAAGCTCTAGAAACTCTCTGTTTGTTTAGGATAGGAGCTGCAGTATTAACATGGTGTGACATCACTTCCTGCCTGAGTCTCTCCCTGCTCACTCCTAGCTCTGGGCTCAGATTACAGTAGAGAAGGGAGGGGGGTGGGGAAGAGGAGCAAACTGAGCATGCTCTTGCCCAGGGCAATGAGGTCTAAGCTGAAGGCAAGAAGTCTGATACAGAATAGAAGGAAAGAAATGCAGTGTTTCTTTTGACAGGGGACTCAGAGCAGCACTACTTTGGGGGTTTACTGGTATATTTAGATGGACCTTTCTGATAAGGCTTACTTAGTTTTAACCTTTCCTTCTCCTTTAAAGTTCAGTTATATCTATAGAAATAAGTCAAATCAACTGGACTTGCTGTGTTTTTCTTGAAGACGTTTCACCGGTCATCCAACCGGCTTTCTCAATTCAGAATGACTTGTAAAAAAAGATCTTTCTGGAATAAATACCCTGGACTGTTGCTCAAATCAGCATAATCTGTTTATAATAATCAGCAAGGATCTCATGATCTCATGAAGTTAGGTGTTGCTTGTTGATTGGAGCTTTGAGGTGTAGGTATCATATGAGGTTACTTTGCTTTTTATGTGCATTTCCATCACAGAGGCAGTTTAAACAGTAAGAAAATGGTTGCTAAAAGACACCACGCTTGACAACAGAAAAAAGCTGAACCCAGAGCAAGTATGTTCCTTACTGACCTATGCCTAAGTACCACCTATTTCAAGTACAAGAATAAGTTCTACAGGCAGAAGCATGACTGGCTGCATCATGGGATAACCAGTTTCGCCCATTGTGGCTAACCTGTACATGGAGAAAGTGTAAAGAAAGGCCCTGGATAGCTTCAAAAGAATCAATCCCAGTCATTAGTTCAGATATGTGGATAGCACCTGGTTTAAATACACACACACAGGAGGTGCAGGATTACAATGAACACATCAACACAGTGGACCACAACATCAGTTTTACATGGGAAGATATGCAAGATAGCACACTGGCTTTTTTGGACTGCTCGGTAAGAGTCAGAGAGGGTGGACAGCAGGAAATGGATCTACAGGAAACCAAACCACACAGACCAGTACCTGCTGCTCGAGGGTCTATCGGCTCAGAGTGCTGGGAAGTCTGGATCAAGGAGGAAGCTTTAGGGCAAAGTTCAAGTTTGCAGTAACCAAAGGGATCAGGATTAATTGTAGTCAATTTCCAGGCAATAGTTCAAAAGGCAAGCAGAAAAGAAGAAAGTCTCAGGTTCAGACAAGGTCAAAAAGTGCAGGAGTAAGATTAATACAAATTTAGGACCTCAGCATCTATTTATTAAAAATGTTTGCGCTGTTCGCACTGCAATGACGTCATGTGTATGCCGCAATGATATCATCGCACAGCGCTGGGCACCGCCATTTTTAATACAAAGCGAAGATCCCCACCAGCACAGAGGCTAAGGTGAAACATCTCAGAGTGGCCCTTAAAGAGATTCTGTCATGATTTTTATGATATAGTTTTTATTTCTAAATTACACTGTTTACGCTGCATATAATTCACGCTACAATATAAAATGTAATTCCTGAACCAACAAGTGTATTTTTTGTAGTTGTAATATTGGTGTGTAGGCAGCCATCTCAGGTCAGTTTGCCTGGTCATGTGCTTTCAGAAAGAGCCAGCACTTTAGGATGGAACTGCTTTCTGGCAGTTACACCAGTGTATGGTGCAGCACAAAAGAGCCAGCTCCTCTCAATATCAGACTGGGACACCAGGGCCCCCTGAAAACACTTAGACCAGGGGCCCACACAAATGCCTTTAGACCAGGGGTCCACTCTAAGATTATGTTCTTCCTCTCCTCACTCTCTCTCTATTCGCCTATTCTCTTTTCTTTACATATTATAACCTATTATCTCATCTATTTAGCCTCTTTATTCTCATAGAAATAGGAAATGGCCCTGAAATAAGCCAAATGTTTAGGAGCAGGAGGGCCCACTGGCACCTAGGCCCACCGGGAGTTTTCCTGGTATCCCAGTGGGCCATTCAGACACTGGCTCCTCTGGTTAGGACGCTGTGTACCTACATCTAAAAAAAGGACATACGTTTGAAGAATGCCAAGTCCAGATTCTAGACCGGGAGAATGACTGGTTCAAAAGAGGTGTTAAAACGGAAAAAAACAAGTTTGAATAGAGGTGGCGGAGTGTGACATCTATTGTCTGCCACATACAATGCCGTTTCGGCATTTTTCCCTGGAAGTTTTAATAACACCTCAAAGCTTTAAACATGCAAATGAAATCAACACCTACCTTCATGAGATCCTTGCTGATTATGATAAATAGATTATGCTGATTGGAGCAACATTCCAGGGTATTTATTCCAGAAAAATCTTTTTTACAAGTCATTCTGAATTGAGAAAGTGACGTTCTTCAAAAAAAAACACAGCAAGTCCAGATGATTTGACTTTTTATACAGGTATACCATGATATGAGTGAATGAGAATCTTCACAAACTTAAAGTTCAGTTCAACACTAATATATACTAAGCTGTTCATTATATACTGTGCAAACTGCTATTAATGTTTTTTCACACCTTTATTACAGAAATGTGTATATTGACCCCATAATTTATGGTGATTTGGAGAGCCTGTGATTTTGCCTATGACAGTTTCATGACAGATTTCTATTTTTCTCCAGTGAATCTGTTACAACTTCACCATATAGCCTGTTACATTGAAAACAGACATCATTACTATGCACTCCTTGCCTTCCACATCAGACAATGGGATTGAAGACATTCCCAGACCCCCTCCCCCATACCTATTCCACAGTTTTAAAAATGTTTCACAGACTTTTATGCTAAGCAAAATGGCACAAGTAGTGATGGGTAAATCTGATGCATTTTGCTTCCACAAAATGGAAAACGTTTTGCCAAATGCATTGAAGTCTAAGGGCAACAATTTTTTTTTGATGGGCAACATTTTTTTTTTGATGCAAACAATTTTCTTTACCCAATCAAGTCTATGGGAGTCTTTTTTGTAGGCAAAACCTGACAAAAAATTGTGTTCATCATTATAATCATCATCACTAGGGATGAGCGAATATTTTGCCACATTTCGCTGCGGAAATGATGCCCATAGACGTCAATGGGAAAGTAAATGATGCATGTCAAAAAAAATTTGCTGTGCTTCAAAAGAAATTTGTTGGTCATAGACTTTAATGTATTTTGGTGAATTTTCACCGCCAGCAAATTTTTGTCAAAGCGAAATGGGTTAAATTTGCCCATCCCTATCACTACTTACTAATAGTCTGCCAACCTTAAAGGAATTGTTCAGTGTAAAAATAAAAACTAGGTAAAAAGATAGGCTGTGCAAAATAAAAAAAAATTTCTAATATAGTTAGTTTGCCAAAAATGTAATCTATAAAGGCTGGAGTGACTGGATGTCTAACATAATAGCCAGACCACTTCTTCCTATTTTGCAGCTCTCTTGGTTTCCACTGATTGGTTACCAGGCAGTAACCAATCAGAGACTTGAGGGGGAGCCACATGGGTCATAACTATTTGCTTTTGAATCTGAGCTGCATGCTAAAGATCAATTGTAAACTCACTGAACAGTTATGTCCCATGCGGCCCTCCTTCAAGTTGCTGACTAACTCAGAGTTAGAGTGCTGAAAAGCAAATATTAATTAAAAGTTGTCAATTTATTGTAAACATTACACATTTGCATTAGATTACTTTCAGGATTTTACAACAGTAAGCGGATACAAGTACACATGCAAGATGGCATTTACTAGAATATAGATCTTAAATAAGTATAAATCTGTCATCCAGTAACCTATTATCCAGACGTCTCCAAACTATTGCATGCAATTTCCCTAGTCTTCTGTTTAAAGTTCTGATTGTTTTTCTCTATAAAAATGAAACCTTACACCTGACATGAACTAAGTCAGCATAAATCTATGGTGGCAACACAATCCTATAATCTTAACCAATATTAATTACATTTATTTATGCATAACAAGAGAAAATCAAAGATGCAGAATTTTTACTCAGAAATGCATATATTATCTTTTATTATTTAAAACTGGTACAGCACATCAAAAGGTTAAGGATGATTAATTTTAATGACCTGGAAGCTCCACTAATCCTTTCCTCTGCACCTTTAGCTGAGAGGGAGCTTTCCAAATGAAGCCATAGGCTATTTTGCAAGCTGTTTCTGAAATTCATCAATGGGTACTGTGCTTTAGGGAGGGGATTTTAATGATTTTCCACTGGGAAATGCAGTGCAGCAGCCAAGAGATTTTCCCTTGGCCACCCACTGCCAGTCTGGGAATTGAGGTTTGGTCACAACTAATTTACTATATAAAAAAATTTGGCTGGCAAAGCACAAAGATTATCTAATGGTTCAATGAAAGATGGTATAAACAAGAACAAGTATTTAACACATTTTATTATTTTGGTAATATGGGTGGCATAACTTTTTTATTTTGTTCAATTCTTTTGAGCTGGCTCAAGGAAAATGAGATTTTAATTGCATCACAGTATCCTTGAAGAATATGTTTAACTTAAACTATATTGCCAAATAATGGCTTCCATTGAAAAGAGTCCTTGAATGTATTCAAGTCTGTTTAATCAGAATATTAATGCCTTTTATTAATTATACTTAGTGCTTTTTATTACATAACCCAATTAAAGTTTTTCATAATTAGTTCATAAGAAACAACTTGTGAGACTTCATCAGTAAAGTAAAAATATTTATACATACTGTATATACAGTACATAATTACACAATCTCAGCCAGAAATTCAGCCTTCAGTTGTCAACTGCAATGGTACAGCCATACATATTTAGTTTCTAGGAGAGGTTATCTGGGTATAAAATATTTAATAGCTGGCTATGACCTGCATCTGAACTTGATATATTTTCTTCTGCAGTTAGCATTATTAGATCTCATAGGGAATTTTTTACAAGTGTTCAGGTGTTGGGTTCAACCTCATACAATTAAATCAAGCATATCATTTCTGATCCGACGAGATGAGAGGAAGCGCAGGCGTCATGTTGGATGCGCCAAATCTAATGTAAGTAATACAAATGTGGAATCTACAAACTGATTGCATCCAACACGACACGACTGTCAGATGAAGACTCAACGTGCAGCGTCGCTCGTGTCGGATGCAATTAGTTTGTAGATGCGACATTTGTATTACTTACATTATATTTGGCCCATCTGACGTAACACCTGCGCTTCCTTGCGTTGGATCGGAAGGACGCGCACTGTGTAGTTTCAGCCTCACTCGAGACACTTTTAGAAATATGTTTTTATGTTATGCTTTTCAATTATGCATTTATGCATAATTTAAATGCATACATCAATAATTCTCAAGCTATGCATCATATCATATGTAGTTTGTAGTTGTTTAGTGTCAAATGTGTCAACTCTACACATTTGAAAACAAATACCTATAAAATTCACTTTAATTCAAGTGCAATTAGTTTAGTTTGCAAGATTTGTCTACTGTCCAGCAACATTTCTTCTTTATTCCAGCAACAGTATTTAAGGGGGTAGTCTACCCCTACCAGTACTACAGATCTTTGCAGAGTTTCACAGAACTAGAGTTATTATGGAGCCTTTGAACTGCAGTAAAACTATGATTGCATATAAAGTTGTAACTTTTTAATTGGTAACGATGATTATAAAGGCTATAGGAACACTTGAGACATTATATAATATCTCTATTCTGTTGCTGAAGAAAATGTTTTTGTGGAGGAAGGTGAAAAGCTTTATAGTAGAGTGCCATGAGTGTAAATTTCCACCGCCCAGTACTCCTGAAGACAAGCTACCAAAACTGTAAGAAACTGATATGGAGTGCAAGGTGTTTGTTTCATGTACTGTATGGGTTTGATTAAGGTTAATTAAATATCTGCATTAGCAATAGCTGGAGAGACACATGCTTCTGACATAATGGCTGGATGAGTAAGAGCATAGCTACATAAACACAAATGAACAATTTAGGATTTATTGAGACAAACAATAGAATGATAATCCAGGAAGTCTGTAGCTTGATCTTTTATGCAGTTTTCACATAAAGAAGAATGTCAAACAGTTTTACTTTTCCTGACATTATGCCCCCACAGGCAATGATGCAACAGTGGGAAAAAGACCATTGGTGCTACCAAGCTATGTTCCCAGTGATTGGAAATGATACACTTGTTGATGGATACTCTGTTCATTTGTATCGGTATCATCTGCTGGCTATGTTTCAGAGCATGCTGCTCTGCAATTATAATTGAGATTCCCTACTCAGATAGCATTGCTGTTGATAGATGTGGGGTTTTATCAGCAAGACATTCCATGTGCTCTTGACATCAGTGCAATGAACCTTCTGGTTTTAACAATTGTGTCTTATTGAAACCATAATTGGTATACGTCATGGGAGTTTTATGACCACAATTCTGTTTTCATGAAGGCAGTGCATATAAATGATTTCACTTGTTGTTTCACAATTCTCAACTGTCTCTGAACCCTAGAGGTTTCATTTTTTTAACTACTGAGCATGCATTAGCATACTCTATGCAACATATATGTAGGGACCCATAAGTGTAATGGCCCTTATGGCTTCATTCCCTGCCAGTGCCTTCTTTCCACTGTTGCTGGGTTAAATCCCTTGTAACATTTTATACCTCATTTGCATACCTGTGCCATTGGTTCTAGGTTGTGACCACTTCCTGCAGTGCTGTAACAAAGTGCTTTGCAAGGTGGGGCACTTTCTCTTTGGCCTGCAGCAATTGACCTGAGCAGTTGTTTCACTGAGCCTGGAGTCAACAAGGCCCCAGAAGTGTCGGGGTACAGGGACCCAGTGAACGAGGTGAGCTAGTGTGTAGTGTAGCTCCTGTTATAGCACTCTATAGAAAGAGTGAGGCAGTGAGAAAGAGCAGCGTAAACTCGAACTAGGGGGATAGAAGGGATTAGCTCTCCCCCAGGCTTTGCTTTGCCTGTAGTGAAGGTACCACAGTAGTTACGAGGGAATTAGGCTATGGTGTAACCCTGTTCCAAGTCTGCTGTGGGGATCCAAGCCACATGAGGTACTGGAATCCTGGAAGGTGATCTCTCAACTCCTTTGGGCTATGCCTAGTGTGGTTTATCTATATGCTGTCTCTGCTACACCTGTGAATGTACTTGGAGATGTACTGTGGCTACCTCATGTGTGAGTATTACAATCCCTGTGGTGCTTTGTTTTGAATAAAACCTGTTCTACTGTTTTGCAAAGAACCCCTGGTGTCCAACTCTAATTTTGAGTATTTTTGGCAGAAGTGAGTTGTAGTTCAACAATATCACTGCCCATTCTGGTGAAAGAGGGTTGTGTGTAGCCCATGCTCTATCACACTAGTTGGTATTTGTCTAAATCAGCCAAATAGGTGCTACATAAACAACACAAAGAGTATGTGACTGAAATGCTGGTTAAACAAAAATACATTCCTCATGGTGCGACATGGGTAAGGCTTTATATGTTATGTATTTAATGGGGCATATTTATCAAGGGTCGAATTTCGAATTGAAAAAACTTCGAAATTCGAGTTCTAAAAGACCAACCGAATCATACGAATTGAAGGAAAAGCGCACTTGATCGAATTCCGATTCAACGTTTTTCCCAAAAAAACTTTGATTTTTCAAAGTCCACCAATTGACTCCAAATAGGTTCTAGGAGGTCCTCCTAAAGGCTAAAACAGGTTTTAGCCTGTTTGGCTTAGAAGGTTTGCTACCTTCTTCCACAAGGGTTGAATTAGTGGGCAATGCCGGAAGATATGTGGTAAAGTGCCTTGGGCTCTGCAGTACTTCCGGCATAATGGAGGATGGTGTGGGAATAGTTTATGTTGTCTGTCCGGAGTGTAATACCAGAAGGTTAAAATTTTGGATATATGTTCTCTTTGCCATACACACGAGACCATATGGTTGGCATTGTCCCAGATCAAAGACCAATCTCTAGTGGACAGAGGTTGTGGAAGTGCTTGGTCCCATCTGTCCACGAACTTGTGTCTATTTTGGGAGGTATCCAGGACAGAAGTGAGAGTTTTGCAGATTATTCCAGATTAATTTGGTTTAAATTCTTATTTAGTCCACTAAAACCAGCTATTTAGCTGTTTCACCGTACAAATGGGACCTGAAACAGATGCTGCAGGTATTACTATGTGTAGAATAAACTCTCCATCCCCTTACACACTCTGTAATGTCTGACCTGAATAAAAAATTACACAGATAAAAGCCAAAGAGACTAACTCTGCAGTACCAGAGATTATTATTTGGAGCCCTAATTCATAATCACAGCTGATGTGCCTTTGAGTTTTGAGGATTCAGCTTCATTTTTGCATGTTTTTGAGTGTTCTGACAATTGAGATGTATGAAATGACAAATAAAACCTAATATAATAAAAATAAAAATAATCTAAGACTTTTATTTATTATGGGTAGGTTGAATTATGGGTTAGGTAGTTAAATTGTGTGGGATGAAAATGAAAATAGTTTATCTCTGTCATGTAAAAAGTGTCTAAAAATAACGTTAAACTGAAAAATTACACAAATATTTTAAACAGGATATTTTATTGCATTGATGCATAACTCTTATGTATTTAAACCTTCTTGTGCACTTTGTGATGGATAATATGTCTTAGCATATAAGAATGAGACAAAAAATAGAAGCAAATTTATCTTCCTGACAGCAAGGATCAAGGAATAAAAACAGTTTGACAATCGAATAGACACTACACACACCAATTTATTTCTGCTTAGAGTAAGGAATATGCAAATATTTGTATCAGGGAATAAAAAGTATAGGAAACCTTGCAAATGTGGCTTGATTCATGGCTTCTCAAAAAACAACTTTTACAAGGGAATCAAAGGCTGCATCAATTCCTTACACACAATTATTATATTAATATTTTAACACTTTCTCATTTCAATATCCAAAATGGTGGATTACAATCTAAAGAATATTATTGGATCCTATTTGGATGTTCCTAAGCAATTAATACCCTTTTACATTAAAGTATGAGGTATTGTACCATTATGTTAGATATTATGACACATAAGGATTATTATAAACATACGTAAAAAATATTTACTTATAAGGTATTATGTCTATTTTTAATTATTTACATATTAATTTTAAGCACTTTTAATTTGTGTAGGACAGTTTATCTTGCTAAAATATAAACAGAAGAAAAATAAGTCTATGTTGAATTAGAATGCCATAGAAACACTGACATCAAGGGGGCTATTTATCAAAATCCTAAATTTTCTGAAAACCACTGACCAAATCTGATAAATTCCCCCTATTTATCAATACATTTTCAAGAAAACTTCTTATGTGGGAAAAGACTCAATAAAATCGTGAAAAGTCAGAATCATACTTTTTTTCAGATTTGTCACTAAAACCTGCGTCTTTTTCAGATGCCCGAAACCACGTAATATTCGTATTAAACCCAGTGCAGATCAGGATATCTTCAAAATGTCAACGAGACCTCTGCCACTGACTTCTACAAGAACTCGGCAGGTCTGAATTGAAGTACTTTTTTGTTTTTTTTTTAATTCAAAAGTTTCTTATTGTTTTAACATTTTCATAAACAATGATGAATTGAAGTACTTTTTTAGTCTGACTTTTAACACCATCAAGGTTTAATTAATTTAAAAAAAAAAATTCTACGAAAAATTGGTACTTTCCACAAGTACAAGGATATGTTTTATTATTACAAATAAAAAGGAAGCCAATTTCAAAAAATCTGGTTTCTTTGATTATGATGGAGTCTATGGGAGACAGCATTCAGAGCTTTCTGGATAACGGGTTTCTGGATAACAGATCCCATACCTGTACAACTACGTAAATGCTATCAAAGAAGAATGAGAGGTAGAATAGAATACAGGATTTTTTTTCTCAAAAACTGCACAGTAAAGGATAGTTGAAATAGCAAACTTCCATTATATCACTCTTCATTGAAGATATATATATATATATATATATATATATATATATATATATATATATATATATATATATATATATATATATATATATATATATATATATATATATATATATATATATATAAAACAAACAAGAGAAAGTTGTGCTCACCACTAATTTTTAAAACCATTAGGCGGGGGTGCAATGAGGCTGTGACCACAAAATACATATAGACACATGCAAGAGTTCCTCTGCACTCAACCCATTATCAATATATTTTAGACAGAGACATTTTTTGCATACTGCTTCTGAAAAATGCCTTACCCTTTAAACAAAACAGGGATTGTTTGTCCATATATTGCAATATATTTAAGATGGCCAACTACGTCAAAGTCATCTCATATCTGGCCAGTCTTATGCTCAACTTTATCAGATTTATTAAGAATTCTATTGCTTCATTATACATTTTACAAAGGGACTAAGTTTTACCTGCAACTAGTTGATTTTTGATTTATGCAATACAGATTTTTCCACTTGAAGCAAGGGCACAGCAGGTAGACATGGCTGTGTTAAGTACTCCCAGAGGAGCTTGGAGTACTGCCTGCAGCTGCATGAAGCAGACCGGGATCGTAAGCTGGTTGAGGTTGTGACTCTAGCAAGAGTCTGGACAAAAGAGAAGCCAGAATCCAGGAGTCTTGTCAGTACAGGGGTGAAGCCAAGTGTTTTTGCTGGTAGTCAACAAGAGGCCCAGTCTAGTCAGGGACTGCTTCAAAAGTATAAAGGTAGCACCCCATGCTGCCTGCCTACCATTTACTAATGCCACCAAAAGTTACGTGTATAAATACTTCTAATATATATATATATATATATATATATATATATATATATATATATATATATACTTGTGCGAGAAGTAGCGACACTCACGGGACTTTATATTGTGCAAAGAAGTTAAATCCTTTATTTGAACTCAACGTTTTGATCCATTGCTTGGATCTTCATCAGGAGAATACAGGACAAACAACTGACGAAGATCCAAGCAATGATCGAAACGCTGAGTTCAAATAAAGGATTTAACTTCTTCGCACAATACAAAGTACTATGAGTGTTGCTACTTTTTGCACAAGTATCTATTTAACTATTGCGGGCACCCAGGCAGTTCCTAAGTAAACGGTGTGCACCTTTTGGGACTGAAAAACAATGCTGGACCTGGGTGCTCATGCAAGAAAGATAAATAATGTGTCCTTGGTGATGGCACTCACAGAATTTTCACAGTAGCCAAAATATATCATTGAAGCGAAAAGGTTTATTAATCCAACTTTTCAGTCCCACACAAGGAGCTTTCTCAAGGAACCCGAAAATTGGATTAGTAAACGAAACCCAGCACAGATCAGGATATCGTCAAAATGTCAACTGGGTTTCTGCCATTGACTTCTGCATTCATTTGGCAGGTTTGAGTTGGAGTACTTTTTTATTCTGATTTTTAACACCATTGGGGGTTAAATTTCCTCTACAATTTGGGGAGGGGGTTTCTACAATAGAATGGTGTTTTTCCCCTTTAATAAATAGCCCCCCTTAGTGTTGTAAAGTTTACAACATGTTCTTATTTTAGCTATGGTAGTTATGGTTCATCCGTAAACAGAAGAAATAGTAAAAACACTTTATAATATTCAGAAAAGGCATTCAAAATTTTTATGTTGAATAAATGATTTTATGTTTGAATGACAATTGTACTGCTCTAGGGCATGAACATGCATTAATTTGGCAGATTAAAATTAAAAACTTGCATCTCACAAAATAGCAATAGAAGCAGTATTTTACTTGTGTGCTCTTTTTGCTGCAACCTACATTTATAAATCATTTTGTGCCTGTGTACTTTAAGCATACCAAGGCATACTTCAGTAAAGAGAGCAATGTTATGTATTTAAAAGCATTCTTAGAGTGACTTTTATATAACATATGATTTTGCACTTGGGAAAATTAAATTTAACTGTGTAACAATATACCCACAGGCTTAGTTAGGAGATTACATGGAGGTAAAGACGCCTAGGGGACAGAATGCAGAATAAAATTAACTTTCATCTGAGGTATTAGATGATCTTGGGCCAAAGGTTAAACTTTACAAAATATATACATTTCAAGTAACACCCTATTGCTTTATTGGTGGGCTGATTCATACTTACATACATAGAAAATGTACATTATTGTAGATTTGTGTTAGTAAAAAGGCTGTTTTTCTCCCAAATATAATTGTAAGTATTATGGCAGAACATACGTAGTACTAAAGTCTAACTCTGTTTTTAATAAGCTGTTCACATTCCAAGTGTCCCGAGAGGTTATAAATAATGATAATTTTTCTTGATTTATTCACTTTTTATCTACTTTTGCAAACAGCAAGCTGGAGATTGTTCAACATTTTTGCCAACTCAATCCAGCATTATCAAACAGAATGCAACTTGTACATAGTACAAGAGAAAACTATTGGCGGTTTCTACTCACAGTCAAGCAAACTGAGATTCTTATAATACCCACGCATTTCTATATAAATAGCAATGGAAATGGCTTGAAAATGTAATTATGGCTTCTCTATGATTTGCACAGACCAAATATTCAAAAACAACTGGTGCTTTATATAACTGACTGTTTTAATTCGAATATGAGTTTTGCAAAATGTATGTTGGTTAATGTTTGTTTTGTACTTTACTTGTGAATATGTCACTGCAAGAAGATACTAATGAGCAGCAGACACTAATCATATTAGTCACAATAAGTCATTAACATATACATACCACATTATACAAAAAGCTTGGAATCATAAATATATTTTTCTTTGTTCCAAAGCTCAAACTGAATCATAAATTTTTTCGGGTTGAGGTCTTCTTCCTGCTCTCCCCACCCACCAACTTGCACTGCCGGTCTGCCGGCTTCCAGCTTCCTTTTTTATAGACGTGTGTCTTATCGCCTAACCCTTTTTGTGACACCATCGTCGGGGCGGGTTCGCATGGGTCTACAAAAGGAACCCAGAATTCATGGGCGGGTAGGCGCGGGTTCATGGAGGAGGGGTTAGGGTCAGGTGCGGGTCGAGTAAAATATTATATCACTAATATAAGCATTACACCCATGTGTATGGCAAACCGCGTCCTCCATAATCTAAACCTCGTTTAGGCATCCTCTAGCTAGATGATTTTAATTGTGTAACATTATGTTTGCATACTTCAGTCTTAGTATGTGAAACAGGGCTCACCCACTGCATGATAAACACATTTTGGCTAAAAATACATGTAGGGGCACATTTACCTAGGGTTGAATATCGAGGGTTAATTAACCCTTGATATTCGACTGTCGAAGTAAAATCCTTCGACTTCGAATATAGAAGTCAAAGGATTTACCGCAATTCAATCCTTGGAATTGAACGATTCGAAGGATTTGAATCCATTCCCCATAGGCTAACATTGCACCTCGGTAGGTTTTACTTGCCGAAGTAGGGGGTCGAATTTTTTTTAAAGAGACAGTACTTTGACTATCGAATGGTGGAACAATTTTTAGTTTGAATCGTTTGATTCGAAGTCGTAGTCGAAGGTCGAAGTAGCCAATTCGATATAGCCAAAAAAATCATTCGAAATTATTTTTTATTCTATTCCTTCAGTCGAACTAAATAAATGTGCCCCATAATCTCTGACGGGGCGTGAGGTCTGTCCCACATATAATAAGCCACAAGGGCACAATGATGTATACAACCAAGCTTTTAATCAATTCAGACTTTTAGAGGTTTTCAGATTTTTTTTCTTTAGGAATTGTCCAAAAAAAAAATCTATTTTATATAGGGTTTTAGAGGTATTCATATTTTTTGGTGTATTGTTCAGCACATTTTTCCATTTGTACCTTTTATATTTGGGTTTTTAATTTCCATGACATTTCTGGTTTTAGAGAATGTGAGTTCAGTTGTACTTTCAAAAACCTCTAAAACCACTAAAATGAGATTAAATAAGCCTCCATGGCTTCTTGATGAGTACCCAGCCTTTCACACTAAAAATGTCTAAGGGTCAGGGCATATAGGTAGATTCAGGGAGATAAGTCGCCCGGTGACAAATCTCCTCGAATCTGCCTGTGTGCCCTGACCCTAAAACAGACACAATATCTAGAATACTTAGATATTGTGAGTTAAAAGATAAGTGGTTTATCTGTAATTTGAATCACCAAACCTTTAAGCTAAAGCATTTAAACTTTAAATAAACACAGTAGGATTGTTTTGCCACCAACATGGATTCATTCAGATTAAGTACATGAAGTACAAAATACTATTTTATTATTAAAGAGAATAAGAAAATCAATTTAAAAAATAATTTGCTTTAAATAGATTTTATGGGTGATGGCCTTAAAGTAATTAGGAGTTAGCTGCATAAATACTTTAGTGTGTTCAAAAATCTTTAGTGGTAACATAAATTAACATATCTAAAGTATTGCTGTTGTTAACTTTGGTGAAGCTCATGAACTTAATAAACATATCTGTTCCTTTCCCTTTAATTTTACTGACACAATTGCCAACTGCTGTATATTAGACAATATACATGGCATATATTGGACAATGAAATTTATATAATCATGTAAATTGGAAAATGCAAATCATGGGTAAATTTAACTTGGCAGTGTGAGTAGGTCATTTCTGCTCAGTCTATCTGTTGTGTCAAATACCACTTATGTCACATTGAGGAAACGGTATATATATGGTGTTTGTAATGTATGTATGAATATATGTATGCTTGCATTTTAAATTCTCCTCCAGGAGTTCTGAATATTTTCTCTCCAGGGAATATTCTTAAACATTACAATACACAACACATTCATAAATAATGTTTCCACACGATTCCAATCAAGAATTCAGAAATCACAAGGTATTTTTAGGGATATGAAACATTTTCCATCTTTATTTTACTTTTAGATCGCCTGTATCTTTTACATGAAATTGCTCTATGAGAGTTATACAACATGTAGCAGGCCTCATTTATCAGTTCCCCTGCCACAAGTGCAGGAGCACCATGGGGAGCAAAATGTCTGTCTATATTTAAAGGTCAATTTATCAGTTCAGATTCCATTGGGCATTTCATGTTGATGGTCAAAAAGCAGTATCTATTCATTTAGTTCATGGGTCAATCATTTGGGTAACATTAAAGCCAGTCAACATACTGTATACTTTAGCCACCTTAAAATGGTAATGGCTTTCTTATGGATTTTACTCAAACACTCAACTAATGCACACAGTTTTACAAACTGATGTGATACACTTATTAATTAAAGTCCAAACCCAAAAAACTTAAAAAAAAAAAAAATCATGTTGTTTTCGGATTTTTGGAGATTTATTATACCCTGAGGATGGAAAAAGTCTAAATCTGAAAATACTCCATGTCAGACCTGATGAAGTTTTATATAAGTCAGTGGGAAATGTCCCTATCCTATTTAAAAGTTTATGTGGTCTACACTTGAATTAGCCCAAAAATCCCCAAAAAAATAGACTATAAGGCCCCATATATTATTTGATTTTTTTTTTTGTTCCTAATCTCAAAGTTCTACTTGCCAACAAAACCTGCAGTCAGTTTACACTGAGTAAGTGTAAAAAGGTGTAAGTACAAAGGTGGCCAAAAAACAACATCAAATTAGTTTTTCAACTGAAGCCTACCTGAAATCATCTGGGACATATTTTCCATTGTAGCTACTGTATCTAAACAGGAGATTGTGCATTCATTGGCTATTTACAGGGACAGGGCCGGAACTAGGGGTAGGCAGAGTAGGCATGTGCCTAGGCCGCAAAGGTGGAGGGGCGCCAGGCACGTACTTACTCCTACCCCTAGTCCGGTCCCTTCTCTGCCGACCGCCCACCTGTGCAAGTACGCGAACGAATGCGCCGATTTGCGCATGCACAGACGCGTCTATGCGCTGAAGTGTCTATGCACTGAAGCATCTTTTCGCGCATGCGCAGAAGCGCGTAACTAGCCGGCGCAGCAGCCGGGCAGGCTGCCTAGGGCGCCTGCCCGGCTTGGCCCAGCTCTGTACAGGGATTAGCAGTGATAGTTGCATAGAACTCAAAGTTAGCTAGATACATAGTAAATATTTGAAAGCAGAACCTGCTTTTTGAATTCCACTTCTAATCTATTTTGCATATCTTTTTTTAAACATTCGTTTTTCATAATTTATTCTGGTAATGGCTAAAATCCATTTTGTTTTACAAAGCGTCCAGATAAAATATTCTCACTGGAGAGATTAAAGGCTTTTTTGTTTTCTTTTTAATAGAAATTCCAGATTAGAATAGTTTGTCAGCCTTCTTCCTTTGTAGGGAAAAATCTGATACATGCAGTTTATTTGCATCCATCTTGGCAAAAAAAAAAAAGTATTTAGCAGAACTAAATTAAACTAAACTAAGTGCCAACTATTTTTCAAACTACTGTGTCCGGCACCTGTCAAACTTTTCATGCCATGGTGTACAGCTGTGCAGGTGGCTTCAGCACATGATAAAATAAAGCAGAATGAAAAATTGAGACTGAAGAGCATTTTATTCATGGTCAACATGTGTTTCTTTTAGTTGGAAACCAAAATGAATTATTTCATGCCAGCCCATGTTGTCATCTTTTTCCTTTTTATGCGGATTAGCAGAAATGATCCCAGATTCATTTCTTTTCTCACTGTACAAGTGTTTTGTGCAAACAGCTCTTCACACCTTTTTTTTTCTTTTACTCATGCCCTTTGATATGGTAGTAAAATAAAAAAAAATAGTTTTCCATAAAGGCTCAGACCCATGCATTAGCTTCAGACTGTAGCCAGGTGCTGCATATAGCAGCTGTGGCAAAACATACATTTCGGTACATTTCATAATCAGTCTTTTGCTCGACACAGCACCTTTTATGTTTGAAACTACATTTTATATACACACGCAATCTTTACATTGGCACACTTTCTCTAGGACATGAGCACATAATATTATCAATGGGGATAGGACCCCACCCTCATAGTTAGATGCAACTGTAGGCTTTATTCTTGCATAAATGTACAAATTGCTTTAGGCTTTTTCACATCTATCTATCTATCTATCTATCTATCTATCATCAATCTATCTATCTATCTATCTATCTATCTATCTATCTATCTATCTATCTATCTATCTCTTTTTTCTTTATTTTATGTCAACATGGCTTTAATTTAATGCTTGTAGCCCCACCAGGATACACGGGACTAGACTACATGACATTTATACTGCAATGTTCAATCTGTTATATATGGCATAATTTTTAAAGCTATGAAAATAAACAGCACATGTGAGTACTATCAGAGCCAAGAAAACACACTTTAGACTGATTTCATTTTAATCCTGTCATTGTCAGAGCTTGGCAGAGTTCAAGGTCTACAACATGCGCTCTATTCTTATCTAAAAGAAGAACGTCTTTACATGTCAGGAAATGAGAACCTTTTAACAGTCTACATGTGTCAGAGTCAGGAGTGTACCAAAGGAAGTTTGGTGTAAGTTTTTAAAAGAATAATCAAAGACCTTTTGCCCTGAAGACAGTGTGCACCACTAGGGTGCCTCTCTGCTTCCTGATCTTAATTGTTTTACAAAACTTTGTGCACTGACTGCCAGGAAGCGCCTCGCCCATGTCATAGAGAACAAGCATTCCAACAATACATATTCATAACATTATAATCTTGCAGGGCTGACCATCACTGTCATGCTGATTTTATTTAAGCCGACATGTATATTGCTCCTTGATCTTTCTCCGAAACTCTTCAGCCATTAGGCTGTAATTTGGCATATATCAACACAATAATAATCACTGTTATCGTGACACTGTTTCATTTTAAGGGTTCTTTTGAATCTTAAAACAATATATTAAATCAGTCTATTAATGAACGAATATAAAAGCTTGAAAGATGAATATACATCATGCTGAATATGAAATTCATAACAAACCAGTGATGCTTTTCTAAAGTTTAATTTACTGTGATCTGGCATTAGCTGCGCAGTTTATCTCCGGCTTGTGGTTCCTCCTCATTCAAAATAAAAAATACCAAAGGATGCTGTTTCTTTAACACATTCCCTGCAACGTTTTGCAAACAAGCATCACACTTATGTCACTGTCATTTGGATTCTGCACGGAGCATATTAATACAGGTAAAATTCATCAGTTTTATACTTTTCATTCACAAGTGCTCAAGTGTCTTATTAAACACTATTCAATCATATTGGGAATAGGGGACATACTATACTTCTTACTACCATTAAGAAATAAAGAGATGAGCTTGCAGAGAAAACACTAGCATTTTTTATTTAGTTAATTCCTTATAGTATGAGAGAAAAAATGCAGAGCATATGTAGACTTGTCCTTAAGAACTTACCTTGCTTTTTGCAGCTTTTAGCATCCTGAGAAGTAATGAGCAAACTTGCAGTGTTTTGCTTCACGGAAATTTTTTTATTGAAATCCATATGAAAAGGCTAAATGACATTGCAGTTAAGGCATGTTTAGCTCTGCATTAGCAGAGCTCCTTTCCAGTGCGCTACAACTGTTCTTCATAGAAAAAAATCAGGTGTCAGGTGAAAAAGTTAACTCATCCCTAGTGCTACGTATAGATCCCTACACTTACAGCTTGAAGTATGTTTGGTTGTATAAAAAACACAGGTTTGCTCTAAACATAGTTGTTGTGTACTGATAGAGGGAGCTGCTTGCTTAAATGTTCTTTCATGGTGGATGTGGATGGTGGATGTGCTATTTTAGCTTCATTTTTGTTTTACAATCTATGGTTTTGATATACTTCCTTCTTGAACTGCATGCAGTGGTGGAACTACCGAGGGAGCAGGGGGGTGCGAGTGGGCCAGGGCCCGCACCCCCTCAAGGGCCCCCGGCAGTCCGTGCGCCACAACAAATGCGGCCAAATGCGGCCATATGGAGGGGCGGGGCCAGGCTGTGCGTCACACACCAAGGCCCGCCCCCCTCTAGGATCACTACTGACAGCATGTACATAGTTAGTCCCGTTGGAGCTCAAATAAACAAGTTGTTTAAGCATAACCAGTGAGTCTTGCACAACTTCCACTGTGAACAGAACAACAGTCCTAAAAATAAGTATAAGAAAATTGATTTGCAATATTTATCACCTGCATGCATATCCAACTGGAAAGTCCTAGTTACTCAAAATACAGTAGGAAGTGCTCCAATCTGTGGCCCCTTTGTGAAGGGTGTTTTAAGTTGACATCATTCAGAGAATTTATATATTTATGTATATATATATATATATATATATATATATATATATATATTCCCAAATATTCATGCCATAACATAAGGTTTAGTTGGGTTAAAGTTCTGTTAGGAGCTTTTAAGTACATGAAATACAGTTGGACTCATTTACTGTATTCAGAGAAGCTGGAGCACTGAAGTTGGACAAACCACACCCCATAGAGCCTTTACAGAAGGCACTTTAAATGGCAAAATCGGGAGCACAGAGTAGAGTACAGTGCTGACAGGTACAAAGCAGTGGGCATTAAATACCAAGATCAATTGGAACACTTTGAATAACACACAAATAATAGCCTAAATCCTGCACATATCCTAGCCACCCCTTGAGCCCCGTGCTGCTTCAGTGATTGCATCCCACTCCATGTAAATGAACACCACTGTGTAGATTTGAAATTAAATATATTTTAGATACATCTTTAACATGCTTTAGTTTTAACATGGAAAGCAGCATATGCACAGTATAGAAGGACAACAGCTACACGATTTCTGTATTATGTATCTGCATTATCTACCATTTAAGTGTTGATATACGATTGGCATAAACGTATCTGAAGCATATTACATATGACATTTTAAATGATGCCTAGGGTGTAATTATTTAGACTGACACTTTCTGGAATCATTGCTACATTTAAAATGTCATCATTTTTTTTATATGGTGCTAAAGTAGGGAGGTAGGGCAACTTTGGCATCTTTGCATTGGGGTAACTTGTCCTAGCACTTCACAAAACAACTGTACTTTAACCTGCATGGCAGCATAAAAAAAGAAAAATCGTAAAATATTGTATTGCCCTTTAAATGGAAACCTTGGTTGTAAGTGAAAGAGTGTTCTGCATTTTAAGTGCTGATTCTACTCATTGTACTCATTTTTCTTTAATGTAACCCAGAGCATATTTCTAAACAAGATATATATCTTTCTTTCCAGGGGAACATGTTTTAAATTATATCAGGAGAAATGTATGAAGCTGGATGGAATCCTATCAAACCTTGAGACAATTTATCATTTTAGTTAGAAACATTTGTTTTGCCTCAGTTTTCCTTTTGGTTAATTCCTAGGCAGCTTGGCTGAGCATATATTTGTTAGGAGATTTTAGCAAGTAAGGAATAGGACTGGAAATGTCAGGTTGATGAAACCTTCAATTCAATCATTTGTGCAGCAATACAGCTTTCACTGAAAAACTGCTTAAATTTAATGTGATTGCTGGTTACCCCACTGAGTGCATAGTATGGCCAGTTTGCTTTCTTCCCTATGTAAAAGTCAGTTGCTCATTCCATTTGGATTTAAGGTTGATTAATGGTAACTTCCCACCAGCTCCTGAATTTGTTATTGAAAATGTGCAGTTAGGTCTCAGTGCCAACAACAATATTCCCCAGGGTGGCCATTATGCAGGATGGCAGCACGACTTGAAAACAGTCAGCTTTGTTGAGAGCAAGTATGTACAGTAGGTACAGACCGAAAATTACCTTGAAACATATATTTATTTGGCATAGAATAAAAGGTTTTGAAATATTAAAAGTTCCAATGAAATACTGTTAGGCATAAAACATGAATACATTTTTCCTACAGACAGATTAATCTTGTATTTTATGTTTCATCATTTATGGGCAAATTAAAGGCATGGTAATCTGCCAGAAGAGGGCCAGGTCACTGATCACACATGTTAAACATGTGCTCAAGATTATAGCATTAGTAAAAAAAAAAACTTAATAGTTCTTTACAGTAGGTTTTTACATTGTGAGGCAGTGAAAAAGCTACATTATTATATATATATATATATATATATATATATATATATATATATATATATATATATATATATATATATATATTTTTTTTTTTTTAAAAGACCCGCACTCCATTATTATAATACTGGAGTGCGGGTCTTTTCAACAAATCTATATGCAATACTTTTGACCCTGCACCCATATCAATTAAAGAAAGACCGGATTGGAGTGTGGATACTTACTACAGACTATATATATATATACATATATAATGGTCGCCGGCGCCTAAGAATAGTCGCCGGCGTCCAAGATTAGTCACCGGCATCCAAGAATAGTCTCCAAGAATATTCGCCGGCGTCCAAGAATGGTCGCCGGCATCCAAAAATGAGACGCCGGCTCTTCCAATGGGAGCAGAAACCCTCAATTTTTTGATTGAAACTTACCAGAAGCTGCTGCATTTCTCACCCTAGGCTTATACTCGAGTCAATAAGCTTTCCCAGTTTTTGGAGGTAAAATTAGGTACCTCGGTTTATATTCTGGACGGCTTATACTCGAGTATATACGGTATTGCATTTGATCTCTTCTTTCCACCATATAAAACAGTGAGGGTATAATGTTACAAAAAACAAATAAAATAAACTGCTTTTCCCAAAAATTATGTTTGGAACTACACTGAACGTTTACAAAAATCACAGTGCAAAAATGTGCTGAAGCCCCCATTATTTCTGCAAAACTTTTTGTGCCAAAATTAATTATGTGCTAGCTGCCAATAATGTATTTAACAATATATTGGTCAATACATTATAATTTAATATATTACTGTATATATTATTCAGTACTTATTAACAATGAATTCAATAATAATCATACATGTATTATTTTCATTCTTCTTCAGTTCGACTCACTAATGTTTTCTAATCATAGTAAAACATATATCACATCTTACCCACTATACACTTTTGGCATTACTTTACATAACACCACTCTGTAGGTGACCACAGAAATTAGCAATTATTTCAGCATGACTATGGGATCATTCTGGTTTGGGAAACAGTTTACATAATCAGGATGCGATAATAGGCAAAAACATAAATCTGTGCCAAAACATCCACAATCTGTGATTGGTGTTGTTTTTGGTGCAATTCATTATCACCTTTATTGTCATTGTTGATTCATCAACATGCTCAGCACAATTTAAATAAAATATTGGCTACATTGAATTAGTTTGCATCCATGATAAGATTAAAATTGAATAGATCAAAATTAGGGGGTTATTTATTAAAGTCTGAAAGATTTTTTTAACTATAAAATCCGAATTTGTAGTGGAAAAACACTCGATTTTTTCAGAGGATGGAAAAAATCTGAATCCGAAAATCAGCATCTCAGTCTTACCGAGGTTGTATATAAGTCAATGGGAGAGGTCCCTATACTATTTGGAAGTTTCTGTAGTCTGCACTGAAATTAGCAAAAATCTGAAAAAATTCAGGCTTTTCAGGAAAAAAGCCAGAAAAAATCGTACAATAGATTCGGGTTTTCGCTCGATTTTATTGAGTTTGTCCTGATCCAGAAACCTTAATAAATGAGGTCACATTGTGGATTCTATTTTGGTCTGACTTTTTTATTTAAAAAAAATCAGAAAAAAATCAGATTCTGATAAATAACTCCTTTAGGGTGTACAGGGAATACAGCATATTTACCAGGTGGCAGAATTCTCTAGGGAATATGTCATCCAGTTTGGGAACAGCACATTCTATTCCATTCAAGTATTCCATTCAAGTGGAGGGGGGGCAGTTGAAAAATTCTGGCTGTACTGATGCACATTTTATGGTAGTATTTTGCCATGTTCATTCCTGAGCACAAATACATATGATGAAAAGATCAAGATATGTATATCAGGCAAACCTGTTTAATATTCTGATCCCATAATGTGATATAAACGAAGACTTTAAGATTTACAAGTGCAGAAAAAGGCAACATTTGTTTCCATAAATAAAATTCATTCAGGCGGAGCTGAACCAATCTTTAAAAATGATGAAAGAATTAAAGTGTACAACCAGGGAATAGAAACAGCATACATTATTTCAAGATGTAGAATGCAGCAGAGGTCTACTCAGAAGTAATATCCAATCTATTTACAAGTGGGAAGATACTTTGCACAGTGGTTTTCAATTTATTATGCTAAATCCCATCCATATCTGCATACAGATACAGAGGCATACAGTGCCGGTACATTGTGTCAAGCCGTTAGCCAAACTATTTTGCTTTTGGCTTGAAAGAGTGGATTGGTAGTTTTTGCATGGGGTAGGCTAATTACTTCTCTTCTAATGGATAATTGTCAACACCCTTGTAGAAATTATTTTTGCACAAGCTTTCACCACTTTTATTTCTCTTGCTATGATTCAATAGAAATGTAAAGTCTGTAAAATGTGCAAGGCATCAGTGTATTAACTCTGCCTGGTGACATCAGTGGTTCTGCTGTGCAGTTGCTGATGTCATTCCATCCATACCATATCAAGATACAACCAAATATTTATAGCTGCTGTACATTGGATATGCTGCCTACCCTGACCATGACTATACTATTGGCTCCTTGTGGTATCTCGCTATTGGACTGAAGCCTGCGACTCCCAGTACTACCTTCTTCTTAAAGGGATACTGTCGTGGGAAAAAATGTTTTTTTTCAAAATTAATCAGTTAATAGTGCTGCTCCAGCAGAATTCTGCACTGAAATTCATTTCTCAAAAGAGCAAACAGATTTTTCTATATTCAATTCTGAAATCTGACATGGGGCTAGACATTTTGTAAATTTCCCAGCTACCCCAAGTCATGTGACTTGTGCTCTGATAAACTTCAAACACTCTTTACTGCTGTACTGCAAGTTAGAGTGATATCACCCCCTCCCTTTTTCCCCCCAGCAGCCAAACAAAAGAACAACGGGAAGGTAACCAGATAACAGCTCCCTAACACAAGATAACAGCTGCCAGGTAGATCTAAGAACAACACTCAGTAGTAAAAACCCATGTCTCACTGAGACACATTGAGTTACATTGAGAAGGAAAAACAGCAGAAAGCATTTCTCTCCTAAAGTGCAGGCACGAGTCACATGACTGGGGGCAGCTGGGAAATTGACAAAATGTCTAGCCCCATGTCAAATTTCAAAATTGAATATAAAAAATCTGTTTGCTCTTTTGAGAAATGGATTTCGGTGCAGAATTCTGCTGGAGCAGCACTATTAACTGATTCATTTTGAAAAAATTTTTTTTCCCATGACAGTATCCCTTTAAGTCCACACTTACTGGTACTGATGTCTCTGTTACCTTTGGTATTATCCTTAATGCATTTTTATGCTAACAGCAATGAGTTATTTTCTGCTGACAAATGAAATGCATGAATTCATCGATATTTTTGCATTTGGATCTCTACTGGTATTATTTACAGATAGCATTTATCAGAACAAGTGATGGTATCCCTTAGGAGGACAACTATGGGGTTTTTTTATCAAAGGTCAGTAATGGGAATTTTTTAAAACTCTAATAAATTCAATATTATTCTTTCGAATGGAGGATGACTTTTGAAGCTAAACTTGGCAAAAATTTGGCTCATCACTACTATTAACATCTTTAACTAGTTCAACGGATCTCTGCCATTGACTTCTACATGAACTCAGCAGGTTTTAGGTGGAGAATAGTCAAATTAGAACTGTTTCCAAGGTCGAGGTATGATAAATCTCACATTGAAATTCAAATTTGAGTTGGTGGTTTTAATTTTGGCAAAATAAAATTTGAAAATTAAAATTCTAATTTACCATTCGAACCTTAGTTAATCTACCCCTAACAATAAGTGAAATTCTAGAACTGTGGTTAACCAAAGCATGTCCACAAATTTTGTGGGTTTTTGTCTGAAAGCCACACAATCTTCAGATTATTGCAGAAACCCAACGCAGATCAGATATCTTCAGGAGTTCTCCCATTGACATGTACAGCTGTGGCAGGTCTGAGATCCCGGGTTTTTTGATTCTGACTTTTTCCATCCTCGGGGTATAATAAATCCAGAAAAATTTGATGGTTCTTTTCACTAAAAAGAAAAGAATCTACCCCTAAAGGATAAGTACATTTTTAAAAATAGTGAATGTAAAATTGATTAGAGTGCTATTCTAAGCACTTTTGCAATTTACATTTTTAATAGGTGAAGGCGTTTGGGATGCCTTTGGGGGGCCTTTGGATTTTATAAACCTGAATTAATTATAATAAACTATTGTGCTGCTCTTGCTGTGCTACAGTGCCCTCCATTGATTTATGTTTCTGGAGGATTGTGGGAAAGGCTGATATAAGATGGCTTTTCTGGCTATTGCAGCTAAATGTTCAGCCAGGGCTTTTTTTCTGGGCGTGTGGTTCATGTAATGGGAAATCATTTTCAAAAAATTGCCCAAGAGGATGTACCATTCAAAGTTTTACCTATGTATGGTTAATTTCCATTATGCACCCCGCTCTCAGCTTGAAAACGATTGACTTATTAGTTTAATCTTGGTGGCAGAAAAGTATTTGAGGGGTTAATATGGCATAAGACACTGGAATACATTTTTAAATCACAAATGTGAGTTTGGGTCAGCCTGGTTTAAATAGATCTTGCCAGACAAATTTAATTGCTGTCAATGAGAAGATGAGGAGGCGATCTACTTAGATTTTGCTAAATCATTTAATATATTACCACACAAAAGGTTACTAATTAAATTAAACATAGTGGCCTTCAATACAATATCTCCACTTGGACAGAGAACTGGCTGAAGGATCCATTACAAAGAGTGGTAAATGCAACATTTACTAACTGGATAAGTGTTGGTAGTGGAGTACTGCATTGTCAGACCATGATCGGAAAAGACACCTGCGAGGAGATATGATTATTCTTTACAAGCATATTAAAGGGCATATTAAAGAACAATCTTTTATTTGAAGCAGCAATTTTTACACTGAGGACAGTGAGGTTGTAGAAAACCCTGCAGGGTGATAGCAGATTCTATTAATGCCTTTAAGAGTGGCTTGGTTGATTTCTTGAACGAGCATACTATTCATATTATGGATATTTAGTTTACTATAGGTTTTATTTTCTTTAAATATATGAATGTATTGACAGGTCTATGTAGGTATGTACTGTATATACAACAAACACTATGGGTCTTTTTGACTATGGGCCTTTTTTTTCAACCCCAACTAATTAAATAGCTTTATATCAACTCATTATTTAAAGTAGTTGTAAACTTTTAAATAATGGGGAGTGAACCCTTTGCAGCTTTCTTTTTAAATGCAGTACAGTATGCATAGAAAAGTCCAAGGGGCTCTACAGAAGCTTAAGGAAAGTTAGAAAACTCAAGCATGCAGATGTATAGCAGTGTAAAAACAAAAGATATGATTCCAGATGGAAATGTTCTATTATTATAGGACAAAAAAATATATATATTTTCTGAGTATGAAGATCAAACAGATCTTAACATCTCTTGGAACTTTAAACCAGAAAATAACATGAAGCACAGACCTGTTAATGGATTTTTGGCTCAGGGTAGCAGCCCTTAAAACTGCCTTTAGTCGGACATGAAGCAACCAGGTGTGGATTCATGAACAGGTGTTGAGTCAGATCTTATCATCGCTGAGTGATGATCAGTTAAGTGTTCACACAGTGTGCAATTCCTGAGAAGTGTCTGCATGCTTAGCTTGTCACTATGTGATATCAGCTGACAGCAATTACTTTGCCATACAATACCTGCTTGCTTTGTGTCCTGCTGGCACAACACATGTTTCTTCTTCTTCTCACTCTCCCTCCATAGTCTCAGACAGGGTAGACAAGTTCAGCCCAGTGGGCTTCTTTCATTTCACTGAACTACCGGGAAAAGTCGCAAAGCTGTTTCTGGATTTTGCATATGTTCCCCTTCAAATTGTAAGTTTCCACATGATTTGTGCTAGTGATTGCTGTATGATTCATTAAACACATTTCCAGGCTAAATTCACAAACAAATGTATTTGTTTATAAGCTTGTTCAACTTAAACAACAGAAACAGCAAAGATGTATGGGGAACATATGAATGTCTGTGTGCCTTTCAAGAGAAAAAGAAACTGAGTAAAATATTCTAAATGAGCACTACTGTAAATATCTGCATTATACTGCTGAACATAGTCTGGGCTGGGTTTACCCTGGGCTTGTTCAATCTATATAGAGCTCTCTTCTGCTACTGCAAGAAAGCTTGCACTGATTTCCTTCCTTGTGGTGCTACAGGAGTCCTGTGTCTCCGCTACAGGGGATTGCAGGTACACTATAAATTGGCGTGCCTCTACCCAGGGTCAGGACAGACTGCACTATAATACCCCTCCCTGGGAACTTCTCTGTTCCACAATAACACACAGGGATATGATTGAAAGGTTGATTGGTAGAACACTAAGGGGCACATTTACTATGGGTTGAATATCGAGGGTTAATTAACCCTCGATATTCGACCGTCAAAGTAAAATCCTTCGGCTTCGAATATCGAAGTCAAAGGATTTACCGCATTTCCTTAGTTCGTACGATCGAAGGAAAAATCAAACGATTAAATCCTTCGAATCGAACGATTCGGAGGATTTTCCATCAATCAAAAAAAGCTAAGAAAGCCTATGGGGACCTTCCCCATAGGCTAACATTGATGCTCGGTAGGTTTTAGGTGGCGAAGTAGGTGGTCGAAGTTTTTTTTAAAGAGGCAATACTTCAACTATCAAATGGTCGAATAGTCAAACGATTTTTAGTTTGAATCGTTCCATTCGAAGTCGAAGGTCGAAGTAGCCAATTCGATGGTCGAAGTAGCCAAAAAAGGATCTATCTATCCTTGAGCCTAACCACTACTTGAGAACCTAAGCTGGAGGCCTTGTCACCGCAGGGTACTAACCCTGCTGGTCTCCTGGTTGGAGCCTCTGGCTGCTCACTAAATAACTCCTGATCCTGTCTTTCACTCCTGGAGTGATGATACCAGAACTGCCCTTGCACTTACTTCAACTATTCTGGAACTTTCATCAGGCAAGGGGCCTTGGTGCTCCAAAAGCTTGCAATGTATTTCACTTCTGCAATACTTTTTGTATTTGTTTGTTTTTTCATTAGTTATTTTTGCTACTGGCTAACACGGTACAACAATTTTTGTTTTGTGCTACACAGGAAAATTAAGCAGCTTCTCTTCTATAACTGAGGACCCAATTTAGCTAACTAAGTTATACCCAGGGGTTAGTATAGTTAATATAAGTGTGCATACTACCACTATGGTGATGATTTGCAGGTGGAACAGAACAGGAAAATGCAGCACACAGTAAAGGAGAGGTACTTTGCAAGTAGGAAGGCAAAAGCATGACTATTCATTGAGGTGCCCATAGGGATCCATACTCAATTTCCATGTAGCACACAGCAAGGGATGCGATCCTCGCTAGCGGAAATATTATGTGGACCACCAAAAGGAACAGTAAGATCAAAAAATGAAAGTGTTTTAAAGTAATAAAAATAATATGCCGTGTTGCCCTGCTCTGGTAAAACTACTGTGTTTACTTTAGAAACACTACTATAGTTTATATAAATAAGCTGCTGTGTAGCAATGGGGGCAGCCATTCAAAGGAGAAAAGACTTCGGTTACTCAGCAGATAAACTCTGTAGAACATAATGGTGTTATCTGTTATCCACTATTTATCCTGTGCCATATAGCTTTTTTTCAATTTCCGCCATTGCTACACAGCAGCTTGTTTATATGAACTATAGTAGTGTTTCTGAAGCAAACAGATCAGTTTTACCAGTGCAGGGCAACAGCACATGCTATTTTCATTACTTTTAAACACTTTTATATTTTTTGGTGTTGCTGTTCCTTTAAGGGGCCTGATTGTGGTCTAACCACACTAAATGCTGCAAAAAAACAAGTGACATTAATCATCTCTATTAATGTATTAATAATCATTGATTTAAGATACAAATCAATGTGAAAATATATTGCATATAAAAGTATATTGTGCTGTATGAACTGTAAAATGGCTTCTGAGATTTAGGGATTATTTATCAAAATCCGAATTTTTCTAAAAAAAAAGTCTGACCAATCTAGAATCAATGATTTGACCTTATTTATTATTAAAAAAAAGTTTGATTTAATCGTTCCAGGTGAAAACTCGATAAAACCGCACAAAACCTATTTTTTTTTCCTGAATCGCACGATTTTTGGGGGCTTTTGCCTGAAAAGCCAGCATTTTTTGGACTTTTGTCCAAAAAGCCTATAAAGGTCTGGATTTCGGGCTAATTCCCGAGCAGACCAACTAAAACTTCAAAATAGGATAGAGACCTCTGCCATTGACTAATATACAACCTTGGCAGCTCTGAGATTTTTGTATTCAGGCTTTTTGCTGCATCTGGATTTACTAAATCTCTAAAAGTTTAAAAAAAAAACGGGAAAAAACTATAGTTTTGGCCCATAAAGCCTGACGGGAGTTTAGTAAATAGCTCCCTAAAAGTATGGGCATTTCCAAGATCAGAGTTAACACACTCAGCTTACTACCAAAAATGGTTGGAATAAGCATATAGCATGTACCGCAAGCATGCATACATCAAAAGGAATGCATTCACCTTCTGCTTGTTAATGGAAGTACTGTAAAATTCCATATATTCTATAAGGGCTATGCAGGAATGATAACTTACATCAAACAGATTCTGAACAACAGAGAAGGCTGTCTAGCAAAATACCACAAGGTCTCTCCATTTCCCAGTAAAATGTATTACTAAAGAGAGTTATATACACTGCATGGTATGTTAGTAATTAGTTTTTAAGATAGGAAAAGTTTGATTAACTTCATCAATAAGATAATGAAAACAAGATATTTATGTAAGATTATAAAGCTACCGTCCAACTCTCACACCATAAAACAATTCTTCAATGCTTAAGAAAGGGCAGATTCTGCTGTTTTATTGGCTCCAGCCCCAGACTCACAGAACACATCTGGAGCACAAATGGACGATCTAACAGCAAATGCCAAGATATTATTGTTAAAAGTCTCTCAGATGAAGTCTAGTGAATAACACTTTAACCGAAGAATATTGGAGAGTTACAGTTTTTGCTATAAACAGTGGTGAATGTCGACAAAGGCAAATGATTGTGTTACAGAGGAAAATGTATTCCTTTTTAATCATTCAGCTTTCCAACTCTGTGAACGACAGTACAGTACATTGAGGGGAAATTGGTGTTTACCAAAATATAGTATGGATAAATTATCATTTCCTAAAAGAAACACTTACTGGAAATTTAATGATGCTGGACTATTTTACAGAAAGTACATTTTTAAATGTTCCAATTGATTTGAGTTGAGTTGTGGATCACTGTGTGTGTTACTCTGATAATATAAATAAAACATGCCATGACAGTGCTTTTAGAAAACACATATGTCTTGCCTAAAAATGTAGATGGATTTGTGCATTTAATGTGATTGATATGGGCTGAAGGGTTAATTTTCTTTCCAGACAATAAGGTGGCAGCTAAGAGCATAGCTGCTACTGCCTGTTTGCTTCCACACCTATGGGCTCATACTTGATAGATGACAGGTCTCTCTTGTGTGTCTGGAGGAGAGACATAATTCTGGCTGGTCCTAGTGAGTGAGAAGAAACCTGACAGAGAACCTAAGGGGCTGTGAGATGGAGGACCAAGGTGCATGAGCAAGCGAGTGGCAAGGATCCTGTGACTATGTCTGAAGAAATGCGTGAGAGTCTGTCCTTAGTCTGATCCAGTGTTGGACTGGGATGCCAGGGGCCCACCAGAAACTCTTAGACCGTGGACCCACTTTCCAAACACTTATTCCTCCTCTCCTCACCCAAGCTCTTTATTCTCCTAGTCTTTTATATCTACTTACTATATTCTTCCATTATCAAGCATTTTTTTCCATAAATAAATAGGGAATGACCATGAAATAGGCTAAATGGTTAGAGCAAGAGGGCCCACTGACACCTGGGCCCACCGGGAGTTTTCCTGGTATCCCGGTGGGCCAGTCCGACACTGGTCTTATCCCATATCAAGATACGGTAAGTACCTTGTTAATGTGTTTTGAGGGAATAATTAAAGATGTCTTTTATTTTGTGCATTTTTTTGTCAGTGTCTCTTTTCTGCACCATTTCAAAAACAAATCTTCCCACAACTGAAAATGCACCCTGATTTTGAATCTTTGGACTGAACAATATTCCTATTTTTTTTCTAGTAAGCCTAAGGGGCAAATTCACTAACCGGCGAAGATTCGTTGGCACACATCGCAACACTTCTCCAGGCGTAAATTTGCCTGGACAATGCTAATTCACGAAGATCCGAAGTTGTACACAGGGTACCGAACGCTGGCAAAATTACGCCAGCGAAATTACGTTCAGCAGTAGAAGTTACGCAAGCGTTGGCTAATTACCATACGCGTGCAGTTAAAGTACAATGGACGTATATGCTGCAGCAAATACATTACACTACACAAGGCCAGGGAAACTTAATAAAATGATATAAAGTTGTTATAATTAATGCCCTACACATGTGCCCACCGTATAGTTTAGGTGCCATATGTTAGCAAATGTAGGGGGGAAGGAGGGTACCCCATAAAAAGAAAATTTACAAAATTTTCAGTCTATCACCCTTTAAATAGGAAAAAACGTCAGTGTTTTTTGGGACTTAGAAAAATGTTCAACTTTTTTTTGAGGAACTCCTATCTACTCTATTGCACTTCGCCTGGTCTGAGGTGGTGAAGGCAAGTCTGGCGATAGAGGTAAATGTCAGTAAAATAAAAAACTTGCCTGGCGTTAGAGTGTGAAGTTGCACCAGAGTCTATCTCCTTGGCGAAATTATGCAAGCGAAATTACAGAAATTTACCGTTAGTAAATCGCCGAAGTGCCGAAATTAGCAATTTCGTAAATTTCCCTCTAAGAGTGCAGCCTCAACTGAAAATGCAGTCTCTCAGCCATGAAGCCCAGAAGAAGGCAATGGCTGCTGACTGTCAACATAAGAGCTGTCAATTTGTACTTTTAATCACACGTGTTTAAAATATATTCTTGATGTAGGAATACATTTATTTAGCACAAACTTACAAGTGTAGTGTTGCAAGGATTGAGGATCGGTTGGTAAAGCTTGTTTAAGTAGGACTATAGACCTCAAATTCTGCTTCTGTTAATGATGAGGTTAACCAAACCCTGTAAAGTATTTGGATGTCAGCAAGTGTTATAATAAAATAATAGACATGGCACAAACTGAAACATATACAGTTGGAATTTTACCAGGAGATGGCAGATTTTTTTATTTTTTCAGTCCATAAATTTTGCTCTCTCGGTGTAGGAATAATTACACTCCATCCTCCTGTTCTGGTTCAAGAGCAGGAAACATAGATGTGAGGACGGGGGGAGGGGGGGAGGTTATTAAAATGCCCCTGGTAACAGAACCCAAGTACTAACTGATAATGTGAGATAAAAAGGTTATTAGAAGAGTAGCCAGTGCTACCACATTCTTCTTAAAGTGACACTGACACTAAAAAACTACTTTTTAAAAATATGAGTGTACATTAAAAGTTACCTATAGGTTTTGCTGAGAGGTTTGTTTTTGTAAGTAATTGTTAGTTGAAGAATATAAACCTGACGGTTTTGCCAACCTGACTGTCCCATCTCTGCCTGTCAGTTAAAGTTTCTAATGCTAACGGACTCCTGCTGCACAAATATGGCAGCCCCCTCGTAGACAAACACAGGGAGTCAGATAGGTAATGTAAACACATTGGGCAAATACTTTATGGCATAATGATAAGAAGCATGCAAAGTCAATTTTATGGTAGATGTAAAAAAAGGTTAAATTTCTGGTGTCAGTATATCTTTAAAGTAGATCTAAAGCTTAACTAAATAAGTAGTGTAGAAATATGTACACTTTGTTTGGGGGTTCTGTACCAGTCCGTGGCAACCACATCCCTTTAGTAGCAAAGATTTTTCTGCTGATTCCCTGCACATGCTTTGCGCTGCTGTCAGTTACTGACCTTAGGGACCGACTCAAAATATACAGTTGTCAAGGATAAGGTAAGGGGCACTGTGGAAACAGATGGGGAAAGGGTGAGTCCTTGAGGCAGGAGCTGTATGTGCCTAGGGAACACGTAAAGGGAAGGTAGGAACAGGTTGATGAGGGCGAAGAGTCAGACTGGATCAGGTGCAGAGCAGAACAGGACAGAGAGGGCGAAGATAAGGACTGGACTAGGCAGGATGAAGAGGGCAACGACTCAGGTCAGGAACAGACTGAATGGAGCAGTAGTGGAACAGGAACAGACTGGATGGGACAGGACAGTGTGGGTGTAGATCAGATCAAACTGGGGATGGAGTGCAGAAGGAGACTAGAGCAGGATAGCAGGAGAGGACTGGAGCAGATAGCAAGAGAGGATTGGAGCAGATAGCAAGAGAGGACTTGAGAAGGCAAGGCAAGATGAAGACAAGGTTAAAGCAAGGAGAGAACAAGGTTTAAAGCAGGACAGGAACAGAACTGGAAGGGGAAGGTAAAGCAGAACAAGACAAGACAAGGTTCAGAGCCAGGCAGGAGAAGACAGGGAAGAGTTCATACAAGACAAGGCGGCTAGAACTGAAACCCTTAGCTAGGGACCATGCCACATTGCTAGTCTGGCAAAGTGTGTTTGGAGGGCTGACCTTAAATAGGGTAGAGTCAGCCCTAATTGGCTGATTGTAACTAATCAGTCGGCAGCTGGGCTGGGACTACAGAGGCTAAACAGGCTGCAGCTGGGCTGGGGCTGCAGAGGCCAGGTAACACATAGCAAGTAACCTTACAGGCTGCTCATCTGGCCAAATGTTTAAGGCATCGAGCCAGAAACCCAAAGGTCCCTGGCTCAAATACCAGCAATACCTAACAACAGTACACATAGAATATACATGTCATACTATAAAGCTTTATAATTTATACAGATAATTACTATATGACAGCACAAAAACAATTGTAACTAGCATCAGAATTTAATGATCAGCCTTGTAGCATCAGCTTATATCACAGACCAACCTCATTTTCTGCTGGATAATTAGCAACGACCCCTAAGCTTAGCTTCTCAACAGCTGCTCAGAGCCCACTGAGCATGTGAGTGTCACAGACACTTTCCAAGATCGTGACTCCCTGTGACAAGTTTGAAGTCCTGGACCATTGCTGCTATTGACAAAACTTTAGGCTGGTGCAATGAGTCAGTATATAAAATATGACCTTTTTAGCCATATTCATTTTTAGGGTTTAGTTCTCTTTAAAAATATCATATTCTTTCTATACAGATGTATATATTGTGAGCAGCCACCACCCGCATGCATTTATCATCTTTACCAAATGATGGCATGGCTATGATTCTGAAATCTGGTTTATAATATTGGTTCTGCACTGGCTTTGCATGATGTTACAACACAAGTTTTTTTTGTTTCAAGTCATGCAATAATGCATCAGTGCATTTCAACGCTAGTGCTGTTGATAAGTCTCAACAGAAAAAAAGTGTTGATTGAATTGTGCAAAGGAAGGAACAAGAACATGAAACTAGTGAGTGAAGGTAGGTTGGGAAGCATAGACATGCCCATGTTTTTGACAAGCTTCATAAAGAGACAATGTTCTGGCAATTACATATGACTCATTGTACTTTTCATCTTTTATCAGACATGCCATTTTTAGGTGACCCCAATATTTTTTTTTTAAGATTTGTTTTTGTCTACTAAAACAGTCACCTTATCGCCCAATAAACTGTTGCAACACATAGTCCAAATGTTTCACCTTAGCTGTTAACTTTAAACAAACACACTTGTTTCTAAAGGCGAGACTGGATTAATTTCCAATGAAAAGGAAACCTAGAAATACAGGACTGTACCTTCTAAACCATCCCCAGCTAAACTTGCAGTGGCAATGGGATAGTTTCAGTAATGTGTCTTATAAGATACTGTAAGTATTATGATTTTTTATCAGAATTGTGCAACAGTATAGTAGGATATTATAGGATAAAACATAGAACAGAGATTCAGATTGTAGCGTGGGTGAAACACCTTCACATAACAATGTATCTTCTACATTTAACTGTTTGACAGAAATATAAAGGATCACATGGTTATACAGTGTTGCTATTTTAGGATTGAATCCGATTATTCCTTTCAGGATCAGCCCGGGACTTGAACTCTGGTGGTGCTGTTCTGGTGATTTGCAGCACTTGCCTCATGAGCCACTGGGGGCTCTCAGGACTGGTCCTGAACTATTGTGTCTATTGTTTCTGTTATCTGCCTATTCACAGTCTGTTTCCACCGACCTCGTTTACCCTCATGTGTTTCCCATTCCTAATCACCTTCCCTTTATATACCCTGCCCTGAGCTTTGCTCAGGGCTGAGTCATTGAATGTATTCTGTTTGTGCCTGACCTGCGAACCTGAACCTTGAAAACCTTGTATGCCTAGTTCCTGAAAACCTTGTTTCCTGAGTGAGTACCTTTGTTCCTGTGTTCCCCATTTTTCCCTCACCATCTGGATACCTTGATTAGCCTTTTGCCTGTTCCTGCCTTTTGATTTCTGTGTTCTGACTGCAAATAAACCTACCATTACTTTCATCATCATCATGTCTTTGCCTACAATCACCTATGGCTACACCCCTGGGCTCCCACCATATCCACTCCCCTTGGAGTGGCTATCCTCCGTTACAGCGGTTCCTCACTGTGAACGTTACAATTCCTTTGTGGGTCCAATGTTGGGTATGTCTTGGATGCTTCAAGTTTGTCCAAATCAAACATTTTGTTAAACTAAGGTACACAATAGGTGTTTCCAGATCTAAAGGTTTTTTTTGGGACACCATGCCAAAAATCTAGGAACCCCGTCTAAAATATCAATACAACTGTTCTGCCACTAAAAGAAATATATGCAGAGTTAGTTAACATGGGCATTGCTTATTATCACAGAATAAAAGTGAATTGGCCATAGCATGTTTTCAGATAACATCAGAAGCAATAGCTGTAATAGAAACAATATCAGTCGTGAATATTTTAAATCATTAAATGAGAGCTAGAATATCTGTCAGATCTTATACTTTCTCAAATTAAAAAAGCAATAGCAGTACACAAATTGGGTACTCGAAGACTCCAAATTCTGTACTGTTCATGCAAGAGAGTACTATAGTGTTTTATTCGTTAGGGCAAGGTCTTTGAAGAAACAGATGAGGCACAAGGTGTTCATTATACAAAATACAGAACACCCTGGCTATGCTTTCTATAATATAAATTATCATTATTGATTATGTATTGAACTTCCTTGTCACAAAGGAAATGCCCCTGAAATGATCTTCTGCATGTGTCAAGATAAACTCATTAGCTATTAATCTGAAAGCACTTGATGCCTCAGCAGGACTTCTCTTATAATTAGGTTTCTTGTATAGAGAGAGATGAAAACAAAACAGAAACTGAATAAGGTGTAGAGAATGAGCTAAAGTTCTTGGATGGGAACATATCCCCAGTATACGGCAGACTGCCATCCTTTCAGAAAAATGCTTTCCTGTCGCTAAACACTCTTTAATAATTACACATTAATGCCTATGCATATACTGAGATTAACTGATATTCCAGCTCATTGAACTCAGAACCAGTTGTCAAGAAAATTAGGTATACTGTGCATGTCTGAACAATGTATGCTTCATGAAGCTGATGATCACTGGAAATGGCTTTGAATATTCTTAACATTTACTAAAAAAACATTTCTAGCGGTGAACAGGCAAGGTGTAGTTCAGGAGGTAGTCTTTGAGGATATGGGGGCACATTTATTTTAACATCTGAAAAATGTTCAAAGTATGCCTAAACAAACAATGCTATTGTGCCAGGCTAAATTACAAGCTTATGTGATTTACAGTTTACAAAATTCCAACTGTTATTATCTAGTAAAAAGAGGCAGTATACCCTCTTGCGTGCAATGAACACGGCTATGTTTTTTGTTTATTTCATGAGCTAAATGGGGCAAACAGGGAAACCGAAAATAAATATAAATATTTTTTTTTAAAAAAAAAGAGGTTATTGAAGGAATTGTTCAGTGTAAAAAGAAAAACTGGATAAATGTGCAAAATAAAACATGTTTTCAATATAGGTAATTAGCCAAGATGAAATCTAAGACTCGAGTGACTGGATGTCTAACATAATATCCAGAGCACTACTTCCTGATTTGCAGCTATCTTATTGGTTACCAGTCAGTAACCAATCAGTGACTTGAGAGGGGAATTTGGATCATAGCCATTAAAGGGATACAGTCATGTTTTCAAAATGAATCAGTTACTAGTGCTGCTCCAGCAGAATTCTGCACTGAAATCCATTTCTCAAAAGAGCAAACAGATTTTTTTATATTCAATTTTGAAATCTGACATGGGGCTAGACATATTGTCAATTTCCCAGCTGCCCCAAGTCATGTGACTTGTGCTCTGATAAACTTCAATCACTCTTTACTGCTGTACTGCAAGTTAGAGTGATATCACCCCCCTCCCTTCCCCCCCCCCCAGCAGCCAAACAAAAGAACAATGGGAAGGTAACCAGATAACAGCTCCCTAACACAAGATAACAGCTGCCTGGTAGATCTAAGAACAACACTCAATAGTAAAAACCCATGTCTCACTGAGACACATTCAGTTAAGTTGAGAAGGAAAAACAGCAGCCTGCCAGAAAGCATTTCGTGCAGCACAAGTAACATGACTGGTGCCCATAGGGTTTATTTAATGTTTACATGATTTTCTAGTAGAATTATGGTATGAAGAAAGATCTGTTATCTGGAAACCTCCACGTCCCAAACATTCTGGATAGCAGGTCTCATACCTGTATTACTTCCCTTGCCCTAATGGTAACATACTGTCAAAACATGGCACTATTATAATGTAGGTTATCACACTAGGTTAACAACCTGAGTCATACAACAGCAGTACAATATACCCTAAGTGCTAGTTTATGAATTTACGAGTTAAAATATTTTAAAAAAAAAATTATAACAAGGCAAACATTATGGTGTACAACACCAGCTGGCATGGAACATGAATTATTTACCTCAACGGCATTTAACAATTAAACATTAACCACCGCACCCTGGTTGAGTTCAGAAATATCTTATACAGGAATTGCTATTCTTTAATTACCATAGGCCATACTTTATGAGCAGAACATTGTGGAAATGGTAGTTTTTAAACGTTTTATACACAGTTAAAGACTATGCAGGAATAAGATTAGTGTTTGCTGTACACAGAGCAAGCAGTAACACTTTCCCTAATGACAACTTACAGTTTGTTCCTTGCTGATAGACTGCACAAGATTTATTAGCACTGTATTTAGTTGGTATATACTGGGAAAACAAGTCACTATGTTTTTTGTCAAATGGCATCATCAGTAAAATAAATTGTTTATGTGGATTAGTAAACTAAGCTTTGTTCCTTTGTCTCCAAAGTAATTGTGATTTTCCTCATTAAGAAATAGAATTGACTGAAGTAAATGAATTGTTTAAAGTTGAAACCTTATTTTACTGACAAGACACTTTTCATGCTTTATTTTAATTATTATTTCACAAGACCAGTGGAAAAATAATTGACAATCACAGTAACAAAGATGGTATCGCAGAGCCCTTTTTACTTTCTAGATATTCAAATATGTTTTGCTAATGAAAATTGTGCCTTTAAAGAAAAATTAGTCCTGTGATTGTTTATAATAACTTTCCTTCTCTGATGAACTAAGACATAATACAGGGAGAGCATTCTGAACACAGCCGTAAGGTCCCCATAGACACGACGATTCTTATTGCCGAACGTCCGATTTTCTGGAAGTCCGACCAATCCTTAGAAATTATCGTGCGATTAGTGGGTCAAAAAAATCTTTGTCGGTCCCAGTGCAATCTATCTATGTTTGCAGGGCCAAGCAGGCAACTCTCCTTTGTTTTCCTGGCAAATTGGTCTTTTTAGTTGATGGTCAATTCGTACGATCGTTCCGATAAAATCGCGGTCTCAGGATGAGGATCGGATCTTTTAAAAATCTCAACATCTATGGCCAGCTTTAGACTTCAAACTCAATCTTGTCTAGGGGACATGTTGAATTTATAAGTGTAATGACAGATGTGGTTGTGATTAGTGATGGGCGAATTTATTCGTCAGGCGCGAATTCGCGGCGAATTTGTGCGATTCGCCGCCAGCGAATAAATTCGCGAAACACCCACGAAAATTCGCCGGCTACAAAAAACGGGCATCAGCGTCAAAAAAAGGGCGCTGGCGTCAAAAACGGGCGCCAGAATCAAAAATGAGACGCCGGCGCTGTTTCGCGAATTTTTTACCGTTTCGTGAATTTTGCCCGAAATTCGCAATTTTTTCGGCGAAGCAAAACGGCGCAAATTCGCCCATCACTAGTTGTGATGTTTGTTGCATGGGGGAAATACGATCTCCCTTGGGTGGCAAAGCACTATATGTGCTATTGCCCTTATTACGACAGCATGTAAATAAATTATCATATCATAATCATATTTTTAATAATAATTATGCCCTTAAAAACCCTATACAAGTATAAGGAGAAATGTAAAATCCCCTCTGTAAAGATGTATACGGTACTTTACCTTTAATGATTATGCCCCTAATTCTTCAAGGCAGAGATAGAATTTTTAAAGAGTTTATTTGTATTGAAAACATTATATTCAGTGGCATACTGCTCTGAAATCAAAAGTCAGAGTATAGAGGATTTACTTTGCTGTACATAAGTATTGAGGTTCATTAAACCGACATTGTGAAACTACAGACCTGCCTTGCACTGTTCTAAAAGCAAACTCACCTGCTACATTAATAATCAATTATTTAGTCTGTACTTTATTAGCACAGCCAGCATTAGTGAGTTGTAGTCAATATTTATTGTGTACTGAATGAACTGTGTAACTCAAAATTTTCATCAAGTTTTACTGAAGCTTTTCTAGCCACCCTGTTTTGCTAATGCAGCATCCCACCTCTCTAAGCACAAGAAGTTAGGGTGACACTTGTTTTTTTCCTTTGAGTGTTCTTTAACCCACCTTCTAAATGAAGTGAATCAAGCAAGTAATTGGCTGCTAAAGCACAGATAACAGAGGAAATATAAAATAAAAAAAAAAACTAACGACAGTACATCCTCAATAGTTGCCAAGGCTGCTAACCCTATCAATCAGATGATGGTTATAATGCAAAAAGAAGGCTAAACCTATATATGATTAAAATAATTTATGAAGAGACTATCTAATTATTCAGGTACATTTCTGAGACCTTGAAATTTCCCATGAAATTAGTGAAATGGGGGAAAATTTGCGAAATGCATTGAAGTCAATAGGCGTCAAAATTATTTTGCGATAATGTTTGAGCACACCATTATTCTGATGTGCGCCCAAATTTTTTCGACGCACCAGATTTTTTGCCTGCAAATTTTCTTTGCAAATTTATTCAATGATGGCAAAATTTGCCACGAATTTGCGCCTGCTGAATTTATTCGCCTATCACCTGGGATTATATTACAAAGGTTATTTATTTGGGCTGCAGGGTTATAATTTTACATTAGTGCTCCAATCACTGCACCAAGTACCACACGTTAAAATGATGCCAATTTAGTCCACTATCCAACTAGTCTTCTAAGGTTTTTATGTGAAATAAAGTCCCAGAAATGTTGCTCCTAATTTTACAAAGAGCATTGGAACCGCAACTCCATTTGCCCTGATTATAATCTAACCATGAATGCAGGTCTAAATGCCCATTAGTGATGGCTGAATCTGACTTGTTTCACTTCACCAAATTCATTGAAGTCAACGGGGGACACGTTTTTGTGACACACAACAATTTTGTTCAACCATAGCGGTCAATGGGTCTTTTTCGGCCTTTTTATGCCCATCCTATTTGCTCTTTTTCATAAAGAATACAGTTAGAATTTAAGCTTTATGTATCAGCCACTAAATGGCAAATTTCTACCTGTCCATCTGCTTTTATAACTCCCAACTCATATGTAAAAACAGTGAAATTGTTTAGACAATTTTTAAGGAAAGTGTTTTACTATTTTCTGACAAACCAAAATCCCAAATTTATGTTCTACTTTCTCTTCTTTCTTTTCTGATTTTACTGTTACCCAACCTGACGTAAAGAGAATAAATAAAGAAGCCTTGAGAATGAGCTTCATGATGTATTTAATGTAATTGTTTACCATATTAGCATTTAACCTTGTATTGCCCAAGTAATTATAGTTGTGACTAGGAACTTAACTTTAAATCCAACTACTTATGTGATTGGTCAGGACTTGCTGCAGTTCCTGGTACCTTATTGCCATTAAACACATCATAACATCATAACATAACAACATAAAATCATATACCGATACAAATCATTGAACTAATAATAACAAATCCTGCAGTGACAGTTCTAGAAAAGTGCCTTTATAATATTATGGGTTGGGGGCTGATCAACGCATTAAAGATAAGATAGACATGTAGTGCTGTAGCTCTGCAATTCATCCTACAACCCCATTTATAGCAGGGCTCCTGCACTGCCAGGACTGGGATAAATTGTAGTAGGAAGCTTGAAGGGCAGAAAACACCAACCTTGAGAACAGCAGAGTGCCCCTATACCCAGGAATTTAAATAACATCCTCCAGTATCCAATGTGATTACCAACCAGGCTGCAAGATATTGATGGTGAAAAACACATTGAGGGGGTTATTCACTAAAATCTGATTTTTTTTTACTATTTCTTTAAAACCAGTTTGACCAAACTCCTGTGCCCCTTTTTACCGTATTTATCAATACATTTACTCTGGTGTTTGGAAAGACTGGCTAGAATTGTGAAAATATCTGAATTGTCCAGTTTTCTTGGATTTAAAGCCTGGAAACTCAATTTTTTTTGATTGCCTGAAAATCACAAATTCTTTGTATTATTTTATGACATGATATCTTTCAATTGGAAATGAGACATCTGCCATTGACTTCTACATGATCTCGGCATGTTTGAGATGGAGTTCTTTTTTATTTGGATTTTTAGCAGCCATGCTAAATCAGGAAAAATCTTATTTATTTTCTATGAAGGAATTGTGTTTTTCCCCTTTAAAACTCAGACCATAAAAAAACGGAGTTTACTAAATAGCCCCCTTTAATGAGCTTTCATTGATGAAAAATAATTGTACAGGCTTTCCAGTGATATAAGTAGAACACATTATGGGGGAACTAACACTCTATAATTGAATTAATATCTATGAAGATTTACATTCATCCAGGCCATAATATACAGTGTCTCATAGTAAACTAAAGCAGCTGGACTTTCTGAGTTTTCTTGAAAATGTTTCACCACTCATCCAAGCGAATACTTCAGTTCAACTGAGTGGTAGCAAATTCCCTGATATTTAAAACCTTTATAGTAGTACAGTCACAGACATTCAATAACAATGGTTCCATTAAAATTATACAATTAGCTGAAACTCACAGAGAAGAGAAAATGTGAAATGGTCACAATGGTGCCATGATTCTCATTGAGGCAGGTGTTCATTTTTCAATGTACATGATTGGAAGTGTGAATTGTTGTAAAACCACTGGGGCAAGGATGTCAACGTGGCATTTTATACGTTGTCCTCAGGTCAAAAATGGCTCCAATAAAAGGAAAAGGGACACTCCTTGGAGGACAGCAATGTGCATATCCAAGCCTGACTTGGGGAGGCTGATTAAAATTTAAGATCAATTAAATTAAAATTCAAGATCAAGACAAAAAAATTTGAGCACAGGAAAAAAAAAACACAAGCAATATTTCACCTTTTCCCTCTAACACTACCATATTTATGAAAATAATCCATTTATTTTCAAAGAGGCTAAAAATTCCAGTTTTAATGAACGGAGAAAATTAATAAAGTTGCTTGAGACTAGTGATGGGCGAATTTATTCGCCAACCGCGAATTCGCAGCAAATTTGCGCGATTTGCCGCCAGCGAATAAATTCACAAAACGGGCACGAAAATTTGCTGGCAAAAATTAGCCGGCGTCCCAAACAATTGTCATTTCGCAAATTTTTTGCCGTTTTGCGAATTTCGCGAAACGCTGCAAATTCACACATCACTACTTGAGACTATTGACTTCTATAGAACCATAGTGCTGCTCCAGCAGAATTCTGCACTGAAATCCATTTCTCAAAAGAGCAAAGAGATTTTTTTATATTCATTTTTGAAATCTGACATGGGGCTAGACATATTGTCAATTTTCCAGCTGCCCCAAGTCATGTGACTTGTGTTCTGATAAACTTCAATCGCTCTTTACTGTTGTACTGCAAATTGGAGTGATATAACCCCCCCTCCCTTTTCCCCCCCAGCAGCCAAACAAAAGAACAATGGGAAGCTAGCCAGATAACAGCTCCCTAACACAAGATAACAGCTGCCTGGTAGATCTAAGAACAACACTCAATAATAAAAACCCATGTCCCAATGAGACACATTCAGTTACATTGAGAAGGAAAAACAGCAGCCTGCCAGAAAGCATTTCTCTCCTAAAGTGCAGGCACAAGTCACATGACCAGGGGCAGCTGGGAAATTGACAAAATGTCTAGCCCCATGTCAGATTTCAAAATTGAATATAAAAAAATCTGTTTGCTCTTTTGAGAAATGGATTTCAGTGCAGAATTCTGCTGGAGTAGCACTATTAACTGATGCATTTTGAAAAAAACATGTTTTCCGATGACAGGATCCTTTTAACTAAGTTTACTACCTGTTGTGCGAATTTCTAATTTAAACATAACTAGCATTGGATTGTGAGATTTATTCTCTGTAGCAGTGGAACAGTGTACTTGTCTGATTTTGATTTTCTCTTTATCTTCCATGTTAAATAATGTTGCACATTTAACCTCAGCACACTGTGACAATTCTGAATTGATTCCCACTTTGCACACTCATATCCAATTTGATATCTGTCAGATATTCAATTACTGTACATCACAAACCAGACTTTAAGGATGATGAGACTTTGTACATGCTTGAGAATACTTTTAGCATTTTGGGTACAATTCTGTCACTTGAAAGGATTGATGGAGGTTAATTGCAATACCGAAAGGATCAGATAAAATGCTATTACCAAAATGAGACCTTCACATTTTAGGCTCATAACACACTGAATGCAAAAAATGTATTAATTATACATTGAACTTACATTAGATAAAAAATGGTAAAAGATTAGATTTACCACTGTCATTTCTGCTGTTATCACTACCCCTGAGTCAACCATTGTTACCTTTTTACTTTGCTATTTTCAGATTTTTCTGAGCAGATGCTGAAGTGGCAATGCCAAGTAAAACTATTTCAGTTGTGAGTCCTGCAGTCTAAATTATTAAGTATTTCAGTAAGGTGTCTAATATAGAGAAGTTGAGAGCTATTGAGATATGAGAGCTATTGACTGGCTAGAACTATAGCTGCCCCTATGCCAACGTTCTGTAAGTAAAGATCCCATTAAGCCTTGTCTTTTAACATTATATACTGAAAACTAGTGATGGGCGAATTTGCACCGTTCCACTTCGCTTAAAAATTCATAAAACGGCGAAAAATTAGGAAAACGGCGCTGGCGTCTCATTTTTGCCGCAGCGTCCGTTTTTTAACGCCATTGTCCATTTTTGACACCGGCATCCATTTTTTTACTCCGGCATCCATTTTTTGGGCGAAAATTCGCCAGTGTCCAAAAAACAGATGCCGGCGTCCATTTTTTTTTTTTTGAATCGCGCAAATTCGCCCATCTCTACTGAAAACACTTTAGCAAGCAAAGGATAGTGGGCTTTAGTCATTTCCGGACTGGGATTAAAATAGTCCCTGGCATTTGAGACACACAGAGGCCCTCACAACCCCCCAGCAGCCCAATAAATAGTGACTGTCTATGGCATCTTACAGCAGCTCCTCTGGCATTTGCCAGAACCCACAGATTGCTAGCCCGGGCCTGGCCTCAGTGCTAAACAGACAAGAAAACAGACAAGAAAGCATCTAAAAGTTATTTAAAGAGACATATACAGTAGATAAATGACAAGTCCTTGGTTCTTACCCTATTGTCAACAACAAAAAATCCAACATATTCCACAGCACTGTACAATAGATGTATCTAACAGGGTGTATTCATTGAGCATACAGATTACAAATATTGATCGTTGGAAGAGGTAAAGAGGGCCCTGCTCCTAAGAGCTTACAAAAACCCAAAACCTTGCTACAGTTCCAATAATATAGATTGATTCAAGGTTTAACTGCTGAGCTAAAATACACATCTTTTGAAGTAAGTGAAACATATGCCACAACGAGGTAGTGAAGCTCAACTAGATGACAAGTTCCTTTAGGAGCAAATTCCTTTTTGGGAGGAAATTCCTTAAGTAGATCAATGTTGGCCATTTTTTCAAAATATTTTTTTTTATAGAAAAATAAGGGATTCTGCATAATTCATGGCAGGAATGTGCATGTTCTATGATGTACTATTCATTTAAAATTTGATAATGATATATGTATATATTTGTATTTTGTACACCATGGATAAAGGAAACATTAATATTTTGCATGGAAACACAATACAAAGTGGTTTGCTATTATTTTAGAAAAAGTTATATCCAACAGGCAAGACATGATTTGTCGTTCATTAATATATCTAATTATGGAGTAGAAAAAAGGACAATCATTTTGATCCTAAGGGGCAGATTTATCAAGCGTAGAAGTGAATTCAAGGGAATTTTTGAAGTAAAAAAATTTGAAATTCAAAGTCATTTTTTGGATACTTCGACCATCGAATAGGATACTACGACTTCGAATTACTTTGACTTCGATTCGAAGTAAAATTGTACGAATATTCGACGATTCGATAATCGAAGTACTGTCTCTTTAATAAAACTTTGATTTCAATACTTCGCCAAATTAAACCTGCTGAAGTGCTATGTTAGCCTATGGGACCTTCTAATGGAGTTTTTTGTTGTCAAAGTAAAATCGTTCGCTGAATGATTCAATCGTTAAATTGAACGACTTTACTACGACCGCAGAATACCCAAATTCGATGAAAAAAGTTTGAATTCGATATTCGAATTCGAAGTATTTAAAGTCGATGGTCGAATTTCGAAAAATATTTTACTTCGAAATTCGACCCTTGATAAATCTGCCCCTTAGCGTCATTCCAAAGTCCTGGTCTTTTCCATCAAGAATAATACAATAGGAGTGGCCTGTATGAAAAATATGGTCCCATAAATCATGTTAAGGTGCCTTCGTGTATAACTCTTTTATTGCAGGGACAGGTTTTGCCACACATGGTTAATCTTGAAGTCATCATATCTGCAGAAACACATGTACAGTATTTAACCCAAAGTAACGGGACATGAAAAGCATCATACACAACTCACACTCATGCATTCTATCAATGTGAACTAAAAGTGAAGTTAAGCCTATTTGGTGAATCAGGTACAAGGAACACACCTGTCTTGACCATGCTGTAAGTACAAGCATTCTTTTCCATGTAACTGAATGGTGTGCTTATGTCCATGTACCCACCTTTCTCTTAAAGGTGCATGTTTCGTCTATTTGCAGAAAGTTTTTTATCTGATAATCTCCTGTATTTGGCACAAACTGTTGCTCCTTATTTCACCTGGAATACTCATATTCTGAGAAGGAATGTTTTATTGTATGTAAAAATCACAGAGAATTGTGCCATTTTCTTGCATATTTATACGTTCAGTAAATGAACCTTAGAAATTCGAAATTTAACATCTGCAAAACCAGGCAGGGCAGTATTATAGAAGATTTAAGCTCAGACACAAACTCACCTTGTCCATTGATCTGCCTCTGATCACCCACTCCTCTGATTGAACACTGGGTAAAATAATTGCGTAATGTCTATTATATTCACAGTTTTTCCAGCTGCAGTGATGAATTACCTGATGCATTCACCCCTCATTAACAAGTTTATAATTGCATTCTGGTAACAGGGCAGTGTGAGACCACTTTTCCTGTTAGGTCCCGCTGCTAAGCAAATAATCTACATTCTGTTGCTTGATGTGTGAAATAGCCAACATAAACATTAACAACATTTAAAAAGGGCATTTATTTGGAATCATAAAAGACCAGTCAGAGGTTTTTAAGTTTTTGACAATGTTATTTCTAAGCATATAATAGTAATCATAATATTTTTGAGACCTTTGTTTTCCATACCTAAAAACTTTTATTTCAAAAGAATGAAACAAATAGCAATAAGGGTGCTAATATTATAGCGACGTGGTTCAGGAAATAGCTCCTCTTAGACTTAATTGGTATATAATTTGCTGGGTGATTTGTTCACCTTCCTTTGAATGTTGGAACCTAAACTGTGTTTTCGAAGGTCTGGGAGTGATCAACCTTAAACTTTATAGATTAGGGCCCTATTAACTAACAGGTAAATCTGCTCCAGTGCAGGTACCCATGGCAACCAAGATTTGCTTATATTATTCTGCTGGCAACATAATCAAAGCCGATTACTGTTTGGGTTACTACAGTGTATTGGTACAAATTTGCCCTATGTCATAAAATATGGCCAAATTACAAAGCATCTGAAAAATTACAGCAAAGTGAATGCCCTTAGAGCCCTCTCACTAATTAATAGTGATGGGCGAATTTCTCCCGTTTCGTTGAAAAAATCGTGAATTTCCCACAAAATTTGCGAAAAATCGTGAAATTGGTATGTTCCCAAAAAATCGTGAAATTCAAACGTTTTCACGAAAAAAATCTTGCAAATCGGACGTTTTCACGCAAAAATCGTGAAATTAAAAGGATTCCACTTAAAAATCGTGAAAATCGGACGTTTCACTCAAAAATCTTGAAATTTTAAGGTTTTCACTCAAAAATCTTGAAACTCGAAGGATTTCACTCAAAAATCTTGAAATTCAAAGGATTTCACTCAAAAATCGTGAAATTTGAAGGTTTTCACTAAAACATCGTGAAAATCTGACATTTCCTGAAAAAATTGTGAAAATCGGAGATTGAAACTGGCGAATTTTCAAGGGAGATTCGTGAATTTATTCGCTGGTGACGAAACTCGGAAATTCACCGCAAATTTGTACCAGCCGGATTTATTTGTCCATAAATACTAATTAATTGTGTCTAGCCCTGATTAAAATACAGTGGACCCTGCTGTTCTGCTGTCATCTGAGCTTTGGGGAGACTCAGAATATACAATATATAAAATATAAAGGTCATAATACAAGGATGATTAGTAGTGATGAGCAAATCTGTCCCATTTCGCTATGCCGAAAAATTCCTCTAACTGTGGAAAAATATGTGAAACGGCTAAAAATGTTATTCAACAAGAGACAATTTTTTTTAGACGCAACAAATTTTTACGTGTGCAACAGATTTTTACATGTGCAACAATTTTTTCCTCACTCCAAATGCATTAAAGTCAATGGGTGTTTTTCTTGTGACTTTTTTGTCTTGGTGACTTTTTTGTCCTGGCGACTTTTTTGTCTAGGGAACTTTTTTGCTTCAGCAACTTTTTGGTCTAAAACTTTTGGCAGCAACTTTTTTGTCTAAAATGGGTGGTTTTTTTTATGGCAATTTTTTTTCTTCTTGGTGAAAATTTTGTCTTGTAGACTTTTTTGTTGCATAAGATTTTTGCCGCAGTTTCATGAAAAAATTCATAGATGGTGAAGTGCTGAATTTCACGGCAATCCATGCCTGCTGAAAGATTTGCTCATCGCTAATGATTAATAATTAATTCAGATTCTCATTATATGGCAGCACAGAAAATAGCACAATTAGAATCAGAATTTAATAAGCCTTTTAGCATACGCTTCTATAACCTTATTTTCTGCTTGGCAACTAGCAATGAGCACCTGATACAAAAATCCAAGATGGAGACTCCCTGGGCACAACTTTAAAGAAATGAATAATTCCTGTTGTAGAGATGTTGAGCCTTTAGGCTGGTGCAGTAGTTCTCCTTTAAATAAAAATGTAGGCTGCAATGATTAGTTTGTACATTGGTATGGTATTTCCCCTAGTAAAACCCAGAACAGTGTAGCACAGCAAACGTTTATACAATGTAATCACATGCCCAAGAATTAATTTAATTAGCAAATTGGATTTCCTGCAGCATAATAAATCCTCACTGTTTAACACCTGAGTTCACATGAGGATATCTTTGATTTTTGCCCTGTTAGTGGTCTGTGTTTATATAAAATTAGCTGTGCATGTACAATGCTGGAAATGATGCATTAATTAGCAAGGAAAGGCTACTTAAAAATGAATAAATAGAGATGATGATGATGATGAATACAATCTCGAGGAGGCAAAAAAATAAATAAATGTAAATTTGTTTCAGCATAATACAATGTACCGGTGATGTGAAAGAAACATTTCAGTTGAGCTTTAATTGATCTACCTTGCAAAATAGTTTGCAACATATGGCACTAACTAAGAACTGCACTGCATTTAGATTTAAGTGCCTGATTTTTTTCTAAATGAAAGGACTTAATGCAGAAAACTGCCTCTCTATAATAGGCTTAAACAATCAACACAGATTTAAATGCATCAAGTAAGGGAAAAGTCATCTTACATCAGGCTAGATGGCAAATAAATGTGGTACATGAATGAAAGTTTTATGTACATTAAGGATTTTTGATTTGCACTGGTAAAGTGGCTAATTTGGCAATAGCTGAATGCTCTGGCTACATGATTGGCTCCTTCTATATAGCATTGTCCCATTATTATTATATAATGGGAGATAATCAAACCTGTACACCTTCTGCATGTGTCCTCCCAAATGCACACCCATCATCATTGTAATGTCTGTGTGGAACAATTCAGGGGTGATTTGCATTCTCTAAGTACAAAACTAAGTGCTACAATGTTCACTGAATTACATACACATTTGATACAGGTATGGAACCTGTTATCCTGAATGCTGAAGACCTGGTGTTTCCTGGATAAGGGAATTATTTAATCAGGGCAGTGGTTGCACAACATCTTACTGGGCAATACCCTTTATCAACTATAAAAAGACCAGAAAACGTGTGCTTCCATACTATTATTGTTATCTTTATTATTTCAAAATCCTCTTTTATATACTAGGAGTAAAATAAACTTTATCTGCAATATTCCTTTATGTATGGACAATAAGAGATTTGCACAGTGCAAACCACCATATTATCTGCACCACTTATTACACAAACTAGACTGAGCAACGTAATGCTGCTGTCTTCCCAGAAATATTTATTTCCCATAAAAATTACATTAAGTTCCCCATGGTTGTTTCTTGTGCCATGACTGATTCAAACCATACAAGCAATGCAGAGGAGAAGAGTTTGTGAGCGTCAAATAAGCCTTTGAGATCCATATTAATGAAGGCAGCTTTTGCGGAAATTACTGTTTACTAATTGACTATATTAGTGACTATAGTGCCTTAAAATATTCTACAGTTTCTAAAAAGTGTGTTGGTATATGTACTAGATTAATATGTATAAGGGTCAGGGCACACTCTCAGATTCAGGGAGATGAGTCGACCCGGCAATGAATCTCCTCTTTCAGGGCGACTAGAAAATAATAGTCTTAGAAAATAATAGGCAGCTCCACCTTCTTATGTTTCATTATATCTTCTCTCTATTCTGTAAGACCGTAGCATTTGTTTAGCCCTTACCCAATTCTGGTCATATTTTAATCTATCTTGATCTTTTGAATTAATTTAATTTTCTAGTAATGAATTTTTAAATGCCTAGCACTATAGTATTTTAGTTTAATTTTGGTTTTTGTTTAATATATCAATTCATTTAACTCTAAGCACCTTGTCCGAATTAATTGCACTTCCTAAATGAACTTTGGTCATTTTTAACTTTATCTAGTTGGGCTCAATCATGAATTGTTAATGAATTGAAGGTTAACACCTATTGGATAGATGCACTAATTGGCACTTTATATTTATATTTAATATTTATGAATTGGTTGGAAATTAATTAGTTGATGAATTAATTGATCAGGCACAACTTGCACTCAACTTGCACTTTAATTTAAGATACTCACTTATTTTAATTCAAGGGATTTAATCGATTGCTAGACATTAATTAAAACGTTAAAGACGGGTTACTTTTCTATTTTTTATATAATTCTGAGATATATGAACTAGATTAATATGTATAAGGGTCAGGGCAAACTCTCAGATTTAGGGACATTAGTCGACCCTGCAATGAATCTCCTCTTCTTCAGGGCGACTAATCTCCACGAACTGCAAACTTGCGCGACTTCGGAAAACGAATCGTTCCGAGTGCCATCGCACTGGCGATTTAAATTCTAACCGGCGGGAGGCAGTTCAGGGAGATTAGTCTCCCCGAAGAAGGAGATTTGTCACCGGACGACTAATCTCCCCGAATCTGAGCGTGTGCCCTAACGTAGTAAAAAAGATTCACCAGAGTAGAAGGAGCTGTTTTAACTGCTATTGCTACACAGCAGTATCTTATATAACAAAATCTGAAATTGAAGCATAAAGAATTTTTTTTTCCAGATCAGTCATTGTAGCAGCCCACGTAATTTTACCAAACTAACCTCCAACATAAAAAAATATTTCAGCATCTAACAGCTTACTTAATCAAAACACTGTACTGCTACTGTAGATCTTACCAGTTTGAAAGGTTTAACAATATATTACTTTTCCACTGTCCACAATCACCAAGTCTAGAAAAAAAACAACGAGAAACCTCAATTAAATATTTACATTTAATGTCTTACATAGGAATTGACTGTTTAATATAAGTAAATACAAGTGTGCAGGATTGGATAGCAGATAAGCCTTTAGGCCACTATTCAAGTTGTCTGTACCATAATAATAAGGATTTTGTTTCTGCCAAATGTCCTGTGGCAGGCATGGAATAGAAAATCAGGGATTACACCAGATATAATGCAGAATGTGGTATTTACCCTCTTAGGTGACCTCTCAACACAGTGATTATTGGCTAAAACAAAATAATCATGCACAAAAAAAAAATTAGGATTTAACAATATCTGAACAAGTGGTGTGAAATTTCATGTACTACTGTATTTACCACAATTGCTGCATTGCAAACACCAGCTCAAAAATCAGTAGGTTTGTGTGCAGAAAACTGTTATTATTATAGCAGTCTATGAATGCACCAGCAAACAAAATAACCAGGTATTTCTGTACACTGAACTTTAACCAGGGAACAAGCAATTAATTTGGGCCTTTATGTGTATTTTACAGATGTTAGTGCACAAACATTCAATATATGGCATGCGAGATACAAGAGAATAGAAGGGGTAGTGTAATTTGTATATCTGTTATATTTGCACATTTAGGGGCCCATTTACTTAGCTCGAGTGAAGGAATAGAGGAAAAAAAAAACTTCGAATTTCAAATGTTTTTTTTTTGGCTACTTTGACCACCGAATGGGGCTACTTCTACCTTTGACCTTCAACTTCGATTCGAACGATTCGAACTAAAAATCATTCGACTATTCGACCATGCGATAGCCGAAGTACTGTCTCTTTAAAAAATACTCGACCCTCTAGTTCGCCACCTAAAACCTACCGAGGCCAATGTTAGCCTATGGGGAAGGTCCCCATAGGCTTCCTAACCATTTTCTGATCGAAGGATAATCGTTCGATCGATGGATTAAAATCCTTCGAATCGTTCGGTTTAAAGGATTTAATTGTTCGATCGAACGATTATTCCTTCGATCGTAGGAACAGCGCTAAATCCTTCGACTTCGATATTCGAAGTCAAAGGATTTCAATTCGGCAGTCGAATATCGAGGGTTAATTAACCCTCGATATTCGACCCTAGGCAAATTTGCCCCTTATTGTACCATACTGCTGAACTGTTAACTGGTGCTTTATAAAACTCAATGATCCAACCAACAGCGCTAAAAACAGGAAATAAGCATGGTGCCCAGCATTCTGACCTTGGTCAAAGGCAGGGTGCCACCAGCTTTCACAAAATGAAATGCAATTAAATCTGCCACTCATCTTACAGTCAAACCATTAGCTACGGGAAGGGGCTGGGAACTATTGAAATATAACATTTATTACAGACTCTCTCCCTTCCTCAAGTTGAATAGACATGGTAAACGGGATCAGCAAACAGATAGTAATTAGTAGCTTACTAATAAAATCTCCCATTCAAGGTAGCAAATCAAATATGTGAGCAAAGCTGTGATTTGTCATGATACAAGCCAGGTTTCATTTCAGAGATTTCCCTTGATTTCTTAAACATAAATTTAAGATAAAGAAATATATACAGGAGGTTATTAAAAATACTTTATAAAAAATGACTGTATAAGAGCTGTATTGTTTGCAGGCATCAGTGGTTCATTAAAGAGGAAGTTCATTTTTTGGACTAATGATTGAAAAATCAACATTTCAGGTTTTTTTTTTTTTTTTTTTTAAATCATCTACTTTCAATTTATTTAACAGTTAAAATCATGTTTTCAGAATGCCCTGTGTCCAAGCTCTGGCATTGTCTTTGATTCCTGCCAAGTGCTAAGTGATAAAACATTCCGGAAGTCAAATGGAGACATCAACTCTAGCTACTTATTCCTTTTTCCTTACAAGTTCATTTGCATGCCAGTTATCTGTTTTCGATCAATGAAATGCAAATGCGCATAAATCCTTGGTGCCAACACTTTCCTACCTACATCTTACATCATTCAATGCTGGGCAAGAATGCAGATATTGCTGAGGGCCAGGATTGATTAAAAAAAATCCAAACCAAAGTCATTATGTGCATGCACTCTGTAGTGGCTATTTACACCAGGATACCACTCCTCGTACTAGTGTCCTAGCGGTGGCTGGGCCAATTAAAAAGAAAAACGTCTGTTGCCCGCACATTTGGTGGGGAAAAATATTTTGCAGAATAGGGAGCCTCCATAAAAGCTATATTAGATCCAGGCCCGGATTTGTGGCAAGGCCACATAGGGGTGGCCCAGCCGCATCAGTAACTAGCACTGGAGACTCACGTCAGTCTCCAGTGCTGTTCCCAAGTGTTAAGATGTGCGCATACGCGTGCACACACTGAGGGGGAAGAGGACGGCACCTGGAAGGGGAGGGACATCGCTGGACAGGGGGAAGCGGAAGTGGAGGCGACAGTGCTGGACAGGGGGAAGCGAAGGGGACGGCACAGTGCTGTTCCCGAGTGTTAAGCTATGCGCATGCGCACGCACAGAAAGCGGAAAGCCCTGGAAGGCAAGGGGACATCACTGGACAGGGGGAAACCGGAAGTGGAGGTAACAGTGCTGGACAGGGGAAGCGAAGGGGACGGTACCGGCAGGGGAGCGGGGGCGATGAGTAGAGCCGGCCTAGGGGCGGCAAGTTTGTAAATTCGGGCCTGATTAGATCTGTCAATCAGAATCTGACACCTGGCTTCTGCGTGAAGTGAGACTGAAGAGAGACATTCTTTCGGAAACAGTACATACTGTATTTTGAATTGATTATATTTAGAAAGTCTCTTATTTCAATATAAAGAAGTTTTAAAGGGCACCTGTTGCCCTAAAATATTTTCCACACAAGCAATTTAGAAAAATCGCACAACCTTTAAAGACATCAGCCCGGTGCACAATATTAGAGGATCAGCAACCTCCCACTTGGTCATAGAAAAAGGATATCAGCACACGAGGCATTAGCGTTGCAGGGAACACCCTGCTCATTTATTGTGCAGTGATGCAACGTTTTGGGGACACTCCCCTTTGTGAAGCAGGTGGAAACCGTTTCTGTAGTTCTCTGACATAGTTGAGTTGTTAGCAGTAGGAAAAAACCTTAGGCTGAGGAACTTCTAACATCTCAAAAAAAATAAAAAATTACATTTGTTAAAAAGTTAAGTATCCACTATAGTTTGGGTGCATGTGAATGTCAATGACAAAGGAGACATATTATGTTAAAACTAGAATGTACCTGTGCATGTTACTCTTTTAGATATAGAAGGAATGTACTTGAAAAAGTTGTGTTTCTACTTCCTGGCAGTGCAAGGGAGCCGGGGGCTCTCACCAATCAGCAGCTAGGCTGACCTGATAGGGAACTGAAAAATGTCTTTGCTTGTGTGACGACTGCATTGCTATGATTGGCTGTCCCCCTCCTACTGTGCTTCTGGCAGGGACTATTAAGACACACCCACCCCTCATATGAAACACAGACAGGGACCAGTGAATATCTATAGCAAGAGGAACAAAAGGTGTTGCAGGATATACAGGATTTGTGGTTAGAGAGCTCAGGGGATAACCTTACATTACCATCTTGCAAGAAAAAGTCTTGCAGGTATCCCAGCACCACCGAAAATGGAGCGGTTGACCCCTTCGTATGAAGGGTCACTGAGGATATTTCATCTCTGTCTACAAATGTTAGACATTCAAATCTCACGAAAGAGGAAGAAAGTGCACTGAGACTATTGAGGGAGAACCCCGATATAGTTATTAAACCATCAGACAAGGGCTCAAATATTGTAATCATGGACTCCTCTCAATATGTTTCAATGTGTAAAAAAATTTTGAACAATAGAAAATGGTATCAACCAATCTTATTACCACAGTGTTGGATCTGCTCTATTTTGAGGTGCCAGGCTAATGACTTGAGACAGACTGATCTTTAAATAAGTGGTATTTATTTACAAAGGAACTAAAAGGTATTACATAAAAAGGGAACTAACTAACATGGAGGGAGGTAGAAAGGGATAGGGAAGGATGCAATGGAAGGGAGTGGAAAGTGACTAACTAACAAGGGATTTACAATGCTCTTTATATACACATAAGGAAGACCATTCAAACAAGCATACTACACTTTTCCCAGGATAGCCACACCCAAAAGACAGTCCCAGCCAATCAAGTCGATGTCATATGATGAGCCATGGAAACCTCCAAGTTAGTAGTGTCCTGTAGGTGGCAGTGTAGATCAACTAATGATGTTTAAGATGTCCTGTGGGTGGCAGTGTTGCACAGACAGTCACTTCCATATCTGACATTTGTTCCCAAGGTCTGAAACCTGTTCTGACACCTTGAGGGTGTAAACACATATCCTTTCATCCTTTGTTGTTGGGATCCTCCCATGCCATTCATTGACTTTGTTGTTTCCTCACCCGAGGCCGGGTCTATGGACTCCTCTCTTTGTCCATGATAGCTGTTCCACATTTATACAACAGTGTTAGGAGATAGATATGAAGGCAATCACCTTTTACGACAGGATAGTCTTTGTTCTGTCAGTCTTTGCGTCTGTGTTTATAGTGTACACTGCCCTGAGCCCAGAGTCACTGTTAATTCTTTACCTCACTTAGTTATGGGATATGAGATATGAGATATTACATTCCCCCATTTGTGTCTGAAGGACACACCATGAAAGCATTGGAAGAACCTCTTCGGACTTGTGGCTATATCGGTGTAACATCCTTGGGCAGGGAACAGACAACATTGCACCATTCACTCTCATTCACACATGATAAGATACAAGGCAATAACATAGGTTGTCAATACCACCAAACACTGCACCTTATATATACATGTACATTCCATGTAGCATAACACCAAATTAAACTCTGTATAATACAGACATTTGTTTGCTAGTCTGCATATTCTTAAATTAATGTTATTTTTATCTGCATAATGCCTTCTAACTTTATATGCAAATGCACTATGTATAACCAACGAAACACATCATTAACTAAAACATAAATAACATACTTATATTGCTATATATATATATATACACATAAACATACTTATTCTAAGAAGAAAGTTGTGCCCTATGTATTCCATTTAACCTGAACAATGTGTGAGTAATGCTGTTCTGAAACCTGTCTTAATAAAATTCAAAAGTTCTAAACACATTTGCCCTTCAAAACATAACCAAACTCAGTTGATCCAGGGCCCACATTTTGTTTTCTATGTAGTTTCATGGATCCTGGAAATAAAAGAGCAAGAGCAGGACCATATGCTTAGCATTATTATCTGTTCAGTACATTCTGTTAAAAAAATAATATAAAATGATATAAAATGAAAGCTGCAAAAAAACAATAAAAAAAAATTGTAAAAACATTTTCATGTATCTACTGCATCTTTTGATGGGCTTTAGGAAAGAAAAACTATGATCACCCCCCATTTGGTACCGAAAAACGTAGGTACCATTATGCAAGTAGAGAGCAAAAAAAAAAATTGGAAAAAAAATAAATTCAAAATTACACGGTTTGCTATTTTTAGCAGTGTTTTGATAAAACAATGAAGATACTAATACTGTATACAAACTAACACAAAACACTAAACAGAGACAACATGTAAAACAAAGATAAACACATTTACATTTAACAACACAAATACATGAACAAAAACAAATACCTGTGGACAATAAAGTTAATAATATACCAAGGACACCAGTATTGTGAAGAGATGTTATTGAGTTTAAATATTGTTTTTTAAATTGTTTTTTTTTTAATTGTTTTTTTAAATTGTTTGCAAACAATTATTTTACTATTGAGCTCATTGATTGTACCACGTGGTTTTAAAACAAATCTACAACCTGTTGAAACAAAAATCAATTTTAAAATCACAGTATCTTCTTCATTTTACAGGATAAATGGACAATCGTTCTTCCACTAGTACTCTGAAAAAGAAACATACATATAATTAATATACAGAACATTACAAATAACATAGTACATATCCATTATACAGTGGTCATGGCCATATCTAGTTTTAATTCCATCACATTCCTTGTCATTAGAAAACAGGCATATTTGTGTTTGGTACACCCTGGGCAAACTGTGCTAAATTGGCCATTAGCATTTGCATAGCAATGTGAGACCAACTGCTGTAAAGCCACAGTGGAATGTTCACCCAAGGCATAAAGGGTGGGGCAGTTGTCCCTTCTTTTCCTGTTTTACAGGGAGGTGTGTGAAATTCCCTTTTGGGCTCATTTTGGCTCTCTTTTTGATCTCCTGCACTATTGGAACCTGTGTCTATGTTATCAGAGGAGACAACAGTTTCAGGCTCTGAGGGAGGGCTATGGTCTAGGAGATAATCATTTAGATTTTCCTGTGCATCCCCCTCTTGTCTCTGTATTGAATGGATTGGGTAAGTATCATGCTGATTGGCAGAAGTTCTGCAAAATCGAGCAATATGACCATACTTACCACAACTGTAACATTTCCGTGGAAATCTCCTGCTTTGGTTGTTTTTAGAAGCAACAGAAATATGTCTCTGGAATTCAAAAGACTCCTGAGACCAATCCCTAAGTGTATTTATAAAGTTGTTGTATGTGGTGGCATACCTAAGGGCAGTTCTTGTGTTGTAATCAACATTACATTTATTTGCCATTGAGTAGAGGAAATTGGGCTCATCTGGCAACATATCAGGGCAGTTGAATACAACTTTATATAGGGAGAGATAATCAGTGCAAAATAACATTGGATCATCTCCTTTCCTATACCTTGCATTCTCCAATGCATTTGTACCTCTTATATCACGCCCACCCAAAATCCTTTGCAACTCTCTTAACCTTTCAGTGGTACTTCCCCAATTTTCATTGATATTGGACAATGTCCCAATGTGCTTACCCACCGGAGGCCTAAGTTCTGCAGCCAACTGATATGGGAGCCATGCTCTAAGCAAGGCACATGCATCTTTATTTCCAAGGTTATATTGTTTGACCACGGCTTCCAATTTATTGGAAAGGCTAATAGGGGATAAATTAGTGTCAAACGTTCCCAATATCTGGGTCAAACTTATAACCTCTTGTATTTTCAGTGCTGCTGAGTTTGAATGAATATTATTATCAGTTGGCCCATGTGTATTATTGATCTGTTGTCTAGCACATTCTGATTGGGGGCTAAAGAGAGATGGACTAGGTAATGTTTGTGGTCTTATACCTTGTTCTCCATCTTTTATCTCTTGCTCAGTAACAGGGCAGACACTTACTGGGACATTTAGTTCATATCCAGCCTTGCTTTCTAAAGATATCACCTCTTGTTCTCTGAGCCTGCACATCTCCTCACAATCCTTCAACTTTTCTTCTAACAAATCATTCTGTTTAGCTAACAGTTCTACCTTCTCCCTCAGTTCTTCTAATTCTGAAATATGCTCTTCTGAAGTGCTAGCTGCTACAATAAGTGACTCACCAAACTTTTCCAAGTCTTCTCTAAACTGGACCTTCTCATTTCTCCACTGTTCTGCCTTATTCTCAGCAATAACTTTCATCTTTAATAATGCTAATATTTCATTGGCCATTTTAATTTTCTTTACCATTTTTGCAAGATGATTACATTTTACTTTATTGTTGTAACTTTGACACTGTGTCAGTAGACTTTTAAACTGATGTGTCAAAGACTCATCTGCACATGAATTGTAATCAGCTGAAGCATATTTGTTTACATATCTTTCAACAAATTCCATGTTTACAACAAACAATACACACTACAAACAATTACTTACACAAACAAAACACTAAACTTCACAACAACAACAAACTATACCTTAGTTTCTACACAATAACTGACCTTACTACCTTACTTAAAGTGTTCCTTAACTTCTTTCCACTAAAAAAAACCAGAAACGTTTCTAATACAATAACTTCAGTTAAAATTAGATAAAAGAAACATATACTTACCTGTGTTAGGCTCCAGGCTTTCTTTTCTGGTCAGACCTTTAACGCGTCAGTCTCAGGCTTCTCAAATCTTCTCAGCCAAGCAGATTCCTTTTCCTTAGGATGATGGGTTTAGTTGAAATCCTCAAATCTGGGGTGCCAATATGTTGGATCTGCTCTATTTTGAGGTGCCAGGCTAATGACTTGAGACAGACTGATCTTTAAATAAGTGGTATTTATTTACAAAGGAACTAAAAGGTATTACATAAAAAGGGAACTAACTAACATGGAGGGAGGTAGAAAGGGATAGGGAAGGATGCAATGGAAGGGAGTGGAAAGTGACTAACTAACAAGGGATTTACAATGCTCTTTATATACACATAAGGAAGACCATTCAAACAAGCATACTACACTTTTCCCAGGATAGCCACACCCAAAAGACAGTCCCAGCCAATCAAGTCGATGTCATATGATGAGCCATGGAAACCTCCAAGTTAGTAGTGTCCTGTAGGTGGCAGTGTAGATCAACTAATGATGTTTAAGATGTCCTGTGGGTGGCAGTGTTGCACAGACAGTCACTTCCATATCTGACATTTGTTCCCAAGGTCTGAAACCTGTTCTGACACCTTGAGGGTGTAAACACATATCCTTTCATCCTTTGTTGTTGGGATCCTCCCATGCCATTCATTGACTTTGTTGTTTCCTCACCCGAGGCCGGGTCTATGGACTCCTCTCTTTGTCCATGATAGCTGTTCCACATTTATACAACAGTGTTAGGAGATAGATATGAAGGCAATCACCTTTTACGACAGGATAGTCTTTGTTCTGTCAGTCTTTGCGTCTGTGTTTATAGTGTACACTGCCCTGAGCCCAGAGTCACTGTTAATTCTTTACCTCACTTAGTTATGGGATATGAGATATGAGATATTACACACAGGTACAAAGATACAAGGAGAGCTTGTTTAATTTGATAGACCAAGCACAATGTGATGGCATTATTGACCAAAATACCACGGACTTCTTGAAGGTCAAGTGTCCCCGGACACCGACATTCTATGCCCTCCCGAAAGTTCATAAGTCCATCCATGAACCTCCGGGGAGGCCTATAGTGTCGGGTTGCGGGTCCCTCACCGAGCCGATTAGCGGCTACATCGATATGGTCTTACAGCCATTAGTGACACAATTAGACTCGTTCGTTCTAGATACCTCTCACTTGTTGAGAGAAATAAATGGACTCACACTGGGCTCTGACTGTATTCTGGTAGGCTTGGATGTTGAAGCGTTGTATATGAGCATTCCACACTTATTGGGCATAGAGACCATAAGAAATGTTTTTGAACGTATCCACCAACCAATTTCTGAGGAACATTCATTTATATTGAAAGCACTAAGTTTTGTGTTACACCACAATGTGTTTATCTTCAATGGTGTATATTATTTACAGCGACAGGGCGTGGCTATGGGCGCTAAATGCGCACCGAGCTACGCAAACCTGTTCCTGGGAGAGTGGGAGCGCCATGTTTTTTCGGCGGAAGAATATGACGAGTATCTGTGTCACATTTTACGGTGGCACAGATACATCGACGATATTATGATTATTTGGCAGGGCCCTGAACGAAAATTAAAAGAATTTGTGGTCAAACTTAATAGAAACAGCTTCAATTTAACTTTTACCATGAATTACCATTACAGTAGATTGGAATTCCTAGATATAGAAATAAAAAAGGATGAAAGGGGCCAGCTTTCCACCAATCTCTTCCGCAAAAAGACAGCAGGGAATAGCCTTCTACATGCGGAATTGATGCATCCACCTAAATGCATCGAGGGCATCCCAAAGGGACAGTATCTCAGATTACGGAGAATCTGCTCCACAGAGGAGGATTTCAAACGGGAGGCCTACCAATTATATCTAAGATTTAAAGCACGGGGATATAAAACACGCAGCTTACGTAGAGCCTACCAATTTGCCTTGTCTCGTAGCAGGGATGAGGTGTTATATAAACACCAACAATGTGACACCTCATCTGTGCGGCGAAAGGATGAGGATAGGACTAGATTCATCCTAACATATGGTATGAAGGATCAGGAAGTTCGTGCCCTGATCCAGAAACATTGGCATATTTTGTCCAATGACCCCAATATAGGGAAATGGGTTACTACCCGCCCCCTATTTGGCTATAGGAGGAACAACAGTATAGGGGACCTGTTGACTCATAGCCACTTTCAAAAGTACTCAGGAGCATCTTGTTGTAAAACACCCGGGAGTTACAGATGTGGAGCCTGTGATCAATGCCAATACATTCAAATATCGAGGGAATTTGGCAATAGGAATGCTAAGTACAATATGTATCATTATACAAGCTGCACTACGACCCATGTTATCTATTTGTTCACATGCCATTGTGGCAGTAAATATGTTGGCAAAACGAAGAGACCTCTGAAAAGACGCATCTACGAACATATGCGCGACATAAACAATTGTAATTTACTGTCATCAATTGCCAAACATATCTACTGCATACACAATGGTGAATATAGGGGGTCTTATTTCCAGGGCATTGACCGCCTGCATGGTGACATAAGGGGCGGTGACCTGGATAATAAGCTACTCCAAATGGAAACTAGCTGGATCTTTAAGCTCAATACATATAAGTCAGAGTATGGACTCAATGGCCAATTGAACTTCCAGGCATTTATAAACAAATGAAGATATATAGGAACAGCTACCTCGGGTTCCATTGAGACAATGTATAAATGTTGGGACCGAATATTGGAAGGTCTGAACATAGGTCCTTCATTTCTTTTTCATTCCCTTTTTTCTTTTCTTTATCTTTTTTCTTTATTGTTTATGCATAAATTTTGGTTTTCTTTTGGTAGTATGTTGTTTAGTAATATTTCTTTGTTTGTTTTGGTGTTTTGTGTTTGACTATACTAATACATTTAAAATTGGTCCAAGCTTATACAACTTGGTACTGATTATATATGCATATTATTAAGAACACAATAGGACAAAAGATGTTATAACTAAAGATTTCATACATTTTTCAACTCTACTGAACCATGCCACATATGTAGTCTAGATGTAGCAGAGTGACTTTGAAGATGTTTCTTTCGAACAACCTATTTGCTTTATTGATTGAAGTGTCCACAAGATATACTTTATCTAGGATACATTCAAAAGGATACAAGAAATATTATGGCAGAAAATGAAAGGAACAATTGCAATTCTGCCTGACAAGTCGGTATCCTCGGGACTTGCAACAAAGTAACGACATGGAAGATAACTCACTCTGGTCATGTGACGATAAGTATAAAACAACGTCACGTCCGGCTCTCGGCCTCTTGACAAAGCCACGTTCGGTGGCGAAACAGCTGTCGGGGTACTGCGTTGCTAGCCGAGTGAGACGGGATCCCTCTCCCTACCAGGGACTTGGAAGGCGCCGCAGGGTTCTTCAGTAAAGTACACCTACAAGGGAGCGTTGAGCTAAGCTTGGTGCAGACGCGATCACAACGGTCTGTATAAATCTATTTTGGGCAATAAGAGGCTGGGATTGGCAGGACTTATTGGGCTAACACGAAAGGTGATTGTCACCAATTGCATCACCTTGGGCCGTGGCCGCATTGCGACCGCTGGGAGCGGCGGGCGGCCATTACTATCGGGACTACATAGCACTACACGGCCAATTCGGCCACAAGTAGAGCCATCCAGAAACCTCTCCCCAATTTGCTCCGCTCCCAAAATACGGAGCATTGACCCCTTACCACACCCGATGTATGGGAACTATTTAACAGCAACGAGCAAGTTGCAGTACATTATGGTGATACACTGTAACTGATTTGGACGGTGTGGATTACAAATGGCGCATCTCCTTTCCCTGTGACCAATTGGATTTGAAGTACCTACATTCACATATGAAGTGGAACTTTGGCTGTTTAGCCACATCACATAAGTGAACATCCATCATAGCTATATACATAGGAGCTCCTCAGAAATTGGTTATTTAGGGTTAAGGGATCCCTACACCCAGCGCAGCGCTAATTTTTATGTTTTAAGTGGTTTTAACAAGTATGTGGCATGGTAGTTAATAATAAAAATTGCATTTTATCTTACAAATTACAACATGGTTATGTGATAATTTTGTATAATTTGGGCCTATGGGGTTAAGTCCCATTTTGATATTTTGTGTATCTATAGCAAGCTCCAATAAAGGAGACATTTTTAAAGATAATTTTTTATCTAAATTTGTAGTCCAATGTGAAGCCAGCCCCATATATTATTCATAATTGCCTACAAAATTAGAAGAAATAGAATGAAATAGAAGATATGATTAACTGACCCCAGCACCTAAGTTTGAAGCAACTTTTTAATTTCACATACATTACATTTCTGGACCAGCAAAGCAGTATTAGTTAGAAGCCTAACTTGACATCCGCAAGCCACCGACATACACAATAATTCCCCACGCATGTATACAATCAACAAATGTGGTTCTCTCTACTGTTTCATCACTGTGACCCAGGGAGGCAGTCGCTTGAACATTTAAATAAAACACAAGTCTCAGTTTTTCCTTTTTGTGGTTGAAGGTCGGCCACAGCTTTTATTAAAACGATGTTTGCCAAAAAAACGATAACCCTGTCCTTGCCATGTTATACCAAGCCCAGGTTACCACAGATGCCAGCCAACTGCAGCCTCTGTGGGCTTGTGAAGGGGAAAAACCTACTAGCCATACCCAAATGGCAAGGACTAAAAACAATTACCCACCAACAGCTGTGACAATAATAAATAAATATATATATATATATATATATATATATATATATATATATATATATATATATATATAAATTTTTTTTTTTATTATTATTTTTTTTTTAATATAACACAATTCTTAAATATATGTAAGACAAGCCATTCAAATTTTTTTAACACATAAATGTAACAATAAAAATGTAACAGTGCAACTGTGAGGGGATGGGATAATCGTCCGCCATTAGGGGAGACCAGACATGCTGCCAGCCTGCACAGCGCTCCAGGTGCCCGTGATGTCACAAGAGGAGAAGGGTAAGCAGCTTCCCCTTTTTATAACAGCCCTCCTTTAGTGCCATCAACCAATCCTTCCATCCCATATAGCCATTCCCAGGGTTCCCTCTGCTCCCAGTACCTCCCCACAGTCCCAGGCACCCTTCGTTACCCACTTTGGTGCCTTGCATAATAGGACGGTCTGGTCATCTTATGAAAGCCATAAATACAGTGTTTGTGTTCCATCAAATTTAAGCCAGAAAGTTAAAAAAGATTTATCATAATGAATGCAGAATTCTATTACACAATGTAATCGTGGGAGCCAAAGTTTTCTCTGCTATAGTTACCTGAGTAAATGGGAGTAGTGCAGACTCTTTTTGTAAATATAAGGAGCCTTTAGACTGTGGCTTGTTGGCTCAATTTGCCTTTAGGAAGGGATTTCTTCTATTTAAACGTGTTTTTTATTTAAAGGAACAGTAACTTCAAAAAAATTAAATTGTTTTAAAGTAATACAAATATAATGCAGTGTTGCCCTGCACTAGTAAAACTGTTGTTTGCTTCAGAAACACTACTATTGTGTGTAGCTACGGGGCAGCTATTCAAAGGAGAGAAGGCTCAGGTTACACAGCAAATAAGCTCTGTAGAACATAATGGTGTTATCTGTTATCTATTTAACCTGTGCCATATAGCCTTTTTTCAATTTCCACCATTGCTACTCTGCAGCTTGTTTATATGAACTATAGTAGAGTTTCTGAAGAAAATAGACCAGTTTTACCAGTGCAGGGTAACACTATATGATTTATTATTAAAACACTTTAATTTTTTGGTGTTACCGTTCCTTTAATTTGCATTGCTCTCTACAATACTATACATGCCTAGGAAGAACACTTTTTTCCTCACTGAAAATTTACCAGTCTGGGGTTTATTGGTGAGTAGGTTTCTATCAGTTAAGAACACCTTGAAGGCCTTGTATTGAATTCTCTTTTTTTCAAAAGTGTTTATAGGGAAGAATTGATTTGCAGCCTTAAGTACTTTTGTCATGCCAAATACTCATTGAATCAAACTAAAAAGCAGGGAGTCTATGTTGGAAAAATATTCTAAGAGAAAGCCTTATTCATGCTGATTTGAAATGTGTCTATTGTTAGATGTATTGTTACAGCCTCCTGAAAATATCTATCCATAACTCCATTATAGTCAGGAATAGCACTATTCTTATGTCAAACAGATTGCTTAGTTGGTATTTCAATAAATGCTCTGAGAAATTTGCCAAAACCTAATTTTAACCTTTAGTACCCATTTATAGAACACTTGTGGCTGGGTGAGAGGCGGGAGTGTGTTGTGCAGGCTTGGAGCTGGGGTTTGTGCCAAAAATAGGTGATAGAAAACCAATGAAGGCAGATAAACAACCAGAGTGAAAGGAATACTTACCTCCGTTGCCGCTCTGGCGCTGCTTCTGATGCTTCCGCCTGCTTTCCCAAGATGGCGGCGCTCAGGGAGTCCACGCGGCTTGATCGGACGCCAGCGTCCGGATGGACGCAGCGTTGTGCCGCCAGCATAAGAATGGACGCAGCGTCGTAACTCCAGCATCATGATATCATCACGCTTGATTGGCACCAAATGAGGCCTATTTAAGGTGCCAGAACACTACAGTCATTGCCCTAGTATAGGTTCTACCTTGTGTGTTACTGGGTTCGCTTTACTGAATATTTCTACTGATTCCTGTGTTTGACCTCGGCCTGTTATAGTGTCTTGAACCTTCTCTACCTGCATTGGCCCATCTGCCTGGACTTGACTATTCTTCTGCCTCATCCTTGTCGGTTACCTGGAACTGTGTAGGACTGGTGTTTCCTCCTTGGTCTGCTATTCCTGGTGAAGCCTTTGGGCCCCTAACACTGAGCAAGAAAAGAAGGGGAAAAGGATGTGGAGAACCATCTGGCCAGATACCCACAATCATCTGCATTTTCATTAATCACTTCAGTGCCGCTCATAAGCGCAGCTATCACCTTGCATCTTGTCTTGAATCCAATGCAAGGTGCAGTGCTGTTACAATTGCACCCACTGGCACTTCATAACTTGTGCATCTGAATGATGCAAAAGCTTGGGGTATTCAAGGAGATGACAGCCCCAGAACATGCCAACCCCAGCATGCTTCTTGCACATACAGTGCTGCTAATCGTAGGCTGCATTTTATTGGGGATTCATGGGTCTTTGTACTGATTTTGAAGTGCAAAGTCTTGTGCCCATGGGGACTTTGGGGCAGGGTGCAAAGTCTGAAAATCATGGGGGTTGGTATCTGCTGTTTGCACTTTGTATCCTGCCCTGAGCTACGTGAATGTGTCCTTCTCTCTTTTTAATGAATAATAATACTGTAATAATTAATTAACTCCCTTCAGAGTTGTCTCAGTAGAAACGCATTATAGTTACTGATGAAGAAACACTCTGACACATTTAATTCAGTGTGTTTGTAATATCCTGAATAAAGTTTGTACTACTAATACATTACCAGACGAATCAGCAGCTACCCTTTACCTTTCAAGTGCAGTTAGAATAGTGAAAGCGAATATCTCATTGGTTGCTATAGATTACTGCAATGTGTTGTGTGGCCAACAACAAAACCTGTTTAATGTCATATTGTTGCATTTAGTGACAATTTTAAGGTTTAAATAGAAAGTCAGATGTGACCAATTTTATTTAAGTGCCAGCTAAACTGACCATTGTTGAAAATAAGCTGAAAGATTGATTTTTCTGCATCAAACAAGGCTTTAAACAACAGAAATTCAAATTAAAGAGAAAAAAAAATCAATTGTACTCTGAGGAACCATAACTCTGCACAATGGATCTAGCAGCCTTTTTCTCCTTGTGAAGCAAAAGTCATCAGTATGAAGATGCTTTTCCTGAAGTTACAGTACTTCAAGGTGAGTGAGAACCTTTCTGTCAACTGCTTAAATGATCTGTTTGCAGAATGCATCTCTATATATGAAGATTACTACATGTGCGATTTCAAAATCATTATTTCTTTACTTTATATTGGCTTTGTTGTAGCTTTTATATGCTTATATAAGCACTGGTGCACTTTAGGTTTCAATACGTAATATCCTAGGAAGTGCAGAACTCAATTCCTTACAGACCTAGTGCCTATGCTTTAACATCTTTTCATTTGAGTTGAGTTGCAAGAAGCTGTGCATTGGGTTTAAGATTAGACTTGGCAATGACGAATGATTATATCAAGTAGTCACAGTACTATTTGTATGTGCAGTGTATTTGGTTTGCGACTGAATGGGCACATAAAACACTGCCAATTTTCCCTCTGGTTCTTAAAGTAGAAGGAAAGCTCCAAGACAGTGTATTGCCAACAGATTAGCCACAATAGTGCTAACTAGAATGCTACATTTATTCTGCAGAATGCTTTACCATACCTGAGTAAACAGCTCTAGACACTCTCTGTTTGTTTAGGATAGAAGCTGCCATATAACCTTGGTGTGACCACTTCCTGCCTGAGTCTCCCCATGCTCACTTACAGCTCTGAGCTCAGATTACAGTAGGGGTGGGAGGAGGGAAGGGGAGAGGAGCACACTGAGCATGCTCAAGCCCTGCCCTGGAGGTTTATGCTGAAAACAGGAAGTCTGATACAGAAGCCCATGTGTACACAATAAGGGGAACGAAATGCTGTGTTTCTTTTGACAGAGGACTCAGAGCAGCATTACTTTGAGGGTTTACTGGTCTATTTATATAGACCTTTCAGATAAAGCTTAATTAATTTTAGCCTTTCCTTCTCCTTTAAAAGATAAGTAGTTCAGTACAGAGTCAACAAGTCATTCAGTGACAATAAAGGGTGTCTAAGGTAGTGCACATTAAGGCAAGATATGAGCAGGAAAAGGAATAGGATACTGTACCCAGTCACATTATTTTAGCAAAAACAAAACACTGGGTTTGAATAAACTAAAATTAAAACGTTTCTTTTAACTAATTGTATGTTGTGTGCACAAAAATTATTTATAGTTTCAAAAAAAACTGAGTGCAGGAATTTAGTTTAGTTTTTGTTTCAAACACAAACTTTCTTTTGCCAGAATATGTGTACAATTCCACTTCTGCAATAAAATGATTCTAAATATCTATAAAACTGAGTGATGTAAGCAGTAAATGTAGAATCTATGACAATGAAACATTGGTACTGTAGGTGTCATTACCAAATAACAATGTCCCCGTGTCATAGTTTGAAGCACTGGGGCATCTCTGTGTTCCTGATCTGAAATCCAAACACAATTTTTTGCCAATATGATTCCAAATTGGGCTTATCCCAGCCAATCATGTCATTGCATCACCACTGAGTGAGGAGTTAATCTGTCCAGTTTCGCCGAAAGAATTCACAAAACGCATTGAAGTCAATAGGCATCAAATGAAGGTTTCCTCACTCTAAATGCATTAAAGTCGATGGGCATTTCTTCTTATGGCAACTTTTTTCGTTGCAGTGAAATTTTTTTGTGGGGGGATATTTGCCGCAGCTTTTGCAAAAAAATTCACTGATATGAAATGCTGAATTGTGACACAAATCCATGCCTGCTAAAATAAAACTGCAGTCCTATGTTTTCTGCTACAGCTCTTATATCTCCATTTGTGCCTTTTAATTACATGCCTACTATTCATTCTTTACCAGCTAGGTGTTTGAATTTCTTTAATGTACAAACACACATATCTTACATTATTGTTTCTACTGCATTTGCTGCACTTGCTTCCGATTAGCCACATGTTGATCCTAGTTAATCCTGGTCCCACTCACTTAAATATTTCTAACATATGGGCATAGAAAGCTGAAAACTAAAAAAAATTAATGTATATGTGTGTGACTGTGTGTATATTAATATTAACACCAACTGATTTATGTTCTGTTCTTTTGTAAAGTGCACTAGTCTTCAGACACTAAGGGGCCCATTTACTTAGTTCGAGTGAAGGAATAGAATAAAAAAAACGTTGAATTTCGAATGGTTTTTTTGGCTACTTCGACCATCGAATTGGCTACTTCGACCATCGAATTGGCTACTTCGACCTTCAACTTCGAATCGAACGATTTTAACTAAAAATCATTTGACTATTCGACCATTTGATAGTCAAAGTACTGTCTCTTTAAAAAAAAAAACCTTGACCCCCTACTTCGCCACCTAAAACCTACCGAGGAAGGTCCCCATAGGCTTTCTAACAATTTTTAGGTCGAAGAAAAATCTTTCAATCGATGGATTAAAATCCTTCGAATCAAACTATTCGAAGGATTTAATTGTTTGATCGAACAATTTTTAGTTTGATCGCTCAATCAAACTATTTGTGGTAAAATCTTCGACTTCGATATTCGAAGTCGAAGGATTTACATTCGGCAGTCTAATATTGAGGGTTAATTAACCCTTGATATTCGACCCTATGTAAATCTACCCCTTAATATTAAAGCACATCATTTTCATTGAAACTATTGATTGCAAGAATAACGTTTATCGGTTATTATTGAGTTTGAAAGTGTGCTAGAGCAGTAAAGAATGGATTGATTTATTATATGTTTATAATGGATTGATTTATTAGTATGTAGGCTTTAGTAGAGATGTACTATATAAAGTGGATGATCCAATTCTGGGGAAAAAAACTTAACTGGGGGGTACTTAATTTCTATATCTAAGTAAAATTAGGTTTGGGCAAACAGCCCATTTTCACATGTATTAAACACAGTAAGGGGAATATTTTTATGTAGTATTAAAACAGAGAAAAAAAATAATCCAAACATCGCCAGGCTTCGCCGTTTAAAAAAATGTTTTTAATGTGTTTTTTTTCATATAGTGACTTCTGCCAGAACTTACAAAGGTTTGATAGACAGGTGTGACATGCTCGCACTGCAAAAAAAAATTCACCAGTGTTCAGCTGCTGAGACGCAATTTCGCATTTTAGTGAATTAGTGTAGTGATAACGAATTTGTGCCTGGAGAAGTGGCATGGAGTGTGGTGAAGCGTGTGCTGGCGAAAATTCGCTCTTTAGTGAATTTGCCCCTAAGAGTCTGAAAAGCTCTAAATTGGGTGTTGCTTTTATAGCTGTTGCCAATGCTACTCATTTACCATTTCCCTGGATGCAAGTGCAAGAGTACTACTGGGTGCAAATCAAGCCCCCTTCTACCCATGCACAGAACAGTTGTAACTGGGGCAAAAGTTGCATTCTGCACCTTGTTACAGATTTAAAAATCAGCACTAGTGATGGGCGAATTTGCACCGCGAAACGGCGAAAAATTCACGAAACGGCGCCGGCGTCTCGTTTTTGACGCCGGTGCCCGTTTTTGACGCCGGCGCCCGTTTTTTCGGAAAAATTTTTTTGACGCCGGCAATTTTTTTTCCGCAAATTTTCCCGGGCGTTATTTATTCGCTCGCGGCGAATCGCGCAAATTCGCCGCAAATTCGCGCCTGCCGAATAAATTTGCCCATCACTAATCAGCACTATGTACAAATGGCAGCATTGTTGGGCACACGGAGCCCTGCACTAAGCCTGTTCTGTACCTATTTCTGGCTGGCACGCCCTAACTTGCATACATACAGGATAGTGCCACCACTTTTTGCACTCAACTCAATAAGCAGAAACCTTGGGCATTCACTCAAATGGCAAAAGAGAACACCAATTCCAAAGGAGTAAACAACAACAAATGCAGTTGTATGCAGAAATAGGCCTGGGTTTTAATGACAGAAGGGTTGTGTACAGCATAGGGCAGCTTTCATATCAGACAACATAAGCAAATTAAAGTTAATTCTGTATACTCAAACAACCTACTTTTGACAGAGTCTCAGTCAGACTTAACATTATTTAACAAAATGAACATTTACTCACAAATTTACCCTTAAGCCTTTTCTTCAGTTTCAGAAGCAAACCACACATCCTGGTCAGAGCGTTTACTCACAGCCACGTCCCATTCTGGGATTTAAATATCTTTCTTCTAGGGGTTTTCCAGTCACTATGCCACAGAACCCTATTATGTTCATATGTCAGGGGCAGTAAATTGCACATACAATGTATACTATAGTTAATTTGGCCTCTTATTGCTGCTTTTCTGGAACATTCAGAATGAGTAATATCTGATTTGATCACCAGTATAAAGAAATCTGGTTGAATGAAGAACTTGTGTCTGTGGTTCTTGGGTAGCCTGAAAAAGAACAGCAAGAGAATACTGCTTTTACAATCATGGCCTGTGGTCGAAGGGCCAAACAAATGGAAATCTGTCTTTGTAAGATAATAAAAGTCAAAGATTTCCTAACATTACACATGCTTGGTGGTTGCAGTAAGAAAGGAAATGATATTCTAAAAATGTTAGAAACATTACTTTTATGCATACATATCCACCTAGTAGACATTTCTATTTACTACTTGTTTAACATACATGTTGGGTGACACAGTAATGCCATCAAATGCATAGATTGTGGATAACAAGGATACAAACGTTCTTTTGTACTGTGATGTATGATATCCTTTAACATGCCGATAGCCTTTAGCATAATGTTTTTTGCTTTTGAGGCACAGTCTTTGTTATAAAAAAATCTATTTACAGGATTGAACTTCAGTGTGTTAATCAGCATTTGTTTACCCATAATCGTATAGCACAAATGGCTCCTACAATACTGACTTAACACATTGTTGTGAAAGAAAGAAAGAAAGAGAGAAAGAAAGAAAGAAGGAAAGAAGGAAGGAAGGAAAGAGAGAGAGAGAAAGAAAGAAAGAAAGAAAGAAAGAAAGAGAGAGGGAAAGAAGGAAAGAAAGAGAAGGAAAGAAGGAAAGAAAGAGAAGGAAAGAAGGAAAGAAAGAGAAGGAAAGAAGGAAAGAAGGAAAGAAAGAAAGAAAGAAAGAGAAGGAAAGAAAGAAAGAAAGAAAGAGAAGGAAAGAAAGAAAGAAAGAAAGAGAAGGAAAGAAAGAAAGAAAATAAAGATAGAAAGAAACAAATTTTTAGGCTGACATTTTTCATAAGAAAAAATATTAAATATGCTTAGCAATCAGTAGAGGTCATTTTCAAACCCCCGGTTTGCAAGTGCAAGAGCACATCCCTTAGTGCTCTCTTACACATTGTGCAAAGTGCAAAAAAAAAAAAAGCTAATTGATTTGTGCATGGTAGAAGACCCCTAGAATTTCCCTAGGCCCCCCTATACCACCTGAGCCCCCAAGCGACGGCATGGTCTGCTTCACAAAATTGTGATATGCATCATAATTGTTTTATGCTTCAAATATATATATATATATATCTTAAAGCATGATTAATTTGGTACAGTTCAGTGTAAAAATAAAAACTGGGTTAATAGATAGCCTGTGCAAAATAAAAAATGTTTCTAATATAGTTAGTTAGCCATAAATGTAATCTATAAAGGCTGGAGTGACTGGATGTCTAATAGAACAGAACACAACTTCCTTTTTTGCAGCTCTCTCTGAGTTAGCCACTTTAGGGGGGGCCACATGGGACATAACTGTTCAGTGAGTTTGCAATTGATTCTTAGCATGCACGTCAGATTCAAAAGCAAACAGTTATAACCCATGTGGCTCTCCCTCAAGTCTTTGATTGGTTACTGCCTGGTAACCAATCAATGGAAACAGAGAGAGCTGAAAAGCAGGCAGTATAGTTCTGTTCTGTTATGTTAGACATCCACTTCAGCCTTTATACATCACATATATTGGAATTTTTTTTTATCTTGTACAGCCTATCCATTTGCCAAGTTTTTATTTTTACACTGAACAATTCCTTTACAGTCAAAACAAAATACATTTACACATCGTCCAGTAATTGTGCTTGTTTGGAAATTGTTAACACTTTAAAAAACTGGGAAGTTTCTTTATCTTGCGGTAATAGTTTTCCTGCTGCTGACTGACAGCATTATGCATGATACAAAGAGAGGAAATCCATGGCGCTTGACATATTGTGAGACCAATGGAAATTTACGGATCAATAGAAAATGAGTTCTGTGTTCTGCAGTTATGACCAATCAATGTATTGATAGAAAGAAGACTGATAGATAGGGAGGAAAAGCTTTCATTCAAGTAAGCTGTTTTTCAGCCTATCGTAGATATGCCTCTGCATTATTTGGAAACCAGGGAAAAGCCTCACTTTGCACTGTAACACATCTATTCTGTGGCAGTTAAACTGACCCTAATGGTACCCCTTCTTATATTTTTAAGGACATTTCTTATTTAAAAAAAATCTGCCTTAATGTACTGTAGCTGCAAGATTAAACTGCATAGGCCACTTAAAGGCACAATGCAGAAAACAAATACAGGTATGGGATCTGTTATCCAGAATGCTCAGGACCTTGGGCTTTCCGGATAACAGTAATTTCTCTAATTTGGATCTTCATACCTTAAGTCTACTAGAAAATCAAGTAAACATTAAATAACCCCAATTGGCTGGTTCTGTTTCCAATAAAAGTTAATTACAACTTAGTTTGGATCATGTACAAGGTACTGTTTTATTAATACAGAGAAAAGGGAAATTATTTTAAAAAATTTGGATTAATTGCAAAACATGTGGTCTATAGGAGATGGACTTTCCATTCCAGATAATGGGTTTCTGAATAATGAACCATTAAATAACCCCAATTGGCTGGTTCTGCTTCCAATAAGAGTTAATTATAACTTTGTTTGGATCATGTACAAGGTACTGTTTTATTGATACAGAGAAAAAGAAAATTATTTAAAAAAATTTGGATTATTTGCATAACATGTGGTCTATAGGAGATGGACTTTCCATTCCAGATAATGGGTTTCTGAATAATGAATCCCACACCTGTATAAAAAAAATGTATGGATTCTAAGGGCTTTTTGCCAGAGGCTTTCCCAAATTAAGAGAGTGGAGAGTGGAACCCCAACCTAGAGCAGTATTAAGCAAGTGGCAGTTACCACCTGTCATAAAGTCTCTCTAGGAGAGATAGTCAAGCATAGGGCTATTTATATGAGCAGCGTATGGGCTCCACCAAGGAGTGTTAGACAGGGTTAGATCTCCAATTGACATTGTTGCCTAGGGAGGTTCCACTCAAAGGAAAGTCCCTCCCCCCCCCCCGAGAAAGAAGGAGAACTCTGTCTAATCCCAGTGATCTCCTTTGTGGATTGTTCTCAAGAAACAAGTTCTAGTTAATTTATAGGAACCACTGGTGCCCATTCTTGTGAATTACTAAAGATTACAGTTCCTCAATATCCTGCGTCTCATCCGGAGCAACATAGGGTCAATGCCACTCCATTCGCTATAGCCTTACATTGGTAACAAAATCCAATGCTCTATTTAAGGCAAATGTCATCTCTAAGCAACTTTACCATACAATAAACTGGCTCTATGCCTGCTTACCTGCCACCTTTAACTAGCACATCTATTATTTTCTGTAACATTCAATCAGAAATGCATGGAAAGGACTATGTGCATCTTTGTTTGTAGATCATCAGTACTTGCTCCTTTCCAGATTAAGCCTCTGCTTGCACAGTATTAAAATATATTATTAGTATTATATTATAATAGTGTTATATTATTACTATTATATATATTTATATATTTCATTGAACTTTTTAAATATGGTTGTTAATGCACACAAAATCATATTTTATAGAACGTATTACTAAAAGTGATGGGGCAAAGAAGGATACTGACATTGAGCTCAGCTTGTGCTGAGCTTTACAATGCCCAGATACATATTTGCTTCTGATATGTCTTCATTTGTGCAGAGCTCTGACCAGCTGCTTGGAATCAAGTCCATTAACAAATGTCCCTCTCTCTTGTCCTTTCCATTCGGGCTGCCGGCTCAATACCTGTCAGAGCTGTCAACGTTTGGCAATAATTACTTATGCAAATATCTTCAGCAACATTAATCATCTCTTCCATTCTGAAGCCGTCAGAACGAGGACTGTTTTGCTGAATTGCTTGGCTTGCAAGTATATCCCAAAACTTTACATCTCCATTGTAATCTAGAGTATATACAACATCTGCATTCTTCAAGCTGATTAAAAAAATAGGGCATGATTGTTTATTTCATGCTACAAAGGATGGTTGAAATTCTATTCTCCTGGGAATGTTCCTCAACTATTAACCCATTAACACATCTAGCATTTTGAAATGTTTAGTAAAAGAGGCATTATGACTTTTTACGCCCCTGTGATGATATGGACAAATGGGAAAATGTTTGCCTAACCTAAAAAAAGCAATGGTTAAATTATTATCCAATATCAAATGATGGTACTGTAAGTAATTGATTTCATAAGATACAAGGACACTATTTACAATAAGGGAGGAACTCCACAGTGCGGCTCGAGCCGACCCGTCGACATATTACATAACACTTGCAACGTGTCGGATGTTCTGTAGATACAGGAAGTGAAGGAGAAATTGCAGGAAAGAACTACATTTATCTGACTTTTGGATGGAAATGATGCGTTAACCGAAAGTTCATGGTTGACCGCAAGACAAAAATGTTCTGTAGCCATTGTCAGTTCTTGCGTTTCCCCTTTTCCATCTGCATTTGGGATCTATATATCAAGCTGACATTTTTCTGGCCTGCTCTAGCATTGCAGTTTCTCTATCTTCCTCTGGATAAAGTGATAACATTGTTGTATACCTCAGATGCTTCTTTCAATGTTCATCCCATGTCAGAATCAAATAACTTTTATATATGTTTTTACTGTAAAAATATCCTGTTACCATAACAAATAGAAGTTATACTTAGGGAGCTGCTAATTACTTCCCTCACTCTCTGCCTGGTTTGATGTGACTCCTGTGTAGTGATGAGAGAAGTGCATTGAAGTCAACAGGTATCAAAATGTTTTATATTTGTATGTGTGTATATATCATGCCTTTAATAAAATATCTTATTTGATAATTCATATTAAAGGAACAGTAATGCCCAAAAATAAAAGTTCCTTAAATGAATGACAATATAATGTATTGTTGCCCTGCATTGGTAAAACAGGTATGTTTGCTTCAGAAACACAGCTACAGTTTAAATATATGAATTGCTGTGTAGCCATGGGGGCAGCCATTTAATCACAGGATACACAGTAGATAAGTTCTAAAGAGTCCCATTGTATACTACAGAGCTTAACTGTTATCTGTTGTGTATCCTGTGCCTTTTCTCCTTTATCAGCTTTGAATGGCTGCCCCCATGGCTACATAGCAGATATTTTATATAAACTATAGTTGTGTTTCTGAAGCAAACATGCCAGTTTTTAGCAGCAAAGCACAACAGGAAATTATATTTTCATTACTTACATTTTTTCTTTTCCAGTTCCTTTAAAGCCACCTTACAAAAAAATCTTCGGAGGGGCCCAACACACAGAAATCCCTACCTTCCAACTCACTCTCGCACCTTCCTGCCTCGTTCCTCCCTTCTTACAGGTAGGATAGTTCCTGGGGAGGGGTAATTCTTTAGAACTGTAGAGGAAGTGGACCCTGTGGTCTGGGCCCTCCTGTTCTCAAGCCCCCCACAACCACAGGGTCTGCTTCCTCTATAAGTACACCACTGGCTGTAGCCCAGAGACATTTAGGAGTTTTACGTTTTAACAGCCCAATTTCTAGTAATATAGTTATATTCTTCTATTAAGGTGACCATATAGGAGTTGATTTTTGTCATGTAAAAGAACTAATTTTAGGATGATCCAAAAAAATTGTTGTTGCATTGATGGGGTGTAAAGATCATAAAGTATGCTTGTCCCGACCACGTAACTATAAAGAAAGCAGACCCTGTCCCAACAGTCAACAAACAGGTTTACATTTTTTTGTTATGAAATAAAGAAATCAGTCAAGTGTATTGTTAAATAAGATTCCACTGTGTATCTTAAAGGGTTGGGTTGAATATTAGGGATGCACCGAATACAGGATTCGGTTCGGGAGTCGGCCAGGATTTGTCCTTTTTCAGCAGGATTCAGATTCGACCAAATCCTTCTGCCCAGCCAAACCGAATCCTAATTTGCATATGCAAATTAGGGGTGGGGAGGGAAATTGCATGACTTTTTGTCACAAAACAAGGAAATAAAAAGTGTTTCCCCCTTCCTACCCCTAATTTGCATATGCAAATTAGGGTTCGGTTTTGGTTCGGTATTCGGCTGAATCTTTTGTGAAGGATTCGGGGGTTAGCTGGAATCCAAAATAGTGGATTCAGTGCATGCCTATTAAATATGAATATAAGCAAAGGAACATATAGCATTCAGTTTATAGATGTATGTTAGATTTTGCAGCCAGCACCACAAATATACTGTATGACAAAAGTACACTTACATATTGCTAATCATTGATGAATGAATCTTTCGTTAAAACAGATCTCTTAGTCAATAATATTATTTTCAGGGTTGCAACAAAATCTGCCCATGTATGGCCAGGTTTAGTCAGTTCTGTATTGATGAGGGCACAGTGGAGGGAGGCATGCAGAGCGGCAACTTATGGAATGTCAGGAGGTGCAGTTCACAAGGCGGCTGTGTTCTTAATGCCTACCCCCCTTTTGGGTCACTTTGGGGGTATTTGAAATATTTACTTAGGTCAAAAGATGTAGCAGCACGTACAATAATTCTAAAAGATTTACAGGGGAGTGGTATGTATATGTTACCAAGAAATTCTCTAAAACAGGAGTGCCCATACTTTACTAATGCGAGAACTGATTAAATATTCTCCTACAAAACCATTTAAGGGTGGCATGTATTGAACTATACTATTTATATGACATTAAAATTCAGTCTTGATCTTTTTGATTTGATGTGCTGAATTTATTTTATGCCAATAGCAGTTGATGAAATGAACTCCTTAGTGCAACTTGAAGTCAAATATACAAAGTATGTCAGTGGCCACCATGCCCAAATGATGTCAATCCCTTCATCAGTTTGATGGCTTTAGATGTCTCATCAAACCATGTGAGCAACTAATATTCTAATAAATATGGTGAGGATTTGACTAAAGTCTGCATGAGAAATGGATCTGACACAAACCAGCTCATAAGTGTTTGCAGATATATTTACTGCAGGGTAATAACACCCCAACTTTAATAGAAAACAAATGGTTAGATATTCATAAAGAGAAAGAGGACAGAGCAAGAACCTAACTAAAGGGTGATACACTGACCTTGATTCCCCTGCTGTGTGAGTGAGCAGACATTACTCGGCAAACCCATTGGCTTAGATGTGATTTAATAGTTCAATTTACATACTGGGGCTATTTACATTGGCTTTGAAATTTCTCTGTAATATGTTTCAGAAAGAGTTGTTGGATTGCAAGTCTGTAGCAAATTCCACAAAATAATTATAATTTCTCTAAAAGAAAATGATCAAACAGGTCAGCGTGTAATATGAAATGGGAAATATTTTATTCATTCACAACTCAGAAAACATTGTTTTCTTTTCCAAATGCTCCCTGTTTCCAATTTATTTTGTCTAGAATGGTCAGACAATCTTGTATTGTTCTCTTACATTGACAAAAGTAGCCCAAATCTACTGTGTCCCACAGTCCTCCAAAATATAGCTCCCATCTTTTTAGTAACTCTTCATTATTTAATGGAATATAATGAAAGTCTGATATGAGTATAGCAACAATTTTGCAAAGAAAATGTATACATTGGTTTTAAATGTCTTCTTTAAAGGAATGCTGGAAAAATTATACTTTCATGTAGAAAAATAGTTTATGTTTGACCCAGTAGGATCTAGGGAATAACGTAGGAGATTCTTTGGGTAAAATTATGGGGGGTGCTAGGTACATACAGTAGCTTTTCTGTAATCCTTCTAAGTACGGGCCTTTGTTCCCCTTGTAGTTTACCGCTCACCACTGCCGCCATCAGGACACGCTTGCACATGCGTGTTTGTTGGGGGAAAGGTTGCCCAGCACTGCATGGATGCGCCAAAAGATTTGTCCACACACGTTACTCTCTTCAGTGGCGGATTAAGGACATGTGAGGCCCCTAGGCTACACTTTGCACAGAGCCCCCTCCCAGGGCAGGGCCGTATTTCGTATTTTTTTTAAAAAAAAGCGGGCCGCCATGTAAATACGCTAGCGGTTTAAAGCATAGGCAATGGCACATGACGCTAGCGTATTTACCCAGCGTATTATTATTAGTAATAGGGTGCACCTGTAGCAGGGGAGAGTGACACAATAGATAAGGTGCTATACTGGCCTAAAAGTTAAATATGGAAAGGACCTTTACAGCCTCTAAAGTGCAGGCAGTTATGAAGGGGTGGATTATGCGCCAGTGACTCACTTTCTTTTTATTTTAGTCAGGGTCACAGGTGCAGCTGGAGACAATTTTTTAAATTATTAGTTGTCTATTCTTTGCTTTTTTATTTTCTTCCAAATTTTTTCTGTGTTGTGCCCTGGACCTGGTCAGGTGCCATGCAAGCCTGCACATGCACGGTCAGTAGTACTAGTACCCCTTATTTTATTTTCCTTAAAATATATATATTTTACTGTCTGCAGAAATTATTTCACTGTCTGCAGGCTACAAAAAATATTTCACTGTCTGCAGAAATTATTTCACTGTCTGCAGGCTACAAAAAATATTCTACTGGCTGCAGAGATTATTTCAGTCTGCAGGCTACAAAAATTATTTTACTGTCTGCAGAAATGATTTCATTGTCTGCAGGCTACAAAAATTATTTTACTGTCTGCAGAAATGATTTCACTGTCTGCAGGCTACAAAAAATGTTTTTACTGTCTGCAGGCTACAAAAAATATTCTACTGCCTGCAGAAATTATTTCACTGTCTGCAGAAATTATTTCATTCTGCAGGCTACAAGAATTATTACAATGTCTGCAGACTGCAAATTGTCTCTGGCTACAGTGCAGGCTGACATCAAAAATTATTTCACAGACAGACTGTTTCTGCTCTACAGCTGTTGCTGTGCCAGGCTGTGCCCCCTGTGCACTGCTGCTGCCCAACTCCTGGCTGAGCCTGAAGTTTTTAATTAAAAAAAATATATAATTCTCTGCCTACTGACTGCTGCAGGACCGGGGGTGCTGGTTGCTACCAGTGGCTGGTCCCGTGCCGCCCCCCCCCCCCAGACAGACAGTTAGGCAAGTTAGGCAGGATCGAAGGAAGGTGCAGGCAGAGCTGCAGCCTTAGTTAGCTAAGCAGCTTTAGCTAATATAAGCAAGCAAATTGAATTGGCAGAAGAGTCACTATGGCGAAGAAGACTGCGTGTACGGAACGCATTTTAGGACATCTCCGTATGCGTGTCTGTGACTGAGTGTCACTATGCAGCGTCGGACCGTGTGTGCCAGAGAGCGCGCAACTCTATGAAGCCGCGAGTTAGTGACATCACTGGCGTGCGCAGCGCACCAATTCAGCCCGGCCGGAGAGATTGGTTGGCTCCACACGCAGAGGAGTGAGAGCGATGGTGGCGCATGACGCATACTGCCTGCCTTCAGTCAGTGCATTCCATGCCTAAATTGTCTCCCAGTCCTTCCCAGGCCAGGCAGCAAGCAGGCAGGCAGGAGGGGTGGGAGCGCTGGACCCCAATTTTTTTTTAAATAAAATATAAATTTCAGTACAAAACCCATGGGCCCCTACCACTAATGGGCCCCTAGGCTAGCCTAGTCGTTAATCCACCCCTGACTCTCACTCTGGACCTGATGCCAACTTGACTAAGACAATTTTGAGTACAGTTTCATCCAATTTATGTTGAAGTGACATTTTGCAACATTTATGTTGCATCAGCTGCAATTATACCAGGTACCTCTACCCTACTGTAGTTACACTGGAATTATGGTGAAAAATTTCTGCAGTAAGCTATTTTAGCAAAGGCCACCTCTTTAAAGGAACAGTAACAACCAAAATGACAATATAATGTATTGGTGCACTGTACTGATAAAACCGGTGTGTTTGCTTCAGAAACACAACTATAGTTAATATAAACAAGCTGCTGTATAGCCATGGGGGCAGCCATTCAAGCCCAGGATACACAATAGATAACAGATGAGTTCTGAAGAATCCCATTCTTTACTAAAGACTTATCTGTGTTGCACCTTTTCTTTTTCTTTTTTCAGCTTTGAATGGCGGCCCCTATGGCTACACAGCAGCTTGTTTAGATAAACTATTGTAGAGTTTCTGATGCAAACACACTGTGCAGGGCAACACTATATTATATTGTCATTCCTTTAAAATACTTTCATTTTTTTGGTGTTACTGTTCCCTTAACTTTTGTATCAGTTATTGGTTACTTTGTATCTACATCTGTATCCTCAATTTATTCACTCACTGTAAAGCATTATGACTAGGTAATAATTAATATTAACAATTGTGGTGAAAACATAACTGTCAATCATTAACCACTATAGAACGTAATCCCCAGATAGTACAACATAAGAATAATCATAAAGTTATGTAATATGGCAATATTTACTCACCATGCCAACAAATATTCAATTAAAAAAACATTGGTGATACCAGTAAGAGGAGGGGTCCCTGTGGTGTGGTAGAGAAATGACCCCTATTGTATTTTGATACAGCAATAGAATCTAATAAAGCAACAAGGGTTGATTTGCCTTTTGCACATTTACCCTTAATTCCTTAGGTGATGGTTATTATCTTTCTGGTCTTGTAATCCAAAGCTTTGTGTTTAGTAACAGGCATGTGAATATTTCCCTAATTAAAGCATTTTGGTTCCTTTCATACCAAATCATTTTCATTGTAGGCATGTGGGCTGCTTTTTCCATCTGAAGCACCTGTCCTTGTTGCCTCCAATTCACTTGAATGGGAAATGTCTGAGAGTGCCAGTACTGACAGATGTTATTGACCCATATCTTGCACTAACGAGACCTACAGTAAAAGCAGGCAATCTGACTGTCTGCCTGTCTCACAGAACACAAAATGGAAGAACAGATAGATATAATTTTGTATACGAACTAAAGTAGCCTCTTGCCATGTTTTCATAATTTTAGGATTAGTATACTAGGATTAGTATACTAACATCTGTTCTATGGTTACATACAGGGGTTCACATACAGGGCTGCCATCAGGGGGGGACAAGTGGCCCGGGCCTGAAGTTTTTGAAAGAGCCGGGCCCCCCTTACGAGCGCCCGAGCCGTGCGGCCATTTCGCAGGTTGCCGAATGCCGAAGTCATGAAAACAGCCGAAATTGAAGTCCTAAAGCGGCGAAAAGACCCGAAGTCAGGAAAGGAGGCGAAGTTGAAGTACTGAAGCCTTGAGTTCAATTCTACTGAACACCAGTTTGGTGTTTTTTTTTTTAATCCCCTTGCCACCAATGTATTATTTTAATATTCTATAAGCCCGTGCCACCAATTTTTAAAAAAAAAAAAATTAGGGGGCCCCAATTTTTTTTGTAACTTGTAATTTTTTTTAACTTGTAAGGGGCCCTTGCCACCAATGTTTTATATTTTTTAAAAATGTAAATGTAATTTTTTTTTTTTAATTTTTTTTTTGGGGCCCCAATTTCTTTTTAACTTGTAAGGACGCCCTGAACATCAATAGCTTTTAATAACATGTGTGTTGGGGGGTTACTTTTATAGCGCTGATGTCTGTGTGGTCTTTTTTGTGTGGTCTTTTAACTGTGATGTGGAGTGGGCGGGATATTGGGTGGGGCTTGGGCGTGAGTGTGGGCGGGGCCCAGTTTTTGTTGTACAGGGCCTCGTGATTTCTAATGGCGGCCCTGATCACATACATTTCTCGAGTTAAAAAAGAAAGATCTTATAGCTTTTCCTAAAACTCAAAATCCAAAGTAGACTCCCTTGAAATGTATAAAAATAATGACAGATCCAGAATTGTAGATTACTTTATTCCACCATCTCTGTGACATGTAGTCCTCTTTAGTTAACTATTATATAATTACTCGAATTCATGGTTTTTAAACAGAGCAATATAAATGTTACCATTGTAAATTATTATTTTCAAAGCACTAAATTAAATACACTGTGAAACAATTAGCCCTTTGTTGGGAAACTGTTACCAGAATGTTACTGTATGTGTTATTTGTAAAATGACCCACTTTTCACCTGTGCAAAACCCACCAGCTTCTCTAGAGGGTAATTGTTACCAGGCTCTCTGGGATAACAAAACCATAAATGAGAAAGACAGGTTCATTTGGGCAGACACTCAGTATTAGACACAGGGCTGAATTTCTGCCATGAAAAATAATATCAGAAGGAAAATGAATCCACAGATACCTTCATGTCATAGTTTAAAACAAACAGCTCATTCTTAGTGTGTTAGAAGAATTCAGCAGCTTAAACAGCTAAACACTGTGCTCTGTGGAACAGAGTGAGACAATGAAGAAGCCAGCACCTTTACACACACCTTCAATTAAAAGACGTGTGAAAAGGCTGAAAGCTAGGGATATGTAACGGATCTACTTAACTGTTAAATATATATATATATATATATATATATATATATATATATATATATATATATATATATATATATATATATATATATATATATATATATATATATATATATATATATATATATATATATATATATATATATATATATTGTGGGGAATAGCTCAAAGCAGCCGGTAGGGCTCAGGTAAAACAGTTCTTACAGAGGAGACAGGAGGCTTAGGTTTGCAACAAAAGTGAAACAGGCTCCTGCCTGGGGTTTTATTGTTCAAACCGGACAACTTAAACAGGCATAATTTCCGTGCTAAACAGTCAAATAATAATGTAAACCTCACCGGTTTGCAGTGTTACAGTCCATAGGAAAGTTCCTTGCGGTGGTAACAAACATTTGCCGTTTGGAGTTGCAGTCAAACACACAGTTTGTTCACAAAACACTTCACAGCGTGTGTTCAGAGGTTCTCTCTGACTCCCAGTACAACACACACCCACTCCCCGCCAGGCTCCCTTAAACAGCCACACCTGCGGACTAATTGGGCAGCATACTGAACTATATCCTTGCTCCAGGGTCCTAACCTGTCTTACCCTGGAGATTTAAAGGAGCCAATACCTCAGGCTGGGTGCTATATACCTCCCATCATATACAGGCAGCCTATTGGGACATAGCTCTTTGTCACATACCTCCCCCCTCTGTTCGAACCCGGGGTTTCGGACACCATTAGCCACCATACAGTGGACCCTTGACAAGGCATCTGCATTACCTTGCAGTTTGCCTGCTCGGTGTTCCACTGTAAAATTGAAATTCTGCAAGGAAAGGAACCAACGTGTGACCCTTGCATTTCTTTCTTTTGCCTGTGACATCCAGGTTAAGGGAGAGTGGTCCGTAATGAGCACAAACTGGCGGCCCAGAAGGTAGTACCGCAAAGCTTCCAGTGCCCATTTAATTGCTAAGCACTCCCGCTCAACAATACTATAATTTTTTTCTGCAGGGGTCAACTTCCTGCTCAAGTAGACCACTGGATGCTCTTCTTCCCCAACTAACTGTGACAATACCGCACCTAATCCAACACCAGAGGCATCAGTTTGCACAACAAATTTCTCTTTGAAGTCTGGTGCGACCAACACTGGATCTTGGCATAAAACCACTTTCAAATCATGGAATGCCTCCTCTGCCTCTGGACCCCACTTAATCATTGTGGACCCTTTCCCTTTGGTCAGGTCGGTCAAAGGAGCAGCCCTGCTTGCAAAATTTGGAATGAACCTACGATAATAGCCCACCATACCAAGAAAAGTACGAACCTGCTTTTTAGTGAGTGGCTGGGGCCAGTCTTTAATTGCCTCCACCTTGTTCACTTGAGGCTTGATAACACCTCTCCCTATAGTGTACCCCAGATAACGGGCTTCTTCCAAACCTAGGGCACATTTCTTGGGATTTGCCGTCAGGCCTGCTTCTCTAATGGAATTTAGGACGGCCTGTACTCTGGGGAGGTGACTTTGCCAATCCCTGCTAAAAATGACCACGTCATCCAAATAAGCAGAGGCAAAATGTTGATGAGGTCTAAGAATTTGGTCCATCATTCTTTGAAACGTGGCTGGGGCCCCCTGGAGGCCAAATGGCATACGAACATACTGGAAGAGCCCTTGTGGGGTAGAAAAGGCTGTTTTCTCCCTAGCTGTTTCTGACATTGGTACCTGCCAATACCCTCTAGTTAGGTCAAGAGTTGTTATGTACCTAGCAGGACCTAGTCGTTCAATCAACTCGTCAACCCTTGGCATAGGGTAAGCATCAAACTTTGAGACTTCATTTACCTTCCTGAAGTCATTGCAAAATCGTATAGACCCATCTGGTTTAGGAACAAGCACAATGGGACTATTCCACTCACTTACAGACTTCTCAATTACCCCCAAATCCAGCATCCTCTGCACTTCCTCGTCGACTGCCTGTCTATGGGCCTCTGGGATCCGATAGGGCTTAAGGCGGACCCGAACCTGAGGATCAGTAATGACATCATGTTTTATCAAATTTGTACAACCTGGTATGTCAGAAAACACCTCAGTGTTTCTTTGCAGAAACTCCCTGACTTCTTGCTTTTGTGGCTCTGACAAGGTTTCAGCTATTTTCACCTTTTGTATACCGTCCTGGGTAGGAGGAAGGGGTTGAATTATAGCCGTGAGGACTTCTCTGTCCTTCCAGGGTTTTATTAAGTTTACGTGGTAAAGCTGTTCTTTCTTCCTTTTATTTGGTTGGTAAACTTTATAGTTCACCTCACCTATTTTCTCGATTATTTCATACGGGCCCTGCCACTTAGCCAGGAACTTGCTCTCAACTGTTGGGACAAGAACCAATACTCGGTCCCCAGGGTTGAAAGTTCGAACCTTAGCTGAACGGTTGTAAACCCGACTCTGGGCCTTCTGTGCTTGCTGCATGTGTTCCCTGACTATGGGCATGACTGCAGCAATTCTATCCTGCATGAGGGTAACATGTTCCACCACACTCTTATGGGGTGTTACCTCTTGCTCCCAGGTCTCTTTTGCTACATCCAAGAGACCCCTGGGATGACGACCATACAATAGCTCAAAGGGCGAAAAACCTGTGGATGACTGGGGCACCTCTCTAATGGCGAACATAAGGTATGGCAGGAGACAGTCCCAATCCCTCCCATCCTTATCTACCACCTTCTTTAACATGTTTTTCAGGGTTTTGTTAAAGCGCTCTACCAACCCATCAGTCTGGGGGTGATAAACAGAAGTTCTTAACTGTTTAATTTTCAAGAGCTTACATAGTTCCTTCATAACCCGAGACATAAAGGGTGTACCCTGGTCTGTGAGGACTTCTTTAGGAATGCCAGTGCGGGTAAACATATAGAACAGCTCTTTAGCAATATTTTTGGAGGCTGTGTTTCTTAAAGGGACTGCCTCAGGATACCGCGTAGCATAATCCATAATTACGAGAATATACTGATGGCCCCGAGCTGACTTAACCAGTGGCCCTACCAAGTCCATTGCAATTCTTTCAAATGGGACCTCAATGATAGGCAATGGCACTAGAGGGCTACGGAAGTGAGGTACCGGGGCAGACAGTTGGCATTCTGGGCAAGAGTCACAATACCCCTTCACCTCCGCAAATATACCGGGCCAATAAAACCTTTGTAAAATTCGCTGTTGGGTTTTCTCCTGACGTAGGTGACCACCCAGGGGGTGAGTGTGGGCCAGGTCCAAGACCATTCGCCTATAGGGCTGGGGCACTAACAACTGCTCTACCACCCCCCCTTGGACTTTGTCAACCCGATACAGTAAATCTTGACTGACAGAAAAATGAGGGAATACACTCTCAGCCCCAGGTTCCTGAGGTTCACCATTAATTACCTTAACATTTTCCCAGGCCCTATTCAGGGTAGGGTCCCTCATTTGGGCTGTTCCAAAGTTAACCCGAGAGACCTCCAAGTCTGGCATATCGGATGCTTCGGAGGGCTCCAAGGGCAACTCTGTTTCACCTGCTAGTACCTCTAGGGGAAAATTATCTGCTTCAAGCATGGTCTCCCCTTCAGTTACTACCTCTGAGTTAGGTTTACAAACCCCTGGTGCATCCTTAGGAATCCCTTTCTCAGACCCCTGTGGAGAACCTTCCTTTCCCCAGAGCTTCCAAAAGAGGGGAAAGTCTCGTCCCAAAATTACACTATGCATCAAAACAGAGGAAACACCCACTTCATGACATGCAGTACCAGTAACAGTTTCAAATGTCACTATAGCAGTGGGATAACTTTTACAGTCTCCATGAATACAGAGCACCCCAAGATTACGTTCATTAACTTGGTCTGGGCTTACCAAACTGGCGTGCACCATTGTGACTAAGCTCCCGGAATCCAACAGAGCTTGAACAGACTTTCCACCCACCTTTACCACCGCCATATGCAAGTCAGTGTCTGCGGTGCACGCAGGGTGAGCAAACAATGACACCTGCTGAGCCGAGTGACAATCCATGGGCTCTGCAGGTAGTGGGCACCTGGCAGCAACATGACCCCACTCATTACATCGCCAGCATTGCACTTGGCCTCGACCCTTGGTTGGAGGGGACAGCTGAGTTTTGTCAGCTCCTTTAGACCATTCTATAGCCTTTTGGTCAGCCCCAGTATCCTGAGGCAACGAATCACTGGCTTTTCCTGGGGACCTTGCAGATGGATGTTTTGTGGCTGGCTTGCGGTGTTGTGGAAACGATCCTAAGTTGTCCTCAGCGGCAATATAACGTTCCACCATTTCCACCAGGTGATCGGCTGTCTGGGGATCTGCATGACTCACCCATCTCCTCAAGGATGGCGGAAGAGCTCTCAGAAAGCGATCCACAGTGACCCTTTCCACGACTTGAGGAGCTGACAGAGATTCTGGCTGCAGCCACTTTTTCACAAGATGAATTAAGTCATACATCTGGGCACGGGGAGACCTCTCTTGCTGGTATGACCACTTGTGCACCCGTTGAGCTCGCACGGCTGAGGTGACACCCAAGCGGTGGAGTATCTCCGTTTTTAACTTGTCATAGTCTTTGGCATCGGCTATGGTCAAATCAAAGTATGCCTTTTGCGAATCCCCAGTCAGAAAAGGCGCTACCAGACCTGCCCACTGGGACTTGGGCCAAGACTCCCTCTCGGCAGTCCTTTCAAAAGTATGCAGATATGCCTCAACATCATCATGTGGCGTCATCTTTTGCAGAAAACGACTGGCCTTAATGGAGCTATCTGTGTTAGGGGCCCCACTCGACACATTGGACCCCAGTGCAACCATCTGCTGTACCACATCCGTCAAGAGTTGTCGATCAGCCTCAACCGCCTTTGCTAATGCTGTCAGTTGAGCTGCAAGCAAACAATTAGTCTCTTGCTGGGTGGCCATACTCTGCCTCTGGATGGTATTGGTCTCTTGCTGGGCAGCATTTGCCTCCTGCTGACTAGCATTGACTTTGGCCAGCTGCAACACAAGTTCCTCCATGTTGTTGAACTACAACTCCCACAGTCTGCAGCAGATAGCACTGCCCTTTTAACAATGGTTGTCCTATTATGCTCACTGTCTCTCTGTTGCCCGCATCCGAAACACCATTTGTGGGGAATAGCTCAAAGCAGCCGGTAGGGCTCAGGTAAAACAGTTCTTACAGAGGAGACAGGAGGCTTAGGTTTGCAACAAAAGTGAAACAGGCTCCTGCCTGGGGTTTTATTGTTCAAACCGGACAACTTAAACAGGCATAATTTCCGTGCTAAACAGTCAAATAATAATGTAAACCTCACCGGTTTGCAGTGTTACAGTCCATAGGAAAGTTCCTTGCGGTGGTAACAAACATTTGCCGTTTGGAGTTGCAGTCAAACACACAGTTTGTTCACAAAACACTTCACAGCGTGTGTTCAGAGGTTCTCTCTGACTCCCAGTACAACACACACCCACTCCCCGCCAGGCTCCCTTAAACAGCCCCACCTGCGGACTAATTGGGCAGCATACTGAACTATATCCTTGCTCCAGGGTCCTAACCTGTCTTACCCTGGAGATTTAAAGGAGCCAATACCTCAGGCTGGGTGCTATATACCTCCCATCATATACAGGCAGCCTATTGGGACATAGCTCTTTGTCACAATATATATATATATATATATATATATATATATATATATATAACTATAACATTACACTTCGGATTGCCTTTAAATGCATTTAATATCTTTTCATCTGGCAAAAGGAAAAATGTTAGAGCTAGAAAAATGACAGTGATTCTCTTATGTATACCAATAAATAAACAAGCAAGCAAACAAGTCATATCTACAGTATTCAGCTCAATGATCAATGGCAGCTAAGGTCAGTGACCTACATGTTCTGTAGATGAGGCATTGGCTCTTATTCTTCCTATTAAGTCAACTGAACCGGTTTCATGAAAGTACAATTATGATCTCTGTTTAATATTAGAGAATTGGTAAATTCCATTTCCGACAACATAAAAATAACTGAAACCAGTTCAACTAAATCACATGTTGTGAAAGCAAACTGTTTAGTGTAGGATAGAAATACCCAACTAAATATAAAATAGCACCAATGTTAAATAATAGATAAAGCACATCTGGAATCAGCCCTTCCCAAAATACAGAATTTGGATATTTCCAAAGCGGAACTCTGAAGATGGCATATATTACAAGGTAAATAATATCTCTTCAGATTCAAACCAAAAAACACTCCAGTACTAATCCCCGTCATAAACAGTGGGAGACACAGTATCACTGTAAGTGACCCCAAAGTACATACAGTACGTAGAATACTGAAACTACTTAAAGGAGAAACAAACCCATTATTAAATAAAAAAAACCTACCCCGCACTGACCCCCCTCCTTCCTTTTCCCCCAGCCTAGCTGCTACCCCAGGCAAATGGCCCGAACTTTTTACTTACCCCTCGGCGCAGATTCAGGAATTGGAGTTCACGGCAGCCATCTACCGGATCTTCGTGTCTTCTTCTGGCACAATTTCCATCCATTTTGGCACATGTGCAGTTGTCACAAACCGGGAAATTGCTCCAACTGCGCATGCGCCGCTCCACTGGTTTCATTCTCAGATTACCGAAGACCCGTGAACTCCGATCCCTGAATCTGCACCCGAGGGGTAAGTAAAAAGTTAGGGGCATTTCCCCGGGGTTGCAGCTAGGCTGGGGGGGTCTATGTGGGGTAGGGGGGTAGGGTTTTTTTTTAACAAGAGGTTTGTTTCTCCTTTAAAGGGGTTGTTCACATTCCAAACATTAGTTGTTTTCAGCTTGTTCTCCAGAAATAAACACTTTTTTCCAATTACTTTCCATTTTTTTCTGTTTTTTCCAAAATCTAAGTTTAAAGTTGAATGTCCCTGTCTGTGGTGTTTGAGTCTGGCAGTTCAGTAATTCAGGTGCAGATTCGGAACTGTTTAAATTTTGCAACATTTAGGGGCATATTTATCAAGGGTCGAATTTCGAATTGAAAAAGACCAAACCGAAATTAAGTTGAAGTTTTTTTTGGTCCAATAGGTCCGTTTTCGAATCGAATTGGTCCGTATTTAGCCAAATTTGAATCGTACGAATCAAAGGAAATTTGCATTTGATCAAATTCGATTCAAAGTTTTTCCCAAAAAAAACTTTGATTTTTTAAAGTCCACCAATTGACTCCAAATAGGTTCTAGGATGTCCCCCATAGGCTAAAACAGCAATTTGGCAGGTGTTAGATGGTGAATGGTCACATGTACAGACAGTACATGATAAATTTAGATATTCGAGTTTTTGAATTTTTTTCAAATTCTAATTGGATTTGGACTATTTCCTAGTCGATGTACGCTAAAAATAGCTTGACATTCAATTTTTATTTCATTCGAAAATTCACCACGACCTTTGATAAATCTGCCCCTTAGTTGATACCTTTCTCAGCAGCATCTCTGGAGTATTAGCAACTATTAGGGATGCACCAAATCCAGGATTCGGTTCGGGATTCGGCCAGGATTCGGCCTTTTTAAGCAGGATTTGGATTTGCCCGAATCCTTCTGCCAGACCGAATTGAATCCGAATCGTAATTTGCAAGAAAGTAAAAAATGTTTTCCCCTTCCCACCCCTAATTTGCATATGCAAATTAGGGTTCGGTATTCGGCCGAATCTTTCAAGAAGGAATCGGGGGTTCGGCCGAATCCAAAATAGTGGATTCGGTAAATCCCTAGCAACTATTGTATCAATTCTAACATTCAATAGTCTTTAATGAAACGGTAATGTAATTGATTCAGCTCGGCAGGGACAAACATAAGAAATGTATCAACCAAATGGATCAATTTTGAACAGATTAGAGGGTTAGAGACCCCCCCCAAAGCTGCTTTAGAAGGTGAGAAATGAAACTGAAATATTAGAAAAACGTTCACACATAGAAAATAGAAAGCAATTGGGAAAACTCTTTATTTATGGTGAACTGTCTGAAACAAACTGAACTGAAACAAGTGTCGGAAGGTGAATAACCCCTTTAAGGTGTGTCACAATCCAAATATCTAATAAAAAACTTGTAAAATCTTTGGATAACCAATGGTTGTTAAGAAAATCCAAATCATACTTGCAATAAAAGAAAATACAAGCAACTTTGAAATTGTATTAATATCCTTTCATTAATTATTATGATATTCTAACACATCAAACACACTAAACCCAAGAAAACAAATACTGTATGTGTTAAGGTAGTAACATCCTTTGTTATGGTCCCTTCAGCTGTAAGAGACTGAATACCGTAAGAGCTTGGTGGACATATAAAAAAAACCAGTATGAGTTTACCAGCAAAGTTGTTTGATAAAGCCTGGCTGACAATGTAGAGCGAATTATGTGTAGTGATGGGAGAATTTATTCACCAGCCACGAATTTGCGGTGAATTCCAACCGTCGATGAATAAATTTGCAGAACCGCCAAGAAAACTTTCGCCGCAAATGTGCCCCAGCATCCAAAAAAACAGACACTGGCATCAAATACGGATGCTGGCATCAAAAACGAGATGCCAGCGCCGTTTTGCAATTTTTTTGCCGTTTCGCGAATTTCGCTGGAAATTTTCGAATTTTTTGGCGAATTGAAATGCCCCAAATTCGCCCATCGAGTAATTTACCAGCAAAGTTGATTGATAAAGCCTGGCTGACAATGTAGAGCGAATTATATGTAGTGATGGGAGAATTTATTCGCGAGCCACTAATTTGCAGTGAATTCCCACCATCGATGAATAAATTTGCGGAACCGCCATGAAAATTTTCGCCGCAAATGTGCCCCGGCATCAAAAAAAACAGACACTGGCCTCAAATACGGATGCTGGCGTCAAAAACGAGATGCCAGTGCCGTATTGCAAATTTTTTGCCGTTTTGCGAATTTCTCTGGAAATTTGCAAATTTTTCGGCGAATCTTAATGCCCCAAATTTGCCCATCACTAATTATATGTAAAGGGCAACATAAAATATCTCATGACAGGGATAAGGAATAGGATTATGCTTGGGCATGTGAGGCGAAGGAGGCTCTCTTGGTGAAATGTTCAGAATCAAGCAGTTTATGCGAGGGAGTTTTTAAGGTTCTGGGTCTTTATAAAATATCTACCAACATGATGCATTCCTAAGAAGTGCTTGAGACTGTTTTTTCCTATATGTTAAGTGATTGGGTATCATCTGGAGTCTATAAGATGCATGATATCTCTGGGAAAAAGAAAATGATACAATAGAGCAAACAATAAGAAAAATCTTAAGGGAAATAATTTTTACATTATTAAGATTAATGAGATCAGGACAATGAGAAGCATTGGATGAACTTTAATTAAATTCCTTCTTCTGCTTTCTCCTTGTGTAATATGAATTATAATGTCATTCTGATAAGTCATTTCTCTGCTGATGGTCATGATTTTATTTTTCTTTGTAAAGGTTTTCAGTTAAAATAATCTTTCCTGCTTTTGTGGGACATGGAAGAAAAAGATACTGGCAACGTTCACGTATTTGTAACATAATATTTTATTGGTGCATATTCATTCATATAACAATAGAGTAAGCACTTTTTTGTGTCCAAACTAATTTTCAGCTCACTGTAGACAAAAATCACATTCTATCGATCTACACACAGGGTCATCATATCAATGCCCACACAACTACCAAAAATACTAAAGATCCCCTGTGTAGTACTTGCACACTATGACATAGCCCACACCAGTCTGCACTATATACATCTAGCAGTATCTATTGTTAGCTTTCATCTTAAATATTTTCTCCTCTCCTGCGCTCATTCCTCAGTAGTGATGGGCGAATTTATTCGCCAGGTGCGAATTCGTGGCGAATTTGCGCGATTCTCTGTCGGGGAATAAATTTGCGAAACGCCCGCGAAAACTCGCTGGCGAAAAAAAATCCCCAAAAAAATTGACATTTCCCCAGTGTTGCTAAAAGACCCACAATGAGAAAATATTACTGGCCCAAAGGTGACATAAATGAAGCTATAATCTGTACTCTGAAAAAAATAAGCCCAAAATCTTTTCCTACAGAAATGCATTGGTTTACAGCCCAGTTGTATAAGTATCAGCATATCAGGTTAATTCATTTAGAAAACAACAAACTATGCCTAGTTTTATTTTTATGTTAATATTTCACTCTGCTACAGTATGTTCCATGTATTATATATAAAAGAAAAATGCTTTCTAATATGTCTACTAAATGCTATCACAGAGACTAAATGCACAATAGCGTTGTGCCATTTTCAATGAGCTTTGCAAAAGTTAACCAGGGCTCTCTCAAAGGAAAAAAATAGATTCTGATGCTGTATATTTTTATTCCTATATAAATAATTTTTATGTTTATAGAAATGTTTTATTAATGAGTCTCTGGACTATCTGGCAGAACATTTTATTAGACAGATGATTATTTTTCCGCCTTTGAATCTGCAAAGCAACTCTCGTAATGTCCTAATTTTTTTTCTCTGATGATCCCCATATCCAGAGCTGATTCGCATACAGATGAGCTGCCAACTCACAGGTTCTGTTAACAGAAAACATAGACTATGTTCTTGTTGTTAGATTTGGCAGGTGTGACTACATAGTGATTTTAAGAAATACTAGCAGTCTTCAAGTTCTTTAGAGCTCAGTCTAATTATATATATATATATATATATATATATATATATATATATATATATATATATATATATATATATATATATATATATATATATATATATATATATATATATATATATATATATATATATATATATATATATATATTTAAAGAATAAACTACTTCTTTTCTTTTTTGGATAAGTCCTGTGTTTTTGAAACACGACGTGCACCAGATGTGACTTGCATAGTCTATCTATCTATCTATCTATCAATCTACTTTCGAGGGGATGCCAGCACTCACTATAAAAGGTGATAAATCGCCTGTGCATGATCAGCAAACTAAATGATACAAATCGAAGAAGAGGATCAGCACTCACTGGACTTAGAAAAATCAAATAAAAATGTATTCAAGAACTATGGACTGACTTTTCGGCCCGTCCAGGGCCTTTCTCAAAGTCTCACTGAGACTGATCCTCTTCTATATATACTGTAGATATATATATGTAGATAGATATATATATATATATATATATATATATATATATATATATATATATATATATATATATATATATATATATATATGCGCAGAAAAAGCTGAAGCACACCAGGATTTTCAAAAAAGATAAAGTATTTATTACATCAACGTTTCGGCCCTCGCATGGGGCCTTTATCAAGATACAAACATGCACAAGTGAAAACTTTTTAAAGACTCACCCAGCTAACACCCACCGCCCATACACACCCACAATGCAGGTGGATGAATTAATCAATTAGTGAACAACAGTTTCTTTAGGTCTCTTACAGACGAGCGTTTTTACCTGCGTTCCGTTTTTCTGCGTTCAGCCGCAGGGGAGCGCAGGAATAGACGCATTACATTTTTACCAATGGGGCTGGTTGAGACTCAACATGCTGCATTTTTCCTGCGTTCGGCGCCTACACGCGCCTGTGTGAGTACAGCCCCATTGGAAATAAATGTAATGCGTCTATTCCTGCGCTCCATTGCGGCTGAACGCAGAAAAACGGAAAGCAGGGGAGTGCAGGTAAAAATGCTCGTCTGTAAGAGCCCTTAGTGTGGCTAGATTTCATACCAGATGCAATCTGAAAGACAAAATGTATAATACCCTAAGTGCTAAAAGGTTATAACATATATAAATATGCAGAAAGTGCTATATATATCCAAAGTCCAAAGGGTGCACACTATGGGGCACATTTACTATGGGTCGAAGTTAAATCCTTCGACTTCGAATATCGAAGTCAAAGGATTTACCGCAATTCGTTCGATCGAAGGAAAAAACGTTCGATCGTTTGAACGTTTAAATCCTTCGAATGGAACGATTCGAAGGATTTTAATCCATCGATCGAACGATTTTCCTTCAATCAGAAATTGCTAGGAAAGCCTATGGGGACCTTCCCCATAGGCTAACATTGATGCTCGGTAGGTTTTAGGTGGCGAAGTAGGTGGTCAAAGTTTTTTTTAAAGAGACAGTACTTCAACTATCGAATGGTCGAATAGTCAAATGATTTTTAGTTTGAATCGTTCGATTCGAAGTCGTAGTCGAAGTAGCCAATTCGATGGTCGAAGTAGCCAAAAAAATCATTCGAAATTCGAAGTTTTTTTTTATTCTATTCCTTCACTCCAGCTAATTAAATGTGCCCCTAGGTGTAGTGGGTGCTAGTACAAAAAAATACACCAGACCAAGGACAGCACTCATAGGATTTTAAAAAATTGACAAACGAAAAATATAAATGCCAAAAAGAAAGGTTTATCACTCATTGTTCACAGAGACCTTCATCTGGAGTAAAAAAAATAGATGATTGTCTATGTGTGAGACTGAAATGTTGAGTAATAAACCTTTCTTTTTGTGCATTTATATGCTATATATTTATAGAATAGAGAGAGACTGGAGTAACAGCTGAAACGTAAGGGAACGATTTATAATAAAACGTTTATTTGACCGTAAGACCTGCAAATGCAACTTCTTCCATATGCTGGATGGATTCTTGGATGGTGGTATACACCCAGGCACTATGGACTTTTTAATCGTGAGTGCGGATAGTTGAACAGATTATATATATATATATATATATATATATATATATATATATATATATATATATATATATATATATATATATATATATAGTCAAATACAAGAGTCCTCTGCACTCAACCCATTATCAATATATTTAAGACAGCGACATTTTGTGCATATTGCTACTGAAAAATGCCTTACCCTTTAAACAAAACAGGGATTGTTTGTCCATATATTGCAATATATTTAAGCTGGCCAACTACGTCAAAGTCATCCCATATCTGGCCAGTCCTATGCTCAATTAGAATTCTTAAGAATTCTATTGCTTCATTCTACATTTTACAAAGGGACTAGGTTTTACCTGCAACTTACTTGCTGCTTTCAAAGTAAATATATATATATATATTTTTTTTGGTGTATATATATATATGTTTGGGAAACACCACTGCCTTGGAGGAAAGTACATTGAAACAAGTGCATTTAAACTGCATGCTATGTGTTGCAGAGGGACACCCAGCACATGTAGGGTTAATAATCCCTCTTAGCCAAATAATCAAGTGGCAACTGAGAGAGGAGCTACCTGGCAATGTAAAAAGGGCTGGTGAGAATGTAAAAGGCCTGGTGGTAGAGTAGAGGGAAGTATGGTGCTGCTGGGAGAGACATTGCTGAGTAAGGGCTCTTACAGACGAGCGGTTTCATGCATTGAGTCACAGGGAAGCGCAGGAGTAGACACACTGAATTCTTTAAAATGTGGATGTACTCACACAGACTGTGTCTGTGTGAGTACAGCCCCATTTAAAAGAATTCAGTGCATCTACTCCTGCGCTTCCCTGTGGCTGAACACATGAAACCGGAACACAGGGGAGCGCAGCTAAAAACGCTCGTCTGTAAGAGCCCTAAAAGGGGACTTAGTGAGAAGCCTCAAAACCAACCTGTATGGTGAGAACCACAGTGTAGGGAAAAGTCTTGAATGTGTACTGTTAAAACACACACACACACACACACACACCAAGAGACTCTGTATTTTCATTTTTTTGGATCTTGTGCTGCTAAGCAATTTCTATCACATCTAATAAAAGGCACCACATTTTAGTAACCCATGCCAAACAACAAGCTTTTCCTCTCAGCTAACTCATTTTTAAAAGGGTTCAAGCATTCCATAGGATGCCTCTTTTACCATTGCCATAAAATGTTTATGCACACATAAAGAGTTACTGGAAATGCATTCTATCTGTTGTTTAATTAAAAACAAAATACAGTTATGGGATACCTTATCCAAAAGCCCGTTATCAAGAAAGATCAGAAGTACATGGAGGCCATGTCCCTTAGCCTGCATTTTAGGCAAATAATGATTTTCCTGTAATAATAGAACAGTGCCTTGTACTTCAAAAAGCTGCAGTAATCCATATTGGTGGTATAGCAATAGTTTATTTAACTTTTAAATGTTTTTTTTTTTTTACAGAAAAAGTATGGAGATTCATATTACAGAAAAATCCCCACCCTGGAAACGCCCAGTTCTCAAACATTCTGTATAATAGTTCCTATAATATTTTGTAGCCCTGAACAATGGCACTGAAGAATATTTTATGCTCCAAGGTTTTTCAGAGAAAATGGGGTGAAGCTAAATTTTTGTTCTGTGTAATAAACCCCATACTGAATAAATAATGCAATAGTCAGAGGTCTTTTGCCAAAGCCACTCTTATGGTAATGGAGGCAGTAAATAATTGTGCACCCCAAATCTCACCCAAATTGATCTTCAAGTTAGTCTTTCAGGTATGTCTAAAGGTAGGACTACACGGGTGTTTTCTGTGCGATCTGACGCGATACGTAAAAACGCAGGCGTCAAATTGCATGCGACGGAAATAAGGTAAGTGAATGCATTGTCGGATGGTGTCGCAGCATTGATCCGATACGACAAGACTGTCAGATGCAGATGCAGTGCGTCTGATTGCACAGAAAATGCCCATGTAGTCCTACCCTAAGACAACAAATATGCATTTTCCCTAAATATCACAAACTGCCTTAAGACTGAACCCCTCCATTAGTGCTCCAGGCTCACATGTCGTTGAACCACTAATAAAAACCCAGTTAAACTGAGATTTAATCCATTGCCTTAGTTTTCAGTTCAGTGAAGGAAACTGCAAAAACTTTAATATATTTTATAATATAACTTTCACTTTAGTTAAAGCGAATCATTACATTTCTCTTTTAAGACAAAATGATGTTCACAATGTTGGATTTTTTTTTTAACATTGCTTTTGTACTTCAGTTTGACATTAAATTTAATGATGGCCTTAGGGCTAATTTTTGTCCCACATGCCTGAAATTATTATTGTTATTTTGTATCTTCTTGCAAGGAAGTTTAAATATCTACACCCCCTATTAATTTTATGAAACCATTTAGCTGAGGTGTTCACATTGTACAGAAAAAAAAAAATATATAGAGTTTCCTGCGGGCAAAAAGTGGATTCATACCTCAGTTATCTTTCTATTTATTGTAAATGTGAATGTTCCAAGAAGTTTATTAGACTTGAGGGAAAGTCTGGGGACCTGAAAATGAGTAATTAGCCCCCTGTAGCGTTCAATTTAGTGCGTAGAACAAAGTGCACTGCTTTGCCTTTGAATATTTCTGCAACAGTGCATGCAACAGGGAGCATTTTATATAATAAAACACCTTCCATCCTCTGTGGATCAAAGAAATGTTACTATTCTTTGACTTAAAGTGCAAGTTCATTAACTCTGGCTGCACGTGGCATATTAGTCACATAATCCATGGAATTCATATATAACCAAATGTTTTTTTTCAGTGCATATTCTGTAGGAATCAGACATTTAAAAGGCAAACTAATTTGAAACATAACAGTGTAAAAGCATTTATCTGTTTTATTGCTGGTAATCTTAATTCTTTTATGGGGGTGGGAATATATATATATATATATATATATATATATATATATATATAGAAAGGCTGTGGCACACACTCACTGAGGCAAAAAACTCAGGTGCTAGTCAGAAAAAAACCATATATTCATGATGAAAGCTGACGCACACTGGGATTTATCAAAAATAAGTTTTATTTTTGATAAATCCCAGTGTGCGTCAGCTTTCATCATGTGTGTGTATATATATATATATATATATATATATATATATATATATATATATATATATATATATATATATATATATATATATATATATATATTCTGCAAACTAAAGAAAGTAAACAAATGATTGGGAGAGTAGATGATGAGTGACTTGCAAAGAAGGGGCAGGACAAGGGTCTCCTATAGGCTACATCTCCTGGCTATAGCACTAGCAGGCACCTTTCTGCATATAAAGATCTGTTTTTTCACCGTACATAGCAGATGCATTTTGGGGTGTCAAGGTGCATTATGTGCAAAAAAAGCCTTTGAAAATAACTTTTTGATAGTCCAACATGTTTTGAAAAAAAATCTTACAAGCGCTTAATTTAGAAAGCCTAATGTGGACTCCCTTGTGTTCCACAGTATCTAGCCCAGGTGCATTGGTTGGTGCAAAGATGTACACAGGATTTCAGCACCATGCATATGGATTACTTACATATATTAACCAATATTATGGTGCAATGCACTAGGAACAGTCCAGTTTGTCCGCAATTAAACCCTGTATCTAACATCAGTCTTGAGAGGGCTTCCTTTATACATTATGGAATAGGTACTCAATGTTGAATTAAATACAAATGAAGAACTCATGTCCCATCTGCATGGCACTAATTATCTCATGGGCAAGTTGCACCCATTTTTTCACATGGGTATTCTATCCACCACAAATACTTCTGCATTTGGTATCAACCACCAAATTGTGTATCTGCACCCATTAATCAATCGTCTTGAGTATAAAAGGGCTCTTTTACTAATTTAAAGATGCAAGCTGCCAAAAAACAGTGGCATGTTTTACCCACAATGCAATATTATTTCCCAAGTATTATTGCACCAACTGAAAAGTATATATTTTAATACCTATATTTATTCCTATGTCCTTCTTCAACAAGCACACTTGTGGGATAAGAGAAAAAAAGGGGCAGCTAGGTCTAGATAATTTGCAGTTGATCTAGTACAGGTATGGGAACTGTTATCCAGAATACTCAGAACCTGGGGTCTTTCTATAATTTGGAACTCCATACCTCAATTCTGCTAACAAATAATGTAAATATTAAATAAGTAAAATATAATTGTTTTGTCTTCAATAAGAATTAATTATACCTTAGTTGTATACATGGTATTGTTTATTATTACAGAGAAAAAGGAAATAATTTAAAAATGTAAATAAAATGGGGTCTATGGGAGAAAGATTTACTGTAATTCGTAGCTGGATAACTGAACCCATATCAGTCAGGTGCTCCCTTTCAAATATAATGCTAGTAAATGCTACATTGAGCATATGAGCAAAATGAGGAATTTGTTTTCCAAAACCAATGCAGACCCAGCTTGCAGTTTTGTCAGAAACGCATCGAAGTCGGCCGTGTAGTCCTACCCTAAGATTCAATACCAACACACAGCATGAAGATGAACACATGTACACTGTGGTTTATTTAGCCATTGCCAACACATGATGCAGGTGGCTAGGTTTTTTAGGTTTTAGGGAGCAGTGAGTGTGGATGTGCAGGTAAGTACATTGAGTATTTGATGAAAGAAATGCATTCTGCAGGGCTCCTTCGTTTGTTTACAAGGAATCGTCCTTCATCAGAGCTGCCAGGTCATAGGGTCTCATAGGGTTTCATTTAAAAAGATAGTTCACCTTTCAGTTTTAGCATGATTAACAAATATGACAATAAAATAATTTGGATTTTATTTTGCTTTATGTTTAGTTGCTTTACAGTTGCTAGCAGCAATCATAACTATTTTATCAACCAGAAACTAGTTTGGATAAGAGACTGGGAGATGAATAAGAGAGGACCTGAACAGAAAACATAATTAATAAAAAGTAACAATAATGTAGCCGCTATGGGCAAATTTCTCTAGTAACGCTTCGCCGAAAATTTTTACTGAAATACATTTTTCAAACAAGCAAACAGATTTGTTCTTAACCCCCCCCCCCCAGCAGCCTAACAACACAACAATGGGAAGGTAACCAGATAGCAGCTCCCTGACACAAGATAAAGGCTCCCTGGTAGTTATGAGAATAGCACTCAATAGTAAAATTCAAAGTCCCACTGCAACTCCTCCAGTCCCATTGGGTAGGAGGAACAGCAGCCTGCCTGAAAGCAGTTCCATTGTGAACTTTTTAGCATGATTAACAAATATGACAATAAAATAATTTGGATTTTATTTTGCTTTATGTTTAGTTGCTTTACAGTTGCTAGCAGCAATCATAACTATTTTATCAACCAGAAACTAGTTTGGATAAGAGACTGGGAGATGAATAAGAGAGGACCTGAACAGAAAACATAATTAATAAAAAGTAACAATAATGTAGCCGCTATGGGCAAATTTCTCTAGTAACGCTTCGCCGAAAATTTTTACTGAAATACATTTTTCAAACAAGCAAACAGATTTGTTCTTAACCCCCCCCCCCCCAGCAGCCTAACAACACAACAATGGGAAGGTAACCAGATAGCAGCTCCCTGACACAAGATAAAGGCTCCCTGGTAGTTATGAGAATAGCACTCAATAGTAAAATTCAAAGTCCCACTGCAACTCCTCCAGTCCCATTGGGTAGGAGGAACAGCAGCCTGCCTGAAAGCAGTTCCATTGTGAACCTACGCATTTCACATCCACTTGGGGCACTTAGTCATGTCAATTAGCCCATGACTAAGTGCCTCAAGTGGGTGCGAAACGCGTAGGGCGGATGGAGATGCAAATATACACTTTTTCATTTTGTACAAATAAAATATATATTTTTTAACTAATTTTCTCTGGTCCTGTGGATCCGTCTGAGTGCCGGTTGGCCCTGCTTCTTCTTCATACCTTTGCCGTACCGATCCCTAAAGCTGGGGGTCTGGGGCCACATTTACTATTTGGTGAGTTATTTACAATTTATTCTGGGTCATCTTGTTTCTCCAAACTACTGCAATATAAGTTATGATGGCCCCCATCCAGATAAAGCTAAAGGTATTAATAGAAAGGATATTAGAGACAACACATAATGTTGTGCAGTTAAATGCTGCTGAAATGAAGGCTGATTGTAACTGCCCCAGAGCTGGAGGAATTGGAGCATGCCTGATAAGACAAGAAAAAAAAAATACTCACAGCTGATTCCAAGTTACAGAGAAGTCTACCTCCTGTAATGCACTAAATGAATATGTGAGTCAGAATATGCAGAAAAGATGTAAAAACCCTGCCAGTGGAAATGAATAAATAAAAAATAAAGCATCTGTTTGTGGGACTACTAATGCTCAGCCTTTAGATAAAATTGGTACTCTATCTGTGGAGGTAATAAAGACCGAGCATACAAGATTCATTTTGTTAAGCCTATTTTACTATTATTTTTAGGACCATCTCTAATGTAGTAAAATGCTTCTGCTTCCTATGATAAATTTGTAGACAGCTAAATAATTCTCTGTCTTTCCTCTCCTGCTCTTATTGCAGCAATAACCCAGCAGAGATTATTTAAATGTACTGCTCTCATCTTAGGCTTCGTGGTCCTCTGTTTATTGCACAGCATTACAACCCCAATGTCTTAGGAAAAGCTTGATTTGTTTCCAATAATTTTGTGCCTATTTAATCTCCTTTAATAACATTTCATTTTCTAGTGAAGGCAACTGATTAAATCAGCTATGTCTTCGAAAGCTTTTCCTACTGGCTATGCCTACTACAGGGTCACTATAGACTTCATATGGAAATAATGTAATTTGATTTCAGAATGTAAACAATTTAGTCTGACCTTTAGAATATATGTTTCATTTGTGTATGTGCATTTTATGCAAAGGCCTTCTGAAGAAAGGTGGAAAATGCAGGGGTATACCTATTATAGTATGTTGGCACAGTTAAAAAAATATTTTACAAGTTATGAAATTCTTTTTTTACAAATTATGAGGAGTGATGGGTGAATTTATTCGCCAGGCGAAAATTCACGGCGAATTTGCGCGATTCGCCACCAGCGAAGAAATTCGTGAAACGCCCGCGAAAATTCGCCCGGAAAAATTCGCCGGCGTCTAAAAAATCGGACGCCAGAGTCAAAAAGGGCGCCAGCGTCAAAAACGAGATGCCGGTGCTGTTTCGCGTATTTTTTGTCATTTCGCAAATTTTCGGTGAAGCGAAACGGTGCAAATTCGCCCATCACTAATTATGAGCAGATTGTTTCTGAAGCAACCATACTGTTGTATTAGTATTGTTTTAAACAAGCCGTGATACAAAGAAATTAGGTCCTATAAGGTAGACTTTTGGCCTCTCTCTCAAAACAGGTAAAAAAAGAAGCTAAACTGTTCTACATTTATTTATACATTACCTGAGACTACAGCAAACAATGCTAGCAAAAAACAATGCTAATTATCCATTACAGCTCGATATACATTTAGTAATCGTTTATGATATTTAAATTAACCAGTGTTCCACGTATAACATATGCTCCTTTCAGGACTCACCCAAGCATAGGGAGACATCCAAGCTGCCATTCTCTGTAAAAGAATGCATGTTAAATAATTCTGTGTTCTACAGAGAGCCTGTTATACGTTTTTTTCTGTCCAAATCTTGAATTCTTGTACAGATGAGCTGGTTTCCCTGTTGATTTACAGATAAAATGCCTTCAAGGGCTGTTTAAATGGATAGGATACTATAAATCTTTTTCAACCAACTTTCTCAAAAATATTTCCCAACTATGAATTTGTGAGACCTGCTGAATTTCAAAGAAACAAATGGTGAAACTTTATTTTCTGAACATGTGTAGCAAGTCTCAAGCTGAAATATAATACAACATAACGCAGTAAGTTGAAAAACCTTTTGAAAAAAGGTTGAAGTTCAACCTTTCATGTCTATATATAACTTTTTCAGCTGCAAGTTGATCCAGAGGAAGGCACCCCCCATCTAAAGCCTTTCCAATTTGCCTCAGAGGTGGAAAAAATTCCTTCCTGATTCTAAGATTGAAATTGGACCAGTCCCTGGATCAAGGTATACTAAGAAATATCTTATATAACACCATATTCCCTCATCCAACCCCTTCTTAAAGCTATCTAATGTACCAGCCAGCACAACTTATTCAGGGAGAGAATTGCACAACTTCACAACTCTCACTGTAAAAAAACTCTTTCTAAATATTTAGAGCAGAGGTGCCCAAGATTTAGATTGCGGTCTACCAGTCGATCATTGGTTCCTGGTAGAAGGCAGAAAAATGTAAAAAAAAAAATTGTTGCATCCAGTAGCCAGTTTCCTATGCATATGTAAAGACTTAATTATGCCCAAAAACCTTTAGTTTTGAAAGCAGTTGTTTGTGTGGCACTGTATCAAACCCTTTTGCAAAATCCTCTACTGTCCAGCATCTTACTTACCTCATCATAAAAAGCTATCAAATTTGTTTGACATGACCTATCCTTCATAAAGTCATGGTGATTGCTGCTCATAATGCCATTCACCAGGACATCTTTTGAATATGATCCCTTAACAAGCCTTCAAATAATTGCCCACCATGGATGTCAAACTTACTGGCTTTTAATTGCCAGGCTGAGGTTTCAATCCATTTTTAAATATAGAAATTACATCAGCTTTCCTCCAATCTATAGGTACCATTGCAGATGAAAGAGAGTCTGAGAAAATCAGAGGTTGAGGTTGATCTAAAACTGAACTAAGCTCTCTTAATACCCGAAGATGTATTCTATAAGGCCCTTGCACCTTGTTCACATTCATTTTGAGTAAAGCTTTATGAACCATATCCTGTTTCAGCCACTTATTAGATTGAGCTGAGCCAACAGTACAGCTTTGAGCTGAGTCTTAGAACTCTGACTCCTCTATTGTATTCACTGAATCTATTACAACCATATTGGTGCCATTATTTAAAGAAGCCTCATTCTTAACCCACATTTTTTTACTATTAGAAAACTTTTTTGGGGGTTAGTCTCTGCCTGATTTTTTATATTTGACTTCCAGATTGCAGTTTTACTAAATGTATTATAGTGTGAATATTCATTAAATGCAGTTTCTGTTTTAACTGACTTGTAGTTTTTTGTTATCCAACCCTCTTGGTGTGAGTACACTGGAGTCTATGCTATGCATGCATGGGATTTATAATTCAGAATGCTTGGGACCTGTTTTTTTTATAGATATTTTGCAAACTGAAAACACTGGCAATAGTAAGGCAGTTGCAATTTTTCCATTTGCTTAAAAATACATACAAACCTGCAGGTCACTACTGTTAGGGCAATGACACCATGCAATTTGTTGCTCTCCTTTTGTTGCGGTTACTAAAAACCAGATAATGCCCTGCCATAAACAATACTGAGAATGGTCTCTGCTAAAAGATTCAAATCACATGATTGATTTGAGTGTTGTACCAAAGAGAATTATCTTAGTTGCTGTACTATCTGATATTTAGTGGCCGCAACAAAATACTGAGCAACAAATAGATTTGGGTGTCATTGCCCTTATTCTGTATGTGTTTGTGTGTATGTAAGAGAGAGACATTGTCTACACTTAAATGTTGGATTTCCCCCACCTCTGTCCCTTTAAGGACCTATTAGCTCAGTATATAAGAAAGCAAAGCAGCAGAAGTAATTGTTAGTCTAGGACTAATACAATCAGTATGGTCATCTGACTGTAACCCTTTAATGCCAGATATTGTTAACCACAAACTGGAAAATGTCAACTTATATACTGTGTACATAGCCATAAAAGTGCCTGTGTTACTTTTTGGCTGTGAGTAGAATATTTTCTATCTACAGCACAGTAGAGGGTTTGACCTCATTAACAATCTGGCTGACATGCTTTTCTCCCCCAAGGATTTGGGCACCAAATAAATATTTCAGCAATGAAATTTGTTCTGCACAAACTCCCTGGATATCAGTGAATGAAGAGGTGAGGTCAAGGACTCCTCCAATCAGCTAGTCCTGTCTCAAGACCTGTTAATGGTCAGAGTTAGTAAATACATATTTGAGTTGTTAGAAATAGTTCTAAAGAAACTAAAAAGTTGTACTTGCTCTTAAGTGGCACACATTCTACATGCCATGACATCTTGTCATTTATATATTTAAACATAACATATATTTTAACATAAAGTGAATAAATATATATATATTGTAAGCTGCGGGATCCACGACAGACACTTCTCTTCTCTTTAAGGCAGTTTATTTACACACAGCGGTGACCATTTCAGGATACAAAACAAATAATAAAAATAAATCCTGCCCACTGGGCGCTACCTTTACACATGAAGAGTTCCCTTACTAAACTGGGCCCCTTGTGGACTACCAGTAAGCAAACACATAAGTTGGGGGTCACCCCTGTACTCACAAATCTCCTGGGGGATTGCTCAGCCTCCTGGCTTTCCTCAGTCAGACAGACCCTCTGTCACTTGGTCTCCTCTCTCTGCACCTTGCAGTAGCAAATGGCACGCCCAGCCCCTCTGGGAGTTCCTTACACAGACAGGTGTCCTTCCTGCTCTGTGTCCTGCTCTGAGAGACTCCTAACAGGCCCACTAGAACTAAATACCTTTCCACAGGACAGCCTTCCTGTGGAAGTGAGCTCTAATCCATGAGCTGGACCTCAGGATCGGAGTACCTGGCTTGCCTGTTCCTTCCAGAATACTCCAGCTTCCAGGACCTGATAACCAAAGCTTTTAAACAGAGAACCTATTCTCTGTTTAGTAACACCCTTCGTGGTGCCTACCTCTCCTACTATGGTGAACTTAAAGGGAAAACACATCTTTTCCCACATTGTTTTCGTCACTCTACCACAATATATATATATATATATATATATATATATATATATATATATGTGTGTATGTGTATGTGTATGTGTATGTGTATGTGTATGTGTATGTGTATATGTATATATGTGTATGTGTATATGTATATGTATATGTATATATATGTGTATATGTATATATATATATATGTATATATGTGTATGTATATATATATATGTATATATGTGTATATATATATATATATATGTATATATGTATATATATATGTATATATATCGATAGTACCAATTCATAGCAATCTTTTCTGATTCACTGTCATAATATTCTATCAAAACAATGTGAATGACAAATTAAACGGCTGACAGTTGTTCTAACTTTTTGCAACTTTTACTTTACTTTTACTAGACCTACAATACTGTATGTATATATGTATATATGTGTATATATATATATATATATATATATATATATATATATATATATATATATATATATATATATATATATATATTCTGTGAAAAAAGACTGCACTCACAGGACTTTGTATGAAAAAAAAAACCACAAGGGCTGTGATTTTATTCCTCAACGTTTTGGCTATCAAACTCTAGCCGTCCTCAGGAGGTCGGCTAGAGTTTGATAGCCAAAACGTTGAGGAATAAAATCACAGCCCTTGTGGCTTTTTTTTTCATACAAAGTCCTGTGAGTGCGGTCTTTTTTCACTGAATATATGTAAATTTTACCAGCACCAAGGCATTTAACCATTTTATTGTGGAGTGCACCAGGTCGGATTCTTTTTGTGTATATATATATGTATATATATATATATATATCAAAAAAATTCTAATTCATCAACATTTGGGCACCTCTGCATGTAATGTAGCACATATCAAACACAACTGCATTAAACAATTTCTAAGTCCAGATGACATCTCCTCCAGCATTCAAAATTAAAATGGAATTTTGATGTAATACAAATTCCCACATAGCGGCTAACGTCTTTGGTTAGTCAGTATGACTTAATCCTAGTCTGTGACAATTACAAATACATACATGTGACTATGAAATAATGGGTATGAAAATTTAAATTAGGATACAATCTTGACTAAAAAAAAATACAAAGCATTTACTTACTTTGCATTATTACGGTCTAATACTGAATGGCAAAGTGCCTGACATTTCCAACTATTCAGGTATCATAGCTCATAGAGCACGTTAAGTTTTGCCATTTAGAATTTATTGCTACAGTAAAGTTCATTGATTAATCACATATGTCCATCCCGCCAATGTCATTTCAAGGTGAATCCTCATACAACACGTTTGAACATATTCTGGAGCTGCAATTCAGCATGCAAAGGAATGCAAATGAAGTATTTATTCCCCAGTCACCTTTTATTAGACACAGATAATGATACACATAAGGCAGGTTCTTCTTGTGTTGGCTAAAATCTGTCTTAGCTGTCCTATCAATGTTAAAACACAACAAGCTTAAAGGTGGATGATGATGGATGTGATAACTTTCTGACTGACCAAATTATATATTCTAACATTTTTGGAGTTGCTGGTTATAAAGGATGATTGCTAGGAAATGAAGTATGGATCAAATTGCAATGTAGCTTCATTTTTGTTGGGGATAATAATAATATGGACCTCATATATACATGCAAACTAGTAAAAAAAATCATTTCCATGCTGATTAAAATAGTAATTGTTTAAGGATCAACTGTTAACTGTATTATTAGCTCACAATTGAAACAAATAAACAAAATATTAGGTATTAAATTGTGTCCCTTATAAACTGAAGCACTAAGAGGGTTGCACAGAATCAACAGACACTAGAAGAGTTAAATGAGTCATTAAATTGAACATTTTCCTCATTTCATTTTTCTTCCAGTCATCTCAGATCTGTACAAAGCAGCAATAATCTCATTCATTCAGCAGAAACATACAGAGCTGTGGCAAAGACCTAAGATGTTTCTTTTGCTCCAGGAAACAATTATGCCTGGGTGTTATGCTTCTTAATAAGCAGATTCATCTCTTCTGCCATTAACATAAATGTAACTCAAATTGGGGATTCAGTATCTGATTCTTAATTAGAATCAAGCATTTCTTTATCTCCATATGGAGAATAATAAAAAAAAAAAGAACAAAGTTACATGTATTTTAATGCCAAAGCGTTAGTGCTGACCCAGGAGCCATTCAAAAGGGATGTCATGAAGATTGGAGGAATTCGTTACTGGAAATTATTTGTTCTCTAGATTCCAATTCCCAAGTGATGCTCAAAAGATTAAGTGGCTGCACAAAATATTTGAATGTATGCGGCATTAAGAAATAAATCCAACTGCTGGTAAATAAATGGAGGAGCCCCTGGCTAAACACAGCTGTTAAGCCAACCATAAACCAATATGCTGTATTATAAAGATCTCCAACAGTACATCTCTATACAATGGTTATGTGAACTACAAATCCAGCGCTGAAGCTAGAGATTTAGAAAAGGTGAGAGAGTAAAGAATAGATGAATGGAGGTGAGGTGGGGAAAGGGGATTTGGAGATTAAGGGGTAAAATCTTAAAAATGGTGGATTCTTTAAAATGAATTACAAGTGAACATTGCAAGCCTTTATCAAAACACAAATTACTTTTGTATACAAATAACATGTTTATATATATATATTTTATAATACAGTACATTATTGAGTTATCCCAGAATGAAGTTCTGCCTTTATAAATAAAGCCCATATGCTCACAAACAAATCAAGAGCAAGTATACATGCTGAGTCATAGCATGCGAATTTGTGCCATTTAATCACACAAAGAATATAACAATGTGTTGATTTATTGATATGCCGAATGCAATTTACCATCATTCTTTGATTCAATTAATCCATATAGATATACTTTAAGAAGAGACAAGTTATTTGTGTGTGTAAAAGCTGTAGTTTACATTTAGGGTCAGATTGATGAATGTCTGATGAGACAGTTAGATATGGGGGAGGGGGGGTAAGAAGCATGAAGGGGTAATTTCACAATTTCCATAATGTTAAGGAAAACAATTAGTAAACAGTTTGTCATTGGGGACGCAGGGATTTGCAGTCTGTTAAAAAGGGAGCAATAAATAAGAGGCCTAATGTACGTTAAAGGGATTCTGTCATTATTTTTATGATGTCATTTTTATTTCTAAATTACACTGTTTCTAGTTGTAATATTGGTGTGTAGGCGCCATCTCAGGTAATTTTGCCTGGTCATGTGCTTTCAGAAAGAGCCAGCACTGTAGGATCGAACTGCTTTCTGGCAGGGTGTTGTTTCTTCTACTCAATGTAACTGAATGTATCACAGTGGGACCTGGATTTTAGTATCGAGTGCTGTTCTTAGATCTACCAGTCAACTCTTGTCTTGTGTTGCTGCTATCTGGTTAACTTCCTGTTGTTCTGTTGCTAGGTGAAAAAAGGAGGGGGCTGATATCATTCCAACCTGCAGTACAGCAGTAAAGAGTGATTGAAGTTTATCAGAATACAAGTCACATGACTGGGGTCAGCTGGGAAACTGACAATTTGTCTAGCCCCATGTCAGATTTCAAAATTAAATAGTTGCTCTTTTGAGAAATGGATTTCAGTGCAAAATTCTACTAGAGCACTAATAACTGATGTGTTTTAAAAAGAAAAAAAAAATTCCCATGATAGTATCCCTTTAAGTTATGTCTTTGCATAAAAGGCATGGCAATCTGGCAAATGGCGCCTTAATTTTCTACTATCTTGCAAACTATAATATGGTAGGCCAAAAGTCAATATGTAGTAGCAGTAATACTTGATCCATTAAATCAGTAACATAATTAGTGGGGGGCAGGCCCGGGTGTGGGACTTGCAGCCGGGTCCCCCTCTATTCACGATTTTCACCATGGCTTCAGTTTCACCGTGGCTTCAGTGGTGCTCAAGCTGCCGGGGGGCCCTGAGGGGGTGCGGACCCTAGTCCAATCGCACCCCCTGCTCCCCCGGTAGTTCCGCCACTGCTTTAAATAGTGTTTTAACGACAATTAATTATGATGATGGGCTAGGAAAAAAGGATGGTCACCTCTGGGTTTTTTTTGCATTTGGTTGTGAACCATGATGAAATTATAGGAAAAAAGGTCCAGAACTTAGCACAGAAGATGAATGGTCAACATGGGGGGGGGGAATTTTAAGTTCTATGCTTTTCCAAAAAGGCAATGGCAGAGGAGTGGTATAGCATAGAATAGATTCGATTGAGTACAGAAAAGTAGAGTAGGAAGAAACAGTGGGTGATCAAGAGTGTTATAGCAGATGAGAGATAAAGAAAGAGGAGGATGTTATAAAGACCCTTAAATTAGCCAGGATGAATAGGGACAGTGAGGACTTGGATATAGGCCATATTATAGACTTCTTTACTGTAGCCTGTATTATCCTACAGTTCATCGTAATTTTGGTTTAATCAGATTCCCCTTTGCTAGTTTTCCTGGTTCTATCACATATTGATTACTCTCTCTTCTAATTTGCCCTGGCTCTCTTCTACTCTCATTTCTAATTGTGCAACTATCCTGGTAAGACTGTAGATGCACATAATGTAGGTTGAAAGCCATCTGAGAAGTGCAAGAACACATTAGCAAACAAACATCCTCAGTTTTAAATAGACATTTTATTGGGTTTTTTTCAAAGTAATACTTTCTCATCCACAAAACTGAAGAAACTGTGTACAGTTTTACAGTGACAAGTAAGAGAGAAAAAACTAGTTTCTTAATAACATGCTATTGGCTGAGAGAAGTAAAGGTTTATAGATAAAAATCTCTTAGACCATAAATTGAGAATTTGGTCTACAAGTACATTTCATCAACAAACCTGTTTTCAGTTACAACTTAAAAGCATTTTTTCCTCCCAATAAAACATAATTTAAATTTTGAACAAAATGTTCATGGGCTGTTTTATGGGTGGTCGCTGTGGAAATTAGATTAACCTACCATTTATGAAACAGGAAGGTTAACTTTGTCAGAATAAATCTTTCCACCATAGTCTGTTTTTATGACAACTACAAAATGGGTTCTGGAATGTATTTAATGGCAATATATTTTTAAGCAGATACATTTTAGGACTGACGGAAAATGCAAACCTTCGGAAAGGCTACATAAAAGGTAATACCAGGTGCAACAGAGAGCTTTGTTTCCTTACTATGAACCTAAAAAATCCACTAAACATAAGGATTCAGTTTTGGGTTACTACTGCAATATTTCTGTTTTATTATTCTGTATTGTCAGCCCCTTCCTCATGACTTACAGAAACTGGTGCTGCTGAAGGTAGTAAAGATTCATAAAATTTGCACACAAACTTTAATTTATTTATAACATTAAAACCAGTATAGGAATCCAGTTACATAATCGGGTATTCCTACAGTATGCAGATATTGTAGTATTTCCAATTTTGAAAGATTCATTATGCATTGCTACGTTGAAACAGTGCAAAATGTTAGTTACCTATGCCTAAGTTGTTTCCACAGTACATATCACAGGGAGTTACAACAGATAATATACACCAATAATGATTAGCAAATCTGTCCCATTTTGCTTTGCAAAAAAATTCCAAAAGCTGCTGAAAAATTTCCGAAATGGCTTTAAAAAATAAATGAAATTCATTGAAGTCAATGGGTATTTTTTTTCATGCAAAATGCATTGGTCAATTAAAGTCAATCTGCATATTTTATAAAAAAAAAATCATTCCAAAGGGAGAATGAAATTAAAATCGAAACGATGTCTGAAATTGCAATGTTTGAATGTTTAATGCTGCTTGCATCACTCATTATTGCTAAGCAGTAGAATTTCATTAAATATTTTAGCACAAAAAAAGTTTTGTGGATGCAACAATTTATTACACATACGGCTGTAAGAAATTGCCATCTTGATTTTGTTATTTAATATGAAAGCTGTTCATGGAACTTACATGAAGCCCTGATTATCATAACAAAGGTTTTCCTATGACTACTAAGGTCTATGTCTGCTGTGGGGACCATAAAACTGATTTTGTATGCGAGAAAACTTGCTCAACAGGATGTAGGCAAGTTGGGGGTTTATCACAGCATCTTGGCAGTTGGGAGGGTTTCTGTGGGGGCAGTTGAGAACCCAGGATAAAAGAACACTAGACAACATGTGAAGGGGCTGGGCAGTAGAGAGGGGAGCTGAGCAGCTGAGAGGAGGCAGCTAGAGAGCGGGAGAAGCCAGAGGAGCTTGGGACAAGACATGTGAGGAATGAAGACCAGACGGGAAGGCAGAGATGAAGCTGAACTCTATTCCCCTGCCTTTTTGGTAACAACGATGTAGACTTGTGTAATGTGTAACTGTAAATAATGTCATTTTTGTTTAGTCTAAGTGTAATCATTTATGTAGAACAATCAATTGATTTATTTTACAATACATCACTTTACTATACGCTCATTGGTGTGGATTCATTGTCTGCTTGCTCAAAAGAACCAGAAACCCTAGTAAGTGGGTTGAGGTATATTATTAATAATGATATATACTATAGAGAAACTTATACGGCGCGTGGAAGTTCTTGAGGTTCTAAATTCGTCAAAAAAAATGCAAACAATGAAAATCTTGGTCGCTAATATTGGCAATGGTCTCTGCACACATTTTTGTGCTAACAAAACAAATTATATTGCTAAACAAATGCATTACAGTCAATGTATTGAAGTGAATTAGCATTTGCACTAAACTTCTCAGCAAAGTTTTGCCACGGTTTCACAAAAAAACATTTGGTGATGACGAAATCTGAAATTTCACCATAAATCCATGGTTGATTATGCTAGAAATGCTATGGTGATTTGAAAATAACTGTGTATGTGTGCAGTGCATCTTCGGTAAAAGCTCTTGATGAGGAAATAGATATCAGTATACAATACTTTTATAGGCACAAATCTTGATGTCTTCCAAAGCTTGTAACTGTAGAATGATTTGTTTCTTTTCTCACACTCCCTTGTTCTTTGTACTAGACCCCCAGGAGATCATGTCCAGCACTAGAAATCAGTACACGTTTTTCATAAGTTTCAGAAGTTTGTGGCAGACAATTTTGTAATATATGATTTATTCTCAGAGAATTCGTGAACTCTCCAGAACATATAAAAATATTGGCTGGACTGCAGATTTTTTGTTTACCGAGTCCCCAAGCTGATAATGTTACTCAGGGGTGAATATTTGCTAGAGAAACATATTCTACTTCTAAATTTTTCTTTCAATTGTTTTAGTGATATTGATTAATTCAAAAAACATATTAGTACAGTACCTATCGGGTTAAAAGGATATTAAAAAGCATGACATCGCCTTCACTGTGTTTATTAAAGTAGTTGTTCACAACTGTTTGATGTAGAGAGAGATATTCTTAGACTATTTGTGACTGGTTCTCATTTTTTATTACTTGTAGTTTTTAAATTATTTAGCTTTTTATTCTGCAGCTCTCCAGTTTGTAATTTCAACAATCTAATTGGTAGGGTACAAATTACCCTAGCAACCATGCAGGGTCGGACTGCAAGCAAATGGCCCTCCCGCCAGTAACCAGGGACCCCCTCCTGACCTCCAATAAGCCTGCCCCGAAAGACTCTCTGCACTCTAGCGCTAATGGCGTGCATGCATCAATGAGATGAAGATGCGCTGCGCGAACATGCTGATGATGCGCTGTACAGATTCACTAAAGCTGATGGGCCAGCTGATTAGGGAGCAAGTTTGGGTCGGGGGGAGCCCATGAGGGTCGGGGCCCACTGGGTTTTCTCCCAGTATCTTGCCGGCCAAGTCCAACCCTGCAACTATGCATTGAATTGAATAAGACACTGGAATGTGAATAGGAGAGGGCCTGCATAGAAATATGAATAATAAAAAGTAGCAATAACACTAAATATGTAACATTACAGAGCATTTATGTTTAGATGGGTTCAGGGACCCCCATTTGAAAACTGGAAATAGTCAGAAGAAGAAGGCAAGTAATTTAAAAATAATAAAAATTGAATAGTGAAGACCAATTGAAAAGTTTATTATAACTGACCATTCTATAACCATTACACCACTTCACTGAAAAGATAATCATTTGGAACTCACCATTTCAGCTCTTTCATTATGGGTGGTCATTGTAACTGTGAATGCTTGTGTCTGTAAAAAAAAATCTGTAAAGTAGTTAAGGTTCAAACTCGTGCCCGTATAAATCTTACGAAATTTAAAAGTGATTAAGTGAAGGATGAAAAAAATAGCTGCAACTGTCTCTAATTTAAAAAATCTACAAAGAAATCTACAACTCCAAAATAGTCCCTAGATCAACTTTGTAGTTTTTCATGATGAGAAATGTTATATTTTCTTGCTAAACAGGTATACAGTAAAATACTGTCTCGAAAATGTCAGTTCATGTCAGGAAACATTCCCATAAAATCAAAAGTCACTTGTTTGAGACAAGCCTTCTTTACTATTACAACTGTAACACTGACACCACTTTTATATATACTAAGAAAAAGAAAACTATACCAATGATTTTGTTTTTAATGAACTTGCTTGTCATTATTAATATAATTAACATATTTAATGATTTGTTTTCTATCAATATCCTTTTAGCTACATAGGATGATCATTTTATAAGGATATGATATTAAAGCAGTATTGTTTTAATATCCTTTTAAAGGTGTTTAGTGTATTTTTGTTTCTTAACACATACATTAAATGAGACATTGTGTAATGGAGTCTGAGTCAGGATTCCAAAATGGCGTCCAAGATGGTGGCTCCCTGGTTCCTCACGGACGCAGCCGGATGACATCCACCTCTTCCCGCACTCAGATTGGTCGACGGCAACGGAATGGGCGTCGGCGTCAATAATCGGCGCCGGCGTCGGTCGCATACGTCAGCGCGTCGGTCGCTCACGTCAGCGCGTCCGCGCACACGTTATGACGCCGATGCGTCCAAAATTGGCGCCAAACCTGGGCCTATAAGAAGGAACTCTGGGGAGTCATCAGTGCCCAATTATAGGTTTAGTTTACTACTCCTGGGTGTGATTCATTGCGAACTTCTTGTTATTTGTGTACCGACCTTTGCCTGAAATCTTCGACCTTGAACCTCTTCTGCCTGGACTGATCTTGTTGCCTGTTTGACCATTCTTCTGTCTCATCCTCATCTGTACTGCGAACTTGGACATTGTTATTTCCTCCCTTGGTCCTCACTACTCCTGAGGCCTTAGGCCTTACATTATAATTGGGCAATGGACCCTTCGGAGGAGAATCCAGCGCCGCCTGATGTCGGTGGAGCGCTTCGTGGTCTGGCTTCCCGGATGCAGTCCTATGAGGTACAGCAGTCTCACTTTGGTCAGGCTCTGGAAACAATTCTTGCAAAGCTGTCGGCTCTAACACCCGCTGATCCTATTCCTGCACCTGTGGCTCCGCTTCACGTCTCCGAGCCTCGCATTCCGGCTCCCCCACTCTACAGTGGTGATCCTGCAGCCTGCCGTGGGTTTATCAACCAGTGCGAGGTCCACTTTGCACTCGCACCCAGCCAATTCATTTCTGAACATGCCAAGGTGGGCTTCATATTCTCCCGTCTGCAAGGGAAGGCATTGGAGTGGGCTTTGCCTCTATGGGAGAAGGAGGATCCCATTATCGATAATGCCAGAGCCTTCGTTCGTGAACTTCGAGTGGTCTTTGATGCTCCGGGTCGTGCCACTGCTTCCTCCGCACGCCTGTTCCATCTTCAACAGGGAACTCGCTCAGTCTCGGAGTACGCCATTGAATTCCGCACCCTGGTTGCAGAGACTTCGTGGAATAATGACGGGTATCACGCTGCCTTTTACAACGGCCTGGCGATACGTATAAAGACTGATCTGGTGTCCAGGGAAATTCCATCCCGTTGGGAAGATCTAGTCGCCCTGGCCATAAAGGTAGATACTCGGCAGAGGGAGTTTCAAGCTGAACTCGACAGAGAGCGCTCCCCAACCAAAAGATTCCACAGGTTCCAACCTACTCTGGCTCCTCGTTTTCAAAGACCCTTTCTTCCCAACCCGGCTTCCACCTTGTCTTCTCCAAATCCTGCGACTCCTGCCTCTTCTTCCCTGCCTTCGGAAGAACCAATGCAGATCGGACGGGTTCGTCTGACCGAACAGGAAAAGCTTCGGAGAAGGGCTGCTGGACTTTGCCTCTATTGTGGTGGAAAATCCCACTTCGCCCAGTGAAGCCGGGAAACGCCAACACCTAGGTAAGACTGGGGAGACTTACCTGGGTGGAATTGGTCCCTCTCCCCATTCTTCTGCTCAACGCTTCCTCCTTCCTGTGCAGATTCGTTTTGGAACCCAGACGATTTCTTCTAAAGCTTTCCTTGACTCCGGCGCAGCTGGGAATTTCATGGATAAAGTCTTTGCTGAAAGCCACTCCATTCCCCTGCGATCTCTGGCTGTTCCTCTTCGTGCATTGGCGATTGACGATCGTCCCCTATCCTCTGCTACAATTTCCCACTCCACCGATGAACTTTACGTTATTGTGGGATCCATGCACCTTGAAAGATTGTCCTTCCTTCTAATCGATTGTCCTTCTACCCCTATTGTACTTGGTTTGCCCTGGTTGAATATTCATAACCCAGTAATCGATTGGGCTTCGTCTCAGATCTCCCGATGGAGTTCCTTCTGCCAACAAAATTGTTTACCCACCAAATCCATCATTAAAGTTTCATCTGTGTCTTCCAATTCTTCTTTGCCCTTTGTTTATCAAGCCTTCTCTGATGTCTTCAATAAAAAGTCTGCCGAAGTCCTGCCTCCCCATCGTCCCTATGATTGCCCCATCGAACTTCTTCCTGGAACCATGCCTCCCAGGGGTCGCACCTATCCGCTTTCTCCTTCTGAAACCTGTGCCACGAAGGAGTACATTCAAGAGAATCTGCAAAGAGGCTTTATTCGTCCTTCCTCTTCCCCGGCCGGAGCCGGCTTCTTCTTTGTAGAGAAAAAAGATGGAGGTTTGCGGCCCTGCATTGATTATAGAGGTTTGAATAAAATCACAATTAAAAACCGTTATCCCCTTCCTCTCATCTCCGAACTGTTTGACCAACTCAAAGGGGCTTGTCTTTTCACCAAGTTGGATCTTCGTGGGGCTTATAATTTAATCCGGGTCAGAGAGGGAGATGAATGGAAGACCGCATTCAACACCCGGGACGGGCATTATGAATATCTAGTAATGCCATTCGGTCTCTGTAACGCTCCCGCGGTCTTCCAAGAATTTGTAAATGACATTTTCAGGGATTTGCTGGGCCAGTATGTGGTGGTGTACTTGGACGATATCCTTATTTTTTCCAAGAACCTTGCTGAGCACCGTCTTCAAGTCCAAGAAGTCCTTTCCCGTCTGCGGAGAAATAACTTATTTGCCAAATTGGAGAAGTGTTCCTTTGAAGTATCGTCCATCTCTTTCCTTGGGTACATCATTTCTCAACAGGGTTTCAGAATGGATCCTGCCAAGGTCTCCGCTATCCAGGACTGGCCTCTCCCCACCAGTGTTAAAGCCATCCAAAGATTTATTGGCTTTGCTAACTATTATAGACAATTTATCAAGGGGTTTTCTTCCAAAATTGCCCCCATTCTTTCACTTATCAGAAAAGGGGGTAAGCCTCAGCATTGGCCACCTTCAGCTTTGGAAGCATTCAAGGATCTTAAAACTTCTTTTTCTTCTGCCCCCATTCTCAGACACCCTGAACCATTCCAGCCCTTTTTTATTGAAGTCGATGCCTCAGATGTCGGTGCCGGAGCAATTTTGTCCCAAAGAGCGTCTACTGATGGGAAACTACATCCTTGTGCTTTCTTTTCTAAGAAATTCACCTCTTCTGAACAAAATTATGATGTTAGAAATCGTGAGTTACTGGCCGTAAAACTTGCCTTAGAAGAATGGAGACATTTGTTGAAAGGCTCTTCCGTCCCTGTGACCATCTATACAGACCATAAAAATCTTGAATATATCCAATCACTCAAACGCCTCAACCCTCGTCAGGCCAGGTGGGCACTATTCTTCTCTCGTTTTAATTTCATTCTAACTTTTCGGCCTGGTGCTAGAAACAGGAAGGCAGACGCTCTTTCCAGAAGTTTTCTTCTTGAAGATCTCGCTTCCCTCGAACCAGAGTCCATTGTACCTCCTACGAAGATCATCGCTGCTCTATTTCCATCCTTGGCCTCCCAGTTATTGTCAGTTCAACCTTCTGCTCCTGTAGGAACCCCTCCTGGTGTTGCCTTTGTCCCCCCTGAACTCCGTCATTCCATTTTGGTTCAGTCCCACAGCTCCAAGCAGGCCGGGCATCCTGGAATCAGAAAAACCACTGAACTTCTGTCTCGTCTTGTATGGTGGCCTTCCATAAGAAAGGATGTCAAAGACTTTGTTTCTTCTTGCTCTGTATGTGCCGTATCCAAGTCTGGACGTTCCCCTCCCAAGGGGTTACTCTTACCACTACCCATTCCTTCTCGCCCATGGACTCATTTATCTATGGACTTCATCGTGGACCTCCCTAACTCCTCTGGTTACACTGTTATTTGGGTGGTAATTGACAGATTCAGTAAAGTCGCACATTTTACTCCTCTTCGAAAACTCCCCTCTGCTCCTGAACTTTCTTCATTATTCATTAAACATATTTTCCGCCTCCATGGTTTCCCTGCCGAAATTGTCTCTGACCGTGGTTCCCAATTTGTTTCCAAGTTTTGGAGATCCCTGTGTAAAGCCCTTGGTGTTTCTCTTCAATTTTCTTCTTCATACCATCCACAGTCTAATGGAGCAGCAGAGAGGGTTAACCAGGCCCTTGAACAGTTTCTTCGATGCCATGTATCTTTGTGCCAAGACGATTGGGCAGATCTGCTTCCATGGGCTGAATTCGCACATAACAATGCCTTACATGTTTCCTCTGAAAAATCCCCTTTCTTCTGTATGTATGGTCTTAACCCTTTGGCTTTTCCTCAGGACTTATTACTCACCAATGTCCCTGCCGCCAATGACCAAGCTGCCCACATGTCGGCCATCTGGCACGCCACGGTTGTCAATCTGGAGAAAAGTTCCTTGGTCCAGAAAAGATTTGCGGATCAAAGAAGAATTCCTTCCCCTCTGTATGCACCTGGTGACAAGGTTTGGCTATCTACCCGGAACATTCGTCTTAAAGTCCCCTCTCCGAAACTTGGTCCCAAGTTTATTGGTCCCTTCTCCATCTCCGAGATCATCAATCCGGTGGCTGTCCGGTTACAACTCCCCTCGGAAATGCGGATTCCAAACGCCTTCCATGTCTCCTTGCTCAAACCTGCAGGTACTTCTTCTTCTTCTTCTTCTTCCTCCTCAGCTCCTGTCTTGGTGGACGGTCATCAAGAATTTGAGGTAAAAAGAATCCTGGACTCCCGAATTTCGAGGGGCACCCTACAATACCTCATTGAATGGAAGGGGTTCGGCCCTGAGGAGTGCTCCTGGGTAAGAAGTGCAGATGTCCATGCTCCTCTCCTGGTCCAAAAATTTCATCGGCAGTTTCCTTCTAACCCAGGTGGTCCTGAGGCCCCCCCTAGGGAGGGGGGTACTGTAATGGAGTCTGAGTCAGGATTCCAAAATGGCGTCCAAGATGGTGGCTCCCTGGTTCCTCACGGACGCAGCCGGATGACATCCACCTCTTCCCGCACTCAGATTGGTCGACGGCGACGGAATGGGCGTCGGCGTCAATAATCGGCGCCGGCGTCGGTCGCATACGTCAGCGCGTCGGTCGCTGACGTCAGCGCGTCCGCGCAAACGTTATGACGCCGATGCGTCCAAAATTGGCGCCAAACCTGGGCCTATAAGAAGGAACTCTGGGAAGTCATCAGTGCCCAATTATAGGTTTAGTTTACTACTCCTGGGTGTGATTCATTGCGAACTTCTTGATATTTGTGTACCGACCTTTGCCTGAAATCTTCGACCTTGAACCTCTTCTGCCTGGACTGATCTTGTTGCCTGTTTGACCATTCTTCTGTCTCATCCTCATCTGTACTGCGAACTTGGACATTGTTATTTCCTCCCTTGGTCCTCACTACTCCTGAGGCCTTAGGCCTTACACATTGTACTTGTCATTCAGCAATTAAGATGTAGGTCTAATTTAGTTTTTTTCTAAAATACACGAGTATGAGAAGAAACCTTGTGACTTCTGCATTGACCAATTAAGGCCATAACTACACTATATAATTCTATAAGGAGGCACTCAAAAAACTCTGAATTTGCAATTGATCATCAGCATGCAGCTCAGTATCACCCCTGTGCCCCTCCCTCAAGTCACTGATTGGTTACTGCCTGGTAACCAATCAGTGGAAACCAAGAGATCTGAAAGCAGGAAGTAGTGTTCTGGTTATTATGTTAGACATCCAGTCTTTATACATTACACATTTGGCTAACTAACTATATTAGAAACATTTTTATTTTGCACAGCCTATCTATTTACCCATTTTTTATTTTTGCACTGAACAATTCCTTTAAACTGTACTTTGCACCCTGTACATGAGCCCTATTATGTCAAATCCATAAGTTGTCCTTCATGTCCCCTTTTATATTTCTGTGGCAGGTAAAAGGGTGTTTTTGGCCAGCTGACCATTGAAACAAGCATGTTTTAGCCAAAGCTACAATAACATGAAGAACCAATCACCTTTAAATAGAATCTCATAGAAATAGAAACTAAAATAAATGTAGCTTTCATATTTGTATTATTCAAATCCATATGGGAAATTAAAAGTTAGATACACTGTACTTGTTTCTGTTTAAAAACCATGGACAACCAACAATAGTTTGGGTAGAGGTATATTTTAAGCAGCTATAGGGGCCAGAAGAGTTTATAAAATGTGTCCTTTAAGAGTTGTGTTTCATTGTGTAAACCTAGGGAAATCTAGCAGCATGTGTTGCTAAGGAGTAGCAAGAAAAGGTAACCAAATGAGAACATACATTATTATTTTTCACAAAACATAGAAACATATAGGGAACTGTGCATCAGAAAAAAATAAACCACATTCTCATTCCTACACATTTAGAAGGTTAATTCCTCATTTAGCATATGTTAGGCATGTTGACAGTAACATATATTGTGAGGATTGTTTCTATATTCAGATTTTGGGTTTGCCAGAAGGACTGGCTGCCACTGTTAACAGTTACTAGAAGATGAGATCACTGTTTTAACAAGAAAATAATTAAAATAATTATTGCTAAATACTCTCACTTGCAGAAATTTTAATTCATAATGTGGGTAAAGGTGGGGGATATGCACATGAACAGTACTGCACCAGTGTTAACCCATAGACAGTCACACATGAAAATGTACTTGTCTTTCTAATAATTCATCCATCTTTTCGCTGTTCAGATATATTGGGGAAATCACAAGCAAGGCTGTTTTGATGATGAATTGTATTAGGATTCTGTAATCTGTTGCTAAAGGTCTTGCAATTTAAGCAAGTGACCCAAACCATGATCTGTGCACTGGTACTTACGTAATGGGTTTAACTTTCAGTAGGTGATTTAGTGAAAAGGATTTCCACGTTTCACCACCAGCAAATAAATTTGTGAAACTTCCGTGAAAAATCCGCAGATTCGGAAAATTTTAGGAGCATGTCAGAATAGTTGCGCACATTAGCATTATTGTGCGTTAAAATTATTCAGACGGCCATTGACTTTAATGCATTTGGCCAAAATAGGTGCGCTTATAACAATTGTCACGGGCGTCGTAATTAACGTGCTTCAAAATCATTTTGAATTCACAAATAATCACAAATTCGCAATCACTAAAGCTGTCATCTGCTCTCTGACTTTCATCAAGTAGTTTGCCTCATTTGAATTGCCAAATGGTCAAAATAAACGTATCAGTGTTGTGTCTACAAAAACATATTTGAAGCTAAAGGGGTCAAGTAATGAAGTATTCAGTCATACACTGTACCTTCCTCTGGCAAAGGTTAGGCTGAAAGTCTCACTGAACGCTATTAAAAAAGTATTCACAATACAATGTGCTGAATACGTTACAGGTGCCCTATGCTAGAACATTAAACAGCTGAACGACGGAACAAGTGATATTTTAGTAAAAGGAGCCAGCTGAAGTCTGCTGAGTACTTTATCTGCTCCCTGACATTTTGAAATGATAGCTAATAATGATGCTGTACATATAAAATTCTTTTACAGTGACATGTGAAGGAACTATATTTTCTTATTATCACTTTTCAAGGATCATGATGGTATGAAAAAGTCAGCTACTAAAATGTCCTGATTTTTTCCTAAAGGACTCTGTTTATTGCTGCTCCATAAGTTCCTACTTTGGTGATGGATCAATGAATAAATGAGAAGACAAATCATAAAATACTGCCCACTTTTAAGTTCAGGTGATTTTTAAATGGCACCAGACCTGACCTAGCATAGCTCAGGATGGGAATGAATGTTTATGATGAGCAATAAAGAACTTTTAGAAATTAGATAATGTGAAGTCAGAAGTAACCAACCCTAATCCTATCAGCAATGAGTAAATCAATCATATTTTAAGACAATATATTATTTCGGTTAATATGCAGTAAAGGAATTTCTACTTTTTAAATATGAAAAGTATATTAATACAGACTGCAATCTATTTTATTTCTTAAGAGAAGCGGGCATTACCACTAACTAAATCCAGTTGTTTTGTATAAAACCCTCATTATTCAGCAATTCAAATGAGGCAAATTTCATATAATTTGGAAAACTACTTGATGAAAGTCAGAGAGTGTAAGGAGTTCTTACCTGGCGTCCCAAGATGGCGGAGTCCAAGATGGCGGCGTTCTCCATGTGTTTCCTTCTGGTCGCAGTTCTGTGACATCACGCCAGCGTCAGAATATCCGCCAGCATCGGATTGGTCGCCGGCGCCCAAGCGCCAGCGTCAGCGCGAAGACGCCAGCGTCATGACGCCACTGCGTCTGTTTTGGCGCCAAAGGAGGCCTATAAAAGATGCTGAAGCACTGCAGACTCTGCCCTACCATAGGTTCTTCCTCGTGAGTTCCTGGGTGCGCTTCCTGTGATTATCATTCCTGATCCTGTGTATTGACCTTTGCCTGATTTCGTATTCTGAACCTTTGCTGCCTGAACCGACCTTATTGCCTGGACTTCGACCACTCTCTTTCTATACCCTTGCCTGTACCTCGAACTATTGGATTGGTGCTTCCTCCTAGGTCCGCTACTCCTGGCTGAGCCTTCGGGCCCCTTGCAGAGAGCAGGTGCCAACTTAGATCCTTTTCACCAATTCACCTAATGAAAGTTGAACCCATTGCAGTCAATTTCCCACATCCTACCCATCCACTCCAGACATCACTGAATATACATAGGCCACTTCAGACAAATTACTATGTGAAGGTCGGCATACCCGTTTAAAATATATTTGAATTATGTCCACAGGGTTCACTTACATCTTTGAGGCAAGGAGTAGAGTTCAAAAACAGTCATCAAAGGCAACAGGGCTCCATTGTGTGTGAGTTGTTCTCTACCCTTGTGCCAATTTTTTTATGCGCATATGTATGTTTGTATTTATCATGTATTGTGTATTTTGTGTGTGTGGATGAATGTATTCTTCTTACCTGACCAGATAATGATTGATAATGTAGTTGATTGTTCATTAAGGGCTCTTTTGAAGCCAAAACTCTTTTTAAACATTAGGTGAATGTTTTTTTCTCTGTGTTTCTTTGATTATTACTTTGTAATTATATAACTGTCACATATTACATACTCATTAACACATACCCATTAATATAAGTCGACACGCCAGTGTAGGGTACACTTTAATTTGTAACAAAACAGTGCAAGCCAATATAGGAACATATCAGTTTTACATTCGTTTTTTGGCATCTTTTACCCCAATGAAGACAACCAATTGTTTAAACCACTGTTCTGTGCACCTATTTGCTTTTATTATGTTTATTACATACAAGGGATTTGCTCAAAAAATCATCTGAAGGTGTCTAATATTTCATCCTATGTCTGCAATAAATTCCCTTCAGCCTCAATTTTTCCCCCCTTTAAAAGGCCAATGAGAAATAAAGCGGACTTTAATAAATAACCCTCTAAGGGGCACATTTACCTAGGGTCGAATATCGAGGGTTAATTAACCCTCGATATTCGACCGTCGTAAGTAAGGAAGTCGAAGGATTTTGCGCTATTCCTATGATCGAACGATCAAAGGAATAATCGCTCGATCAAACGATTAAATCCTTCGAATCGAACGATTCTAAGGATTTTAATCCATCGATCGAAGGATATTCCTTCGATCAGGAAATTGTTAGGAAGCCTATGGGGACCTTCCCCATAGGCTAACATTGGCCTTGGTAGGTTTTAGGTGGCGAACTAGGGGGTCGAATATTTTTTAAAGAGACAGTACTTCGACTATCGAATGGTCGAATAGTTGAACGATTTTTAGTTTGAATTGTTCGATTTGAAGTCGAAGGCCGTAGTCGAAGGTCTAAGTAGCCCATTCGATGGTCGAAGTAGTCATATTCGACCATTCGAAATTCAAACTATTTTTCCTCTATTCCTTCACTCGAACTAAGTAAATGGGCCCCCTGATGTTATATTATGTAACATGAAACAAAGTATAAAATGGTCTGAATGATATCCCTAGAGATCAAAAGAGATAAAAGCACATTCTGGTGAGGCAGCAGGATAATAATAATTATTCCCATATCAACAATGAGCGACAACCTTCAGTTGTAATTTTGTTTTCGGTGTTCATTGTAAGCAGGGCCACCCTCAGAAATAATTGGGCCCCATGGTAATAAGACCTGATAGCAGGAGGACCAAATTATTAGCCCACTGTCTCCTTGTTCCCCTTATGTGGTAAGCTCTGCTCTAAGTTGAATGGGACTCCCAATAAAGGACTCCCAATAAAGGACTCCCCTTCTGATGGCTGCCTTTATTATTGCCTGTATACATTTTTGCTATGGGTTTGATGTGGAGGTTCTTACCCACTGTCAGTTGCCTCCAGTTGTATTCTGCCAATGCCCACAACAGTGAAATGTTTTTAAAATCAAGCCACTTATTTTTCATTATACATCCTGTGTTAAAATGCATTTCTATGTACTAATGTCCTGTTTTCTCATTATATTTTTCCCCAATATAAATTAAATTTGAATGTTTGTTTTGTACTATTCTACTTGTATACTGTGGTTATAAATGTTGGTAGATAAAGTGAGCGAGACAGAAATATTTGATCCTAATGCACAGAATATTAACCTGGCTAATGAAAACTGCAACAAAACACTTATAATAAATAGAAGCATGTTAGAGGGAACAGCATGTTGGCAGTAGACAATGTAGAAAATGTGTTGCATATTAATACTATATTATGCTTAGTTAGATCAGATCATGTTGAACTTAAAGTGTCTCAGTTCCATAACAGCTTCAAGTTTTGAGTCCAAACTTAAATATTCCTTCCTGTAGTAAAATGTAACATTTTATGGTACATTTAGAAACCACTAATGTGAAACTGAAGACCATCAGGAACTTCCCTAAAGAACCATCCAATGATTAATTAAGGAGAAAAGCATTGCTTGGAGTCTGCCATTCCCAAAGCTCCATCACCAAGCAGCCTTCACGATTAAGCTGAAGTGACTGCACCATTAGGTTTTAGTCAGTCCTATGTCTCTCAAGCATTAACAAGACATTTTCAAAGAAAGTGCATTATTTAAAAACTAGCTCATTCTGCCAGGGAATATAATCCAAGATTTTGGTTCAGATGGAGGCTCACAGCTAGCTCTAGATGTGCTTAAAAATATAGTTTCTCATAGTGCATTGGTCTTTTTGAAGCATCAATGGACAGCCCTGAATAAACCACAACTGACTTTCTTTTCAGAATATATTCTATAAATATGTGGAACATTGGCCAACATTTTTTTACACTACTGAAGCTCTTGTAAATGTCAATTTCATCATCAAAGTTACAATTAAAAACCTTTCCCTTATAGTTGATGTACTAGTAATCCTAAATAATGATGGGCGAATTTGCGCCGTTTCGCCGAAAAATGCAATTTTTTTTTTGAGGCCGGCGAATTTTTGCGGCCATTTTGTGAATTTATTCGGTGGTGAATAGCGCAAATTGGCCCATCACTAATCCTAAAACATCCAGAAGTGGGCTTGTAAATAAATGCATTTATTTTCTAGTCTATAAAATGTATCCTTGGTCACCACTAAACAATATTAGTGTATTTACATTTAAGAAAGCAAGATACAGGCTTTTGTTACAGTTTTACAAGTGGTAATTTCATTTAAACTCAACAGACAGACAGCACTTCTGGATAGGTTTATTGGGATAACTGCTGCAGCAGTTATCCCAATAAACCTATCCAGAAGTGCCGTCTGTCTGTTGAGTTATGATGTATTTACAGTGGGGACACTGTTGACTGAGCACCTGGGAAAAGGGAAGAGTGGTGAGCTGGAGCAGTCATTTTTTTGTCTTTTCCTACGTAATTTAATTTAAGCCAATTTAGTGAAGGGAACGTTGGTGTAGGAAATCCTAATAAATATCTGAGTTTGTGATAGTAACATTGACTTTACCCCTAGACTATTTACTCTGCATCCTGTCTGACAAAGGATCTGCAGACTCCCTTGGGATTCATTAAGTGGTAATGTATAGGGATCATGTGACTTACATGGCAAGTGAACCAGTAATATATATATCTGTCATGAATCAATATATCTGCCACTGCTCATTCCTATTAGTAAAATATGCATTGCAAATGCTCTCAAGTGAATAGCTTGTGATTGAATAGATGTGAGAGTAAATGATATGTTGCTCACAGGATGGAGAGCAGAATTCCACATGTAAATCCATCAGCTGAGGGCAGAGGCTGGTGGTGGAAGTATTACCAACATCTCAATATACAAGGCTACTTGCTGTGTGTATGTTACATGTAGTGATGGGTAAACGTATTTGCCAGGCATGGATTTGTGGTGAATTTCTGCATATCAACAACAACATTTTTGACGCCCATTGACTTTAATGCATTTGGACAAAAAATTAGCATGTGTAAAAATTGTCAAATGCATAAAAATTGTTGTGCCTCATAATAATTTTGATGGCAATTGACTTTAATGCAAAAAGTTGCATATGTAAAAATTGTCACACGCATAAAAATTGTTGATGCGTTTCACAAATTTTTCTGCCATTTCGCAACTTTTTTGGAATTTCTTGAATTTTACGGTGAAGCGGAACAGGACAGATTCACCCATCACTAGTTACATGCAGTCCAGGCAGCATTCATGTTCAACACCAATGTAGTTACTAATTACAAAATACTGACTTTAATAAAATGATACTTAGGGGCCGATTCATCAAGCTCGAGTGAAGGATTCGAAGTAAAAAAACTTCGAATTTCGAAGTGTTTTTTGGGCTACTTCGACCATCGAATGGGCTACTTCGACCTCGACTACGACTACGACTTCGAATCGAAGGATTCAAACTAAAAATCGTTCGACTATTCGACCATTCGATAGTCGAAGTACTGTCTCTTTAAAAAAACTTCGACCCCCTAGTTCGGCAGCTAAAAGCTACCGAAGTCAATGTTAGCCTATGGGGAAGGTCCCCATAGGCTTGCCTAAGTTTTTTTGATCTAAGGATATTCCTTCGATCGTTGGATTTAAATTCTTCGAATCGTTCGATTCGAAGGATTTAATCGTTTGATCGAAGGAATAATCCTTCGATCGTACGATCGCAGAATTTGCGCTAAATCCTTCGACTTCGATATTCGAAGCCGTAGGATTTCAATTCCTAGTCGAATATCGAGGGTTAATTAACCCTCGATATTCGACCCTTGATGAATCGGCCCCTTAGTCTTAGTAGCAAAAGGAATAATCTTTGTAGTGCTATACAACTGGAACACACAGTGCCAATACCCTCCAGTCTAGACTCCAATTTATATATTTTTCAAACAGTATACCTGTATAATTTTCTCAAAATGAGTTGGGGGTTTGTTTTGTTTTTTTACTTGTGCTCATTTATAGGATCAAGTCCTGTCATGATGTTCTACTGTAGAGACTTTTGTGACAAGACTCACAGAATGACCTTATGTACACCTGTTTGCTGATAAGGAGAAATACATGGTGGTTGGATCTGCTGCTCCCACCATCACTTTGAAAAGTGATAATGGGCTCTTTATATGTCACCAAGCATTGCTTAACATCCTGCACAGCAGTAGGTAGAGCATTATGGCTCAAGGTTATGGAGCTCTACATGTAATATAATACGGGTTGCTTTGATTTGTTTGCAAATGAAGAGCAAAGAAATTATACACAAACCAATGAAATGAACAATTCATAAATATAGATCTGGAAATGGTAATGGTAATTTAATGGTCATCTTTTTTAGGTTAACCATGTGGTACAACATTAAAGGGATACAAACACTGTATAAAAACTCCTTGCAGGAACAACTAAACAGTAAAAAAGAGCCACTGTAAATTATAACGAATAACTTTACCCCCTTGCATTGAGAATGGTATTAGAATTAAAATTTCTGTTCAGTGACCTTCATAAAAGCACTCAGCCTGCAATCCCCTGCTTTTAGATTATAGACCTCATTGGTGACTAATTGCCTTATGAACTAATGTAATGGGCTAGTGATGCGCGAATTTATTCGGCAGGTGCAAATTTGCGGCGAATTAGCGAAACCGTCGTCAAAAAAATGGACACTAGCGTCCAAAAAACGGACGCCAGTGTCAAAAACGAGACGCTGGCGCCGTGTTGGGTTTTCGGCGAAGCGAGACGCCCCAAATTCGCCCATCACTATAAGGGGCATATTATTCTTAATATATGTTTTAACAAATGGAAATATTTTTTTATCTGTCATACTGCCAACACTACATTTCTCAAAAAGAAAAACAGATTTCATTTAGAAAACATAATCTGTCAATGCAGCTTCTACTGTATATCTGTGTCTGGCATCTCAGAAATATAAGGGTTAATAACTGCTTATTTTATTAGCAGTGTGTTCAGCAGAATACAATAGACCAGAGTGTAAAGTGGAGTAGTTCTATTTTCCCTCAGCATTTATGAAAATTATTTTCAAGTTTTAGTTTCTTCAACCACAAAGAGCTTTCTGCTGCTCTCCCCAGACTCTAATCCTCCCACGTCCCCCTCTTCAGAACTGCAGTTAAGATAAAGGTGATGGAGCGTTCTTTAATTGCAGAACAGGCAGTTATAAATCTTCTCCCCCCTGAGCTGGAGGCTGAGCTGGGAGGGAGAGCTACAGCCTCACAGAACCATTTCAATAAAGTCATATCTCATGTGTTAAGAGGAGGTGATCCAATCTGACTTGAAAGGCAAATCAGTAAGGAAAATGTACGCCAGAATAAAATGGCCAGAAGTGTTCCTAGGATCTGCGGCTATTCCACTCACAGTATACAAAACACAACAGCACACAGATCATCTACCCTAAAACAACTCTGGACTGGATATAGGGAAGAGAAGGCTCTTAGCTCCCAGTCTCTTGGGAGTTGCCCTAGGGCAGAAATTATTCTTGCTCAGTGTACAAATTGCATATGATCATAATAATAGTTATTTCATTTCCTTTAATATTTGCATCAGGAAATTCCAACCTGTAATCATCCATCTTTTGTAGAATCCTACTTATTGCTGCAGGCAAAATCTGTCAAAATGTGCTACAAAATTCAAGAAAATAATCTGCAGATGTTCCACGGTGGATACCATTGTACTGGCTTCGAATGTGTGCATCAGACAAATGTTCTATTCTGATTATGCAGTCATGCATATACCCCATGATGGGAATGCAAGAACATGTGGGTCCTTAAACTATGCTCTTGGTGTTCAATACACCCAAAACTTCGACCTTGTTTGCATTCATTTCACAATTTACATAAATATTTCATAGATTCCCCTTGATTCATCCATTTAATGGTATATCAATCCAGAGTAATATTCTTCAAACTAGGGAGAAACTGCTATATAGGGAAAGTAAGTGGCAAAAGCAGACAGATGGCTCATTTATGAATAAAGCACTTTGTGCACTTTTCAGGTGCAATTCACCATGTTTTTTTTCTGGGTGATGCAGGATTACTTCCCAGAATGTATAAATAATTGTGCTGCCTGCGAAGTAGCATCTGTCACCAAGTGGCTAATTTGGATGGCATTTTTGAGAAATCATGCAAAAGTTGTAGCATCCCTTTTAGTAGTAAGGATTGTTTCTTACTGCCAGCTAGTGCTATTCACATCATAGGTGTCTTGTTAAACAGCTGCAACTAAGTTTGGTCCATGTATAAAACCAACTTGGGTAAGGCTGGCAGTACAATTCTACAATTTGCCAGGATTAGTGATGGGCGAATAAATTTGCCTGGAGCGAATTCACTGCGAATTTCCACGCTTCGCCACCGGTGAGTAAATTTGCAAAATCTCCCCCGGCGTCAAAAAAATTTGTCGTGCGTCTGGAAAGTTGCTTGCGTTGCCCATTGACTTTAGAGCCAGCATCAAAATTGACCCGAGCAACTTTTCGGACACGCGTCCAAAATCAATCGCAGGTGTAATTTTTCTAGTTTCACGATTTTTTTGCGAATTTTTCGTCATTTCGCGAAAAGGGAGAAATGTGCTCATCACTAGCCAGGATCCCTTTGGGCACAAATACCTTTAATACCTATAGAAATCATCAATGCATGTTCAATTTTACATCCAACTATTGATGGACGAATCTGTTCCGTTTCACTTTGCCAAGAATTTTGTGAAACCCGAAAACATTAGCAAAAGCAAGAAATTTTGACTCGATCGGCAATTTTTATATGCAAGACTCTCTTGTCCAAATGCATTCGAGTCAATGGGTGTCCGAATAACTTTGACATGTGACAATTTTGACGAGCGACAATCTTACACTCGCGACTCTTTTGTCCAAATGCATTAAAGTCAATGGGCGTCCGAATAATTTTGACGTGCAACAATTTGATGAGCTACAATTTTTTGGTGCCAGCGAATTTTCCCATGGCGAAAACATTAGACGTCGGCGAAATCTGGAAATCTGCTGTGAATCCATGCCTGTCAAATAAATTTGCCCATCACTACATCCAACCAAGTTCTTTGCACTCCTAAATATGTCCTATGGAATTGGATACTTGGATGGTATAGCACTTATCCTCCAGAGTATAAAGCGAAAACTGCCACCTGAAATGGAACATGGAAGTGGCATAAAATACATTATTCAAATGATAAGAATGCTACAAAAAAAAATAAGATGAGTATCTCCTAAAAAGGCAGTACAATAACGTTCATGTGTGTTTTGTATGGAAAGTTTCTACTTCAGAATTAGAAAGGATTTTTTGAATTGATACTGTCACTGACTTTCAGGTTTTAAATGAAACATGTCAACGTCACATAAGTCTTCTTAGTGCTGACCTAAATTTTTAAAACAATATTCTTTCCACACCCAGCCCCCATTACCCACCTATGTCAAAATGTCTTCAGCCATTAATGTTTGAGCAGCGACATGATGCTTTGTGGTGCAAAGACCTCAGAAAAAAGGCATAGTAATTTCATAACTCAGTGGTCATATTTGCCCTGATATTTGTAAGCATTTTTTTGCATTGTATGATGATACTCTGGAGCAAATGAATATGATTATACTGTAAAACAGCAGAAAAACAAACCACTACATAAAAAAGTCAGCATGATAATCTTACATACAGATGCAATTTGTTCCTAGTGAGAAATCAGAAGACAGACCTGCCTGATCTACACTGACTTGGCATGTGGATAAAATGCCATTCTCACCTCTTGTTATTTCAGTTGCTGTGGTGCTAAGGCGTTTTACAAGGTCCCTTGCTGATACAATACACATTGAAGTCAGCACAATTGGGTTGAAATATTTTGTGCTTGTAGGAGCTACATCATTACTCTTTTGGTAGCATGTAGGACACAAGACACAGTGTTTGCCTTCTGCCACTATGAATAAGATTGATTCTGCATCTTCTCAGGAGATTGACATCAGTGTATAATAATGTCCTATTGTTAACAGTCTGTCACATCTGCAGCTGGGTGGCTGCTTTCGGCTTCCCAGGAAGCTATTTCATGGTTGTTTACATTAAAATGAATACAAGCTAATATACTGAGGTGGATGAGTGGGAGATGGTTTGGAGCAGCTCTGCCTGTAATGAAAGGGATTTACCACTCTTCTCATGCTGAAAAATTAAATGGGGTGAAGTAAAAACACTAAGCTGTTATTATATTGTGCTTTTTGATGCATATATATTATTTATGTTAATAGCATCAATACCTTACACAAATGTAAATGAACGCTTTGAAGCTTTATAAGATTCCAAGCAATATCCTTTTCTACTTTGATCTCATCCATCTTTAATGTGCTGTTTACTATATCTATATAACATTAGAATCCACTGAAAAAAAAGTTTGAACATTCCTTTCCATTTCTGTGCCATTTTCTATTTGAAAATAAATGAACAAATACGAATCAAAATGTTTCTGACAGCCAAGCTGCGATGAGACTTTGTAGGTTTCATAACTGTAACATTAGCAGCTTATATTGGGTTTATTCATGCAGCGTAAGCCTCGGTACATTATAAGCTGTGAAAGGTAATATGTTTTGTTTTCAGATATATAACCACACAATTGGAACACACATTATTTAATGTTCACAGCTCAGCTGAAGGAATTTGTTTCACTGTATGAACATATAAACAAAAAGTAAGACTTTAATCTCAACATTTTGCTGTGTGGAGGTTACTGTGACCCAGTATCGGTAGTTTATCAGATGCTGCTGTCAAAACTTTTGATAACTTTCAAAATTATATTTTTCTGCTGCATAAAGCCATACATTTTTACTTTAGAATGGTGGGTTCCAAACTGTGGTGATTAAATTGGAAAAGTGTGGCTTCTGCTGCTCTAGAAGCACTAGCTATATAAATAAGGGTCTCTTTTTGGCCATATATTAAGACCTAAAAAAATTATTCAAGTTTGAAAAAGATAAAAAAAGTTATCTTACTCCTCAACCATAGTTATGCTATTTGATAAAGTACCAGATTTGAGCCTTTCCTATATAGAAAACTGGCCAACTAAAGTGTATAGGGGAATATTGAATTGTAGTGGTAGTGCACAAAGGGAGTAATGTAATAAATGACACTTGTCTAGTAACCCCTAACAGCCAATAAGCAGGTGACATTTAGAGGGTTATTTACTAAACTCCGAATACCCGAAAATACCCGAAATCCTAAAAATTTGTGATGTTTTTTTGTGTTACAATAGGCTTTTAAAAAAATCATGAATTTTTCGGAATTTATTAAACCCAGAGGGCTAAAAAAACTCCGAAAAATTCGGAGTTTTCAGGGAAAATTCACAAAAAAATCTTGAAAATCTGAGCTTTTCCGGCAAAGGTAATTTTTGGGAAAATGTAATAATAAATAAGCATTAAAAACCCGAGCGGCTTAGATCGGAGTTTGTAGCAGCCGATATTGAGATAAATTCGGACCTTGATAAATAACCCCCTTAGTATTCAGCTGTCTAGAAATCAACAACTGATTGGTTGCTATTGTGGGCAAATTTAAAACGATTGCATTCCCCTATAAATGTAAATATATTATTTTGCAAAATTAATGATATTTTTGCTGCAAACATACAGCATAGATATTAAGGGAGTTTTTTTTATTAAAGTCTGATTTTTTTTTCTGGCCGAAGTTTTAAAAGGGAAAACACAATTTTTCCATGGGAAAAAAACTTTTCATCATTTATTAAAACCCGAGGCTGCTAATGGTCAGAATAAAAAAATACTCCATCTCGAGGTCTGCCGAGGTCATGTAGAAGTCAATGGCAGATGTCTCTTTAACAATTGGAAGATATCATGATCTGCGCTGGGTTTTGTACAATAATCTAAAGAATTTGTGGTTTTCAGTCAATAGTTCAAAAATGTTTTTGTGCATCTAATCAGAAAAAAACATACGCTTTGGATTTTTTCATGATTTTATCAAGTCTTTTCCCGCATCAGATTTTTTCGAGTTATTTTATTGATAAATAAGGTAAATATGTGGGTGGGAGTTTGGTCAAAGTGGTTTTAATAAAATAAGGATACATTTTGAAATTTTAGCAAATAAACCCCTCATTGTACCAACATAGAATCAAGATATTTGGGACATTTGGAATGGAACATTGGATTTGCAGAGATCTCCTGAACTTCATGCAGCATATTGTTGGAAAAAGGCTGTGTACTGTATCCCTGCAATTCATTGCAATGCCTTTTAACATGCCTTTGCATATAAGGCTTTCAGTGAAGGTGATTGGGCAGCAGAAACTGAAGAAAATGTACATCAGCAAGTGAAAGATTTACAGTAATTCTCCATCAAGATGCATGGTGGGACTTACCTTTACCCTACGCTTGATGTAGCCAGCATTTTACTGAGCAACATCCAATCCTGTAGTTTACATTTAGTTCATGCAGGATATAGCTAATGCTATGGGTGGGCTAGATATAATGACAGAAGCAGAAAAGACTCCTGCCTCTGTTTCATCTCCATAAAATACAAGGCCAGTAATGTTCTTATCATCATTTCTCAAGGTTTACTGTGCCACAAAATGCAGACTACTAAATAAGGTGAAAAGTACAGGGCATAGGGATGCAAGGGAAGATGTCCAAGGCATATGTCCATGGTTTACGTCCACAGATCTCCCCCCCCCCGCACATTGCACCTGCACAACACATCTGTCTTGCCAGACATTTACATATTAACCAGTACAACTCAGCCACACAATAATGCCAGAAACCCCCAATCCAATTTGTACCCAATTTATCAACACAATGCTTTTTGTGCCAGTATTGGTAAATCTCATACTGTTGCGATACATGCAATTTTTGGAAAGATGTTGGAATTCTGGGCTAATGCTGCATCATGAGTTAAAAGCCTGTACTGTTATAATTCCTGTATGCAATCCATGTTATTGTATAGCTTTGCTGTCATTAATTTACAGGACACAAAAACTAAAAGGAAAGTAATCTTAAGTTTAAGGACAATCTAAACCATCAGCGTCCTAGTGCGATATATGCTGTCATCTTGATTTTCCAGTCTCTGCAATTTGTCTATCTATTGAAAAGCAAGGGATGTGCCTGAGTTATATATAAGCCAGTTCCAGCATGATTAATAAGGAAGCACAGGGAGAAACATAAAGCTGTCCTGTCTGCTTCATCTGATCTCTTCTCGCAGTGATTAACCTTTGAGTTTATGACTATTTTTGCACTTGCTTCAGATAAAGAATTTTATGTCTCCTTGCCTTCTGGGCAGTCTGGGGCCAAAAAAAAAGATAGAGACCAAGAATACCTATCCTTTCTGAAATAGCAAGTGTGCTGTGTTATCTGTGTTCTCTCTGTGCTGAAGATGTGGAATCCTTGTGGCCTGCCTATCAAGGTCACTAGCCATCATTCTTAGCTAATTACACCTAACCTATCTCAAGGAAACTTGCCCAAGCATTTGTCAATACTGAGTTTGCTTGCATCATGCAGTTCTTGGTTAAAAGTAATTACAACGCCTTTTGTGCTTTATCGTCAACAATGAAAAATCAAGGAAAAATGCAAATAATGTGCTCAATAACAAGCATTTCAGGTGGACTTGAGCTTTTTATTGTTTACATTTAAGACATGTATGTAACAGGCCCACATTAATAGCCTGTCATTTGAGGTGCACTTCTGAAACCAGATAACATAATAAATAGTGATAGGTGAATTTGTCCCGTTTTGCTTGGCCAAAAATGTGCGAATTTCCCGCAAAATTCGCATAACGGCGTATAATTCCCCAAAAAATTGTGAAATTGGAAATTCGTGAAAATCGTAAATTCACGCCGACGAATTTTCTCCGGCAAATTTTCGCTGGAGATTTGCAAATTTATTCACTGGCAGCAAAAACGCTAGAATTTGCCGCAAATTCGTGCCAGGCAAATTTATTCGCCCATCACTACTAATAAAGAGAAAGACAACTCTATGGTGTAGTAGTACAGGTATGGGACCTGTTATCCAGAATGCTCAGGACCTGGGGTTTTCCGGATAATGGATCTTTCCATAATTTGGGTCTTCATGCCTTAAATCTACTAGAATTTCATGTAAACATTAAATAAACCCAATAGGCTGGTTTTGCTTCCAATAAGGATTAATTATATTTTAGTTGGGATCAAGTGCAAGCTACTGTTTTATTATTACAGAGAAAAAGGAAATCGTTTTTAAAAATTTGGATTATTTGGATAAAATGGAGTCTATGGGAGTCATTCCGTAATTCGGAGCTTTCTGGATACCAGGTTTCCGGATAAGGGATCCTATACCTGTACAGTGTGTTCTAAATTCAGTAAAAGAAATGTGCAGACAAAAGGCAGAACATATGCCCAACATAAATCTTATGCATTATGCTCATATTTAGCAAAGGTATATTCTGTATGTGTATTCTACCCATTTAAATTAACTGTTGAATGCGCCCACAATTTCATTTTGTCTTTAGCCTGGGAAAAAGCAAGCACTGTATGAACAGCTTTTTAAGAGTTCATTTATTTCATTTAGTTTTATACTACAAGAGTTTTCAGGACTTATAGTCTCACTGCTATTATTTTCATCTCTAGAGTCAAAGAAACTGATGACCGTGCTCAAAACATGCTCAGCTTTTTCGCTCATTAGACAGCCTTGCGCTTTAATGTCCTGCCATCTGTGCAAGTCAAAAAGCAAGAAAATCAAAAGAATAAAGAACTTTAAAAAAATTATTAACATATTAAAAATCTTACTTTTTATCAACAAGGCCATCTTATTAAAGAGGTGTGTTGTATAATGGAAAGGTCAGGACAGTGGTAAAAGGTAAAAGATGCAGTGCACATGCATGTATGGAAAAGCACAAATAATATTTCTTTCTTTTTCAGGAGACCTGTGTCTTAGAGCTAGGGCAACATGTTGTATTCAGCACCAACAGATGGCTTACACTGTTTCTTGTGTTTGATTTCACTAAGCAAATTGCAGGTCACATCTGGTCAAAGTTCTGCTCACTTTTTGCAACTGAAACTTCCATGGTTTATCAATTCCACAGAAAAGTCGAATTTTGACAGTTAGAGTAAAATAAAAGTGAGTGTGTTAGAAAGCACATTATATTTTCAACAGTTTCCCCCTATTTACAACTGAATCTAGTTTATTTTACTTGAATGGTATTCGGTCCTAACTAAGCATAAACGGACTCTACTCTCAATAGGAATACTGTAACATCAGCCTATGTAAATAAACGTAAGCATAATCAGGACAGTAATGTGTATTTCCAGGGACATAAATCTACAGGGGTAGAACTTAAATGCATGGTGGGGCATGGCTGCACGGTGAGCAGGACGGATGTGAGGTAAAGTAGTTCTGTGCCGTGCTCCATTATTAGGCACGCAAACAATGTCTGAAGTTTGTGGAAATCAAAACCACGCTTAGGTCTTAAACTCCAAGGAGACATCCCAATCGATAAAACATTCCTCTCATACCAGTAATTCAAGATGAAACTGAACAAGCCAAATTTACAATTCTATAGATATCTCTATTCTGCCAGGCATTCAAAGACCCGGTTTTCCTCCCTGGAGGTCACCTATGCTACTCCCCCTGTGGAACTAATACTACATGACCCAGAATGCCAAAAAATGACTTCCAGGCTGTACCAGGTGCTAATAGACACTGTTCCCCCCACCATTTGCCAGGGCCCAACAACACTGCCAACAACTACTCCCAGCTCTGAGTGTAGAACAATTGGAGGAGGCCACTGAAGTCCTTTCTAGTGATCTCATTTCACTACGTGATAAGTTAATCCAGTATAAATGTTTACATCAATTATACATCACCCCCCTTAAGCATCAGAAAATAGACCAGCAATCCAGGGCTGAGTGCCCAAGATGCCAAGAGTCTGAGGCATCCTTTCTGCACCTGGCATGGCAATGCCCTCGGATACAGAGCTTGAGGGAGGTAATGCAATATCTAGCAAGCAACTTAGCATTTCCACAGGAATGCTCCCATGAAATCTGTTTACTTGGGTTAGTGGACGATCTTCTACCCCTAAACCGGGCCAGATCACTAGCCTTACATATTATGGAAAGAAAGTGGTAGTCATGGATGGGCAATGGTGCCCCAACAGTCGCTCACTGTAATCAGTAAAGCTCTCCCCTCCATCAAGCCAACCTACTTGGACAGAGGATGCCCGGGTAAATTTAAAAAATATGGGATACATGGCTGGAAATTAATTTTATAGAGCTCCCTGAGGGTTAAATTAGGCTGACTGAGCACTTCGATACTATAACCTGTATGTAGATATATGTATGTAAGGTGATGTGTAGAATTGCTCTGTTACTCTATCTTCCATAGATCACATGAAGTGGATTGCATTGTGCACTGGAGGCACTGCATGCCAACAGCTGTTACTTGTATGAACCAAGTTGTTTCCCCTTCCCCCTTCCCTGAAAATCGTAATAAAAACTTTAAAAAATATGTGTGTAAGGGTAAGGCCCACTGGGTGATTTCGGGAGATTTAGTCGCCTGGCAACTAATCGCCCGAAGTTTTCTCGCAAGGAATATAAAGCGGCGTGTGTGCCATGCCACAGGAGATTTTTCATTTTAGCCAGCGCAAGACAGAGGTAAGGCATTTGGGGAGATTGGTCGCCGCAAAGACGAGGCAATTAGTTTCCAGTTTCCAGTTTACTAAATCTCCCCAAATCGCCCAGTGTGACCTTACCCTTACTGTACTTTTTCCATGGCTGACACATGGTGGAGGCAGTTTCTAAACAAATACTTATGCAATTAAGACATGCTTCTGAGAGTAATCAAAGTATTTTTGTAAGTGGCTTCCCGATCACTATGACCTCAAATTGATGGTATCCCTGGTTTGATTCTAGTAAGGACCATATATTCAAAGAGTTTAAATGTTTTCCATGTGCTGTTGTGGGTTTACACTTGGTTCCAGTTTCTACACACACTCCAAAACATACGGGAAATCTAACTGGCACCTGATAAAATTAATGCAATCAGGACCTTTGACTTTAAGCTCCAGTTTGGCAGAGACTCATAATCTGATTTATAATTTATAATCTTTGTAAAGCACTGCAGAATATATTGGCACTATATAGGAAAATAAAATGCTTTTTAAGAGGCTCATACTGAGGGTGATGATTACTTGTCTGCAAGGCCCTAGCAAACACTGTATTAGTGTAGTCTGATAATAAACATCAGATGCAATAGCTCTAAACCTGATTCAGAGATGAAAAGGTGCAAACTTTTTCACATTAAATGAATGTTTTTTTCCTTGTTAAAATATGACAATGTGTTAACAAGCCCACGGACAAATGAGCTGGAAATAAAACAGAGAACAGATGATATGCTTCAAACACCCATGAAGGATAGAGGTAATGTCCTGAGAAATAAGGTGCGTCAAAGCATAATAAACTTGCAAAGTCTTATGGCAATTTAGAGGAAAAAATTGATTTGATTGAGAATTAATTATGAATACTTGGAGTATCAGAGGATGGCTCCTAAATGCCCAATAATGATCTCTGTGTATGCTTATTACGTTTTAAATATAATCTTAACTTTTTACCTCAATTAGACCTAATAATGTTTATGGATCAGAAACTTACTGAAAGTTTCTATTTAATTTATGGCCAGGGTCTCCATGACAAGGTATCACCTCTAAGCCTACAACTAGGTGAGCTATACAGTTAAAGATTTCACCGCGTAACAGGGGGACTCTCAAAATACTGCAGTCCAAACACTAGTAAATGTCATGAACCCTTGAGGACAGTGACCTAGGGGAGATATGCTAGTAATTTCCAAAGCTCAATTATGAATGACCAGACACTTGTCTAATCGGACTAGTGTAAAAGGATTATTTAGCAAAATCCAATTTTTTCTGATTTTTTTCAAATAAAAAGTCCAAACTAAATGTAATCATGATGTGACATAATTTATTATTTAAAAAGCCCGATTTAATCGGATCAGGGACAAACTCAATAAAATCGAGTGAAACCGAAATTGTACAATTTTATGATTTTTGATTGAAAAGTCTGAAATAGTCAGATTTTCGGGCTAATTCCAGCACAGACCACAGAAACTTCCAAATAGAATAGGGACTTCTCTCATTGACTAATATACAACCTCAGCAGGTCTGAGATGCCAGATTTTCAGATTCTGACTTTTTACAGCATAGGGCTTTAATAAATCCAGAAAAATTCAAGATTTTTACAAAAAAATCGGATTTTATAATAAAAGAAACTAAAAATTTTTGATTTCTTTCCATTCGTACTTTAATAAATAACCCCCTTTGTGTAATACTGTAAAATGGTGAGAAAGCAAAAATCATCATTGATCATTTCTATCCTAATTGAACTAGTGATGTTATAATGGCAAATTAGGGGGCAGATGTATCAAGGGTCGAATATCGAGGGTTAATTAACCCTCGATATTTGACTGCCGAATTAAAATCCTTCAACTTCGAATATCGAAGTTGAAGGATTTTGTGCAATTCGTTCGATCAAACGATTCGAAGGATTTTAATCCATCAATCGAAGGATTATCCTTGTTAGCAAGCCTATGGGGACCTTCCCCGTAGGCTAACATTGGCCTCGGTAGGTTTTAGGTGGCGAACTAGGGGGTTGAAGAAATTTTTAAAGAGACAGTACTTTCATTATCGAATAGTCGAATAGTCAAACTATTTTTAGCTCGAATCGTTCGATTCGAAGTCGAAGGTCGTAGTCGAAGTAGCCAATTCGATGGTCGAAGTAGCCAAAAAAAACATTTGAAATTCGAACTATTTTGCCTCTATTCCTTCACTCAAACTTATGGAATGGGCCCCTTGGTGTTCTGCACCAAAATCAGAGTATAAGAAATTATGTGTAAATGCATAGAATCAGTATAAGACTGCTTAAGCAACTTAACCACTTTTTAACACAAATGTCCTCAGGGCAGAAAAACAAAAGTGGTTATGGAATTTTGTAATATTAATCTTAGACTGAACAGTGATAGATGTAGAGCCAGTGAAGTCGATTCCTACATTTGAAAACTATTGTATTTTAATATTATCTTTACCTTCAACTTTTTATATTGTACAACGACTTTCAGATTTCCTTATCTTGGATAAAAGCGAGTCTCTCCAATCCTAAAACCTTCAATAGCATTTCCACAGCTTCGCCTCGTTTTCATGTCTGTTCTAACTGTAGTTTAACTTCCTTTGACAATCTAGGGCTTTTGCAAATGTGATTCACTATGTTGCATTCAACAATTAAATTAAAATATTTTTACAAACTGTATAGGAACTTTTTCATTGGATTTTATTAGCTGGTTGGTTTACTATGCTGAAGTGTTTGCATATTTTGCAATGAGTTTGTTCTTTTGAATCTAGCTACTATGGTGTCCTGTAATAATTATTCACTAATTATTCATGAACGTTAGCCTAATTTTACTGCGACACAGAACTTCTGATTGGCTATTCTAATGAAGGACATGGTAGAAGTTGCGTGCAATGTATAAATTTATTAAAAAAGAAACGATATTTGGCAGAATTAATGTTGTGGGTTTCACGGTGGGTAAAAGTGACCCCAAATCCTAAGCACCATATAATGCTGTTTGCACAAAGCGATAGGCTTCAATATACCCTAAAAAAATTAATGTATCACATTCTTCTTTGGTTAAATACACTTTTTATAGCAGCACCACATGCCAACGTTCTCAGCTTTACCAGATGTCTGTCTATATGTTATGTCTAGCTGAGATTTTACTAGTTATGCCTTGCTATTGTTGGCAAAATGACTAAAACAGTCTGCTCATCAAACATAAGACAGGTGTCAACTGAAAATATTGCTGAAGTTGTTGGAGAGCATCAACTCTCACTGCAATTAAGGTTGAGAGGGTGTTCATCAGTGCCTTTTCAAAAGAAGAACAAAATGTATATACTTTACATATTTATACAAAAACCAAAATGCTGTATCACACTGAATAAATGTATCATACATGCTGTAAGTTTATTTGTCAGTTCAGTTGCTTAAACTATAAAGGAAGTGACATCCCAGAACCTTTGAACCATAGGTTGTCTATACACTATGTATATGCATTTGATAATATAATGCATGTCTTATGAAGTCTGTGCACTATACTTAGGGATGCTCTCACCTGGTTGAAGTGCTCTGCAGACACACTGACCTACAGATGAAGCAAACTTTATCTAGTAATTTGTTTCAAATGGCTTACCATGCCCTACCATGTCATCAGGTTTAAGTAGACGATTATCACAACTTTTTTTAATTGAAATTATTGCAGTTACATGCTTTGCCCTTGTGTACCAACTCTTTGGGGCATATACATATGAACAATGTCATACATGATGGTGCTTTTATTTTAGTTTGGTTAATTTCTTTGGACAATGGAACTCCCTGGTAGTTTATTGTTGCCACTGTTCCACTTGTCAATGGTTTGGGGGAGGGGGGGGCTAACGTTTTGATTCACTATTTTTGTTTCAATATACCAGTTTGGCCTTGCTTTCATTTGGTTATTGAATGAATCATAGACAAAAGACTCATTTACGACTGACCCTGCCACAATGAAGGAGCAGGGCCGCAGAAGTGTGTCCCTTAGTGCTCATTCACATCCAATTTATGGCAGTGAAAATGCTGCACTCTGCACCTCATGCTGGATAAATAATCTAGTGCAAGATGCAGAGATAAACATTGGCTGGTGCAGGTCAGACCTGTCTATAGTCTAAATGGTGCCTAAATTAGTGGATAGGTAGGGGGTGGGAGGAGGGAATCCTAGGGGATTATTTACTACACTCTGAATGCAAAAATCAACAAAAATTCATGATTTTTTTTTATAAAATCAGAATTTATTAAACCCCAAGGATGGAAAAGTCTGAATCGGAAAATCTGGCATCTCAGACCTGTCGAGGTTGCATATAAGTTAATGGGAGAGGTCCCAATGATTTTTTGATGTGCGCTGTACCCCAAGTTTTCAGAGTTTTCTGGCAAACATCTGTTTGAGTGAAAAATCTGAAAAAATCGTGAAAATCTGATTTTTTTTTCCGCAAAGCAAATTTTCCGGAAAATGTAATAATAAATAAGCATAAAAACCCCAAGCGGATTTGATCTGAGTTTGTAGCAGAAAATATTGAGATAAATTCAGACTTTTATAAATAACCCCCTTAGTGTACATACCTCCCTTTCCGACCTGTATCTCATGAATACATTGCTGCAATCACAGGCAAATTATGTGACAGCCATGGGACTCTGGGCTCCAACACCTGTGGCAGATAGGCAGGGTGCAAAGTGGATGAAGCTGGTGCTATCAGTTTGTAAATAAACCCTAATAATAATTCTTTACTTCCTATAGTTTTTTTAAAAAAAAAATCATTTCCAGAAACTTGTATATGTAGCTGCTTTTGATTTGTTGCACTAAAATGTCAGTGTACTGATCAAGGCCACACTTTCAATTAACTGACCGTTGTTTCCTCAAATTTTTGTGAGCATAACACATAATGGGAAAAAGGAGATTTGGGTTTGTATAGTTTTGGATCTCTGTAGACATTTCAGGATGAGGTTCCACTGAGGCTCAGTGTGTTATTAGGTCTGATAGAAAGCTGCTGAAAAATAAAGATTCCTGGTAGGCTGGCAGCATGAAGCCACTCCAATTACTCCTTGCCATCATTTCCTGAAGCTTAGATGTATTCCTCCCTAGAGAAAGGATTCTGAAATAGATAAAAAAAAGACCCACAACTCAAACAAGAATAACATTTATCAGACCCTATACTGATTTACCACATCTATGGATTGATGATGATAGAAGACAGAAAAGATCTGTTATTAGAGCTTGAAAATATGCAATCTTTGAAGTTTAAAAATACAATTAAATAGCTGGTACTGGAAACTTTCTTTGCATTTTTCTTTTGGATGTGTAATATAAAAGGCTTGGTTAATTCAGTAGCATTTCGATACGTATACAGACACACAGACTCCTCAGTGAGACATACAAGATATATATGGGTTTCACGCAGAGGCAAATTTGGTATCACCACAGGAAACCCTATGAATATGACAAGTACAAAAGGTATTCTGCAATCAGCAGCCCTGATTTAAGGTCTGCCTCTCTGATGTTGATGCGGGTTTAAATCTTGAGAGAGTAAAGTTATATTTTATTCAACATTTATAAAAGTATTGATAGATAGTTGCAGTGTGAGTGCATTTTTCACTCACAAAAGGAGTTATGGATAAATCTAATTTATGACACTGACATTTAGATTGGTTTGAGTATTTCACACTGAGCCAGGAAAAAGAATGCAAACTTCCAGCACTCGTAAACAGGTCAGGCTTGTGAGATTTTTCATGGCCTGAGACATAGATTTCAAAAGATTGATCATAAACTTACTGGTTAAAAAAAATGTATATAGTTTTTACTAATATATATTTTACTGCACAATATGGGAGGGAGTCTTGTTGTATAGAATTACTGTTAGCGATAATACTTCTACTTTTAAATATGTATAATAATTCTTGTATTACACAAATATCCTATATCCTATAATTTCAAACAGTGTCTATATATTGCTTTATGCTGTATAAATAAAGTTTAAAGGGATACTGTCATGGGAAAACATGTTTTATTCAAAACTCATCAGTTAATAGTGCAGCTCCAGCAGAGTTCTGCACTGAAATCCATTTTTGAAAAGAGCAAACAGATTTTGTTATATTCAATTTTTAAATCTGACATGGGGCTAGACATGATGTCAGTTTCCCAGCTGCCCCCAGTCATGTGACTTGTGCGCTGATAAACTTCAGTCACTCTTTACTGCTGTATTGCAAGTTGGAGTGATATCACCCCCCCAGCAGCCTAACAACAGAACAGTGGGAAGGTAATGAGATAACAGCTCCCTAACACAAGATAACAGCTCCCTGGAATATCTAAGAACAGCACTTAATAGTAAAAGCCAAGTCCCACTGAGACTGATTCAGTTACATTGTAAGAGAAATAACAGCCTGCTAGAAAGTAATTCCATCCTAAAGTGCAGGCACAAGTCACAAGACTGGGGCAGCTGGGAAACTGACAAAATGTCTAGCCCCATGTCATATTTCAAAATTAAATATAAAAAAATCTGTTTGCTCTTTTGAGAAATGGATTCCAGTGCAGAATTCTGGTGGAGCACCACTATAAACTGATGTGTTTTGGAAAAAAACATGTTTTTCCATGACAATATCCCATGACAAATTTCCTGTTACCCCAAAAATCAATGAATGTTCCAAGAAATTCATGGAAGAATGTAGACTGGGTAAGAATAAGCATGGAGTTCTTCATCTTACACAGATGGCATTATACTCAACGCAGCTTTAGAATTAAAACCCAAAACACTGATGGCTTTTTTGATTAAATTTTATTAATTTAGCCACATCTTCAGATGGGGCTACTACTGTAGACAGACAGTGGACATATATTTAGTCATCCCATATGTAGCTGGAGTGTCAGAGAAACTCAGGAGGATTTTCAACAAACACCATGTCCCTGTGTTTTTTTCAAACCTAGCAACACACTGAGACAAAAACTGGTACACCCAAAGGATCCAACACCAAAAGAAAAACAAAGCAATGTGGTATACGGAGTCCAGTGTAGCGAGGAATGCACAGATCTATACATTGGGGAGACAAAACAACTGCTCTCCAAGCGAATGGCTCAGCACAGGAGGGAGAACTCTACAGGGCAAAACTCAGCTGTCTTTCTACACTTAAAAGACAAGGGACACTCCTTTGAAGACAGCAAGGTCCAAATCTTGGATAAAGAAGACCGCTGGTTTGAACGAGGCGTGAAAGAGGCGATTCATGTCAAGGTGGAGAGACCATCTCTGAACAGAGGTGGGGGCCTTCGACACCACCTGTCTGCTACATACAATGCTGTTCTAACATCTGTACCCCGGCGGATTCAGAACACTTCACACATCCATTCATGCAACTCTCACAAGTAACACCTGTATCTAGGAGTTGCATGACACATTGGATAATCCTATCACAACTACACAGAATCAACACCTCTGTGAGTTTCTTCAGATGTCACCTCTTTGAAGAGTTACAATGTGCCATTGTAAATGGATTAGTGGAAGAGTTTATATGCCGAGAACTTCCCACACCAGTCAGTTGAACTGAAGAAGCTGCTCGGATGAGTAGTGAAACATCTTCATTGATTACTCAGCAAGTCCAGTTGTTTTTAGATTGACCTATACTAGATATAGTGTTTAGTAGCAATTCTAACTTATTCTAATGGGCACATTCAACTCTATTAGATAAGAGAAAAGTAATATTCTTATTTATGAGAATCATTTTAATATGAGATTAGTATAATTCTTCACATTCTATTTTTCTTTTGATACTAGTAAAAACATGAACTTATTGGGCCAGGGTCAACCTTTTGAAATATTCAGTCGCAAAACAATTTTGAAATGACTGTTTTCTAATTAGACTGACAAGCACAATAGGGTATCATTTATGGGTTGCAGTAGGAACTTGTTTTTGGGTATAGGCTGTTCCTGAGCAACAGGAGTCTGGATTTGTTTAAATTCTGAATAAAATAGGAGCTGCTTGATTCCTGCTGGAATTTGATGAGACTAACCTAGACTACTGTTGTCACAGCACATAGAGTTGTAAAGCACCTCTTATGTAATTCATGTAAAAGCAATTGATCAAATTGCACAATGGTTGATTTTTTTGTTAATAGGTAACACTGGGGGAGTTCTGTCAAAATAGGAACCCATATTAATCAAAAAAAGACCATTATGGGTTTTTTTGGGGTACAGTCACAGTAGAAATACATGTTTCTTTATTAGTACAGGAGCAAAAATAGTACATTATAATTATTTTATTTATTTTCAGGGACCCAAAAAGAACAAATAACTTAATATTTGTAGCTTACATGAGTTATAATTCTAAAGAGGCTAAGAGGCAAGCGGCAGAGATGCAACAAGTCCCAGCTGCCCCCAGTCATATGACTTGTGCTCTGATAAACTTCAGACACTCTTTACTGCTGTACTGCAAGTTGGAGTGATATCAGCCCCCAGCAGCCTAACAACAGAACAATGGGAAGGTAACCAGATAGCAGCTCCTTAAAACAAGATAACAGCTGCCCTGTAGATCTAAAAACAGCACTCAATAGTAAAATCCTGGTCCCACTGCAACACATTCACTTACATTGAGTAGGAGAAACAACAGCCTGCCAGAAAGCAGTTCCATCCTAAAGTGCTGGCTCTTTCTGAACGCACATGACCAGGCAAAATGAACTGAGATGCACCTACACACCAATATCACAACTAAAACAATACACTTGCTGGTTAGGGATTACATTTTATATTGTAGAGTGAATTATTTGCATTGTAAACAGTGTCATTTAGAAATAAAAACAACATCATAAAAATAAGGACAGAATCCCTTTAAGGTGGTTGCTATTTTATGCATCTCCGTCTTTTCTACTTTTTTTCCTTTTTGTGCCCCCTTTGTTTTAATAAACATTTTGCAGATGCTATCCTTTATACTGGATTTTTCACTTAAACGTATTTTTTTTACTTGTGTGAGTCTGAATATTTGAGTATTTTTAGGCAGCTGTAAGCAGCAGGTGTAATAGCAGTGAGCTTTAGAAGCACAGGCGTTGCAAAATGCTGCCAGAACAATGAATAATGGCAAATTTTATTTTGCTTTTCAGGGCAACAACCACAATAAAATTCATTTGATCAACTGAAAAGATAATCCATTTGCTTGCCTTGATATAAAGTGTATGCTGTTAGGATGATGGGAAATCTTGCATCCCAGAAGCAGCAGGTTGCATTTGGAGGAACAGACTTTTTTTTTCTTACAGTACAGTCAATTCAAATTTCCATTTCAGCTCAGTCCTCAGCAATTTATATCCTGTTTCTATTAGCACAGACAGGCTTTTTGGGGTGGTGATCCTCCAGCTGCATCATCTTCAGACAATCACAAAATGCGCATTCTTTGACTTATTAGCAATTTCCTGTACCTCTAGCATAAATCTACAGTAGATTTCCATTCTAAGTGTCCTTCATACACATAAGAAGAAGAGACACCTGTTCCAGAGTTAATATGCTGGTGCTGATTACAGTTTCAAGCTACACTTAGGCTTTGTGTCTTACTTTTAGTGTTCTTAAATGAACCCAAAATTCAGCTTTTTGCAAATACTATAAATTACTATAGCAGAGGGTGCTGTAGATGCATCCAAATATAATCAAATATAGGTGTTAAAAAATAAATAATAAACTGGAAAAGGTCGTGTTTCAATAAGAAATCGCAAAACTATACTTTGTAAATTATAAATCATATTTGGGAAAAGACAAATACAGTATATGGCGTATTATTTCCATAATTGTGATGTGTATATAGTGGTATGCATAATAATAAATAAATAAATTCCATCCCCGCAGAAATCTTCTGCTCCTTATAATGCACAATAATTAAAATGTTTTTCAAACCCTTCCATCCAGCAGCTTACATTCTTTACATGTTTGGATATATCAAGAAATTATTAAAAAGTAGGGATGGGCGAATTTTTTTCACCTTGTTTCGTGGCAAAAATGACGCCCATAGACTTGTATGGCGTTGTGTGTCAAAAAAAAAAGATGCGTGTCAAAACAATTTCACCATGCGACAAAATTTTTTTGACGCCCATAGACATTAATGGGCATCCGCGACATTTCGCCGGCGGCGAATTTTTGGCGAAACAAAATGGGTCAAATTCGCCCATCCCTATTAAAAAGTATTTAAAAGTAAATGAGTAGTTTGTTTGGTACAAACAAGTGGACAGCAGATATAGCAGTGAGAATAGGAGGAAGGAGGGTGCACATGTGAATTATGTCCAAAGCTTGCTTGTTTTTTTTTCATTTGGGTGTAATGTACTAACAGGTGCAAAGTTTGCTCCAGGTGTAGAAACCCACAGCAACCTTTCAGATGTTTGCTTTAAAGTAACAGACCAGTTAGGGCTAAACTCCACGAGCGATTTTGTAGGATGGTGTCAGATCAACAAAACACATCCGACAAGCTGGGTCAGAATTTAATGGGATTGATGCAAAAATCTGATGCATAAACTACATGTAAAATTTTCCTTACGATTCTACATCACCATAGGCTGAGAAAGCTGCGTCTTCATCAAAGATAAAAACAGATTATGTTGGAAAGACTTTTTTTTTTATTGATACATATTGACGGATGTAAACGCATGAAGAAAAGTATTTGGGTTGACTTCAGCTTCCCTGTGTGTGACAGGCTGATCGGATTCAAATCAATGGAGCAGGGACACAGTGCAGATCTGCTTCTCTCAGCCTGCAAAAATACACAAGCTAACAACAGCCTGTGAGCCCTTAGCCTTAGAACACACAAGGCAAGGCCTCCAGAGCAAGAGCGCCCAATACTAAGGGTTTAGTTATCAAAATCCAAAAGTTTTCACTATTTTCTGAACACAGCTCTGACCAAATCCGCACAGAATTTTCCCCCATTTATCAATAAATTGTCCAAAAAAATTCTTGTGCAGAAAAAGTCACGATAAAACCATAAAAAAAAATCAGAATTCTATGATTTTTTTTAGATTTTACGCCTGGAAGTCACGATTTTTTCATAAAATCGATGGAAAGCGATGTTTTTTCCTGAAACCTGCTGCAACTCAGAAAATCTTCCAATTGTTAACGGGACATCTGCTATTGACTTTTACATGTTCTTGGCAGGTCTAAGTTGGAGTACTTTTTTCATCTGACTTTTAACACCTAAAAAATTAAATTTTCCACTTTAAGGGGCAAATTTACTTAAGGTCGAATATCGAGGGTTAATTAACCCTCGATATTCGACTGTCGAAGTTAAATCCTTCGACTTCGAATATCGAAGTCGAAGGATTTAGTGCTATTCGTTCGATCGATTTTAATCCATCGATCGAACGATTTTTCTTCGACCAAAAAAAGCTACCAAAGCCTATGGGGACCTTCCCCATAGGCTAACATTGACTTCAGTAGCTTTTAGGTGGCGAACTAGGGGGTCGAAGTTTTTTCTTAAAGAGACAGTACTTCGACTATCGAATGGTCGAATAGTCAAACGATTTTTAGTTCGAATCGAGGTCGAAGGTCGAAGTAGCCCATTCGATGGTCGAAGTAGCCAAAAAAAACATTCGAAATTCGAAGTTTTTTTCCTCTATTCCTTCACTCGAGCTAAGTAAATGGGCCCCTTTAAATGTCGGCTAGATAAATTGGGAACTTAATAAATACTCTAGATTTTTTCTTTACCTACGGATGCTTTCAGTGACAAATGCTTCCTGTTTGGACCCTAAGAAGGGTGCAGTTTTGTACATAAACACTAGCAAGCCTAGCACTGGTAAATTAATTAATGATCTTTGCAAGTAAATAAATTATTTTCACATACAGGTCAATATGCATATGTAAACCAAACAAACAAAAGCAAGCTACATATACTGATCAATTTTAATGAACTTGCATAATTATTTTATAATCCCACAATAATTACAAAGTCAACTGTTGACCTGAAGGTTAGCTACAAAGTGCTAAATCCTGTTCATTTCTAACAGGAGGGTTAATGGCAATTGTTCAACAACAGTGAGCAGAGAGTAGATTGTTCTATACATAGTGCCAGAGAGAGATACTTACAATGAAACATTATGTCAATCAGGCTTCAGTCCTTTGATATTATTATTTCCCTCTGAAGCTTCTCTCTTCTTCTTCTGAGACATGTTCCTTTGTGTTCAGATCAAAGTTCAGTCTGGAAGCTCATTATAGGGCTGCTGTGATCACTACAGAGTATAATAAAGAAGCAAGAGAAGAGCACAAGCAGGTGTACTATTTGCATTTATTGGACAGTCGCAAAGTGGAGATGGAAAAGCAGAAAAAGCAGTCCGACGGTGCCATGTTGCCATCACTCAGCAGTATCACAGATGTATAGGGCGACTGCCAGTAAATCCTATTCTGATTAGGAGGTTAATAATTATGTAAATAGCCCAGGTGAGAAACTTCTGAACACATTCATTAAAACTGGAGAGCCCTCATCTCCATTAATCCTAAAGCAGGCGTATAGAATCATTTTCTTTCTTCCTTCTTTGGACATGTCGTTCACACAATGCAAAAAAAGGTTTCATATCTAGTTTGCTAACATGCAGTATTAGGAGTTTTAGTCCCTGCTCACTGCAACTACATAGTTCACAGATGCATTGGGATTCCTGTTCAATATTTAACTTTACAGATTGTTACCATTAAACTCTGCCTGGGAAGCTCGACATCCTGGGAGAGCCAAACAAATTAGACTATAGGAACTGCACTGACACCTAGTGGATCTCTTAAGAAATGTATAAAAACTCATCTATGCATGTTCATTTAGTGGTCTACCCATCAGGCTGAGTACTTGTTGGAAAGCCAGTGTGAAATAAATGGCAAATTTATAAAACCTTTTGCATTTTCACTGAGATCAGTTATATTACCCAGTGAGCTCTTTCCTGACAAATTAGATAAGGATGGTCCCAGCTAGAAGATTTATCCTATTTTAATAAACATGCAACATTATCTGGAAACCCGTTATCCACTTCTCCAGAAAGCTCCGAATTACAGAAGACCATCTCCCATAGACTCCATTTTATCCAAATAATCCACATTTTCCATTTTCTCTGTAATAATAAAACAGTAGCTTGTACTTCCTCCCAAGTGAGATATAATTAATCCTTATTGGAAACAAACCCAGCCTATTGGATTTATATAATGGCTACATGATTTTCTAGTAGACATAAGGTATGAAGATCCAAATTACAGAAAGATCTGTTTTCCAGAAAACCCGCGCATTATGGATAACAGGTCCCATACCTGTAATCAGAATTTTTTTAAACACTTATAGCCATTTTCCTATTAAAAAGCATTGGAATGCTTTGTCTGTTGAAAACTAATGTCTATTATATGAGCACAGTCCATATCTTGTATATGCTGCAGAAGAGATTGTTTCTGAACAGCGGCAGCACATTTGACTTGTTTTTCCTTGATAGAACAGTTTAAAAACCTTAGTTCATAGTGTGCCTGCAGTATTTTTGCAGGCAAAGTCGCCATAACATTAATCTAGCTGCCAAAAGACTTACCAGTGATGGGCAAATTTGTCCCATTTCGCTTAGCTGGAAAATTTGCAGAACAGCGAAAAATTTTGGAAACGTGAATGTCAATGTCAATTTTGACACCCACGTCAATTCGCAACAATTTTGTCGCCCACGTTAAATTCAATGGGCGTCCGAATAATGTTGGCATGCAACAGTTTTGACGCAACCAACTATTCCGACATGACCAGATTTTTATGACGCCGTCAAATTTCCCCCGGTGAATATTTGCGTCAGTTTTGCGAATTTCTTCGCCGGCAGCGAAATGTGGAAATTTGCTGCAAATTCGTGCCTGCCGAATTCATTCGCCCATCACTACTCAGTACCAGTTTAAGATCTTATTATCTGGAAAAAACTTGGTGCAATTCCGGGGTTTGTATGTTCTCTCCATGTCTGTGTTAGTTTCACCCCACTCACCAAAAACATACAGGCAGGTTAATTGTCTTTTGACTAAATTTACTATAGTGAATATGAATCTGCAAGGTGGTGGTATATTCTCCCCATGTCTCTGCAGATCTGTACAGAAATTTGTCAGTGCTATATAAATAACTAAATTGAAAAAAAATGTTACAATACAACAGTGTCGGACTGGGCCGGTGGGAAACCGGGAAAAAACCCGATGGGCTCCTGCCCTCTTGGGCCCCCGCCGGCCCAGATCCGGTCCTAGATTGTACACAAAACCAAAAATAAAAAAAACTTGTGTGGCGCAGTGTGCTTGCAGTTAGCGCAGGCGCGCGGTTAGCCGTTCGTTGGCGCATGCGCGCTGTGGGCCTGTAGTTCGTGCATGCGTGCGGTGCATCTGCCACTCGCACATGCGCACAGCGCACCGTTTTTTTGTGCATGAGCACGGGGGCCCCCGAGGTTCAGGACCCGGTGGGCCCCGACTGCGCCAGTCCCACCCTGCAATACAAGGCCGATTAGTAATTCATTCAGAGATTCATTTTATGACAGCTCAGAACCATATAAATGTAATAATCAGCTCTGTAGCATCAGCTTCCATTACAGGCAAACCTCATTTGCTGCTTGATGATATGTGATGATTTGTTTAGCTTAACAACTGCTCAAAGCACAATGAGCATGTGAGTGTCACTGACAAGTCTGAAAAAATGCAATTGTGTAACCCCCTGTGCACAAATCTGAAGGTGTGAATCATTACTATTATTGAAATTCTGAAAAAAAAATTCTGTTTAGAATATACGTAAACTACAGCATTTTTTACCCATACTTTTTTTTAAAAGGGATACTGTCATGGGAAAAAAATTTTTTTTCAAAATGAATCAGTTAATAGTGCTGCTCCAGCAGAATTCTGCACTGAAATCCATTTCTCAAAAGAGCAAACAGATTTTTTTATATTCAATTTTGAAATCTCATGTCCATGTCAGATTTCAAAATTGAATATAAAAAAATCTGTTTGCTCTTTTGAGAAATGGATTTCAGTGCAGAATTCTGCTGGAGCAGCACTATTAACTGATTCATTTTGAAAAACATTTTTTTTCCCATGACAGTATCCCTTTAAGGTTTTAGTTCTTCTTTAAACTAAAGGTTCAAAGAGTCCATGCACAGACACTCTTCCTTATGTATTTATATAATCACTGAACAACTGAGTTACTTCTTGTAATCTTGCATTGAACAGTTAAGGTACATTATAACTTATATATTGTGTTTTTTGTCTTAAACAGTGTTGGATATAACAAACAAGCATAAATTGTTGTCTCAAACAGCAGCCTTTTATTTTCTCTTTAAGGCAAAACAACTGCTAAATATGGCTGCCATTCTGCTAAACGCAGAAACAATTCTTGCTGATGATTCAACTTTTGTTTGTTTGTTTTTTGCTGTAAGATGGAAACTACAAGCTCTGAAGCAGAGATATATTTATTGGCTTAGGTGTGGACAAAAAAACAAACCCGACAAAATGCAGACGGCTTTTCACTTCCTGTACCGAATTTGCTGTGCACGAGAATTGCTGCTTGCGTTACTCTGACAAATCTTGGCATTTATGTAATGGGAGGGAATTAAGCATGAAATTGAACTGCTGTGTCACTGTGAAATACATCTCTAAGCAGGTTTCTAAGTAGTGATGTTTTCTGTAGTGGGTTCTGAGTACTGATGTTTTCAGTTGTACAGATCTGGAATTCTAAAATTCTCCTCCCACTGCTCATCTTTTCTTTCACTTACAATCAACACAACGCTATATCACAAGTAGTGTACAAAGCCCATGTTCTGGTTCTCCCATCTGCCAGTGCCACAGACAATCTGTGATCTTAACATATTGATGCTGCCAGCCTGTCAGAGTAACCATCAGAAAAGGAAACTGTAGCCCAGAAAATAAGTGATTCAGTTTCCAGCTTTTCAGTATTTTCTCAAAAAATAAATTGTGTGGACTTAGGTACAAATAAAAAGTTTGTATTCTGCTTTGTTATCCTCCATGTTAACATGGGAACAAAGTTCACCACTTTAAACACAAAAGCGAAACACATAAAAAAAAAACATAAAAAGTGGATGGCACTTAGAAATGACAGTTAGCAATCTCTCTCCATGGCAAAGCTAGTATCAAATGGCATAATTCAAAACTTCCAGTTTACCAACCAAAGTGTTTTCTATGAGCTTTTAGTTCTGAAGCAGGTAGAGTGTCTATTCCTAGATTTAACAAATGAAAACATGACCAAATGTTTCATTTGGGAAATCTCTCTCTTTTTTTATTAATTGTATTTCTTGATCAAAACAAGATAAAGTAAATAAATGTTGTCTCGTGTGAAGGCACAGTACATTACCCACTTTCTTTTCTGCTGTATATATTAGAGTTGACAGTTGGATTTGATAAATGGGATGTTTATTTAAAACATGGGGAAGCAGCTTTTACACTCGCAAGTCTTTTTCACAGTAATAATCATTTTTCATCTCCATCACTAGCAGCAGTACTGGGCCATGTTCCTAGTGTGCCCTAGACAAGCCTGTGCCCTGCGCAAAATGATGGAGGACAGTGGTATCTGCATTTCCTTCACTCAGGGTCTGAACTAGAGATTTATACAGACAGGAAAAAGTACATGTATAGTGTCCTCACAGTTTTGCCCTGTGCTTCTTCTGTTTACCTCTAGTTCTAACCCTGGCTAGCATATTTATTTAGAAAACCTAGATTACAATAATAAGAAAACATGCAACCACAATAGTGTTCCAGTGATTTTTAAAACTTTATTTTAAAAAAACCTGAAAAATAACACAATTTGAATGTTGAATATATGCTTCCTACTTACTCAAAATCCATTAGAATTTTCAAGACTATTTCGGCTGATAAAACACATCACTTCAAATTCAGAAATCTTGAATTAAAAAATTAGCTCATGTTTTTGCTGTGATTTTTCTGGTATTTATATCTCCTGATATTAATATAGTGCTGACACATTTACGCAGCACTTTACGCAGATTATACATCATTCGCATCAGTCCCTGCCCCAGTGGAGCTTACACTATAAGGTCCATATCACATTTACACACTATAGGCAATTTAATCAGGAGTCAGTTTACAGATCTGTTTATTTTTGGCATTTGGGAGGATACCCACATAGACACAGTGATAACATACAACCTCCTTACAGCTATTGCCTAAGCCAGACTCAAACTTCACTGAAAGGCAGAAATGCTAACCACTGAGCCAGTCCATCATACATTTTAACAAATAGGTAAATATGTAGGCAATGAAACTTCAATTTTTTTTATTACTATTTTTTGTTCTACCTTGTCTCTAACTTGCAAAAAATTAAATACTATCTCTAGTGATGGGCGAATTTGGGGCGTTTCGCCGAAAAATTTGAGAATTTCCCGCGAAATTCGCGAAACAGCTCTGGCGTCTCGTTTTTGATGCAGTTTTTTCCGAATTTTCGCAGCGGTTTCTCAAATTTATTCGCCAGCGGCGAATTGCAGGAATTTGCCGCAAATTTGCGCCTGGAAAATAAATTCGCCCATCACTAGCTATCTCACAAGATTGCTTGGCTTTGACTTTATTCGTTGTTGCACGAATAAAAAGTATTTTGATCAAATATCGGAGTGCTGCTGCAATTGTTTAACCCAGCTTGGTTTTGACTAGTTACTAATTCAAAACCCAAAATATCTTGTTAGAAGTTTGTTATAAGGTGTGCAAACCATTACATTTTAAAACAGAGAGCATCTGTTGAAGCATTTGAATTCTAATTTCTTTATTTGATTCTCTCTCTTCCCACTTCAAAGTAGGTTATGCAAACCACAAAAATGGCTAGAGCAGTTCAATGCAACAAAATACTATTAGAAGCTTTTGATTTGGTTTGCCCCTTTTTAACTTAGTTCATCAATTATGTTTGTGCCTAAATACAGTTTAAAATTTTAAGATTTGAATGTATACCATCTTGTGAGTCATATCTTAATGTAATCCAAGTTATAGCTTTACAGTTCAATAAATAATTTGAATAAACTAGAAGAAAAGTTTCTTTTCATCTGTGATCCATTCATGTAGTTGAAATTAAAACAATCAAATTCATTATATGGTTTTTAGAATAAACAAAATTCTACAGATAAATTATTGCAGAATTTAATACAGTCAGGAAACTAGAAACTATAATGTCTAGGTCATTTAAGAAACAAGCAAATAATTATCACAAATTCTGGATGATTTGTTTATAAAATAAAACGACTGTATTACAAGTAATAAGTCAGATCTTTTCATATTCAGTAGTTAGTCTGTTTTTTTGATAACAATAATGTGAAAAATATCATGTGCCTCATAAACTATTTACAGGAGATCAGATGAAGGATGTTCACACCATTTATCAGGCCCTTTTCTTGATTCTACAAGCATTACCTACATCTCAAGGTTTGTGTAAAGATTCCAATTTCTTTACCCCTACATCCCTACAGGGATTTGTTTAAAAATATTAGATAAAACCAGAAAAATTTGATAAATTACAGCAATAATTCAAAAACATAAAGTATGGGGATAAAATAATAGCCATGAGTGTATTATCTAATACAATACGACAATGACATCTGGCTTGGAATTTCAAGGCCACAGTTTTAATAAGAAATGTATTATACAAATATCCCCATTGGAAGGGGTAAACGGGCAACTTATCATCTGCCTGTGGGACCTATGCCCACTGGAAGCATTTTTTCTTGCTGTAAATACACCTGGGCATAACCTCCCTACTGGCAATGGCCAACCTTTTGCAACCCCTAACCTACTTAATGAGCGGGTGGAAGGGACTCCATTGCAGCTAGAAGTAAATGGCCCTGGAACACTTGACTTCTCGTGAGAACTCCACTGCCCAGCCATTTAGGAGCTCCATTTGACCAGACCAAAATTCATATAAATGATAAAACATTATTTTGTGGTTTATCACGTTAAAATATATGGGGAGGATTCAATTTCAAGAGAAAAAAAAATATCTCTCCTAATTAAGTTCCATTTTTTTCCATAGACAGTGGGATTAGCTTTTTTCATTCATCTCATTGAATCTGGCTCCATGGAACAGTCTGAAACTGAACAAGGATATACGTCTCGACTTTTCATGATGGATGCAAAATTTATTTTAAGATATTAAGACCAATGCACCCTATAATATCTTCTCTGCTACGTGAGCAAAAAAATACTGTATATTTAGAGAATTTTGTGTATCTCTTCATTTCATACATATCCATATTACCCTAAATTCATTTTCTAGTCTAAATGGTGCATAGTCTCTAAAAATTATCTGTCTGGCCAGCATACTTGAGCCAAGCTCTTCAAGCAAACAAGAATGATGAATAAGGCTGAGGTTGGCAGGGTCACTTCCTCAGAAATAAAATGCGTCCCCATTGGTCACAACATACCCACTAATATATAAGCCTTATCCATACCTGGCAAAATATGTACAAACATTCAAATCCCTCTGTATCCTACTGATATAGATGTGGACAAAGTAAATCATTTTCATTTTTACATTACTTTTGCAATTGTATTAATTAGTATTTGATGATTGTTTTGGAATGAATAAAAGAATATGCTCTTTTGCCAAAGTAAGTGGAACCCCGCAACATTTATAGACCGGTTATGTCACATATTTAGTTTTTATCAGGAAGTCTTGATAGGGCATATGTGAAGTGTAATTTTCAGCAATTTAAAGTAAAAATATTTGCTCAAAACCCAGAAAGATACATTTCATTTATTTGGCAAATCATGCCCAATCGGCAGCAGGTTTTCTCTCATTTTCTCTCACACTATATCAATATTTCTAGCCTTCAGTTTCTGAATCATAAGTAGGCTGGCTGGAAATGTTAATGGTAATGAGAATGGGATCCGAATTGTTTTTAGATTGCAATGATGGCTATTTATGGGGTGTGTGACTTGGCCATTGGAATGGGAAAAAGAAATCTTAAGAAAATATTTTACAGTCTTTAATATCTAATTGTGTTGTAAAACGGTTTGAACGCCATGAGGTACCACCAATAGTTGTGCTACTTGGAAAAAAGGAGGTTTGATTTAAAAAACACATTTTAGGTGTATTTGGAAAGAACTCAAAAGAACTAATGAAGAAATTATCCTTTTTTTGTATTTGCACCAAAAATAACAAAGGAAGCATGTAGGACTGTTTCTCTATCTAGAACCGGGACACACAATGCAAACTTTTACACACTATAAATACCAAGTACAATGACTGTATGAACTGACTGTACATATGAACTATTCCCCAAGTTTCTTATTCAGCAAGTTCCTATGAGATCATAATTAGTTAGAACAGGTGTTAGATGTAAATGCTACAAGAGATCCAATATGTATTCTGTCTTTTAACTTACTATTGTAATTTACATATTGATTCACTATTCATGTGTAACATTTAATTAGCTAAAAAACAGGTTCAATAAAACACCAGAAACAATGGCTGTAGTGCAATATTTCATGAACTCTCTTAAAAATAATTGTATGTATTTATTTACCCATTATATCTTGTCTATTTTTTTAGCAAGGTTTATTCACTGTTATCGTTATTTTTTTTTAAGGAAAAGTATTTATCTTCATACCTTGATGCCAGCAAAAGACTGACACTGTGACATCATCCAGATCACCTCAAATTCTCCTTCTAAAACTGGTAGCACTGATTACAAGTCTTTATTATTATTATTATACGATTAGATTAAATAAAAGTATCAGATTTATGTATCAGATAACAGTGCAGGCTCCTTGAAGCCCTAAGTGCTGATTCAGGAATCCTAAATTAGTTGCTTGCCATACACTTTCTGCAAAAAAAACTACACTGTAGTAATATCCTGCATGTTTTACTCTATACTCTATGATTATGGGGCCCATTTACTAACAAACTGTGAAAAATTGTGGTTTTCCAATATTTCTTGAAAGCTCTAAAAATTTGAGATCTATTAAGTTAATGCCAAACTTTATCAAGTAAAAGTTGTCAAAGTGCTTCAAAAGTCAGTGGGAGGTGCGCTGATCCTATTGGACCATTTTTAAACCAATCAGAATATCTTGGTATTTTTTATGTATTGTCTGAAAAACACGTATTTTTAGAGATTTTCAAGGTATTTGGATTTTTTTGGATTGTTCATTGCATTTTTTTTGCTCATACTTTTTATAATCAGATCTTTTAATAAATTCAATGACAATCGTTCCTTTAGAGTTAGTGAATTTAGCTGTGGTTTCAAAAACCTCTAAAACCTCTAAACCATACAGTTTGTCTCACAGATATATAACATTAATTAGTACAATAAAATATATACCCAACTGCATCAAATTTGTGTTATAAACTCACTTACTTATCACTCATTTCTAACAGCTCTCCAGATCAAGCATTTTCAGAATCTGAAAGTAGGAGTGTCCATTCTAATGCAGCAACATTCACTTAGGCCCGCCCATGTTCCCTGAGTCATATTGCCCCTCCCTCATCCTCTAGTTACATTATCTGTGCATAACACTTCTCTGCAGACAGGGGAGCATTATTAAAGAGCTGCATTTGTGCCTCTGGTTTGGGTGACACAGAAACCAACTTTTCAAACTGATTGTAGAGGATTATATTCAGCAGGGTTAGGGTTTCCACCTGTCTTTTTGACCCAGACAGCCGGTAATTTGAAAGGCTGAAACTTCCTGCCCGGTTTTCCAAATCAGGAAAACTGGGCAGAACTCCCCATGACTGACACAGTGATTGGCCAATTGATGATCGCAGCACCACAGCCCCCACGATGTCACAACTCGATCCCCACCATGTCACAACCCCACCCCTTTGCATCATAGCCCCGCCCCATGCCCTGTCTCCACCGGAAGAACAGGTGGCAACACTAGAGGGGGTGGGGAACTATGTATTGTTCACACCTACACACCTATAATCTCCCCCAGAATTGTTCATGTCTATAATCCCACCAGCCCACCCTCCCCCAGGGAACACACATCTGCAAGGGCTCCCAGGGCACTGTTAAAATCTGCACCCATCCGTGCTTTACAAGTCTGCTTCTGCCAACATCTCCCACACCAGCAGCCTAAAAGGGACATCCACTGCCTAAAGGAGGAAAAACTGTCTCTCTAGTACACACAGAGCTGGAAAACAAAACCGGACCTACCTCCTCGACAGAAGCCGAGGACTCGAGTAGTAGAGGTACCTGGGACTGAGCTGGGGCTTGAACTGCAGGGCAGACTGCTGAGCTGCAGGGAGATTGCTGGCCTGGTGAGGTGGGGCACCTTGGGGGAGACTGTGGGCCTAGTGGCTGACAAGATGGCGGCACAACAGTAGATTGCAGTGGCCTCTCCCGATCACAAGGTGCTTTCTTTTTTTGTGCTTTTTGTGCTTTTTTACTTTGTTTTTTGTGAAGCTATGGAAGTCGGAACAACTAAGGTCCAGGTCTATAATTGCTAGACACTCCTTTGGTACAGCAATCATGCATATCTTACGATAACGGATGGCTTATTGCACACACTATGGGATCTCTGCCTACTTTGGGAGCCGGATCTTCTGACCGTGGTTTTGCTTGGGGCCAATGGCAGTAGGAGAAGCACTTGGAAACGATTTATGAGGATGTGGAAGCACGGAAAGTGAGCAGGAGTCTGTGCTAGACTAAGAACTAACCCCAGCAGACACACTCTCCTGTCCATATCCTTATCTAACATCTGCTCCATAGAAATAAAATGGACTACATTTGACTCCAGCAAACTACCCAGTGTGAATTCAGAGACTGCTGCATGTGTGTATTCACGGAGACGTGGCTCAGCGAAAGAGTCCCGGATGCAGCCATTCAGCTGGATGGGCTAGTCGCGGTTCGAGCTGACAGAGTCGCTGCTCTGCTTTTTCCAGGAGAATTGCAACACACGGCGCATGTGGCAGGGCATCCAGGCTATCACAAACTACAGGTCAACACCATCTCCCTGTGCCTGCTTGGACTGAACACCTCCCTCTGCAGTTGGGTTCTGGACTTCCTGACCGACAGACCTCAGTCAGTCAGGATTGGAAACATCATCTCCAGAACCACCACACTGAGCACCGGAGCCCCTCAAGGCTGTGTGCTTAGTCCTCTACTGTTCACTCTGCTGACACATGACTGTGCAGCCATGCACCGCACAAATTACATCATAAAGTTCGCTGATGACACGACCGTGGTGGGTCTCATCAGCAATAATGATGAGTCAACTATACAGAGAGGAGGTGCAGTGGTTAACAGACTGGTGCAAAGCCAACAACCTTTCTCTCAATGTAGACAAAACAAAAGAGATGGTTGTTGACTTTAGGAAGACTAGGAGTGACCACCTGCCACTGTACATCGATGACTCTAATGTGGAGATCGTCAAAAACACCAAATTTCTCGGTGTCCACCGGGCGGAGAACTGGTCCCACAATACCACCCACTTAGCCAAGAAAGCCCAACAGCGCCTCTACTTCCTGCGCAAGCTGAGGAAATCCCATCTCCCACCATCCATACTCAAAACCTTCTACAGAGGGACTCTCAATAGCATCCTGAGCAGCTGTATCACTGTCTGGGCTGGGAACTACACTATCATGGAGTGCAAGACTCTACAGAGGATAGTAAAGACTTAGACAGCAGAGAAGATCATAGGTGATTCTCTTCCTTCCATCACGGACATTTACACCACTCACTGCATCCGTAAAGCCACCAGCATTGTGGCTGATCCAACACACCCCTCACACTCACTGTTCACTCTCCTGCCATCTGGAAAAAGGTACCGAAGCATTAGGGCCCTCACTACAAGACTGTGTAACAGTTTCTTCCCCCAAGCCATAAGGCTCCTGAATACTCAGGGACCAGACAGATCTCTGTCTCACACACACACACTCCATCTGACCTTACTATATACCACAACGTTACACAGCCACTGTACGCCATTGTATAAATAAATAGCCATTGGATACAATTGTTTTCTATTAGCACATCTGCGCTTTATTATGTTCTTTATCATGTTCTTACTACTATCATTTCAGAATGATACACCCATCATGTCTGACGTTTAGCATTATTTACTTTACATATTACATCTGCTGAGTGTGCACTGTCCTGTCTCTGCACTATGCTGTCCTGTCTTGCAGGAGTTGCATATTTTTGCACTTGCACTTTTTGTCTGTTGTCCGATACATCTATGTTGTGTGTAGTACCATGGTCCTAGAGGAATGTTGTTTTGTTTCACTGTGTACTGTAGAAACGCATATGAAAATGAAATGACAATAAATTCACTCTTGACTCTTGAGTATTGTTCACACCTGTAAAACCCTGTACTGTATACACCTCAGACCCAGACTGTAAGTGACTGCAATATTGACCTGATCAAACCTCAGACAAGCTGCTGGAGTATGTTTGAACATAAATGTTATATGTATACCTGTATATGAACATAACTCTGCCTGTCCTTGCTTTATGGCTGAGATTATAGCTATGTTTATAGCATTCTTTCACATTGACATATTTCCTCTCTGATCCCCATTATAAACAACTGTGGAGGGGAAGGTTTAACATATTAATGGAATGAATGCCATGGTTGAGGATGCAGAGGTGAGATAAGGCTATTGTTTCATTAAGTAATAGGTTTGACTCTGAAAAAACACTGTATTCCTTTTTATTGTTAACTTTACTGTGTAAAACTTAAAAGATAGAGAACACTATATCTCATGACAGTTCTCCTTAAATAAATAAAGTTGGACTCTATTTGTGCTTATTTCCAGTGGTTGGAGATTGTCCTTTCATTTTCTTTAAATATATGTACAAAATGAATGCAAATAAGCAGAGATATAGCATTATGGGTACACGAATCCTATGCCTCCATATTTTATTGGCTGTTTAAAGTGGACCTGTCATCCAGACACAAGAATCTGTATAATAAAAGTCCTTTTCAAATTAAACATGAAATCCAATTTCTATTTTTTATTAAAGCATTCATAGCTGTTGTAAGCTCATTTAAAAATATCAGCTGTCAATCAAATATTGTCTGCCCCTCCTCCAGACAATGACTTTCACTTTCCATTCAACACTTCCTAAATGTCACTGCTCTCCACCCATTGTGTAGCCAGCGCATGGGGATGCACATCGGGTCCTCTATTCTGGTGCACAAACAAGATTTTGAGATGATTCAAGTTTTGCCTTAATAACAGTGTCCACAAAATGGCTTCTGTCTGCTTGCTATAATTATGAATTCCCAGGCTGAAGGAAACAAGATTCAAATAATTTATATTGTGTAATTAAAGTTCGTTTAGCTTGACTCATGTGATAAAATAGGATTTTGAATAATTTTTTTGAGTGACGGGTCCCCTTTAACTTGTAGGGGGCCATGGCACTAATATTTATTTGTTTTTTTTAACTTTTATGAGATCCTGCCACCAATGTCTTAACTTGTACAGGGGCCCTGGCACCAATGTTTTGTTGAATGTGTAGGAGGCCCCGGCACCAATGTTTTTTTTTAATGTGTAGGGGGCCCTGGCCACCAACTTGTGGGGTAAGGGCCCTGGCCACCAAATTTTTTTAAATTTGTATGGGGGGCCAGAGACGCCAGAAATTTTTGTCATATATAACAACTGAGTCTTGGGGTTTATTGTAACAGGGAATGTTCCATATCCAGAAGATGTCATTCATAAATTCAAACACTAGTCATCACTTTGAATAATTGTGGGCTAGGGATAATCCAGAAGACTGTTATTCAGATTACAGACGTGTGAGTTCTTTGTTAAACAGAACCAGGGGCACATTAATATTTCATGATGGCCAATTAAAGAGTAAATTTGTACAAAAGGCTGGAAAATATGAGTGAGTTAGAAAGTATCTGTAGAGCTGATATGTCTGAAACAAAAACACAATGCCCTGAAGACAAAGTGATATAAGTGTGGTGTGAAGCAGATAGAGGGGGAAATATTTTTCATTTCAAATTCTGCTTTTTACTTTCTTTGAGACTGTAAGTGATTCACATAATTACAAGTAATAGGTCTCATAGGGATTTGTTTATGAAGCACCAAGATATGCCCCACCTGTACTGTGTAGAGAGAAAAGCCACAGGGCAGGATCAATCATTTTTATGGCAATTCCAGTGATAACCTGGCATTCGATAGTACAAATAATTCTCAAGTGTATTTGGCCTAATTAACAATGACCACACCAAAATGCAATGCTAAGAAATAAACACCAATTATAATGGTGCCAACTTTCATTTCTGTATATTCAATTTAAACAGTGATAGGATACATCTGAGCTAAATTTTGGCTTATCATTGTAGATTTTAGAACATTTTCTCCTTCTGATGGACACAGTTTGGACAGTTTTTGCCAGAAAACTTCACTTTTCACTCCCACATTGTTTATCATCTTATTCCATTCTGGCTGACCCACAAGATTCCCTTTTGGGGTGTGTCATTTTCACAGATCTGACTCATGTTATTGAGATATTGAACTTTCAAGAAATGCTGCTTGTGCTTTTTCAGAGAGTACACATTTGCTGCGGCCAAGTTCATAAATATTTCCACAACCGATAAAGTCCGACGTTAATTAATGGACAAGGCTCTTTGGCCAGAGGCCAATTGGAAATCGGAATATAAATGTACAAGGACCATTCCCTGAATCATTTATTCACTTACAGTATTTTTTAATCACAAAGTTCAGTCCATTCTAAAGGCATATAAAAACCTGCAGAAACTAAGCATTCTCAGTGTGCACTGCCAAAGTCTAGCAGCTGCTAAACTTCTGAAATGCCTACAATACAAACAAACAGTATAAAAAATGGTAATTAGCCCCTGCTGGGCAACTAAGTCAGGGCGCTACCACAAACTAGTGGACCAGTTCAAAATTACTGCCTACAAAGAGGGTATTTATTAATATTGAACCTTTAATTTCACCTTAAAGGAACAGTAACACCAAAAAATTAAAGTGTTTTAGGCCCCAGACACACATGCGTTTTCCGGCGTGGTCCACACCAAGATTTTAAAAAAAGCTGACCGTTGTGTAAATACGTTATCATAATGTCCCATTGACTAAATTTGAAACCAGTAAGCATATTTGCGCGGTGGTTGGCGTTTTTCAAAACCGTGTTGCGGACCACGCTGAAAACACCCCGAAAAAACACATGTGTATCCGGGGCCTTAAAGGAATGACAATATAATAAACTGGTGCCCTGCACTAGTAAAACTGGTGTGTTTGCTTTAGAAACACAACTATAGTTTATAAAAACATGCTGCTGTGTAGCCATGGGGGCAGCCATTCAAGCACAGGATACACAAAAGATAAGTTCTGTAGGATCCTATTGTAAACTACAGAGCTTATTTGTTATTTGCTGAATATCCTGTGCCTTTTCTCATTTTTCCAGCTTGAATGGCTGCCCCCATGGCTACACAGCAGCATGTTTTTATAAACTATATTAGTGTATAAGAAGCAAATGCACCCGTTTTACCAATGTACAGCAGTACATTATAGTTCCATTACTTTCATTTTTTGGCGTTACTGTTCCTTTAACTACTTAATCCAACAGTCATAACATAGAAGGCATCTACAGGTGAGTACTAGTGATGAGAGAAATGTTTCACCAAGTTTTGCCTCAAAAATTACGCCTATAGACTATAATGGGTGTCGTGCGTGAAAATTTTTTCGCGTCAAAAAAAATGTTGTGACCCATAGACGTCAATGCATTTAGTCAAATTTTCACCGTTTTTTGGAGAAGCGAAATGAGTCCAATTCGCCCATTACTAGTGAGGACACATACAGTGCTTACAATTATTCTCCCATTCAGCTACAGTATGATGTATCAAGGGTCGAATTTCGAGGGGTTAAATCCCTCAAATTCGACTGGGGAATAGAATCGAATAGGCAATTCGGGCAAATTTACGCGATGGTGAATAGTCAAATGGGCGAATATTCGCCCGGCGAATAGTCACACGATCGAATATTCGATCTAAGGATTTTCATTCGATCGAATGCCTTTTTATTCGACCAAAAACTTAAAAAAATAGGCTTTTAAAGCAATTCGGTAGGTTTAATCTGGTGAAGTAGGCAGTCAAAGTATTTTTAAAAGAGACAGTACTTCGACTATCGAATGGGCGAATAGTCACAGCGTTTTTTCGCTCGATCTATTCGAATCATTCTACTCAGGCGAATTTACGCCAATTCGATAGTCAAGGAGCACAAAAAACTGCTCGAAATGCAAGTTTATGTGTACCATAAATTGCCCATTTACCATCATTCACTTTCACGTTCCCTTTGGATCGATGAGGTCTTCCTATGCCAGAACTTGTTTTTATTCAGGGGTATAAGGCCTATAGTATTATTTTTAATATTTATATAATAATATTTATAGTTATTATTAGTTTCAGAAATGCAACATTTGGTTTTTCATAAGGTGGTAGTACTCTAGAATAAATTAGTACTTTAGACATTTTTTTTAAATCTGTTACATCTTTTCCTCAAGCTCAGTTGAGCATGTTCTACAGCCTAGCATATGTTTTCTAGTTACAGAATAGAAATGAGGTTAAGGAACAGCCTTACATAGATTTACATAGTGGGCGCCCATAGGCATGCTGCCATTCATCGCACCCGTCCCTTCCCCTTTATCCGCACAAATTTTCAATTTTCTTGACCAGAGCAATGGGGATTGGTGCATGGAAAATGTTTAAAACTATTGTATCTCCTGCATATTCCCAGTGTTTCTGAACCAATGTGGGTGGTTCAGGGCCTTGGTGCCCTTTCCACAAATCCAGGCCTGGGAGCAGCCCAGAGGGTTATACTCCATACACTTGAGGGGCAGATTTACTAAGCTCGAGTGAATCTTCGAAGTCAAAAAAGTTCGAATTTTGAAGTAATTTTTTGGATACTTCGACCATCGAATAGGATACTACGACTTTGAATTTACTTTGATTCGAAGTAAAAATTGTTCGAATATTCGACCAATCAAAGTACTATTTAAAAAAAAAACTTCGACTTCGCCAAATTAAAGCTACCGAAGTGCAATGTTAGCCTATGGGGACCTTTCACAGCACTTTTCTAAGTCTTTGCACATCGAATAGAAATCCTTCAATCGATCGCTAAAAATCGTTCGAATCGTTCGAATACGCTGAAAATCCTTAGACTTCGATATTCACAGTCGAAGGATTTAAATTTGTGGGTTGAATTTCAAAGTTTTTTTAACTTCGAAATTCGACCCTTAGTAAATCTGCCCCTTGGAGTATTGCGCTACATATTCTACTGCAACCTAAATCATCTAATTTCCAGTGGCAATCACAATGCCTGATAAGGAATCTCAAATGGAGATTGCTCGAAAATAGAGTTGACAGCAAATTTAATTCTCAAAACTGTTTTGCAAATATTTTCTCCACCACCAAAGTCGTGGCATAACTTAAACACAGAGGGACAAGTGGCCCTTGCTAGCGAAAATTAGCTTGAAATAACATCTACAGGTACATTGCCATTTACTAACAGGCGAAGAGGACCATTAGCTAGTGAAAAAGTACATCACTAGCCAAGTTTCATGCCCATTCACCAGGCGAATTTTCAATCAGGCGACCAATCATTCATCTGCAAATTCACTAAAGTGTGAATTTTATTTTTTGAATCTTCATCCTCCTCAATCTTATGTCAATGACATCATATCCTGTATACCAAAAAGTCATATTTTAAAGTGGGATTGTGTTTAAAAGTTGTAATTGTTATATATTTTTGTTTTAATATTTTTTTTAATCATTTGAGGGGCATGCCACATTTGTTTTAGGGTGGGCTCATGTCTAGGATATTCGAGGATCTCTTTTGTCTTTCTTTTGGCCACTTCAAGCATTTGCATCAACATCAATAATAAAGACATATATATATATATATACAGTATGACCTATATGTTCCTGCCCTATTCAAAAACCTAAGCGTAGGTGAACTAATAAATAGTGATGGTCAAATAAAGTCACCTGGCATGAATTCCAGCGTTTCGCCACCAGCGAATAAATTTCCTGTGAAAATTCACCAATGAAAATTCGCCTGCGTCAATTTCCGATTTTCAAGATTTTTTCGTGAAAATGTCAGATTTTCATGATTTTATAGTGAAAACCTTCAAATTTCAAGATTTTTGAGTGAAATCCTTTGAATTTCATAATTTCTTAGTGAAAACCTTCGAATTTCACTATTTTTTCGTGAAAACGTCCGAATTGTATGGTTTTTTTTGGAAAACGTTTGAATTTCACGATTTTTTCGGGAATTTTCAGATTTCACAATTTCTTGCTAATTTTTCGCTGTTTCGTAAATTTTGGGGTAAATTTGCGAATTTTTCGGCAAAGCAAAACGGGACAAATTTGCCCATCACAACTAATAAAGTTTCGCTAGGCAGAACCGAACATTAGTGAATTTTTAGTGAAGGAAACTTTGGCAAAAGGGTAACAATGGAAAATTCGCACTTTAGTGAATTTTTAAGGCGAAATTCACTGGGCTAAAGGGTGAGAAACATTGCTAGCGATTTACTTTTTCGCTAGCTAATTGTCCTCTACACCTTGTGCACAAAGCTTCAAGATAAAAAATGTTTTACACCATGCGAACACCAGATTTGACGTTATTTTACATTGCTTTCTGGTGGAAGTCACTCTAAGAAAAAACGCATAAAAATGTATGCCGTTTTTGATGTTTTTTTTACACAGAGAAACCTGCGATTTGTGGTGTATCATCCCGCTGTTTTTTACACAGCATAATAAATAGGCCCCTTCCTCTAACGTAAACATTGCATAAAAAGATGTACCTAACCTAAACTACACATTGACAAGAGTGTGAGCCAGCAGTCCTCTAAGTTTATTTACAGAGAGTGGCATTCTTTCACCTCTAATTGGTATAAGCTACCTGTAGGTATAAACAGAGTCAGTCAGTGTAGATTGTGAGGCAGCCAACAGCTAGGATCGACAGATTCAGTTCTGGCCAGGCAGTAAGGATCAATACAAAAATACAAGAGTTCAAAGCAGATGGAGAACAACACAGTCAAAAGTGGGTCCTGTCATAAACTAGTTGCATACAAAGGAAATTATTTTGGAAAATGCCTGCTCAATATGTTGGTGCTCTAAAAATTAGGGATGCGCTGAATCCACCTAATCCTTGGTGAAAGATTTGGCCGAATAACGAACCCATTCCGAATTCTAATGTACATATGCAAATTAAGGTCAGGAACGGAAAAATCTGAAAAAATTATTCTTTTGTGACGAAAAGTCATGTGATTTCCCTACCTGCACCTAATTTATATATGCAAATTAGGATTTGGATTCGGTTTGGCCAGGCACAAGGATTTGGCCGAATCAGAATCCTGCTGAAAAAGGCCAAATCCCAAACTGAATAGTGGATTCGGTGCATACCTACTAAAAATACATGTTAATAATAATAATAAAAATAAAATGGGCCCTCAAAATAAACCTGGTGAAATTATGATTATAATTCATCTTTAGAAATGGCAGATAAATGCAATTTTGGTGGAATTTAAATCATAGGTTTTTTTTATAAAACACTGGCTGAATCGATTTAATAATATTTTATCCCCCTTTTCGTCATTAACACCATTTAAGAAAGGTGGCTGCTTTAGCCAACTCGGCTGGTCAACAGAGATGCCATCCAAATTCTCCCTTTTCTAGTTCTCATTATATGTTCAGATTAATTTATCTACTATATTGAACTTTACTGAAATAATTTGTATCATAAACCTCTTCACCCAATGTAGAGCTTTTTTATACTTCAAACAAGGCCAACAAGTTTGCCCGTTTGCTTTCATTAGAGCTTCATAAATAATACATTTGTCTTAATGTGTTAAACGTCCTTGAGGAATAGAAGACTAACACTTGCGGAATTAACCTTAGGATAAACCTATAAATTGCACAGCAACTTTTTTTAATGACATTCTCTAACATCTGTTATAAAATGAGCTCAATGTAAAGAAGGGCACTATAGCTGTAATTGATTAGTCTACAATTTCTCAATACATCTAAAGAGCCACATATAAGCAAAGGGACAATTTCAGGAATTTTGAATGGTTAGGAAGATTTCTGGAGTGATATGAGAGATTATTATTATTATGGAAAGCTAGGCTATGATGTTACAGATAAGCAAGGCTAACTGAAAGCAAATTGAAAACGTGATTAACAATTCATCCCTTGCTGTCTAAACCCGTCTTAAAAGAGAAGATATTAACATACTTTATGCTACACATATAGCACTGCCTTAAAACCAAAAATGATAGGCTTTCATTTATGGATTTAAGTGCAGAGACATGCTAATAATTCCACCATGCATCTAGAACTATACTGTTAAGGGCTCTTCGGCTCCTTGTAGCCCTTCTGTGATGATTCTTTCACTTCACAATTCATCCTAGTAATTTTGAGACTTTTGAGATGTTTTAAAGCTTATATTTTATAATTATTGACCCCAATTTTTCTGGTCAATTTTTTAAAGGGGAATTTTTTTTTCCAGTGGTCTTAAAAGTCAGAATAAAAGAGTACTCCAACTCCAGCGTGCCGAGTTCATGTAGAAGTCAATGGCAGATGTCCCGTTAATATCCTGATCTGCACTGGGTTTTTGTTAAATAATCCAAAGATTTTGTGGTTTCAGGTGTCAAATCTGAAAAAGTCTGAGGTTTCAGGCGTCAAATCCGAAAAAGTCCGAAAAAATTTATTGGAAAAATTTGTATGTATGATTCTGATTTTTCTGAACAATTTATTGATAAATAGGGGGAAAATGTTTTTGCAGATTTGGTTGGAGTAGTTTTCAGAAAATAGTGAGAACTTTTCAGATTTTGATAAATAACCCTTAAACCTTAGTCGTTCAAATTAGTTATTAGATATTGTAGTCAAAAAGCATATCATGCGAATACATTTTCTTTGTTCTTCATATTCTAATATATATATATATATATATATATATATATATATATATATATATATATATACAGATGCAGCCACTTTGGTTTGTCTGTTTGACACAGAATAACTAAACACAGATATCCCATTTATCTCATTTAACACAGAAAACTATGACACAACATCCCATCTAATTAAAGCATTCACCATTGTGAACAATGGTGCTTTGGTATGCTAATGAAAAGGTTAAATGCATTAAATGAGTTAAGATAACTTTAGATAACACAGTTTCTTCAATTAACTCTGAGTCATGACGCATTTAACTCACAAATCCAAGTGGCTTCATCTGTATATATATATATATATATATATATATATATATATTCCCTGTGTCCTCTTTTCTATTCAATTGAATTATAAAATCCCTGTCATCTTCAAACTCCAAATCAATCAAGTATTTCAGTTGAAAAAGCATAACAAAATATTGTTAGACCATTTGTCTCAAGTCAACAATAGGAACAGTTCTAAAAGTCATGTACTAGCAGCAGGTTTCCCTAAATCTAAACAGATTAATGGCAAACCTCCAGTCATGGCTTGAAATGGGTTGAACTACCTAGGAATCACCCTTACAACCTTCATTAAGCATAGATTTAAACGAAATGTCCCACCCATATTGAACTTAGGTTAAGCAGGTGTATAAGCTTCCTCTTTTATGAAAATAGCAATAAAATGTATTTAGTTTTGTGCATAACTTATATGGTCCTTCAGTTTGAAGAGCAACCATATATACTGAAAAAAAAGGTTGATGTGTCTTCTACACAATTCTTTAACACAACTCACAAATCTCTTACTGACATTTTTCAATCTGGCATGGTTATATTCATGGTCTTAGTGTGTGTTCATTACCACTTGTTACCTTTCCTTTAGGCATCTATCTGATTTTTATTTTTTTTAGTCCATGCAGCAAGCATCTATTTCCTTCACATGCAGCTCCTGCTCCTCTTCTTCCTGTTGACGGCAAGGATATAAATCAGCTTTTTGCCAGAGGGATACAGAAGTAGTTAAAGATGTACTCGTGCACTGCATGTATCCCCTCTGGCAAATTTAAGGTTTCTGGCAAGTGAGAGATTACATGGGAGGGAAACACATTACAATTTGCCTACCCTGATGCTGGGATTACAAGTGCCATCATTTATTACAAACTAGTTACGCCAGTGCTATTGAAAAAGACTTTGGGTGGCAATAAATGATTGTGCCTGCTAGCTAGGGGTGGGGGGGATGGTGCAACATGAGGCAAGGGCTATTATTTTCCCCACACACATGCTATCCTTTCAAACTGAGTAATCATGCACCACAAAAAAAGGCTACAAAAATGAAAAACCTTATTTTGTGTTACATACAGGGGTTATATGCAGTATATTTTTAACATAAACCCAGATGACTGATCGTATGTAAAGTCGGTGTGTTTACTGTATTTCCATTTTCAAACTAAATCTGACCTAATGGCCTAGTAGTGACTATCCCTATGTTAGCTGGGAATAAGTGCAATGATGAGATGATATACAGGAAAATTACTCACCTTGGTCAACAGATATCCCTATCCCTATGTGACTATCCCTATGTTAGCTGGGAATAAGTGCAATGATGAGATGATATACAGGAAAACTACTCACCTTGGTCAACAGATATATCTTGGCATATAAAAATACTACATCGCTCCTCTAAAAACCCTTCAAAAGCGCAAACGCTGGCATCAGATTCCTAAACATATATAACTACTATGCTGCTTCAGCACACTGGTTTAGAAATACTCAACTATAGAAATTAGCATAAATGAAGAATTCTTTTACCACCCCCATATAGTCTAAAGACTTCTATTACTACATGTAAGCAGCGGATCCTATCCCAACATTTCTGCTATATTGGACTCCTCAAGAAACACAAACAATCATTTATTGGAGTTCTTCTGGTGTTATATTAATATGACTGAATAATTATAGATCATGAACCATTAGTGACACCCATGTCCTCTCACAAATGGGAAAGGGACAGGAGATTGTCATTTTTTCTGCCACGTTGCATGTACAGTATATCAATAGGACAAATACAAGATGTCCTCAGCACTCAACTCATTATCAATATATTGCCCTTCAGGAGTTGTTTGTCCATATATTGCAATATATTTGAGCTTGCCAACAATGTCAAAGTCATCCCTGGTCTGGCCAGTCTTACACTCAATTACAAGAAACAACTGGAGTTACAGAGTAGCACACAGATTGTCTGAGTACTTTCCCTTTCACTCCTAGTCACCAAGTTTAGATCGCCAAATACTTAAAGAAAACTTGAACACTGATGTGGCAAAGTCAATTAAAATATAACTTTTATCATAATTAATAAATAAAACCTAATGCGCACCATCAAATAACAAATAAGTGACTGGACCATGTATCTTACCCACTGCATTTGATATGATTGGTGGTCATGATTTACAATGGAATTTGTTCTAACTAAAAAACTTCTCAGTTAATGTTCTTCATTAAAATATATTTTGTAAATATATATATATATATATATATATATATATATATTTTTTTTTTTTTTTTTTTTTTTTTTCAGCATCTCCAGGCCTTGGTATCATCTCCTTCAGCACAGCTCATCTATTCCTGATGTACTAAAGTGGCACAGGTCATGTATGTACAGACCAGAAACAAGGAACATTGACCAGCTTACCATTAGAGCAGCAGAGCAGTGATGGGCGAATAAATTCATCAGGTGTGAATTTGTGGAAAATTTCCATGTTTCGCCACCGAAAAAATTGGATGCGCGCCAGAATAGTCGTGCGCATAAAAATTGTCGCACGTCAAAATTATTTGGACACCCATTGACGTTAATGCATTTGGACAAAATAGGCACGTGTATAAAAATTGTAGCTGGCGTCAAAGTTGGCGCTTGTCAAAATAATTTTGACGCCCATTGACTTCAATGTGTTTCAAAAAATTTTCACCGATTTGCGAATTACGCTGAAAATTTTCTGCGAAGCGAAATGGGACAAATTCACCCATCACTGCAGCAGAGTTTTATTGTGGTGCTGACAAGGGCAAACGTAAAAGTAATGGATTACTTGTAGGTGGCACTTACAAAAATCATCATAAAATATATCATATCACATTTCTGGGAGCAGTTTCATTACAATCAGAATCACCCACCAAAATAAAACAGTTTACTCGCAATCAATTTATAGCTGCAGTAAAGTAGAGGAAGCAAGCAGTTAAGCTGTGTGCTATTGTCTATAAAACCTGCACAAAATCTCACTTTTACTGTTATATAGCACACATGGGAAAGCAGATGGTTGGGGGATTATTTAAATTTAAACAGGACTTTTGCTGACAAAATATGGAATTTGCATTGTGTGATCAAAAACTTTAAAAAATTATATTTTTAAAAGCAGACGAAATGGTTTAGTTTCATTACAAGCCAAATAAAAAATGTTTTGGCAGAGACTAGAATAGAAGCATTGAGGAAGAGGCTTTCACTATTTTAGACTGCAGCAACAGTCACGATTTGGGTTACTGAATTTCTTCTGAAATTACACTTTCCATCATTTTAAATTGTTACCCTAAACTGTACAAACCACATTTATATTTCTTATTTCAAATGTATATAGTGTGATGCTGATGGGCCTGGAAACCTCCCTGCATTAAAAGGCTTTATATTAATAAAATTATATTACACTGATACTATATATACACTGAATACGCTGCCACCTTTTTATCTGGCATCTTGTAATAGCTCTATATAATACAAAAGGAGCAATTTTATACAATCTCCAAATACATTTCTTGTATGCTTTGAAAGACAAAGAACACATTCATGTTAGTATTAAATATTAACTAAGCAGAATAATAAAATAATACAGGTATTGAAACCTGTTATTCAAGAAACCTGCAATTCCATTTCCCATGGTTGACTGTTTAAAGAGGCACTGACAGTACATACTTCATTTCATTAAATTATAATTTAACATCTTACAAAAGATTTAATAGTGTCATTTTGTATTATATAATTTGTATGTTATTTCTAACCCACCTTAGGCAAGGAACACTAACTCCTGCAGGTAAAGCACAGATTAGATCTCTGCATCCTCCCTCAGGTGAAAGCCCTTCCAGTCCAGCAAGGAAAATCATAAGCACATAAACACAGCAAATTGGTACATTATAGTCACCTCCAGCAGACTACCCTCGCTGATACAGCCCATTAGAACATGTAGAAATATGGTTAATAACATATAGGCATCATATTAATTAGCTTAGTAAATGCATCAGTTAGATTAACCAAAGCACAAGGTGGAGCAGGATAACAGGGAACAGCAAGACATGGTCTCGCCAAAGTGCTATAATTGAAAAATGGAGAAGGTTACATAACATGATCACCTCTTGGAACATGTCCAGTGACAGGTACAGACGGACCCTCACCAGTGTCAAGAGGAATGCTTGGATTATCAGCCATAATAGGAGGTTAGGTGGTTCTTCTATTTGTCAATTTTTGTGAAAGGAAGGAGTTGAAGTATCTCGCCTTTAAGGCAAGCTACCTCTTGCCACAGGTTGCTTTGATTATCCAGGGCTATCAGATCATGACCAGTCATGTGGTTTTCCGTCAGTAGGTGCATCATTTACATCAACTACCATATCAGACCCCTACAGCATTGAGAACTTGTCCAAGTTCCAAGCCTTAATTCTTCAATCATGGCCACAAATTCTATATATTGGAATGTTAGGTAGTTTACCCACTACCTCAATAACACGTTCCTTCACCTATTGGCCAGCTTATGTTTGCCAGTGTCACCCAAATTGCAGAGGGGTACTTTATCACCCGGCATTTGTTCTCTGAAACTCACCCTGTCATCAAAGCTTTTTTTTATTACCTGCATTTACATTTACAGCAATCTCTTCCGCCTCTTTTAGACTTTCTCTGAGACAACACGCATAGGAAGGAACCTTGGTGCCCTACTCCACCTTGGATACACCCAGCTGAGAGTTCTGCCTTCCTCCCAAATATGAGCAAATAAGGAGAAAAGCCTGTGATCACAGCTGTTGTAGGCATGAACCATCAACCCTACATGGCAACTTTCATTCTTATTCTAATATACATACCATAAATCAAAACAGTAGTTCTCTTGTAGGTTTTCTTAGATGCCATGGACCAGTTGCAGCTGTGACCTATTTGCTTTATGACATCTGAAGTTATTTGTTTCAATACATCCTATTCAGACAAAGCAATGGATACTTTCTGCCACATTTATTTAGGAAAATAAATCGGATCCACTACTTGTTTCTGTGCTTATTTTCAATGACTATAAATGTATCTCTTCGACATTACTCCAAGAATATTTCAAGACAAAGTAGTATTTTTAATATTAGTAGTAGTATTTTTAAATATTAGTTTGTAATCATTCTTATGGGTTATTTGGTTTAGGCATAATAAACAGGCAAAGGACTACGATATCAGTGCCATTTTGGGGAATGAATGCAGAAATCTATCCTACCTTCAAAGACTTAAACAGGAGACTCATAAGCATGCAGCTGATAATGCCAGGAACTCACTAAAGAAACATTGTATCAAGTGCGCCATACCCTAAATGTATAAGCCGATTACCTTTCACAAAGCAATAGTCATTAAGCAGAGCCATTATGGGCTGCTATTTAACTATAACATCCAAAGCAGTAAGATTTTATTGAAATTAGTTTGGCTTAACTCACCACATCAACAATTTCAGATGATTCACTTTAAAATATTAAATGTGTCGATTCTTGTTCATGAAATTAGTTTTTAATTGGTAAATGTCTATATTTTTACTTTTTTTTTCCCCATACATTATACATGTTTGCCAGGGCAGTATTTTCATAATTACTCCCTCCAACGTTCCTTCCATTCTCCTTAACAGCCTATGAGCTCCGCTGATTACCCTGCCAGCAGTGACTCATGGCAACCAGATGCATGGAGACTAGCAGAAGGCAATATAGAGGACAGAGGAAACAAAGCTGACTTTAGAGTATTACACAAAAAGAACCAGAAAAGGCAGACATTTGTACTTGGTGGCCAGTTGATGATCACTAACTTGCAGAGAAACTTCACAAAAGTAGTCCTAGAATAAAGCATGTGAAGGCAGACCTAAAGGAAAGCTATGGACTTATCATAACATTTCTGCAAATTACATCCTGTAACAATGTCCTTTAAGCTGAATATGAATTTACTTCCTGATTCCATCATCCTGTCAGGCTCCCATTTCTTATGTAAGAAGAACAAATAAGCACATATTATTACTTGGTATGCTTACACTTTCACCTTTTATTATGCTTACTTCACACAGTAGTTATGCAAAACCTTCACACCTTCTCACACCATCAGCTATTTTGCTTTGATTGATCTTTGCTACTATTTGTTAGTGGTTAATGCCTCTTGTATCAATTGCTTTCCACTTTCATCTGTTTCTCAACACCACCACTCCATAACTATTGCATAATCACAGTTATTCAAATAACAAGGTCTCTAAGGGCATTAAGTAACTGTTATCTCTACACATTAGGATTCTACTTACTGTACATGTCTTTAGATGGCTAAGGTTATGAGACAGATTAATGCAACTATAGATGGAAATCTTACTGTAGAGACACCATATGAAAATATGATACCAAAGGTTTAACAATTATATTCAATTAATAGATTTATGATATTCTTGATTTGCCCATCTAAGGGTACCATTTTTCTGTATTCTCCCTAAAGTACATTAAAGCATGACCAATACCCTAGGCATCCTCTTGTATACAGTGTTGGATCTATGACATCTAAACTGAATCAATGTGTATTTTTTCATTAGCCAGATGTTGACACCATCACACTTTTGAGAGTTACACAATGGAGAGATGGTTGTATTTGTTAAATGTATTAGTGATGATTTACACTAGAGTTTTTTTGTTATTCACCATGAGGAAGTATGCAAACCTAAAAGATACTAGTTACAGCTTGGGATATCAGAAGACTAAAGGGAATTAATTATAGAAAATATTCAGTACTGAACTTACTGTTAATGCCTGGAATTGCTGTTGGAAAGATGGTTGGCCTGAACTCTACTAACTACTCCATGGGTTATTGAAATCCATGGTGATTAAAAAGACAGTGGGTCTTGGACAGAGTGGGGGTTCAACTAACATGACAGTGCTGTATTCACAATTGCACAAGCACAATGCTCCAATGACTTTTTGTACTTACCACCTGTTTATGTACTTTCCATCTGGTAAATACACTGCACTTTGAACCTCAATCACATTGATAGGCATGAATGTCACACTGAAAATAGGGGCAAGACAGTTTAGACACATAGGGGCCCATTTACTTAGTTCGAGTGAAGGAATAAAGGAAAAATAGTTAGAATTTCCAAATGTCGAATATGACTACTTCGACCATCGAATGGGCTACTTCGACCTTCGACTACGACCTTCGACTTCGAATCAAACTATTCGAACTAAAAATCGTTTGACTATTCGACCATTCGATAGTCGAAGTACTGTCTCTTTAAAATATTCTTCGACCCCCTAGTTCGCCACCTAAAACCTACCGTGGCCAATGTTAGCCTATGGGGAAGGTCCCCATAGGCTTCCTAACAATTTCCTGATCGAAGGAATATCCTTCGATCGATGGATTAAAATCCTTCGAATCGTTCGAACGATTATTCCTTCGATCGTTCGATCGCAGGAATAGCGCTAAATCCTTCGACTTCGATATTCGGAGCCATGCTTTTTTGTTACCAGTATTAGAGAGCGAAAATACCCTGTGTATTAGTTACAGTTATATATATATATATATATATATATATATATATATATATATATATATATATATATATATACACAGCATAAATGCTTATTCTGCATTTTAAATGTAGGCTCTTTCTTCTGTGCTGAAAATGTTACTCTTTTTTCTTTCTTCCTGTACAAATGGATTTTTGAACCATTCACCTAACAGGTTCAAGTATCTGGTTTATTGAGTGCTAGTTCTGTATTCAGTTAAATAGTTTCCTTTAGCAATACTTTGCAGAAATTTAAAATTGGCAAAAATTGTAAGTGTAATAATGACATTTTTGGCTCAGATGAATAAATATGTCTCAAATCTCTCAATAAATGATTTTAAGAATGCTGCCATGGTTATTGCATAAGGTAGCTATGCAATGCTAATGTTCAAAAAGAAAATCGAAGTATGGTGAATGTCTTCTATCCAAATCCAGGTAAGGGCCAGAGCTACGGGTAGGCGGAAAATCCATTTTTCAAAAGAGCAAACAGATTTTTTTTATATTCTATTTTGAAATCTGACATGGGGCTAGACATTTTGTCAATTTCCCAGCTGCCCCTGGTCATGTGACTTGTGCCTGCACTTTAGGAGAGAAATACTTTCTGGCAGGCTGCTGTTTTCCTTCTCAATGAACTGAATATGTCTCAGTGAGACATGGGTTTTTACTATTGAGTGTTGTTCTTAGATCTACCAGGCAGATGTTATCTTGTGTTAGGGAGCTGCTATCTGGTTACCTTCCCACTGTTCTTTTGTTTGGCTGCTGGGGGGGAAAAGGGAAAGGGGGGTGATATCACTCCGAACTTGCAGTACAGCAGTAAAGAGTGATTGAAGTTTATCAGAGCACAAGTCACATGACTTGTGGCAGCTGGGAAATCGACAATATGTCTAGCCCCATGTCAGATTTCAAAATTGAATATAAAAAAATCTGTTTGCTCTTTTGAAAAATGGATTTCAGTGCAGAATTCTGCTGGAGCAGCACTATTAACTGATTCATTTTGAAAAAAAAAAAAAATTTTCCCATGACAGTATCCCTTTAAAATGAAGCCTCTTCTCTACTGAAAGGGGGCAACCCTTTCAGATTTGCAATTCCCCTCAATGCTGTAACCTGCCCTATTAGATTCATCAATTCAGATTCCAAAACAAAACCCTCCTGCATCTCTTACAAGTATACGCTCATTTGAAAGGTCATTCCAAGATTGCATATATACTGTATGTAAAAACCCACCAACAAACCATGTAACACATATTATGAAACAAGTTACATACTGCTGTGAAAGTTATATCTTGTATAAAGCCTTTTTAGTTTCAACGGTTTTAATCAGATGAGGAATGACTATGTTGTTCTATGCCTAGTAAGTGTACTCACTTTTTCTCTGTCTCTCTGAAACTCTAAATCCAGCCCACGTGTGACTATATAACCTATTCATTATATGTTGTTAATAAAACAATTCATCTAAAAATATTTTGATGGTGAAGCCCTGGGTATGGTGATACATGTAAGTTATGGTGTCCAGCCAATGTGTCCCTCATGCTCTGCTGTATTATTACTCTTGTATCATTTAATTGCTAATTATAGAATTTATGTTATACTTTTACTGAGACTGTTCTAGTTCTTAAGGGGAACATGAAAGCTTTATATATGGCACCTGGGTGTATGGAACATGTGGGGCAGATTTTTCAAAGACTGAAGTGAAATTCTAGGGAATAGTCCAAATTCGATAAAAAAATTCTAAAATTCTAAAATATCGAAATGTATCATGCACTGTCTCTTTAAAAATTTGACTTTGACCATTCACCATCTAAAACCTGGCGAATTGCTGTTTTAACCTATGGGGGACCTCCTAGAACTTATTTGGAGTCAATTGGTGGACTTTGAAAAATCTAAGTTTTTTTGGAAAAACTTTGATTTGTACGATTTGAATGCGATATTACTTCCATTTGTACGATTCAAATTTGGATGAATTCAAACAAATACGGACTATCAACCTGCAAAAAAAAACTTACATTTTTTCTAATACATTTTGGTTGGTCTTTTTTTAATTCAAATTTCGAACTTTTTCAAATTCGAAATTCGACCCTTGATAAATCTGCCCCATGGTGTACATTGCGGGGCTTTGTATAGTACAACACAGACTATGGTAGATTTTTGCCTGAAAAACTCCCTATTTAAGGGTTATACAATTTCTGCAGTCTCATTTTATTTTTATATACAGGTACTTGCATGTGTTCATTTCTTATGTATTTTGTGGCTGTAACTTATATTTAATAAAGTAAACACTGCATTTAGTTTGGAGAGTGCACATATCTTTTCTCCATAAATCTTTATCTTTTTTTTAATATACAGTAATGTTGCTATTTTAACTGGCTGAACCTCTTCCTAACTAGTACTTACGGTAGATGTACTATTTTTTGGCCAGTAAATAGCTAATGGGTTAGAGTTTCTGGGCAATTTTACTGAGGTTGAGTAAATAACAACATTCTGATTGTCTAACATTACAGCTGCACAAATCCTAACTTTTATGTTTTCGGATTACTGCAAAAACCTTCAGCAACAGTGCCTTTTCAATATAATCAGAAGTAGATTAGTCTCAAATCACATTGATGGAAATAAAAGCAAAGTGATTGTAATCTGGAAACAATAAGCTTTTCTTGCTCCTTTTAATTACAATATTCTTATTGTATCTTTCCAAAAAAAAATCTGTAATGTATTTTTTAAGAAACGGTGCATCAGCTACAATGGACTTATTTTACTGGAGATTCAAGTATAAAATTAGATCATTATTCAGATTTCAAATAAAACAGAAAAGTTATCAAGCATGCACATTTTTGAGCTTTGAAAACTGTTATTCCATGTGGATGCTGTAAGGCTAATTGAGGGTATGCTGTACATAAGAGCCTTCTAATGCTATATTATTGCTCCATTTATGGCAATAGTTACATCTTTGGTGTGTCAGAAAGACTTCAGTAAAGATGGTAGTGATTTCCTACATAGAGAATTTTAGCAATTTTGGGGTTCCCCCTGGAATTCCACAGTAGCTGCAGAGATTAGCAAAGATAAACAAAAGAAGCAGAACTATATTTTCCAGAAACCTCTGTGAAGAGTAGGGATGTAGCGAACTGCCAATTTGGTGTTCGCGAACGCCGTTCGCGAACACCGGCAAAAAATGCGAACGTTCGCGAACAGTTCACGAACTTCGAACACCCGCTAAAATCGTTCGATTCGAACGATCGAAGGATTTTAATCGTTCGATCGAACGATTTTCATTCGAATCGAACGATCGAAGCATTCGATCGAATGCTTTTCATTCGATCGAATGCTTACAATCGTTCGAACGAATGGAAATCGTTCGATTTTAGCGGTCGAAGGAATTCGAATGGTCGAATGGTCGAACGATTTGTATTCGAATCGAACGCGAACTCAAAATGCGAACGTCGCGCGCCGTTCGCGAACATTCGGCGGACGCGAACGGTCGAAGTTCGCGCGAACAAGTTCGCCGGCGAACAGTTCGCTACATCCCTAGTGAAGAGTTAATGCTTTGCTTGGCTCATACCTTCCAGGTAAAACATGAACCCCACATTGAATTTTCTGCACTAGTATTGTTTGAGTTGTATAGTACTGTATTGTATCATTGTTATTCATTTTGACATTTTATGAGTTAATGCATCCAACGTATGGCGTTTGCCTACTGTTAAGCAGCTCACTGCAACTCTGTGAACACAAAATCTTGTGCGATCAGTATTCCTTATGTGTGAATTTATATGCATTTACCCATAATTCTTTGTTGTATATTGGTGTGGAATCTGGATCAAGCTGAACAGACTCTATAAGGCATTCAATATTTTATTATTCCATTTTAAAACTCACAATGATATGTGATTGAATGTTACCATATGGCCTCTGGAATGCTGAGGTTAAGCATTTGTCATTATCACTTGGCCAAGCTTCCAACTTTAGACAATCTGTTTCTAATTCTAAATTTGGAATGATTGGTTTACATACATCATACTAATCTTGTATGGCTGGGGCGATTGGGAATGCCCATTGAAACTCATTATCTTTAGTTTTCAAATGCATAAAACATTTTTATGAAACCTTCAAGGATGGGCCTGCTAGATCTATCTTCTAAAGGTGGCCATACACGGAGAGATCCGCTCGTTTGGGGATGTCGCCAAATGAGTGGATCTCTCTCCGATATGACCACCTTGAGGTGGGCAATATTGGGCTGATCCGATCGTGGGCCCTAGGGCCCAATGATCAGATCCTAACTCATGGGAACGGGGGTCGGATCGCGGGACCGCATCAATGAACATCCGATCGAGATCTGGCCGACTTTATGCCAGATCTCGATTGGGGAAGCCTGTCGGGGGGCCCCATACACAGGCCAATAAGCTGCCGACTTGGTCTGTCGGCAGCTTTTATTGGCCCGTGTATGGCCACCTTAAGACATCATGTTGCAGATGTCTCTTTAAATGCTCTATATTGCTTATAATGATTTCATAGTTTGCACACACCATATTCAATGGCATCTTTATTTTCTAATTTGCTGTTTAATCTCCAACCATTTATTATGGTCAAAAAGTAACTTCCTTACAAAACTCTTATAACAAGAAAACTTAGCAAGCTTAAATATTTGACTGATTTCAAGTATTATCTTATCACTGTTGGATCATTCTGTAAATGTACACCAAACTGAAGTGAAAATTCAGCCTAGAAAAATAATAGAATGGGAAATGACACATGCAAACAAACCTTGAACTGCTTCACTAAACATTTCAGCAAAACATCAGTGAGTAAACAATGCTTTAATGATGGAACTATTTATTAAACCTCAGTTTTTTTTTCTGGTAGAGTTTTTAAGGGCAAAAACTAGTTTTTAGAGGGAAAAAATAGAATTTTTCAAGATTTATTATACTATCTATTATAATACTGTTAAAAATCCAAATCCAAAAAGAACTCCAGCTACAACCTGTCGAAGTTATGTAAAGGTCTATGGCATATGGTCTCTTTTACAATGGAACATGTTTTTTCCTTTCATGATTGGCAAGAGTTTTTGGCTATTTGATGCTGGTTTCTGTTCGAAAATCGTAAAAGTTCAAATATTAGAATTTTGTCACGACTTTGCCCACATGTATAATTTTCAATCCAAATTTGCAGTAAATTAAGCCACATCATGTTTGGGAGTTAGGTCGAATTTTTATTATTAATATAATGGGACAGATTTGAGTTTTAATAAATACACCCTTATAAATGAATCTATAGATCCAAAATGCAAACAATGACACTGACGGGCTCAAACTGAAGCCTAATTAGAGTGAGATTTGAGGGATTGGTTAGATTGGAGAGAATGCCTTTTAACTCCTGGACCCAAAAAGTCAATTTTAAAGTCATGAGGGGTGAGATTTCAGTAACATATGCTCTCCCAGACAAACCAGTCACTAATACAATATTTTCCTATATCTGTAACATTTTTGTAACCCTTTTGTGACCCTTTTCCAAAGGCTGAACTTCCAAGAGGGCACAAGTCAACAGCATTGCTCTAGAAGATCTATTCTGTGATCCCTCAACATCAATTGAGGTGCTGGAAATTACAGTTCAGAAAATTGTAAGCATACAAAGAAGCGTGCACTTAACGCACACGGAGCTTATGAGCAGGATATCCTCCTGTGGTCCAATGTATATTATCAAGTAAAATTGCACTTTATCTGGCAACACTCCTACTGACTGGAAGCTTGGCAGCTTGGTATTTTACCATTTCTGTTATATTGGCCAGTATTTAAAACTATATGTGCATTTAGCATGTAGTCAATCACAGAGCTTACACTAAAAACTAATGTTCAAAAGTGTTTAAATATCAAACAAACTTATAACCGTTTAACCTACCCAACATACACATTTAGGTACAAACACTCATACTGCATTATTTTTAACAAATAACCAAGAAAGCAACACGATTGCATCCCTAATTGAATTCATTCCAGCGATACGTCATCAACTTTCATCTCATAAAAAAAGTCATAAAAAGCAGGAAAGGATACCCCAGTTTAACTCAGAGGGGCTTAACTGTAAACTAGAAAATGGAAAAATATGCCCAAAACACTCTCTAGAAAAGCTGGATAATGTGCTAAGTCTCCTCTTCAGCTACTCTATCATCAAACACCTCACTCCACCCATCATTAGCCCTGGAGGAGCTCATACTATTTAATGTGTGTATTACACACAGTGATACTCAGCCAAGAGCTAGGCAGGAGCACTGGCTAAAATTGAGAAACATCACTTTCGCTTTATTGTCATCTCTTGTTGGGATTACAAAAATAAAGTGCTAAATCCAGCAAGATCTCAAAACCTATTTGAACTCGCTGGAAGTCTTTGGCTCTAAATGTAACAACAATGAAGGAAAATTCTGAGCTAAGGAGTAGTTTAATATTCTGGAAACAGAGAATGAGATGGATTTTGAAAACGCTGAGATGAGGCCAGCCTATTGCTCTTGGGGATGAGTAACCTAAAAAATTATTTTAGTGTAATTTGAGGTTCTTGCATTAATTATGAATTATGCGTCATATTATTACCAATAGCATTAAAATGTATGCTTGTGTCCTTCGTAAATAACTCTTAAACCGCAATTAATAAAAATAAGGCCTGGAGGCCTGGAGGCCTGGAGCCTGGACCTGGAGCACTAAAGTGGAGCTACGCTAAGAACAACACAAAGGAGGTGAGTTTGGAGCGGCCTATCTCTCTTTTTCCTACTATGCTAAATCAGGCAAAAATAAATTATACAGTGATGAGCAAATGTGTTACATTAGAAGGGATAATGTTTAAAATTATGTACTTGAAATATTCTTCCTACATGATATAAAAACAAAATGAAATATACAAAGAAGAAGAAAAAATGAAATCTGTTGTATATTGTATTTAAAGATAGATTTACTGTTGCATATACTGTATGTATAACCAAGAGATGGTAAAGTCACATTTTCTGTGCCCTGTCTAGACTATGGAAAACAGATCCTATATAGGGAATAAACAAATGTCTTTTGATATTAAGGGCAAACCAGTGAAGGTATAAACAAAATATGTTTTTTTCAACAGCATTTATAAAAAACATAGCTAGAATATTTAAAAGGAAGAAAGAATGGGCAACCAGGCACCCAAAGTACTGTATGTATGTTCCTAGCAGCAGGCACTTTCCCTTATTCCTTTTCCCCATGCTTCCAAGTATTTTTGATTTATAATGAGCATACTACAAACATACTTCCAAATCTAAACATTGCTGACACATCAAGCAGCTTTCCTAATCATGCATTAGTGCAGTTCTAAAAAATAGGGAGTAATTAGAAAATTATTTATTATGGTTATTAAAACTATATGATATGCCCAGTAGTTTTTTTGGCTACATACCTACTTCTCATGGCAGGGCTACCCCTGGGTGAACTGACTTCGGACCTTATATACAGTATATATATATATATATATATATATATATATATATATATATATATACATACTGTTTTTGAAGTGGCTGAGGTCTCAAAACAAAGTATCATATTTAAAAAAAAGTGCTGGTGTCATCAGTACAGTCTATACACACACCTCAGCGAAGAGTTTACAATAGGCACCAAATTGAGAAGTTGTGAAGTAGAGACTGTTCGGGCTTTACTGTATTTAAAGCATATGATAGTGGTACAGGTCCTTCCACCTAGGAACCTCCAGGAATGGATGCAGCCTATTAGTAATGAACTCCATTTAAATGAAGTGTGGCTTAGAAACCCTCAGTGTGCCTGGAAAAAGTCCTGTGGATAGAGCACTAGGTCTACATATAGTAGCATTGTGTAGTAATGGAGCAAAATACTTTACAGTCTCTGAGGATTTTACACTCACTCTGTTATTTATATAGTATAGTCACTAAGAAATGGTGTATCCAATGTATCCACACTTCCAATATATGAATGAATAAAAGATGAACAATAACATAAAAATGGGAAGGGCACACAAACCTTTCCTTTTCAGCTATCACCCTACAACATTTATTAAAGCAGAAAATTATGGCAGAAACTTTTAGGGCAACCCCCTGTATCAGATGGAATTCTAAAATTAGTGACTTACAGTAAAGATATGGTATCTGTTATCCGGAAACCCATTATTCAGAAAGATCCAGTCTCCCATAGAGCCTCTTTTATCCAAATAATCCAAATTTTAAAAAATGATTTCCTTTTTCTCTGTAATAATACAACAGTACCTTGTACTTGATCCAAATTAAACTATAATTAATCCTTATTGGAAGCAGAACCGGCCTGTTAGGTTTATTTAGGGGCAGATTTATTAAGGGTCAAATTGAAAATTCAACTTGGAATTTTCACATTTTTTTATGGTCAAAACTCTCAAAATTGTGAATAATCCAAACTCGATTCGAGATTTCATTCGAGTTTTGAGATTTATCAAACCTTGGCCTTTTAAAAATCTAGTGGTCACAGCCTCATTGCACCCCCGCCTAATGGTTTTAAAAATGAGTGGTGAGCACAAATTTCCCTTGTTTGTTATAGTTTATACAGGAGCAGTGACCAGCTCCATGTTGTAGCTCCCACCCTTCCCAGCTATAGTCAGATGATCCCACTGGTGTCTAATAAAAGGGCAGCCAAGTATGGAGGTTTACTGGTTTACTTTGAAAGCAGCAAGTAAGTTGCAGGTAAAACTTAGTCCCTTTGTAAAATGCATAATAAAGCAATACAATTCTTAATGAATCAGATGAAAATCAAGCATAGTACTTGCCAGATATGGGATGACTTTGACGTAGTTGGCCAGCTTAAATATATTGCAATATATGGACAAACAATCCCTGTTTTGTTTAAAGGGTAAGGCATTTTTCAGTAGCAGTATGCACAAAATATCGCTGTCTTAAATATATTGATAATGGGTTGAGTGCAGAGGACTCTTGTATTTATGTATAATATATGTTGGTCTTATGTGAAATGATGCCTTTATGTCCCAAAGATCAAGAGGTGTTTCATATCCCTCCCTATTACAACCGGCAGTTCAATCGCTTTGCTTTTACAAGACTCCCAGTTCCCCCCTAATTTAATTAGGTAATTGGGAACATATGTGCAGACAGCTAACCTGCAGTTATGAGGAAGGGAATTCCCTAACTGGAAGTGTGGTGGGCAGCCTGGCCTTATTTTGTAATGACAAGAAGTCTCAATGATAGAAGAAAAGTGCTGTAGTCCTAACATTTTGGGAAATCGCTCAGTCACAGTGGTCACAGTCACAATCACAGGCTCCCTCTGTCAGCCAGGTATCCTATTCCTCCTGGAACCCCATAGGTTCCAGGATCTGGCAACTTAAACGTCCTGAATAGAGAACCCCCTCTCTGCTCAGTAACACCTTTTTCCCATCTCCGTAGTCACTCCACCACAATATATATATATATATATATATATATATAGATATAGATAGATATATATAGATATATATATAGATATAGATATAGATATAGATATAGATATAGATATAGATAGATATAGATATAGATATAGATATAGATATATATATATATATATATATATATATATATATATATATATATATATATATATATATATATATATATATATATATATATATATATATATATATATATATGGGTAGTGGGGAATTCTTTTTGCTTTCTTTGCTAAATGTATCAAGCAACTGTAAAAAAAAATCCTTTCCAGTTTTGCCAAGATTCATCCTATTCTCACATCTCAAAACATTTCAAAGCTATTCTTCTGTTTCCTAAGAAACCCCTCCACTTAATCATGGCTCCCCAGCACTCATTTGTTTACTACAGCTGCACCCCCTCCCTACCCATTTACTGACTCCTAACAGTGATTGCTTTGTGAGCAACCTTTCCTTTGTTTGTCTGCAATTCAAAACTGAAGCTACTCCCTTAGATTCCAACAAGAAAAACCGACCTACATCTCTGACAAGAGAATAGACATTGGCCATGTGACAAGACACAATAAACAGCAGCAATGGGCCCACTAATACTCACCCTGAAACCATTTGATTACTTCAGTATGCTATGTTTTGTTCCTCCCTTGTATAACTTTATCATCTTAAAGCCTTTAAGTTTTAAACATTTTTCAAGTACTGTAAGAAGAAATTAGAAAAGGAAAATGTTTGGTGCTGGCAGTTTTATGATCTGCAAATTGTATTGTTTAAACTCATGGGTTGCATGTGTCTAAAATGATGTAGATTATACTCCCTTAAATTGTGTATTATATTGTGGGAAGTAATACAGTGTATACATTGTGCTTGTGTACAGCTCTAGTCTGTACATTGATACTTCAAAGGGTCTGTTTGTAATTTACAAATCCGGACTAAATATCCACTGTACATACTGTATATTTGGTAACCTGCTGCTATGATCGTGACTGCCAATAGATCTTTGTGTGACCCACAACTGATTCGTTCTTATCTTTCATTTGAAATGCTCATGTCAGAATATACCTTCTCTGTTTCTTTGTGTCTGTATATCTAAAACATCAGTATCTATAGCTTACATTTAAGTCATAGGGAAAGATGAAAGCTTGCAGTTTTACATAAATCAGTTTACCAATACATGGCATTTTTTTTTTCTTTTTCAAATCCCTTACAAAATTTACAGAGCTATGATAAACATATTCATCCACAAAAAGATGAATACAACCTAAAATGAAGACACGTTTCTTGGATTGAACACTGACTTCTAAGACTGGAAACTTAAATAAAAGAAGGATCTAAATCATTGCTATCACAAAGCAGATATTGTATTGCTCTAAAAAAATGGTGTAATTGTTATTATTATAATTATTATTATTATTATTTTGATATAGATTTAACCATTAACATTGCTCGCATTATGGTGGAAATTGTTGTTGTTCCTTAGTAAAACGCAAGTGACAATTTTCATCTAGCAGGAAAGTTAGATAAAGCAGCACCATGATTTTATTAATTTTATATATTCCCTGTACAGTTTTACTGACAGACTTTTATATGTCATTAATTCCAGTTCTGCCACCTCAAAGTAGTTTTATTGTCATAGTAATTTATTTCCAGGATTGCGAGGGGAAATGGACTGTTAACTAGTGTTATAATTAAACGACCAGAAAATAATTAACTGAGAAGTAATAAACACACAAATACTCAATAGAAGGTGTATAAAATTCAGGAAATTCGTAACTTGGAAAAATGGGGGGTTTTCAATATATGTGTAAATTCTGATTATGCAACGCAGAGATACTTGATTGAGTATATTTTGGATACAAATGCAAATGTTGGTTAGCATTATATATTAGAATATATTGCCATTTTTGTATTTAAATATCAAAATATGAGAATTAGAAAATGGAACAAGCTGTCTGCAAGTTTGGATATATGGCTTTGAGCTATTAGGCTGTATCTGTGCTAATAAACCAGTGGTTCTGGATGCATAGTTGGCCAAAGGGACATAAATGAGTGATTTGCATGTCACCGCCCATAATTCCTTATGTGAGAGTTAAACTTTCATTTTTGGTATTAAGGCAGCGCTATGTATATGGCATGAGACAAGCAAATACCTTCTGTTTTCAGAAGACTTTATGGTCCATGCCTTGCAAGCTTTTTGGCTCCTTTTATTATATCTCACCCTAACCAGGCTAGGTTCTTTGCTTAACTAGGAACATGAAACTGCAAAGCTAATGATAGACACTTGTTTTCATGAAGGTCATAGTCTAAATACCTTACATGTTAAGTAATGCTTACACTTAAGTGGAGTCCAGAAGTGGATCACCCTTTTCAACTTAGGGTATGATACTGCTGCAAGACTAAAGGGATAATGTAAAAACATATGCAAAGTTTGTTCAAGATCTAATAATCCATAAAATGCAATCAAAGGTATACCATGGGGTTAGACCCTAAGCTCTTGCCCTTATATGTAATAAAAAGCACTTCGTCTATAGGTTATAATTAAAATTTCACAAACTAAAGCAACAAGATTGTTGTTTAGGACTAAACAATTTTTTTTTTAAAAAAAAAGTTCATTGATTGTGTACACTAAAACCTGGCCTCCCTGAATGAAAAAGTTGACCCTGGAGTAATTTGTCCAGAGTCTGCAGCTTACTGCTAGTCAGAGAAGGGCAGATCACCCAAGCACTTCAATTCAGGTACCAGTAAACAATTGTTGATTGCAACACAGGAATGATCAACAATTTTTCAAATATATTTATTACTACAGGTATGGGACCTGGGTCCTAGGCTTTCCGGACAAGAACCTCTGTCATTTCGATCTCCATACCTTAAGTCTGCTAAAAAAATCATTTACATTTTCATTAAATCATTAAATGAAATCAAATACAATTGTGTTGGCTCCAATAAGTATTCATGATATCTTAGCTAGGATCAAATACAAGGTTCTGTTGTATTATTACCATGAAAAGGAAATCATTTTATTTTATTTTCATAGGGTGATGGCCTTCCCATAATTTGGAGCTTTTTTATAGATAATGGATTTCTAGATAACAGATGCTGTATCTGTAGTTAGAAAATAAAAGCAAAATTCTAATTGGTTGCTAAGGGCATTTAATAATAAAGGTAAATTAACATTTAACAACAATAATCAAGTCTGTGCCAACCAGAGATATGGTTGCTATTGGTTTCTGTACTGGTGCACATTTGTCCAGTGTAACTAAATAAGTCCACGTGTTTATTTCTTGTTTTTAGCTCAGTAATCATTGCAGACAAATCCCTGCAACCCAGATGTAGAAGAAAGCAGATTACATTTAATCCCACTATATTACTTTAAACCCACTATAGTGATGTTAGATTCTTTAAGAATGGGAATATATTACCTTTACGTGTATAGTTATATACTTGCTCCATCTTTATTCTTTTGGGTAACCAGAGTGCACATCATCTTATTTAGCCTTTTTTCAAATGTGGAGCAGCCAAAAATGCCATTTCAGAAACAGTTGGTACAGTTATAAGACATGTACCTAGCTTTCCAAATTTGACAAATTTGCAGTTAAACTACACAGGAGATTTTGATCAGATTTTGTGGGTCACATTTTATATGATCTTGTCGTGCAACACCACGCAACAGCATGCAATTGTGTAGGATCCTACAAAATATGATCCCCATAGCTGTAATGTTAAGTTCAATCAGATCAGAAGTGGTGTGTTTGGGAGTTGATGGTTTAGAAACTCCCATAAACTCAAAATTCGACCCATGATAAATATGCCCCTTAATATATTACAAAGAGAAATAAAGTCGTTCAGACACTTTCAGATTTATGTAGTTGGATGAAGGCACAGCACGCAGGGTCCAAATCCGACAGTCGCGTGGGATGGCAAATTTTCCATGTAGTTTACACATCATATTTTTCTACCAGTCCCATTATATTTTCAGCCATGCAATTACATCCAATTTGTATGATTCGATCTGTTGATCCAACACCATCCAACAAAATCTCCAGTGTCGTTTAGCTCTAATTTAATATTCTAACATAAGTGCTAAATTGCACAATTACAGTTGGCAATAGCAACCAATTGGCTCTTTCTTTGCATTTTCAAATTAGCTTTTTTTTTGGAAATTTCACTTGTACAGTTTAGTATCTATGTTTATAAATATGCCCCATAAGTTTATTTCGAGCAATGGAACATTGCCTCAGAAGTAAAGATGGAGAAGACTCAAAAAACAATTCTTGTGCCTAATATTCATTCCATTAAATTCTCAAATGGAATAAGAAATATCTATTATTGTAGTCAGCATGTCGTTTAATGGTGGATAACCTGAAATGGCATTTCGTGCCTTAGATTGTATCATGGCTAGATGTCATTAGGGTTTCTCAAGACTATTGGCAGATAATTGCCTTTATTTGTGCTATGTGCATCATACAAACTGACTGACACATACTTAAGAATGCCAGGGAGCTTGTAATGCCAGTTAAAATAGTATGTACTGCAGCCAAGTAATTATGGAACCTGGAATCCTACAATAATGAGATAACTCTGATGCTTATAGGTAGTCCATGGATTGTGGGATCAATCTGAACAAACAGTGTTAGGAAATCATGTGCAAGTCCTTGGGAAAAGCTTTCCACTGAATTGTGATCCCTATAATTTAAAATGACCTGATTTGATTAACTCTACTCTATTTATGTACTAAACCGTTATTTTGCTCTGCTGCCAGGTCATTTGCGCATATTCTTTAGGAATGATGTACTTATATAAAATATATACCTTTAAAGGGATACTGTCATCGGAAAACATGTTTTTTTCAAAACACATCAGTTAATAGTGCTACTCCAGCAGAATTCTGCACTGAAATCCATTTCTCAAAAGAGCAAACAGATTTTTTTATATTCAATTTTGAAATCTGACATGGGGCTAGACATTTTGTCAATTTCCCAGCTGCCCCTGGTCATGTGACTTGTGCCTGCACTTTAGGAGCGAAATGCTTTCTGGCAGGCTGCTGTTTTTCCTTCTCAATGTAACTGAAGGAGTCTCAGTGGGACATGGGTTTTTACTATTGAGTGTTGTTCTTAGATCTACCAGGCAGCTGTTATCTTGTGTTAGGGAGCTGTTATCTGGTTACCTTCCCATTGTTCTTTTGTTTGGCTGCTGGGGAGGGAAAGGGAGGGGGTGATATCACTCCAACTTGCAGTACAGCAGTAAAGAGTGATTGTTATCAGAGCACAAGTCACATGACTGGGGGTAGCTGGGAAATTGACAATATGTCTAGCCCCATGTCAGATTGCAAAATCGAATATAAAAAAATCTGTTTGCTCTTTTGAGAAATGGTTTCAGTGCAGAATTCTGCTGGAGCAGCTCTATTAACTGATTCATTTTGAAAAAAATGTTTTTTCCAATGACAGTATTTTTTTTAATTTATGTATAGGCTCTGGCAAAATACATCTCCCTACTAATTTTTTTTTTTTTATTACTTATTTATTTAGAAACTCAAATGTTTCTGGTTGAGTTTTTAAAGGGGTAAAACTGAATTTTTTGTGGAGGAAAAAACCCAAATTTTTCCAGATTTATTATGCTCTGAAGTTGCTAAAATAAATCCAAAAATATTCCAGCCTGTTGAAATTATGTAGAAGTCAACAGCGGATCATTCCATTAACAATTGTAACATGTTTTTTAATTTCAGGATTCTCTATCGGCCTATTTATGCTGGTTTTCGTTCAATTGCCTGATAAAGTTTTGGGCGTGACAATTTAAAATAACCATATGATTCAAACTGATGCTCGATTTTGTTTGCGACTTTTTGTTGCACTGATTTTTAAAAGACATGTTATTGATAATTTAAGGGGATTCGGGTTTGAGAGTTCTTTCAAGTTTTAAATAACCACTAAGATACATTCATATATCTTATGAACACAATTTCTCTATGAAGGTGTCTTAGGGCAGGGCTACACGGGCGATTTGGCAGCGATCCGACACGCTGTGCAAAATCGCAGGCGGCACGTCGGATGCGAAGGAAACAAGGTAAGTAATGGCAGTGTCGGATCGTGTCGCATTGTTGATGCGACACGACAGTCGGATGCAGACGCAGCTGCAGCGTCTGCATCCGACAATCGTGTCGCGTTGCATCAACAATGCGACACGATGCGACAATTGAATTACTTACCTTATTTCCATCGCATCCGACGTGACGCCTGCGCTTTTACGCAGCGCGTCGGATCACTGCCAAATCGGCCGTGTAGTCCTGCCCTTAGAGACCCATTTACTGACAATTGAATTGTAATTTTTTTCCACAAATCTTGAAAAATTTGTTGTTTTCCTATATTTCTTAAAAGCTCTAAAAATTCTAGATTTTATATAGAAGCTCAGATTCTTGAAAAAATGCTGTTTAACAGTACCTGCAATTTTCTGACCGCAGTCACTTTATCATTTATAGAAAAGCCGTTATTGATTTCCAGGACCTGCGTATATTTCATTCAGGATGATCAATAAGGAAGTATAATATGCAAATCCTGGTCTTGCTTTAAAAGTAGAAACATTGCATGAACTCTATACGGCATTTGCTGGTACCCTCTTTGCTCCCTGAGCTCATGTTTCTATACCTATGCTTGCCATTAGTAGTGTAAGCTGCTGGCAATGGCATCTTTATTAGCATTTTGATTCAGATTTCACTTCCGTTTAGCTCAAGCCTCCGACACCCCCCCACATACTCCCTTAATGCTGTGCTCCTTTTTCTTTGTTTTAACATCTTTGCTGTTCCAAGGAAGGACACATAAAGGGGGAAATTCTCTAAAGGGCAAAGTGACTAACGTTAGTGTAAATTCTCCAGCGTGACATAATTTTGGGACTTTGCTGATTTACAAACGGCCGCAGGCGTAAATTAGCTAGCGAAGGACATAGATTGTAGCGCTACTTCGCACTCTGCCAGGCGAATTTTCGCTAATGGACGTACCTACGCAAATTCACTAAGATGTGGATTTTAATGAACGTTACCTCTTGCGCCAGACATGCCTTTGCCACCTCAGACCAGACGAAGTGCAATAGAGTAGATAGCAGTTCCTCAAAAAAAATATTGAAAGTTTTTCTAAGTCCCAAAAAACGCTTGTGACTCTTCATTTTTCAGGGTGATAGGCTGCAAAAGATCGTAATTTTTTTTTAGGGTACCTGGCTTCCCCCCTACATTTCCTAACATATGGCACATAAACTATACACTGGGCACATGTATAGGGCAATATAACAGATCTATTTTATTTTATCAATGTTCCCTGGGCTTGTGTAGTGTAATGTATTTGCTGCAACATATACGTCCATTAAAATTTAACTTCCCGCCGTATGCAAATTAGCCAACGCTAGCGCAATTTCGCTTTGCTTGCCGAATTAACGCTAGTGAAACTTCGCCATTGTTTGGCGCCCTGGATGCCAGAATTAGCATTGTCCTGGCAAATTTTTGCCTGGCGAAGTGTGGTGATGTGAGCGAAGCCGTCGCTGGCGAATTTCCGCAGGTTAGTGAATTTGCCCCATAGAATCTACAAACACTGTTTAATTACTTTAAATAACATTTTGCTTGGCATAATCCACAGAATACAATTTTGCACATTGAAACAGAGTTGTGATGTTAAAGGAAATGTCATTAATGCCAGGCTGCAACAGAATCTAAATTATTTATATATATTATTTTAATATATGTATATTATTAATAATAATAATAAAAATACCAGTTGATCTATTTTTAGGGATCTTACACACAGGCGGGTTTTCCTGCGCTCCCCTGTGTTGCACTTTCTTCTTTTCAGCCGCAGGGGAACGTTGCGTTTGGCGCTTACATGCGTCGGTGTGAGTACAGCCCCCTGCAAAATAATTGACTGTGTCTACTCCTGTGCTCCCCTGCGGCTGAACGGAAGAAAGCGCAATGCTGGGAAGCACAGGAAAAACTGCCCATGTGTAAGAGCCCTTATGGACAACAAACACCAGATTTATCAATGGTCGAAGTGAATTCGAGGGAATTGAAAAAGTAATTTTTTGGATACTTCGACCATCGAATAGGATACTACGACTTCGACGTAAAATATTTTGAATATTCGACCATTCGATAATCAAAGTACTGTCTCTTTAAAAAAAACTTCGACTTCAATACTTCGCCAAATTAAACCTGCTAAAGTGCTTTGTTAGCCTATGGGGACCTTAGAGAGCAGTTTTTGAAGTCGAAGAAAAATTGTTCGTTCGATCGCTGAAATCCTTCGAAGCGTTCGATTCGAACGATTTTACTTCGACCACTAATGGGCAAATTTGATGAAAAAAAACTTTGACTTCGATATTCGAAATTCAATTCGATGGTCGAATTTCGAAGTATTTTCGACCGTTGATAAATCTGCCCCTAAACCTTTCTAAATGTTCATTATTTCACACCTAGTGGTTGGAAGAAACAAATATTTTATGCCTAAAAAAACTAAATCTCCAGAAGTTGTAGCACAAAGTGTCTAGTATTCTGCTACATGATCAGTTGCATGAAAAAGTGCAGTTAAAATGATTCTATTCCCCTCTTTGATCAGACAAGATATCCCATTAGGAGCCCTCTTTTTACAGTGACACTTGGCTCGCTTTTATCTATTCCCTAAATCACTTTAGATGAGCCCAGAAAATTTCAGTCTGATTGAACTTATTCCTCCAGCCTCTGCACATTAGCAAAGCTTTAACCTTTTCTACATCCACCTCTGACCCTGGCAGATGCAATCATTGCAAATGTTTCGCTGTTTGCTGTGTCCTCTGTTTTATTTTAATTTCACCTATTAGCTCCTGAAGGAATCAGAGCATCAATCTGTGCTTTTATTGAATGCTATTGGACATCTTGTTAGAACAATATGTAAGTTATCAAGAGTTCGTAATTCACTGGGGACAATTACAAAAAATGCAAATTGTGTTTTGCTCAGCACAAGAAATGCTGGCACTGGGAATAAACATTTTTATTATATATGATTTCTGACAGCACAAATACCCCTCCAATGACTGAGGTAATCACTCAATATGTATTGTTCACACATATCAGGGTTTAATGGAGAAGGTAAGGTAGAATTACTGGAGTGTGCCAAGTTTTTAGGCAGCCCCCTAATGATGCCTAGAACACTGTAACATAATAGGTGTGTGGTGCAACAGAAAAGGACCCTGGGCCAGTGAAATTTTGAAGAAGAGGAGCCACAGTTCTAGATAGTAAGCAAAGGACTAGAATTACTGTGGGGGTACATAACAATTTGGCACCACAAAGTGGTTCTCCATTTCCTTCTCATTTAATCAGTTTGAGTCTCATCTTACCCCTCTCACCACTTCGATAAATTGTCACTACAAACATTTTTATATTATTTTAGCTATTTTTCTAAAAGAAAGATTACAAATTGACACTCAAAATGTATCAATGAAAGCTTTAAAATGGCAATACCGATATATGGGGGAATGTAATAAAAGTCACAAAGAGCAAAGCTGTTTGCACAAATAAGAATAAAAATTCTCATTTCGCAGTGTTATACTCTTCCTTAAACTGTTATTGCATTGCGAATTTTAATTGCGCATTGCCCATTTTTAAGAAGTGCTTGAAGGTGTCGTAATTATCTTCAGCAAACATAATAACTTTTCAGTAAGAAGTTTTATTACATTCACTGCGCACTGGTGCAAACTATAAAATTCGTAAACTTTCTTCTACTGTCGGAAGTGTACGATAAGTAGTTTCCAGGTTCGCAAAGCTATATTTAATTTAAAATTTGTTTGTGCAAAGGCATAATTTTTTACATTGTGAATATTTTATTACATTCCCCCGTTAGTATCTATTATGCAGAATGCTCAGGACCTGGGGTTTTCCAGATAAGGGTTATTGATTTGCCTCCAATATGTATTCATGTTCGTTATCATCAAGTAGAACTACTGTTTTATCAATACAGAGAAAAAAGAAATTAACATCCTCAGGGTTTGCCTTTATAAAAGAAATGTTACAAAGATATATTCATTTTCTAAAGTAATATTTACATAAACTTTATTTCTGAATGTAGCCTAAACATGCTGACAAGGGTTATTGCATACAATCAATCTTATTTATCTGCATATGAGTGTCTAATTATATAAGTGACCATGGTTGCCGTGATTACTCTAATGAAGTAAACTTACTCAACAGTCTGGGAAACTCAGTGACCCCAATATTAAAAATATTGTTTAAATACAATATACATATACAGGAATGTATATATACAATACAAATGCAGGAATGCAGGTTCAGAGGTAAAAGGGTACTGTTGTAGAGGAAATAAAAAAACATTTACTTTAGACCAAAAGTAGTATTGTGTAAAGCACTGTACTTTTGAATTCATTTGGAAAAACATTGTTACTATTTATGATGACTAGTGATGGGAGAATATATTCGGCAGGCGCAAATTCGTTGCAAATTTCCCTGCCGAATAAATTCACGAGATCACTGCGAAAGTTCGCTAAAATATTTTTGATGCTGGCGATTCCGATGCCGGTGACAATTCTGGCGCCGGTGACAATCAATAGACGCCCATTTGACTTTAAAAATATTTTGATGCCGGCGTCAAAATTCGTGAATCGCGATTTTTTTGCCATTTCGAGAATTTCACAAGAAATTTGCTTGTTTTTCGGCCAAACAAAATAAATTTGCCCATCACTAATGGTGACATGTTAGAATTGATTTCCTGATATTCATGTGACTCATTAGCAGTGTCGGGCTGGCCCACAGGGATACCAGGAAAACTCCCGGTGGGCCCAGGAGTCAGTGGGCTCTTTTGCTTCTAACCATTTGGCCTATTTCATGGCCATTCCTTATTTCTTCATGGGGAAATATGCTTAATAATGGAAGAAAAGAGTAAGTAAGTAAATATAAAAGAGTAGGAGAATAAAGAGATTGAGTGAGTAGAGGACTCCGAGGAATAATACTTTGGAAAGTGGGCCCACGGTCTAAGGTTTTCTGGTGGGCCCCGGCATCCCAGTCCAACACTGCTCATTAGGCAATAAAACAGAAGTCCTATACTGTATTTGTTTCTGGGAGGTATTTTATATATACTCACAGTATAATTACCCTTTATCTGAAAGTCTAATTAACATTTAGACTGGAAACATTGATGACATAATACCTACCTGTGCAGTGGCAGTTACCAATCCTGGTGTTCCTCCTGAACAAACTCAGAGATGTCTACGCAAGGACCCGATACGGAGTAGCTTCAATTCTCTGTTTTCCCTCTAAAAAAAATAAAAAAAATGAGTTTTTTTGTTTTTCATGTTGAAAGCAATAGGAAAGAAGTACAGTATGTTCAGCACAATCCCTATTTATTTAAGGAAATGGGTGGAAAACATAAAGGCACAAATTGAACAGTGAGATAAGGTTTAAAATGAGAAGTGGCAGTTGATTTGGATGGTGTGAAAAGATGTGGCTCTGAGAGGAATTTACAGTGAAACAAGTCACTATTAAAGGGTTTTAGGGGCAGACAAAGGGGTATGATCTGACAACAACAAGTTTAACCAAAAAACACTCTGCACTGGGGGCGCACTTTTGGGTTTTACATGCCGGCATAATGATATCATTGTGCATTGGTGCAAAATTCAAATGCATTTAAAGGGATTTCAGATTCAAATTGGTTGCCCGTTGTTCAGTCTAACTTGATTAGCTCCTGGGTGTCTATTCCTGGTGAATCCTGCTTGGTTATATTGATATTGACCCATGCCTGCCTGCTGATTATTCCGAACTCTCCAATCTAACCTTTGCCTGCCTGCTGACTATTCTATGCTCTCCAATCTTTATCCTAGCCTGTCTGACCATTCATTGTACTCTGCCTGTACCGACCCGGCCTGTCTGACTATTTTTGTATGCTGCTTGTGCTGGCCAGTCTGCCTGACTTCACTTTCCCTATCTGACCCATCTTCCGAGCTGTGTTGCCTTCTGTCCAATATCCTTGGTAAAACAATCGTGCCCCTTTGCTCATCCAGATTCCTTTGCTTGACTCCTCTCTTATTAAGACCTGGCAGCATCCAATAAGCGGGGGCTCCTCCTGAAGTGAAAGGAAGCTGCCAAAGGCAGAAGCAAGAGCCGAGTACTGGTTCTGATTTAGGGTGCTGAACGTGACATGCTTGAGTTATTGCTTCTTATTGTGATGAAAGGACACTTTCATCACAATATTGCTCAAATTTGATCATAATACATCTTACATTTTTCACTCAAGCTTAAATATTATTTACTGTTACAGTTGTGGTTTAATTATTCTGTATTTATGTATTTTAAAAATTCAGTGCTTCTGTTAATCTAAGATGCTTTATCTTGTTCATTTGCACTGTTAAATCACAGGCATGTCCAAGCAGCAGTGCAGTTAGGGGCAGATTTATCAGGAGTCGAAGTAGAAACTTAAAATTTCGAATGTACTGGCCCTTTAAGAATTTGAATTTGACTATTCGCCACCTTAAACCTGCCAAATTGCTGTTTTAGCCTATAGGGTGTATTTTATCACTGACGAAGGGGGGGTGAAGCCCCAGAAATGTTTGATTTTTTTCACAACAATAAATCATTGGAGGTACTTTGAGTTCACCGCTTTGAATTGGATGATTGTATCTTCTTTTTTCCTTATTTTGGTTAATGCTCATGTAGAGTCACATGAACTGATGGTAGCACCACCAAGGAAGAATCTAAAATTTCAACAAACCGTGAGTGTATTGAATCCAATTTTCATTAGCCTATGGGGGACATCCTGGGATAAATTTGGAGTTGTTTGCAGCCTTCCTGAAAATCAAATTTTTTCAGAGAAAAAACTCGAATCATCCGGGTCGAACCCATTCACCCGGGTTTGAAAAATTCGAATTTTTTAATAATTATAAGTTACAGTTGGTCAAATTTTGGTCTAATTTTGACTTCATGGGAGTTTCAAAAAAACCTCCCCTGAACTCTAAATTGGACCCTCGATAAATCTGCCCCTAATATATTAATTAATGTAAGTGCAACTTTTTACAAGTACAGGTATAGGATCTGTTATCAGGAATGCTCAGCAAATGTGTCTTTCCATAATTTAAATCTCCATACCTTTACTCTGCTAAAAATAATTTGAACATTAAATACACCCAAACAGGTTTGTGATCTCATCAATATACTGTAGATTTGTGCATTCTAGTTACCATTGAGAATGAGGTGCTGTTTTATCATTACAGAGGAGAAAGGAAATTTACTTTTAAAAATGTTTAATTATTTGTATAAAATGGGCTTTATGGGAGACAACTTTCCAATAATTCAGAGCTTACTAGATAACAGGATCCCATACCTGTATCATAACCATAAGAAAACTTATTTCAGATATAATTGCTCTAGGCTAAACAAAATAATTATTTTGCTACTATGAATTGCTGCATTTGTGTAAAATTGCAACTATGCCAGTGCATGGCTCTCTTGTGCATAATATTTGCATTCTTAATATGCTTATACAAGAACATTCCTTGAGAATGAGCCTTTAGAACCCCCTTTACAAGGAAAAGATAAACCTAAGCAAAAAGCTCTCCCATTACCATCCCATAAAAAACATTCCACCAAATAAAACAAATGTTTTGTTTTTGTTTTTTTTGATAGGTAAACATGTCGTATGAATAAAAATTGCTTCCAAATAAAATGTGACATCTTTAGTCATGAAATATCACATTGAGAGCAGCACATCTCTCTGCTGAACAGTCAAATTGTTGCCATTTACTAAAATGCATCACAGATCTTATACTCTTTTTACAAATTGTTTCATAAAGTGATGCTCAGTTGGTCCAGAATAATAATGACTTGTGGAGTATAATATCCCTGTGTGTAAATACTGATAATGATCCACACTTTTAATGCAATGAGCTACTGTAAGTGGTGATGTTCTCATAATGAGCCACGCATTTTAGTATTAAGTTAAGTGACGATACAATGACCAGCTAAAGTGGCAAACGCTAGTGACAATTCGCCATTGTTCGGTGCCCAGGGCGCAATTTTGCACATTAGTGAACTAGCGTAGTGGTATCTAATTTGTGCCTGGCGAAGTGGTGAGATGTGTGCAAAGCAGTCGCTGGTGACAATTCGCCTTTTAATGAATCTGCCCGATAGTGTTTGGATAACTGAGCCTAATGCCAATATACTAATAAAGATTCACACGGTTTTATTGCAAATCTTACAAATCATAAATACTGGTATAACGTATATATTTGACAGTCCTCTGATAATGCGCTATGTCAGGGATGCCCAGAACATATTTTTATTTATCCTTGTTAGTCCTCCAATAGACTCATTACTATATAAGTAAACTTTCTATTGTCCATTTGTTGGAAATGCAATAAAGTAATACCATTTAAATAGTACAAGGTAAATAAATAAAAATAGAAAAAAAACACAAAATCATACATTGACGATCATGTAGACTAATTTAGTGCAAACCCTAAATAAGACCACACCATTTTTTATAAAACATATCAATAAATTATATAAATATAGTCTCATAAATGCTGCACCACAGATTTAATCATAAATATGCCAACTTGAAGAGAACAATACAATCTCCATCCCTAATTTTAAATAAATTTTGCTTCTTTAATTTTTTTGTCAAAATAGCCTTACTCTCTCCCTTACTTCCCTTACAAAAAATTGTAACATCCCAGTAAAACAGTAAATTATTCTAGTCTAGGTAATCACTATGATCAAAGTCAAATGGTGTAAAATTACCAGATTCATTTTATCTTAGTTGGGAATGCCAGTAAGGCTCTGTATAATGCCCACAAAATGCTCCCAAACACTACTCCTGAGTGATGTCAAACATTTCACGCATCCGTCAATAATAAAGGCAGGTACTGGGACATCATACTTGTCATGTTCTCATCACAAACAGGTTAAAAGACAGTTGCCCAAAATATAATTTGCCTTTTAACTGTGACTGTGCATGTTATAATGTTTTCCAGATAATTTTTTTATAGAATTTCATAAATCTGTTCATTATCGTGGATGGGGTAGAATGACCGAGGAAATGTGTAAAAAAGTGTGTTTTCCCTTTAATTTCTCCATAGTGGAAGATGTGAGTAAGAGAATGACCCTGGAAGCTATAGTGTTCTCAAAGGAACAGGTGAGCCAGATAATCCATTCCAGTGGTCCAGTTCACATGTTGGAGCTCACTTTTCAAAGGAAGGCTGTCCTTTGGAAAGGTATTTAATTCTGAGAGGGTTAGGAAGGTTTCTCTGAGTAGGGCACAGAACAGGAAGGTATGTTTCTGTTTTAGGAACTCTTAGAGGGGCTGGGGGTGCTGCCTGCCACTAGGGTTGCCATCACAAATTGTGGGGCCCCACATAATCATATGGACCATTCATCCTAAAAGTTATTAAACAAACCACACATAAGTGGCCAGGGTTTTTTTTTTTAAAAAAGCACAGATAGTGGAAGATTCAGAAATGATCACACAATGCTAAGTAGGCCAATTGTATTTATGTTTATCACCAACTTTTTTAAAATAATAATTTCTCCTAAAATTTGTGGGGTTTAGCTTTCACTAACAATCAATTTTATGTTAATCATGTTCATAACAGAAAATACTTTTTCACATTCTGCATGTAAAGAGACAGGATTTCTGGTGATTTTAATAGAGTGAGCTGTAATACATCTTCTAGGCAACAGGAGCCCCCCTATAAGACACATTGGATCATTCATTGAACACCGAAATCCTGAATGAAGACAGAATGAGGAGAAACAGATGCTGAAAGAGGAATAGTGAAGATAAACTAGATAAATTCAGAAACAGCACAGAATATTTAATTACTTGTATTTAGAAAGTTTCTTATTTCAGTATGAGTAAGCTTATATTAAATTTTCATTTTCGCAATAGTTCCCCTTTAAGTCATAGTAGTTCTGCACAGGGAGTGGATAGGCTGGAGGTTTAAATTTGATCTTCCCTCCCTGCTTATCCAATCATTGTGCGACTCTACCGGGACTTCATGAACATACCAATAGTTTAGAAGCTGGGGTGGGAAAAAAATTGTGCAGAAGAAGCTCCACCCTACCCACCCCACTTCCTGACAATAGTGGGGGCCCAGATACAGAGTGAGTAGAGAGGCTGGGCCCCCTAAGACCCAAGACCCAAAAAGCACCTGGCCTGTGACAACTGTCCCCCCCAGTCCCCCCTGATGGCGACCCTGCCTGCCAATGCAAGAAGCAGGGGGAGATGGGACCACATGACTGAGTCTAATGTGATTGAGAAAAGCCAGAAGGTGGGCCAGGCCAGCGGCTGTTGAATTTGTATCCCTGGAGGTGAGAGTTATGAGAGCTTACTGAGAAGCCCAGAATATTACAGAGAGTAGAAGCCACCCTGTATGGTGAGAACCCCAGTGTGAGGAAAAGTATTGAATACGTTTTGTTGAAACACTAATGTTCATGTTGCCTTTTAGTTGAGAAGAGTTGCCTAAATAAACCTGTGTTCTTGCCTAAAGACCCGGTGTCTCTGTCTTTGTGCTCCTGATCCTACTCTTACCTGCCTACCATAGCTAATTTCCCCCTAAAAAGTGTATGTACAGGCAACCTGCTTATTGCAGGGAATATTGCTGTATAGTTGTATAGGTTTTAACATGCCTAGTAACCCTTAGTAACTAATCAACACATAGAACTTAAAGTTAAAGTAACTCTTACCTGTCTACCATAGCTAATTTCTCCCTAAAAAGTGTATGTACAGGCAACTTGCTTGTCGCAGGGAAAATTGTTGTATAGTTGTATAGGTTTTAACATGCCAAGTAACCCTTAGTAACTAATCAACACATAGAAGTTAAAGTTAATCTGTTTCAGAGTAATATTATGGGTATTACATCTGATGGAAATCTTACAATTTATATTAACCACCAAGATCGAACAACAGATATGTAGTCACTTATTCTTAAAGTGTACAAGAGGTATCTGGCTTATCTCTGACAATTTCAAGGGTGATAAGTATGAAATACATGATGGTTTGTACTTTGAACTCTGCCCTGCTTCATGTAAATGAGCTCTTAAGAGTTTAAATCCTTTGGAGAGACTTTGCTAATCCAACACAATTTTGTTTTGATTACAATATGTACATTATTTCTCAAAACTCTAATGATCTTAACCCTGTACTCCAAACGCAAGTTATATCAACCTTGATATAGACACATGGTGGTGAATGATGGATGAACATGTGTCACCAATCAATAATGATGTGATAGCAACACAAAACGATAATGAGGATGTATGATGAAAAGAAAGGGTAAAGAGTTCTTATTTTTATTTTTTGCAATGAATATTGATGTGGTATCTCTCAATTAAACCAACCTAGTGTAAGTGCAGACTATAGCACAGGAATAAATAATGAATTTTTACTATTATTCCCCAATGAAATATGGGATATTCTTGATGAGTGGTACAAATACCTAACATTGCACACAGACAGTTTTCTGGAGCAAAGACATCCTTGCTTCTCTACTGCTAAGATAAACAAAAATGATTTCTTTGCTTTATTGACCAACTAAATAATTTACAAATTAGTTAGTACTGCTAGTCTGAAGAACATAAAAACAGTACCACTCATTAATATTTAATATGGACCCAGTCTCTGTATTGTTGAATGTCTTAATGTTGCAAAGCAATTTAATTTGAATGATTAGAGATTAAAATGCTTAAGTGAATATACTTAGTGAAATAAAAAAAATCGTACTACAGATTTATGCTAAGCTAGAGGATAACAGCTATATTGTACTGATTTGGTAAAGGATCCTATATCGTTCAACTGGTCAAGAATGTCTAATTGTGTATTTAAATGAAAATTACTGTATACCCATAAAATGAATGGCATATTGGAGAAACTAACCAACATGGAATATATATACTGTATATATACAGTAAGTAAATATTGCCCTTTTATATATTTTACCTTGAGCTCCCATTTCATGATGGTCTGTGTGCTGCTACAGAGATCACCTGACCAGAAATACTGCAGCTCTAGCTGTAGCAGAAAGAAGTGTAGAAGCAAAAGACAGCACATAGTCAGTTAATTGTCTCACATGACCTAGTTCGATTTTGGTCGAACTAAAAATCGTTCGACCATTCGATAGTCGAAGTACTGTCTCTTTAAAAAACCTTTAACCCCCTACTTCGCCAACTGAAACCTACCGAACAGCAATGTTGGCCTATGGGGAAGCTCCCCAAAGGCTTTCTAACAATTTTCTGATCGAAGGAAAATCTTTTGATCGATGCATTAAAATCCTTCAAATCGTTCGATTCGAAGGATTTAATCGTTCGATCGAACAATTTTTCCTTCAATCGATCGATCGAAGTATTTGCGGTAAATCCTTCAACTTCGAATTTGAGGCATTTCGCTTCGCTGAAAAATTTGCGAATTTCCAGTGAAATTTGCGAAATGGCGTTTTTGACGCAGGCGTCCATTTTTGATGCCGTCTTCCATTTTTTTGATGCCGGCGCAAATTTGCTGGCGAAAATGCACCACCGTCCAAAAAAACCAACGATTTTTTCCATTTTTTTTGAAAGCCGGCAAATTTTCGCTGGCAAATTTTCACGGCAGGTTTCGCAAATCACGGAAATTTGCCACGTATACACACCTGGCGAATAAATTCGCCCATCACTAGTTACACACAGAAGAAAAACCGTGGCTTACTGTATAGAAAGAATCCTACCTTACTCTTCTCCTTCTGCTGCTCCTCTTTCCTGGATGTTTGGCTCAATATCATTATGCAGTGTAATGACTAAATATAGAAACCACAACCACGTAAATTGATTAGGCTCGTTGCACTTTGATTTTTGCACTAGGCTCGTTTATTTAAAGCCACATGTTTTGGAGGGGTAAACTTTCCTGAAAGAGGGAGGGTTTAACCCTCCCACAAAACTTTGTGAAGTCGCTACATATCTCCTAAATGAAATACTGTATGTCAGTGCCCTTTCTATAATGAAAATAACTTAATTTACTTGACATATATTCCAATGGTATTCTGTACATATACAAATATTTTCTATGAAGATGTCTTTGTATTGCAGTATATTTGTTGTCAGCATCTTTTATCTGTTATGTAAAGAAAGACCCACCCTACCTTTTGTGTTCAGTGTAGTCCAAGATAATAGATATTTCTTAAAAGCTCATGAATGTGTACATAATTTGCAGATTTTATAGGGGTTATATTTATCTAATTTTACAAACTCATTAATCTCCTAACAGCCCTAGATATACAATTTATTTCACAAGTGAAAGTACATTAGGAGATTATTATTTGTCATAAATATCATAACCAAACTTTGTAAAATCTTCTTTAGAGTCTGAGAGTCTTCTCTGACTGCTCTGCAGTAAAACAGGTAGCAAAACAAAGCCAGTAATCATAATCTGAATCTCGTCCCAGATATGTTTGTTCAAAGAGAGCTAGAATACTGCAGCTGTCAGAAATTTCCAAATGCCAAAATGAAAAGAAGGCAGACTGGTACTTCAAGAGTTTTATTGTATGTATAAATAGATTTCACAACAAAAAAGCCCAATTTGTTAGAAAAGGCATTAAAGGTCGACCTGACCTAAAAACGACCTACCATACAGTGAAACAAACACATTTATATTTGTTTATCTTTTTTCTTTTTGTGTATGGAATGGAATTATTTTACTGGCTGTCCTGTTGCTCCCTTAGATGAATTCAAAATTCTATCTAGTTAGTTTCTAAGGTCACTGACACTAGCTTCCAGAAAGAAGATTTGGTGGTAGGATTAATTCTATTAGTATATTTATTACTTATCTTTCTATTTATGTCATATTTTAATTTGGCACTCAAACCACTGCAATGGTGAGAGACGAGAGACTGTATCAAGAGAATAATTGCAGTAAAACATAAAACGAAATTAAAATCCCCAACAAATACCCACCCCACCCACCACAAAGAAATTGAATACAAGATTTTCAGAACTACTGTATACAGATGACATCTGTTTGCATATTTTAGATTGTAATCATGCAAATTTTAGCATGTGTATAAAACATATAATTTAAAAATTCAACGTCGACCATTCGCCATCTAAAACCTGCCAAACCTATGAGGGACCTCCTAGAACCTATTTGGATTCAATTGGTGGACTTGGGAAAACTTTGATTAGAATACGGACCCATTCTATTGAAAACGGACCTATTCGGTCAAAAAAAAACCTTCCACTTAATTTCGGCTGGTCTTTTTGAATTCGAATTCCTAAGTTTTTCAAATTCGAAATTCGACCCCTGATAAATATGCCCCTTATTGGCAGTTTGTTTGGTGTTTCCTTAACTGAGAATGATTTTTGTTGATAACAAGTTGTCTAATTTCATGCTGTGTCTATTAAAGCAAATAACGTGTTGTCTTGCATAAAAAAGGGGCCTATACCTATATACTGAGTATGCAGTAGGCTCTAGTCCTTAAAAAGGATATAAATGAGCTGGAGAGAGTGCAGAGGCTACTAAAATGGTAAAAGGGGTGGAAGATTTATGAGGGTAGACTGACAAGTAGTGATGGGCGAATTTATTCACCAGGCGCAAATTTGCTGTGAATTACCGCGATTCGCCATCAGCAAATAAATCCACGAAACCGCCGCGAAAATTTGCCAGCGTCAAAAAAAATTGGCGTCGTTTCGCAAATTTTTCGTCCTTTCGTGAATTTCGCTGGAAATTTGTGAATTTTTTGGTGAAGCAAAACGGCCCAAATTCGCCCCTCACTACTGACAAGTTCGGTGTTGCTTTCTCTGGAAAAAAGATTACTTTGTACAGATACATTAGCAGCCATTATAGACAGATAGCAGGAGGGTATTTTTCCCCAAAAAAAGGATCAATGCACCAATGGCCACCACATTAGTCTAGAACTTTCATTTGAAGCAGTGTATGTGGTTCTTCACTGTCAGGGCAGTGAGGTTTAGCAATGCACTGCGGGGTGATGTTGTGAATTAATCCGCCTGGCACTAATTTGCAGTGAATTTTCATGTTTCGCTGACTGAGTCACTTTCCGATTTTTCGTGAAAATGTCAAGTTTTTTTAGTGAAAACCTTCAAACTTCACGATTTTTTAGTGAAACCGTTCGAATTTCAATATTTTTTCGTGAAAAATTCTGAATTTCATGATTTTTTCACGAACTTTCCGATTTCACGATTTTTCACAATTTTTTTGCTGTTTCGAGAATTTTGCTGGAAATTTTCGTCTACACAAAATGGGAGAAATTCGCCCATCACTAGTTGTGATGGCTGGTTCTGTTAATGCCTTTAAGAGGGGGCTTGGGTGATTTCTTGGACAAACATAATATCCAAGGCTATTGTGATACTAAAATCTGCAATTAATATAGATGGTATATACAGTTTAGATATGGAAGAATATATATATATATATATATATATATATATATATATATATATATATATATATATATATATATATATATATATATATACACACAATGGTGTTCTTTTGGAGGGGGGGTTAGACTTTTAGTCTAGATTTTAGATTTTTTTGATATATAGATTATTGATGTTTTTTCAACCCAACTTTACTATGATTTGCTCTCTGGGCAGCCAATATTATGCACACAGGTCTCCCCTAGCTCCCAATTATAATAGCTTGGAGTTCTATTTATAAATATTAGTAGTTCCTTAAACACATCAAACCCATAACATGCTTAAGACTCCTCCTACAGTTTCTTTGACCTCTTTTAGATGACATTGACACCATAAGATCTAAGTAACCAGAATTACTATAGGTTAAAAATCAAAGCTGCAGGAGAAAAAAACAAACACACTTTTATAAATTTAAACTAAATTCTACACCATAGCTTATATAGTACAGTGAAGAGAATGTATATCTGAATTAATTTAAGTACTGTATAACTGGTGTTCTGTTATCAAAAGTACAGATATTATATTTAAAAAAAACTATTTAGTTATTTTCATATGGGCTACAATATAGTAAAGAGCATAATATTAGTCCGAGCAGTGAACAGATATTTGTCACCACTAGGGGTTACTATATCTGATATATTTGCAACTTTTATTGCATTACCCTACATTCTGTTTACATTAGCCACAGTTTTCCTGATAATGTTGCATTTTACATTTTCTACACTGAAATACACTATTATACAATAAGAAAGTTGATTCTAAAAAATATCAAATTGCTTTTAGAAAGAAAAGGTGCATTTTCTCCAAGGAAACATCAAATCAACAGTTTACTTGCATTCTAAAGTAGCATATTCTTTCGTCTCACTTATGGATACAGATGTAATTTAACTGCAGGGGGACTAACTAGTATGATCCATCTAAATGGGATTTTTAATAGAAAAATTAATTTCTAATGTTGGTTTGCTGTTCATAACTGTTCATTTTCTTCTGCCATAATTTTCAATGATATGATTGTTATTTAAAAGGCGGTATTGTACAGAAGCTTGGCAGAAATGTACAGAAAAAAATCCCTAGAAAATATATTATAATGGACAATAGTGTTGGCTGGAGCTAAGTGATGTTTAAGTCAAGCCTTCATGCTGAAAGCTATTTTATATCGGCTTTGATGAAAGTTGTGCAAATGTCACAGAGTTTTGTGATCCTTCAGAAACTCTCCCGGAGACAGAACATAGAAACATAGAATAAGCTTTTTCATTCTGGTCATCTTAGGTCATCACCTCAGAAATTCTGACCAAAGTAAAGTATCTTTAATATTTTGCAATGCTTAACGGAGGCTAAAGTAAAAATAAAACTGAAATGCAATTTCCTTCACTAGATTTATATATATATATATATATATATATATATATATATATATATATATATATATATATATATATATATATATATATATATATATATATATATATATATTATGTATTGCTTATAAGGTCCCTTGTAAAGGTAAATCTATAGTAATTAGTGCCAAGCTGCCTTTAGTCAAGTTTAATCAAGATATTAGTCAAGAATGTGTCAAAATACTGAAAAAAGGATACTCAAATATTTCCTCACTCATATCCCAACCATAATGTTTATTTTATTAAACATAGCATATATTTTGGCTTCTCCCAACAATATATATTTCTGGGGAATTTCTTTATGGTATAATGGTATCCCATTCTCATTCAACGAAACTTGGCCTGATTCCTATGTAATGAGAAAGAGTCATAAAAACATGATCAGTTTACTAGAAATCAAACACAATAACTAGTGATGGGCGAATTTGGGCGAAAGGGCATCTGCGTCTCATTTTTGACGCCGGCATCTGTTTTTGGATGGCGGCGTCCATTTTCTTGGACGATGGCGCACATTCGCCGGCGAAAATGCGCCGGCGTCCATTTTTTTTACACCGGTGAATTTTGCACGGTGTTTTCACAAATTTTTTCGCCCATCACTAACAATAACTCAAAATCTCTCAGTGCTTGTCCTACTTAAGTGAAACAACATTACTTTTAAGGTAGGGGCATAAATATTGGTTGAACTGCCTATATGCTGAGTGACGTTAAGCAGACAACTCAAAAGCTAAACACTGAGGTCATGTTCCATTCCTTTTCAATGTCATTTTTGCTGGTGTGCAATTTCTTCCCCCAATGTTTTTTTTCCCTCAAACTTTGATAAACCTGTCTCTAGGGGGCCCATTTACTAAGTTCGAGTGAAGGAATAGAAGAAAAAATACTTAGAATTTTTGAATGGTCGAATATGGCTACTGCGACCATTGAATTGGCTACTTTGACCTTCGACTACTACTACAACTTCGAATCGAACGTTTCGAACTAAAAATCGTTTGACTATTCAACCATTCGATATTCTAAGTACTGTCTCTTTAAAAAAAAAATTTGACCCCCTAGTTCGCCACCTACAACCTACCGATGACAATGTTAGCCTATGGGGAAGGTCCCCATAAGCTTCCTAACAATTTTCTGATTGAAGGAATATCCTTCGATCGATGGATTAAAATCCTTCGAATCGTTCGTTCGTAGGAATATCGATAAATCCTTCAACTTCGATATTCGAAGCCGAAGGATTTCAGTTTGGCAGTCGAATATCGAGGGTTAATTAACCCTCAATATTCGACCCTAGGTAAATCTGCCCCGCTGCGTGTCTATTTATAGGAAAAAAAACCTTAAAGTTAGAATTATATATACCATTAAGTTTGTAAAGATATATAATATCATTTTGGAAAGCTTTTGTGAAGATTTGTTTCTGTCCTATATATAGAAGAAACATATGAGCAGCAATTTTTGATGCTATATTGCTCTCCATTCTACACATCTCATTTCTTTTATTCATTATCTTCTGTGAAGGATCCTTGATCTTTGTCTTGACTATCACAAGTTTCTCAGAGACCCCGAGCAAAATTCTAATTATGTCAAGCAACTAAACACCACTCAGAAAGGAAATTGTACAATAGGATCAGAATGTCGCAAACGTTCATTACACAAACATGTGCTATTAATTTCAACATAGTGGTGTAGGATGTTCTTATAATATTACAAAACAAGTTAAAGGACAAAACTTCAATGTTCCTGCAGAAATATATTCCATTGTTAATGGTATATGCGGGCTGCTAAAACATGGTTGTGTAATGCTAATTTTCTTCCTTGATGTAAATTGCTATTTTACTGCCTTAGATGTGTGATAAACAAAGCTCAATGTTGCATTCAGTTTCCTGCTGAAATCCCTGTACTCAATCCCTTTTATGTATTTTTTAATCAAGATAAATTCATTCTCCAGCATCAGTGCAGATTTTTACCTTATAAATACTTTTGATAAATCTACAGTATTAAATCAAATCAAGCATTGGTCTTTAAACATTTTGGCTTGTGTTTTAATCTTTGCATTGCATGCTTCTATACCTATTTCTGTATATGTACTGTATATAGTACTGTATATATAATATTTATGTAAAACAATGTATAGTCCATAGCAATATTTATATCCAATGTGGCATTAATAATTTAATGCAAAAATACTTTGTCCATTCTTTTGTTACAAGAACACCCTATTTCTAATTGCTATATCCAAAGCGTTCAGCACATAACAATATGCCGAATGCTACCCCATTATAGTAGAAATCTTAGCAAGCTCACATTAAAGCATTAATTAAAGCAGTGCATTTTCCATAACAAGGCAAGAAGCAGGGTAACATATTTTGGTATATGGAATGCTCTGTGCTTGCATTGGTATCAAGAGCCTGAATTGAACATAATAAACTATGTATCAATTTGGCCAAGACATGACATTCTGATTGTTCATACTGTATGTTACTTGAAAATTGTTACAAAAGTTACTTTTTTTCAAAAGAATCTTCATTTTGAGACATTTTTTTAAATAAAAGAACATTAAACAGTGTCTCGTGGAAAGGGGAGAATGTTGCATTCACATTACTTAGCCATTACATATCCATTGGTATTAACTGAAGAATATTAGGACTCCATTCTTTAACCAAATAAGAATCTATGCAGAGTTATCACTAAAGACAAAAACTCTCTTAGGGTTAGTTCACACGAGGAGATTCGGGTAAATTTTGTCGCCTAATCGCCTCGACTTCTGGGCGACAATCTCCCCAAGCTGCCTCCTCGTGTCTTCCCATCCGGTAAAATGAAAAGTCGCCTGCGCTAAAGCACATGCAGCGCAGCGTTTTCCAATGTCGTCTGAAGTTGCCTCACAAGGAAACTTGGGGCAACGTAATTTTCCCACCATTCCACCAAGTAGTCAAGGAAGTTGTCAAGAGAAAGAAAGAGGCTGCTCTGATGTTCTTCTGCTTAGGAATGATTTGAAAAAATGTTTTCCTAAGTAGAAGAACATCAGAGAAGCCTCTTTGCTTAGAATAGCCCCCTCATCAATTTTATATTCACTTATTTTAAAAGGTTTACTTATCCTTTTACAATGCTAATGGATGCAGGGATAATTATGTGGAAACCCCATCTGTTTAAAAAATTTTCAAGCAATTACAAAGGACAAATCACAAAATTGCTAAAAAAACTAGCAGAAACGAGAAGTTGATATTTATTTGAAAAGCAAATCATTCACGATTAGTTATTCTTTTGCTACTATCTTATAATTTTAAGTAAAAAAAATTAAACTTTTTTTAAAATCCTTAAAGTCTTCAAATGTGTTTTGATTTGTGCAGCGCATCACAGAGAGCACAGATGGATTCACAGTTGCCCATCATTTTGGTGCAGAAAAAAGTGAGAATGAGCTCAGGTTGACAGGATGAACATGCTATTAGTACATTTCAATTGTAAAGATATTGTTCTTGCAAGGCTTCCCTGCAGAAAGCTATATTCTTAGCTCATTGGCATCACACTTTTGCATGCACGAAAACAACAGATTATTGAGGACCATCTGTACTTTATGAAACAATCTGGAGAACTGAATCGGCATATGTCATGCTTGTTGCCTAACCCTAACACACCTTGTAATATATATATATATATATTGTATATTGTTAGATGTGTGTGCAAAAAGGGCACAATATTGTGTGTATATATATACCAGGGCCAGATTTTCATCCTCTGTGCCCTGAGGCCTAGCGGTCCTAGTGCCCACTGATTGCGTTTGCCAATCTCGCGCACCCCCCCACATACACTTGTACGCATGCACCATATCGCTGGGGAACGTTGCGTTCCTGCAAATTTTTTCGCAAAAATTTGTAGCAACAAAAAAGTCGTGCATGTAAAAATTGTAGAGCGTCTAAATAGTTTTGACAATCATTGACAAATTCACCCCCATCACTAGTCGTTTGCATATGTTTTTATCTTTGAATAGGATCACACATACTTACAGTATGAACCCTGAGAGACAGTCATTCTGTTTACTAGGGATATTTTTGTATAAAAAATGTGTTAAGGACAAATGGCACCCCATACTGTACAGCAAGAATTAGACAATGTACACATTCACACAAAAGATATACACATCATAAGGCACAAAGCTTACACAAAATACTTCACACTGATATGGGTAAATAAATTAAAAGACCAGTAACATACATTTTTTTTGGAAAAAAAATCTGTTTCTACTTAACGAAAAAAAACCACCAAGACAGTTTTAACTTTTAATTTGCAAAGTTTTTATTAAGAAATTACTTACCGATTTTCTGCTTGCGCTCCTCTTCAGAAATGGCGACAGGGCGACAATCCATTGTGCGATGCTCGATTTCTCCTCCCTGCCTTCTATAGGAGATAGCCAGAGAGGAGAAATCTAGCGCCGCACGATGGATCATCGCCCTGTCGCCATTTCTGAAGAGGAGCGCAAGCAGAAAATCGGAAAGTAATTTCTTAATAAAGACTTTGTGAATTTAAAGTTAAAACTGCCTTGGTGTTTTTTTCATTAAGTAGAAACGATTTTTTAAAAAAAAATGTTTTTCTGTTACTGGTCCTTTAATAAAAGGCTTTAGATTTTAAGCTTTTGGTTTATTCATAACATGTTTATTTAAAAAAACAACAACTTTCAAATACAAATGATTTTGAGTTGGGGAAAAAACATGCAAGTGACTTTGCTCCAGAGATTTGATGCCCTTGATGAAAGACAGGTTAAGCCATATGATTTTTGGAGGGACTATTCCTCCTCGCACATATTTAACTTTAACAGAGATAAAGGTGTTTTATTAACCAAGGGTGGAAAAAGCCTCCAGTAATCTTATGATATTAATTTCTCCCCATTAATTATCACCTCTCGTACAAATAGCTTCCCCGGTCACCTCATAAAATCAGATACATTATTGCAATTAAAACTCAATGGGATTTTAAGTATAATGACATGTAAATATTCATGAGCTGCATAAGCATATATACAAACTTGTTTCATTGAGAGTTGCATTCAATTATAGATGTACATCTCTGTTCTTTACTCAAAGTCGTATGTTAGACCTGTCAGATGAAGCTGTTCTATTGAACTTTGAACAGTGAAAACTCCATTGAAACAGGTCAACCTTAAGAATTTAATTGTGAAAGAAAAACCTATTTAAATGAATCTCATACTAAAACCCCTTTGGTCTACCAGTGTTTTGTACCTTTACAATATTAAATATTTGAAGGATTTTATGACCTGTGTAATTAGATGTGTGAGCCTATGGCTGTATAGAGCAGCATGAAATGAATTTAGGTGTGCACGATTAAAAATGAGAAACAGTATTAATATAGTTTAAGAAAAAAAGAAACCCCACCAAATAGAAGTTTCTATACCTATACCAAGTCAAATTGAACCACAAATTGCAAAATCAGGCTGATTAATGATAATAATAATTCCTTAATAAAAGTGCTGGTTATTAAGTTAAATAAAGTGCTGGTGCAAATAAATAAAGTGAAATTAATCAGTACCGAAGGCTGATAACAAGATTAATTATTTCTGAGTCCAATAGGTGTATTACCCCACAAATAGATTCCAGTAGTACCCCTTAATAAATAAATTCATTCATTAATTCATATAGAGTGTGATTAAACCAGATAAATATAGTAAATTAGTATTGCAATGAGTTACACCAATAAAGTGCGGTGCAATAAATAGGTTAAAAAATGAGACTTGGTAATTAATTAAATGGTTAAAAAGGAGTTGGTAAAAGGATGGCCAAAATTCAAAATGGGTTAAAAGGTTATTCGGTCATATTCCAAGATTAGAGTTGTGAGAATTTGGAAAATATAGTAGGTGGAGTTGTCCCAAAAACTAACTGCCTATTTTGTTTCTAGAGCCTGGGACACCACAAAGTCAAGGCAGGACAGGGTAACCGGAGCTGTGGCCTTGTGATTTAAATTGCCCTAACAATAAGAAGAGGCTAAATAGCCCTAAAAAACCACAAACTCACGGCCCCTTAGAATGGAAGGAAGATAGAAGAGGTGGTATAGTAAAGTATTTAGACCAAAATTCCTGCCCCCATAAAGATATCCAGTATATTCCCCTAATGGAATTGTTGTTCAGAATCAAATTCGTTAGGATAAGGAGATCAATTTTCAAAAGGCGTTCTTTTGAAAATTGATCTCCTTATCCTAACGAATTTGATTCTGAACAACAATTCCATTAGGGGAATATACTGGATATCTTTATGGGGGCAGGAATTTTGGTCTAAATACTGTACTTTACTATACCACCTCTTCTATCTTCCTTCCATTCTAAGGGGCCGTGAGTTTGTGGTTTTTTAGGGCTATTTAGCCTCTTCTAATTGTTAGGGCAATTTAAATCACAAGGCCACAGCTCCGGTTACCCTGTCCTGCCTTGACTTTGTGGTGTCCCAGGCTCTAGAAACAAAATAGGCAGTTAGTTTTTGGGACAACTCCACCTACTATATTTTCCAAATTCTCACAACTCTAATCTTGGAATATGACCGAATAACCTTTTAACCCATTTTGAATTTTGGCCATCCTTTTACCAACTCCTTTTTAACCATTTAATTAATTACCAAGTCTCATTTTTTAACCTATTTATTGCACCGCACTTTATTGGTGTAACTCATTGCAATACTAATTTACTATATTTATCTGGTTTAATCACACTCTATATGAATTAATGAATGAATTTATTTATTAAGGGGTACTACTGGAATCTATTTGTGGGGTAATACACCTATTGGACTCAGAAATAATTAATCTTGTTATCAGCCTTCGGTACTGATTAATTTCACTTTATTTATTTGCACCAGCACTTTATTTAACTTAATAACCAGCACTTTTATTAATGAATTATTATTATCATTAATCAGCCTGATTTTGCAATTTGTGGTTCAATTTGACTTGGTATAGGTATAAAAACTTCTATTTGGTGGGGTTTCTTTTTTTCTTAAACTATATTAATACTTTTTCATCTGACCCGGTCAGACCTCCACCTATAGTTTGGGTTAAACAAGGATCTAATATATCTACATAGACACACAGAAATACCAATCCGTGTTGTTTCTTAAAAATGAGAAACATTACTTTTTTTTTTTTGCTTCATTTGAAAACCTTCAGTAAAGAAATCAATACACTAATCCACAAAGATTTGACATATCACTAGTGATGGGCTAATTTGTCCCGTTTCACTTCACCTCGAATTTCGCAAAATTCGCGAAACCAATGGAATAAATTGGCAACATGGGACAGTTGTAGCATAGTGGAAAGGAGCTTCTCTAACAGGTTTATGCAGAGTGGGTGTATGTAATAAAGGGCACTTAAATTTGCTCGGGTGCAACCAATCAGCAGACAGCATTTACTGGTCACAGTTTAAAACAAACCTTATTGGTTGCCATAGGTTGCCACAGCTGGGCAAACTTAGTAGCTTTTATTATATATGGGAGTAAATAGTCTATTGTTGAACTAAAAATGCCTTCAAGGAACAGTAACACCAGAAAATTAAAGTATTTTAAAGGAATGGCAATATAATGTACTGTTGCCCTGCACTGGTAAAATTGGTAAAAGCGTTTGCTTTAGAAACTCTACTATAGTTTGTATAAACAGACTGCTGGGTAGCCATGGGGCAGCCATTCAAGCACTTGATAGACAGTTGATATCAGATAAATTCTGAGGAATCCCATTGTATGCTAAAGATTTTATCTGTTATCAGCTGTGTATCCTATGCCTTTTCTCCTTTTTCAACTTTGAATGGCTGTCCCTATGGCTACACATCAGCTTATTTATATAAACTATAGTAGTCTTGCTGAAGCAAACACACCAGCTGTACCAGTGCAGCACACTAGTATATAATAGTGTCAGTCCTTAAAGGATAAGTACACCTTAAAAAAAAAGTGAATGTAAAATTGATGAGTGTGTATTCTAAGCACTTTTGCAATTGACAGTTGTTATTTTTTTTTTTTAATTCCAAGATATTAAAGGACAAATGTACTATTAATATGAATGAATTTTGATGTGCCAGTGCCACCTGCTGGTCAGTTATCCCACAATTCTGACCACCAAGTTGTCAGGAGAAAGAACAAGGCTGCTTTGATGTTCTTCTGGTTTTGTGAAGAAATGACAAATTAGCAGCCAATATCTAATTTATCCAATCTATTTTTTGCCTTATATAATTTTTATTTTCAGTCTTCATTTTGTCCATGTGTTTCACTCTGTTTTTAAAAGCCATTTCCACAAAGTGCCTTCCTTTTTCGTTCATAGACCACTATGGCAAATAACATGCTGTTAAGGAATATGCAGTATGCTGTATGTGATTTTTGTAATATTGTGATGAATTTACATATTCTAACGATGATCTGTAATCTCCTAAAACAGTAACTGAAATTATATATGGCACATTTAATTAAAACTATAAAGAATATTCTGGAAAATGCAGTATAAGGTTCTTAACACCATTAATATATATTCATAGGTCTATATGTTCAGTTTCCATAAGAAAAAAAGTATTTGTATACCTACTAGTGATAAGCGAATACATTTGGCTGTCACGAATTTGCGCCGAATTTCCGCATTTCGCCACCATCAAATAAATTTGTGCATCTTCCATGAAAATTTCCTGCATCAAAAAATTTTGGACACGCATCTGAAAAGCCGCTTGTGTCAAAATCGCTGTGCGTCAACACTATTCGGACGCCCATTGACTTTAACAGCAGCGTCAAAATCGACATGAGCGAGTTTTCGTACGTGCGTCCAAAATTGTACACAAGCATAAAGTTTCTATATTCACTATTTTTTTGCCGAAGCGAAACGCGAGACATTCGCCCATCCCTGATACCTACTTTTACTGATACCTAAGTTTTACACTAGTCCTCACGCCAAACAAATAAATATAAAATTTAAAAAGAAAAAGATTTAGGGGCAGATTTACAAAATTCGAGTGAAGAATTCGAATGTAAAAAACTTTGAATTTCGAAGTATTTTTTGGGTACTTCGACCATCGAATTGGTTAAATTCGTTCGAATTCGAACGATTCGAACGATTCGAAGTAAAAATCGTTCGACTATTCGACCATTCGATAATCGAAGTACTGTCTCTTTAAAAAATACTTCGACCACCTACTTCGGTAGATAAAACCTACCGAAGTCAATGTTAGCCTATGGGGAAGGTCCCCATAGGCTTGCCTGTGATTTTTTGTTCGAAGGATTTTCCTTCGATCGTTGGATTAAAATCCTTCGAATCGTTCGATTCGAAGGATTTAATCGTTCGATTGAACGAAAAATCCTTCGATCGATCGATCGCAGGATTTGCGCAAAATCGTTCGACTTCGATATTCGAAGTCGAGCGATTTTAGTTCCCAGTCGAATATCGAGGGTTAATTAACCCTCGATATTCGACTATTGATGAATCGGCCCCATAGACATGAACCAATTTGTTCAAATATACAGTAACCTATAGATTTTGTAAGACTAGACAAAAGTCAGCAGGAATTGACAGATGAGGCAAAAGATGTTTATTGTGTAGAGTTTTGTCCAAAAGATCTTAATCATAAGCACTGTAATCTTACAATTATTTTGCTTTTAAAGAGCTCTCCAACATGGCTTCAGAAATGTCAGACAAGTACATACAAACAAACAAAATTCATACAATATTGGCAACCATAATCGCTATTCAGATTTGCATTTATACATAGATGCATAGAGAGCAGCCATATTGCTTTCTTTGACGAAATCTCCTTAGGCTGCAATAAAGCAGCATCTTTTATTTTTGGCTACTTTATTTAATGGGTGCTTCTCAGACCAGCAAATTTCTGGACAGGTGGTGGCTTTGAAAAAATTTCCTGCCTGTCCCATTAAAGATCAGATGTTAAAGGGTAAGTGAACATGTCTTAATAGCTACAGTAGAACCCCCATTTTACATCCCCTGATTTCAAGTTTTCCCTCATTTTACATTGTTGTTTTGCGGTCCCACCTATATATTATGCATAATACATTTCCCTGATTTTACATTTTCCTGGATTTTACATAATTTTTTTCTGGTCCCCTGAAAAACGTAAAATGGGGGTTCTACTGTATTTGCATATTCCTGGAAAGCAGTTTATAAATGTGTTAGGGAATTTCCGTGTTTCACCACAAGCGAATTAGTTCGCAAAAAAAAAATCATTTTGCATCAAAATTGTCGCATGCATAATAATTGATGCGTGTCAAACGTATCAAATAGTCACTCGCATCAAAATTGACAAGCGTCAAAATAATTTTGAGTTCAATTTTGCAACTTTTATGGCAAAGCGAAACAGCACAGAATCGCCCATCACTAGTTCTCTCCAATGTGTATATAAGGGGCAGCCAACCAATATACAATACACAATAAACTGTACCTTATAATTTAACAGGTCTACTAAGGGAAAATATATAGCATTTCTGTAACCAAATGAACAAAGTGCAAACTACAATCTCCAATATAATATAGGAACTGCAGTTCAATTAGGGAATACTAGTCCCAATCATAATCTAATTCTAATTCAACACTGAAAGTGAACAACAACTCCCTTCTTGGAAATCCCAGCATAGTAATTGACTGTGCACCAAAATCATAAGATGTAATTTAGGTTTTATTAATATATCTCTCATGTTGAAATAACCTATCCCATAAAAACAAAGCACAGTATTTGGAGGGGCCCTTCAGGTAAATATATATACATATATATCATACGCCCAACGGCATATTTTTAGTTACACTCCCTACCGTCCGGCAGTTTGCATATCAGAATGGTTCATAGAAAAGGGCCTGAAAATTAAGAACATTTTTAAAAATAAGAATATTTATCAACATATTCTGGTTTTGGAATACCAAAGAAGTGCCCCCAGAAACAAATAGCATTTTTGGTTGCAGACTGTGAAAAGAATATATTTTTTATCAATCATTATATTTTTTTTATAATTCCCACATTTCGCCGACGGCAAAAATTCGCCGGCATAAAAAAAAATGGCGTCCGTTTTTTTGGACGCCAATGCAATTTCTCCAAAAACGGACGCCAGCATCCAAAAAAACAGACGCCGGCGCCGATTCGCAAATTTTTCACCGTTTCGCAAATTTCGCAGGAGATTCGCTAATTTTTCGGCAAAGTGAAATGCCCCAAATTCGCCCATCGCTAATTGCAACTCAAACTAATGCTATTTTAACTAGGAAAACACAAAGTGGAATGTGCAAAAAGAATCTAAATTCACTGAGCTGTCCAAACAAAACTGCACCACAGTGTTAATGTTATTATACTGTCAAATTGTTATAATACAATTTAGAACAATTTAATTGAGGTGTTTTGCTCTTCTAACTATAGCTTCATCATCACGACAATGTTAATCATTGCTGTAATAACAGGAGCCTGCCATCACAGTTGCTTAACTTGTATATTTCTTCATTCTTCCTAGTGTTGTGGTTCAGGTTAGTTGAAAAGAAATCTGCCAAGCATATGTGCTGCTAGTGGCTGCAAAATATTCTTTCACCAATTGCAGTCTTTCTTTTGTAACAAGAGCTAAATTCAATATTTGTGCTCTGGGCTGATCAATGTTAGCTTGATAGATCCATAGGGATAACAGCCTCCTGTGTGAAATTATGTTTTGGCAGTATGGAAAGAAAAGAAGAAACCTAACAAAAGCTTAGGGACCACACACAGGATGAGATATCTATCGTAGGAAAGGGTACAAATCATCCACAGCTATGTAATACACTGAGAAAGTACACAGCATCCCAAATTATGCTACCAACCTGATAATTTAATTCCCAAAACTAACTAGATTGTGTCGAGTTTAACAGAACTAGACTTGTATCCGCTTGCCGAGGATTTGACACATAACTAGATTAAGGGGTTACTTCTTAAAACTTGATTTTTTTTTCTAGATTTTTATGCCCCAAAGTTGCTAAAAGTCAGAATCCGAAAATACGGCATCTATAACCTGTAAAATTCATGTAAAAGTCAATGGCCTTTAACCATGTGAAGATGTTTTTAACCTTCCCAAATACTCAGAGTTTTGGGGTGTTTGACACAGGTTTTTGCTCAAAATCTTGATAAATGGGAGGTATTCTAGTTTTAAAAGTCTATAAACGCAAAATATTTGAGGTGCTTAAGCATATAAACTTGATAAATTTAAGGTATTTAATCATATAAACTCAAAAAAATTGAGATATTCATAAAAACTCGAATTTTCTAGTTTTTTTCCCCATCTGATTTTTTCAAGTTTAATTATTTGGGGCACATTTACTAAGCTCGAATGAAGGATTCGAATGAAAAAAAACTTCGAATTTCAAAGTATTTTTTTGGGTACTTTTACCATCGAATAGGCTACTACGACCTTCGACTTCGATTCGAATGATTCGAACTAAAAATCGTTCGACTATTGGACCATTCGATAGTCGAAGTACTGTCTCTTTAAAGAATACTTTGACTACATACTTCGGCAGTTTAAACCTACCGAGGTTCAATGTTTGCCTATGGGGACCTTCCCCAGCACTTTTCTAAGTTTTTTATGATCGAATAAAAATCGTTTGATCGATTAAAATCTTTAGAATCGTTCGATTTGAAGGATTTTATCATTTGAACGAACGATTTTTATTCAATTGTTCGAATTTAAAGGATTTTACTTCGAGGGTCGAATTTGAGGGTTTATTAACCCTCGAAATTCGACCCTTGATAAATCTGCCCCTTAGTAAATTAGCCAAATTTTTGGATGGCACTTAGGTCGAGTTTGTTTCTGGTAAGATTTCAGAGTTTTAGTAAATAACTCTTTGAGTGTTTTAATTTATTCTTTATGCAAAAATCATCAAATTTACAAATTTGCAGCCAGACAGAACTGGATTGCAAGAACAATTTTTTTAAACAAATATGGGGAGTTGTTTTAAAGAGCTTAACAATGTTCTTATAATTTTATTACAAGTTAAAATGCATTTGTAACATACGTGAACAATTAGCCATACTGCATGTCTGCTGCAATACACAGAAGATTAATTACTATTGTCAAGTAAGAAATTATTGCAACATTAGGTAAACTACAATAGTAAAGAACTCAATTCATGTCGTATCAGGGTGTCTTGCCTAGTTACTAAGCACCAATATTTACATTCAATAAGCTATGATAGTTTGCAAAACTACAATATTGTGTTCCATGAAGAAATGAACACACAAGGCTGGTGGAAACACAAATGAAGCAACTGGAAACCCCAGGTTACGTTTTCCTTACTTGATACTGTCCATTAATTTTTTTCCTTCAGCCATCTCATAATATTTGAATTTAAATATTTTTTTAGTACATATAAGGTATGGAGATTAAAAACATTTTGAATAACAGTCCCACACCTGTAGATACTTAACTGGCGGAGGCTTATTTATTAAAGGTTGAATTTTAGTGGTCTTAGAGGTTTTCAAAACCATGACTAAACTCACAAACTCTAAAACTATGTGTCACGGTCGGCACCCAACACCAGAACAAACGCCAAGCACCCTGGTCTCGGCTCGTGCTTCACCTGTAGTGTGACCGCCTTTGGCCTCGGGAGTAGTCCTCAGCTACTTGGATGCCACCAGGACTTAAACGAGAGGTGCAGGCAGGCAAGGCTCAAACCAGGAAGTCAATCAGAAGGGTTAAGCAGAAGAGGTAGTCAGTATTCAGGCAAGGGTCAGGATCCAGAGGTAAGAATAGTCAAAAGCCTGACAGGGGTCACAACAGGAATAAAACAGGTTCATAACAGGTATAGCAAAATCTCAGAAAGCACCAGGAACAAACTCCTATAACGGGCAGTGTGTAAAAGAAAATGTGCCTTTAAATACATTTGAATTTTCACGCCAGCACGCCTGTGCCTTAAAACCAGGAAGAGGCGCGCGCGCCCTAAGAGACCAACGCCTGCGGTGGAGCAGTTTGGCCCGCCATCCCCCCACTAGACCACCAGGGTGAGTGGACTTTGTTATACTATGAATGTCATGACATTTATAAAAAATAAGAGTTTAAAAAATTGCTTAACAATGCACTAAGTAATACAAACACCTCTAAAACCTCTAAAAATGTTAGTTTTTCAGACAAGTCCTAGCAAAAAAAAAATCTAAAACCCCGCAAATGTCCGAATTGATTAAAAACGCTCCAATAAGATCAGAGCTGCTCCCGCTGACTTCTATAGGACCTTGATAACTTTTACTTGGCAAATATTTGTAGTAGAAGTTTTCATGGCTTTTACTCTTAGGGGGTTATTTATCAAAGTCCGAATTTTTCACAATATTTCCTGAAAAAAAACTCTGACCAAATCTGCATGAGTTTTTGGGGCTTATTTATTAATACACTTTCCGGAAAATTTCTTTTGTGGGGAAAAATCCCAAAAAATCTTGAAAAATCTGATTTTCACTGGGTTTTTTTCCGGATTTTTCATCCGAAAGCTCTGAATTTTGCCCAAAAACCCAGCGCACATCAAAAATTCATTGGGACTTCTCCCATTGATTTATATGCAACCTCGACAGGTCTAAGATGCCAGATTTTGAGATTATGACTTTTCCCATCCTCTGGGTTTAATAAATTCCGAAAAATTTGTGATTTTTTTAAAAGTCAGATTTTATTAAATAAAATCATGAATTTTTGGTGATTTTTGCATTCAGAGTTTACTAAATAACCCCCTTAATAACCCCCTTAGTAAATCTCAATTTTTTAGAGCTTTTAAGAAATATAGAACAAAAAAAATGTCAGAGATTAATGAAAAAAACTAAATTTGATTGATTTTCTTTTCTAATTGTTAAATCTTGGTTTCACTTCAGGGGGTTATTTACTAAACTCTGAAAGCCAAAAATCCAAAAAATCTGTGTTTTTTTTATATAAAATCGGAATTTTTAGTGAAAAAAAAATCACACATTTTTTTAAATATTATAATTCGTTTTTTGAAGCCATATACACACTGTAATACCTTTTTAAAACAAGCTTCTTGTTTATAACAATATGAGTTATAAAACCTGCAGAATAAAGGGAAACAAAAAGGATTTTATGAGGATCCGCATATGGTTAAAATCAATAAAACCAGCTTTTCTCAGTTATGGAAAGCTTTCTTTCAGTTTGTATAATAAATACAAATTTTAGCTAAAACAATCAATGGGAAAAGCTATAAACATCTTTTTGGGAGGAAGAAAGAAACTGCGTGACCAAAATAGCTACTGAATAAGATAATATTCACACCACATGTTTGGGTTTCAAGAATGAAAAATAAATCAGATGTGTTTATAATAAGCAACTGCCTTGGGACATTCAGAAAGAGCAGGCACTGTTTGTGAGAGCTCTGTTCTTCCTGGCTCTAAGATCTTGAAACAGTAGCTATTTAACCTGTTGCCTGATATCAGGAATAATTATTATTTTCTCAGCTCACATTCAATTTCTAGCAAAGAGCGTGGCAGTGAATTTCATACAGCTCTTGAGTCTGATAAAATTATTATTTTCCAGACATAAAGAATTATAATCCCAGAGATCATGTCATGGAAATGCCTATGGAAGGAGTTTTATGCTGTTTTAAAAGTGAAAAAAAGGGAATGGCTTAGTTTTAAAAGTCTTTCTGGGGGATATATCACAAAAGAGAATTGGTTATGAAAGTGAAAATCCAGTTAATACTACATCTGTACAAATCCAACGGGTCTTTTAAACAATTTTTTGCCATGTTTGGCAGGTCTTTGAATGGGAAGGAACTGCAGTCAAAAGAGGGATTATATATGCATCAATTTCTCATATACCGTATATACTCGAGTATAAGCCGAGTTTTTCAGCCCCCAAAATATGCTGAAAAACTCTACCTCGGCTTATACTCGGGTCAAGCGCAAAAACGGTCGCCGGCGCCTAAGAATAGTCGCCGGCGTCCAAGAATAGTTGACGGCGTCTAAGAATAGTCGACGGCGTCCAAGAATAGTCTCCAAGAATATTCGCCGGCATCCAAGAATGGTCGCCGGCATCCAAAAACGAAACGCCGGCACCTCCAATGGGAGCAGAAACCCTCAATTTTTTGATTGAAACTTACCAGAAGCTGCTGCATTTCTCACCCTCTGCTTATACTCGAGTCAATAAGCTTTCCCAGTTTTTGGAGGTAAAATTAGGTACCTCGGCTTATACTCTGGACGGCTTATACTCAAGTATATACGGTACTCTGCACTCCACTGGTTCTAAATGTAACAGGTTTATGGAACAGGGGGTACATAAGATCACAGTTTCACCAATTAAATTACCTTAGATCCAGTCAGATAGGGCTCAACCCAGATGTTACATGTGACTCTTCTCTCTCAGGTGGGCCCTCTCTATAATGTTGTAGGAAGGGTTAACTGCATTGCAACTCCACCATAAAATATTCTTCAAATAACTTGGATGCCAGTGGTTTTTTTTTTAAAACAAATGAACTTCTTTACTGAACAGATGGTACACACTTTAGAATGGTGGGTGCTTACTTTATGGTACAAAATTAAATCAGTAAATGCTTTCACAATAATGTGTTATTTAAAAAAAAAACAGTAGCTTTCACAACACCCAGAGATGTGTGTGTTTTGTTGCCTGGCTTGGTGAACAGTCCCCAGTGCTTTGCTAAGTTTACAGTGGTCCCACACTCCAAGGATTCCTCTACCCCTTAGCCTGACAGTTACGGGCCTATTAGAAGCTAACATTAGTAATGGGAAAATTTCTCCCGTTTCAAAAAATTTGCAAATTTCCAGCATAATTTCATGAAACGGGGAAAAATTAGCAAAACGCGAATTTTGGCACTGGAGCCAAAATATTTTTTGACCAACCAATTATGATGCTGCGACTATTCTGACGCCCATTAAAGTCAATGGGGCTCATTATTAACGGAACGCAGAGCTAAAAAGAGCGCAGTGGCCTGATATTTAATAATGTAGCGCTACAGTAGACACAGACAGGATGCGACGCGTATCAGCTGTCGCAATGCTTATAATAAATTGTGCGCACAGAAAGATACTGCAAAGGTAAGGATTAGTTGTGCGCATGTATGAATGCGCTGCTTTAATTAGTTGTGTTACATATCGCGTATATTGCGTTTGTGCCGCATCTGCGTTTGTGTCTGTGCTAATATTTGTTTTGGTTGCACAGGTGTTTAGCCTACCTGGTACTCGTAAAGGAACCTTGGTTAATATAAACATGTTGGGGGAAGGCGCGGTTAATCTGCACTTTACAGGGGTTGTTCACCTTTGAGTTAACAAACATCACCACCAACAGCAGCCCCATTTAGTGTATTTGCCAGAACCCAGTTTAGCAGTATGGCTCTGCACACATACATACTTCAGCCAACGAAATGCAGATGCACACCTGGTCCCTCTTTCAACGTTCACGGTGCATGGAACATAGGAGGACAGCACCTCAAACAAATGGTACGTAAATAGAATTAATCCAGCACACGAAATCTGCTCAAGGGTTATTACCCGTGTTTAATGCCAAGCCAAACAGGTTACAATGTTTCGGGGGCGTACCCCTTCGTCACTTGACGAAGGGGTACGCCCCCGAAACGTTGTAACCTGTTTGGCTTGGCATTAAACACGGGTAATAACCCTTGAGCAGATTTCGTGTGCTGGATTAATTCTATTTACCTGCACACATACATAACATTTTTCTTTCAAGCAACATGAAACACAAAAATGCGAATATACTAGCGCAGCTGGGCAGGAATGCGCATTCTGAAGAGTGTTACTATTACGTTACGAAGAGGCAGTCGTAAAAATTGTGGTGCTTTTGCCCGGGTGCAGATTTGCGCATATATAAATGCAAATCTGCGACGGCTGCAGTGCAAGCACATAGTAGCCACGCCCCTCAGCCACACCTCTCACAAACACGGCATAGTTTGCGACATTAATGCCCAATCTTTTGCACAAATCGCATAAACAAAACCATTGCAAAAGCTCTGTGTTATGCGCAATATCACGCAAATATATTAGCGATCGCGCTCGTGATGGCGCAGACACTCTTTTGCATCCACTTATGCGCTGCACTGCATTAATAAATGAGCCCCATTGGACGCCTAGAATTTTCCGACGCCGGCATCAGAATTGTCTTCGACGTCAAATATATATTGATGCCAGCAAATTTTCTGAATTTTCGCGCTTGGCAAATAAATTCGCCCATCACTAGCCAACATCTGTAACCGACAGGAGGTGGCAAAAAAAAGCTAAATAATAGTGGTGTGCGGGTCAGGGTTTTCCTGACCCGCACCCGACCCTAACCCACCCTGCTCCAGCCAACGCCCGCACCCGCGCTTCCGGGGTCCTTTTATAGACCCGCGCCGCCCTGCCGATGACGTCACAATGACATCACAAAAGGGGCGGGCGAGCAGACGCAAGACTATAAATCCGGAAGTCGAAAGCCGGCATTTGAAGGTGGCGGGCGGGGAGAGCAGGAGAAGAGCTCAACCCGCCACCCGCGAGGAGCAGTGCGAGGTCGACCTGAACCCGCCCGACCCGCGGGTCCCGCGGGTATCGGGTCGGCCCGCACATCACTACTAAACAAGTATTATGCTGTACATATAAATTACTTAATAGGGGATGGTGGCAAACAACTGAGCATAATAATAAAAATTATTACAAAAGTGCTAAATCCTATAAATTCTAAGATACCATACTAAACCAAGTAATGCAAATAATTGGGAACAACTGGGTTAACTGGTAAACCCGAGTATAGGGACCTCCTTTGGTGCACCTTCCCACCAACCCCTCCATAGCCAGTTAGCCACTGCTCACTGGTGAGTACTTCTGCCACCATAGCTGACAACTGCCTACCTCAATCAGGTCACCTCTTGCTCTTCCGGTGCCCCAGTGGATTTATCTGACACTGTGTAGAATTACTGCTTATTTATTCTTGATGTGTGCACTTAGCTGGGTAAGTTATTTACTTGAGAGGATGTTCATTTCTGTTTTGCAACATAAAGTGACCATATTCACTAATATGCAGAAACAAATGATATAATTGCATCATTGATACTGTGGCTTGATTATGTCAAAATAAATATTTTACAATGCATCCCCTCTGTACTGAAAGGGACTAGAGGTGTAGCAAGGTAATCCATTATAATGTATAGTGATTTTGCAGTTTTGTAAAAAAGAATCAGAAAACAATTTCTAACCCATCCCTAACAGACTTCAGGAGGTGAAATTCTTAATGACCCAGCAGTGACAAGGCCCTTTCAGACTGTTTTAAAAAAAACAGGTGGCTCGATTCATGACACAGGCAATGAGAGCAGTACAGTAATTTTACACAGTGTCAGATAAATTCACTGGGGTACCAGGAGAAATCCCAGTGGGCCCCAGCCTTGTTGGGTTTGGGCACATGGCAGGGGGGTATGATGCAGCAGTGGAGAGCAAGAGGTGACCTGATTGAGGTAGGCAGTTGTCAGCTGTGGTCAGGGGTGCTTCTCCAATGAGGCGAGTTGAGGCTGTCGCCTCAGGCAGCAGCACCCCACTAGGTACCAGGGGCAGCAAAAATGCTGCTCCTGGTACTTTAAGAGCGAATTTCCTGGGGAGGGGGGGGCAGCAGCAAGTGCTGCTGCCTCAGGCGGCGGAGGGGCCAGGATTGCCCCTGGCTGTGGTGACAGAAATACTCACCAGTGAGCACTAGAGGAGCGCCCTATATTTGGGTTTACCATTTAACCCAGTCTGACACTGATTCCACAACCTTTAGATGCAGGGTAATTTCTGAAATGGGCAAATTTTAATGGTAGAATCATTGCCCATTCACAATGGTAATATAAAAATATATACTAAAACCTTAAAGGAATAGTTCAGTGTGAAAATAAAAACTTGGTAAATAGATAGGCTGTGCAAAATAAAAAATGTTTCTAATATAGTTAGTTAGCCAAAAATGTAATGTATAAAGGCTGGAGTGACTGGATGTCTAGTAAAACAGCCAGAATCCAACTTCCTGCTTTTCAGCTCTCTAACTCTGAGTTAGTCAGCGACTTGAAGGGGGGTCACATGGTACATTTCTGTTCAGTGAGTTTGTAATTGACCCTCAGCATTCAGCTCAGATTCAAAAGCAACAGATATGACCCATGTGGCCCCCCATCAAGTCTCTGATTGGTTACTGCCTGGTAGTCAGGGTTACCAGTCAGTGTAAACCAAGAGAGCTGAAAAGCAGGAAGTAGTGTCTGACTGACATGTTATACATGAAATCACTCCAGCCTTTATACGTTACATTTTTGCGTAACTAACTATATTAGAAACTGCACAGCCTATCTATTTACCCAGTTTTTATTTTTACACTGAACAATTCCTTTAAGAATATGTTGCTTTGTCTAGATATTACATTTTTGTAGCATGAGATAATTTAAACCACTGTTACCACAAATAATAGTATGAACAACCACTGGTCCCGTTTGTCTACATGATGCGATACCTTCTTATTTTACTCTTCTGCTTCCCAAGCAATTCTGTTACCGGCAAATAAAGAAGCTAATATACGATTTTGCCAATTAGAAATTTGAATGAATTGTTCTTTTCCTGGCATTATGCAGGTCTTCCCAAAAATAAATTAAATAGAACAAGTTACAGGGGAAATTCATTAAATCAATTACTGTGCCTATTGCTTTTGCCACAACATTAATTCAATAATTAAGCATTTTTTCATTATTTCCAACAAGGCAAGTACAAATAATGTATATTTACAGGGGCGGTTTACCGCAATCATTCATATAATATAATTAATTTACTATGATGAGTATATCATCTTTCTACTTCTTATCTGGGTCCAGCTGATTGTATAATTAGTGTTTACACTGAACTGCAGTTACTGTAATAATGGTAGTATTTTTTTAGGTATCCTAATTATATTCTATGCATTGTTGGTCTAACTATAATAAACTATCACTAGCAACACCAACTAATAGGATAATCAACTGAAAATGAATACCGGTAATATTCCAGTATTTAAATTCAGGCACTAAACAAAGTAATGAGAAGAAGCAAATGCTCAAAATAACAGTTAAAAATCACTTTGCAAAAAATGACTAGAGTTTACAGGGCATATTAATGATCATAAGTGCAGTTGCAGTCATGCTAAAATCCTTGTACAGGTATGGGACCTGTTATCCAGAATGCTCGGGACCTGGGGTTTTCCGGATAACAGATCTTTCTGTAATTTGGGTCTTCATGCAGACTTTTACTTTTTACTTTACTAATGCTATTATGCAGAGAGACACAGGATCCTCAATACTATGACTGGTAGGTAAACAAGTTAGGGACCGCCATATGGGATTTACCTTGACGTGGTATGGTGGCTTTTCAACTTTATGATCATAACTTTGCAACTAGGGATGTAGCGAACCGCCGAGTATGTGTTCGCGAACACCGGCAAAAAATGCGAACAGTTCGCGAACTGTTCGCGAACTTCGAACATCCGAAAATCGTTCGATTCGAACGATCGTAGGATTTTTAATCGTTCGATCGAACGATTTTCGTTCGAATCGAACGAAAATCGTTCGATTTTAGCGATCGAATGGTCGAATGGTCGAACGATTTTGACGCGAACGCCTATTGGCGAACGTCGCGCGACGTTCGCGAACTTGCGGCGGACGCGAACAGCCGATGTTCGCGCGAACAAGTTCGCCGCAGAACAGTTCGCTACATCCCTATTTGCAACTAAAAACCCCTGTCTTTGTTAACACATGCATTTGCATATCTACTGAATTACTTAGACAGGGGCCCAGGGAATGTGCACTGACCCATTTGGATATGCCAGTAGCACTTCCCTTATACTTCTATATATTTTTACTTAGCAATGCGGGTGCTCCCACAACCCCCCTTGTGTATTTGCTCTTCATGCCTTAAGTCTACTAGAAAATCATTTAAACATTAAATAAACCCAATAGGCTGGTTTTGCTTCCAATAAGGATTTATAATTATATCTCAGCTGGGATCAAGTAAAAGATACTGTTTTATTGTTACAGAGAAAAAGGAAATGTTTTTTAAGAATTTGGATTATTTGGATAAAATGGAGTCTATGGGAGACAGCCATTCCATAATACGGAGCTTTCTGGATATCGGGTTTCCAGATAAGGGATACTATACCTGTAGTAGTTATGTGAATTGACACCATTCACTAAAGATATATACTTTAAAAAGCCACATACACGTTTTGAAGTTAGGCTCAATCATCCCACAAGTCTTTCTGGATTACTCTATAACAAACAAGGGAAAGTTGTGCTCACCACTATTTTTTAAAACCAAAAGGCGGGGTGCAATGAGGTGGTGACCACAAAATACATATAGACAAATACAAGAGATCCTCTGCACTCAACCCATTATCAATATATTTAAGACATTGAGACATTTTGTACATATTGCTACTAAAAAATGCCTTACCCATTAAACATATATTGGAGCATTGGCCATATACAGGAGCAGTGGCCAGCTCCATGTTGTAGCCCCCACCCTTCCCAGCTATAGTCAGGATATCCCACTGGTGACTAAAGGTCCCCATAGACGCAAAAGATTTCTCTTGATCAATAAAAGGGCAACCAAGTTGGGAGTTTTACTTTGAAAGCAGCAAGTAAGACTAAAACATAGTCCATTTGTAAAATGTATAATAAAGCAATACAATTCTCAATGAATCAGATGCAATTTGAGTGTAGGACTGTCCAGATATGGGATGACTGACGTAGTTGGCCAGCTTAAATATATGTATACAAATATATATATTGTAATATACGGACAAAAAATATCCCTGTTTTGCTTTAAGGGTAAGGCATTTTTAGCAGCTGTATGCACAAAATGTCCCAGTGTCTTAAATACATTGATAATAGGTTGAGTGCAGAGGAACTCTTGTGTTTGTCTTTCTGGATTAATCATGTGTTTTTTTGGGTGAACAGACACTGGGAAATCCAAAAGTGACAGTAGCTCCAGGGTTTCTATTGCGGCCAGGATTTTAACATGCAGCAAAGTTGTGCCTAAATAACTGGACCAAAGCATCATTTTAACACCAGGTAAACAAAAGAATCCAAACCAATGCCATAAATGAACCCAAAAACTTAAATGAACAGAATACACAAATCACTATGGCTAGTATACATTTTGCTTTGCCCGCAAGTGCTTGTGCAGCAGATTAGAATCTACAGAATAGAAAGGGTGTAGAATGTGCATATGAACAGCAGCCAGCCAACAGAAATTACATGGCAACTGCTTTGACACAAGCATTAGACATTGGATTGTATCCACTTCAGGCAGGTTTGATTCGGCGATGCCCTGTTTAAAGCACACAAAAGATTTTTGGCAATTATCAAAAGATAATGATACATTGGCTTTGGCCAAATTCGATATTATTAATACTGAAGAAGATGCTGGTTAACTAAAATACTAGAAATATAGTAATATCAGTTCTCTCCAATCTATTTCAGTTTCATGTGTAACCATTTACATATATATTACTTATAATTTTAAACTATAATATATATATGCTTTTAAATGCGAGGCTGCATTGAATCAGGGAATATTATTATTACAGGTATGGGACCTGTTATCCAGAATGCTCGGGACCTGGGGTTTTCCGGATAACGGATCTTTCTGCAATTTGGGTCTTCATGCCTTAAGTCTACTAGAAATTAATTTAAACATTAAATAAACCCAATAGGCTGGTTTTGCTTCCAATAAGGATTAAATATATCTTCGTTGGGATCAGGTACAAGCTACTGTTTTATTGTTACAGAGAAAAATTTGGATTGTTTGGATAAAATGAAATCTATGGGAGACCATAGACCATAATTCGGAGCTTTCTGGATATCGGGTTTCCAGGTTAAGTGAACCTATACCTGTATTATTATTATTATTATTATATTATATTCATTATGAACTCATCATTATATGGATATTGTTGATATCAACATGTAGTCAATGACTCAGATGTAATTTATATGATATTCATTGTGCAATAACATCATTCATTGAAATTACATTTTACTACGCCATGTCAGAATGGACTCCAATCTGGACACACACAGATGCAACCAAGTATGCGTTGTGAAAAGGCGTTGGAGAAGGAATTCAAGATAATAATCAACAATTGAATCTTTTCTTAAAATACAAATAAAAACTCAGAGACAGCAATATTCAGTGTAATTCAAAATTGCATTTAATATAAAGTATAATTTTTTTGGCTTCCACTAAGAAATTGTGTTCCAAACCCGCTCCATTCTTCTTTTCATCTGTGTGCGCTCGCGTAGCCAAAGTGTGCTGCTTACACAGAGGAATTCTTTCAAGGCCTGAATTCACTGATGCTCTCAGAATCAGAAATACAGAATATGAGAGTATTATTAAATGACTGCTAATATCCTGGTCTCCCGAGTGGCATATGCTTCGTGGAAGAATAGAGGAAGACTAGTAGTCTTTTTTTTGCGCTGTTTACAAGGATGCAGAAGGCACTGAATAGGGAATGAGATTTGAGTCTTTGAGGAGTAGCTGAGTTCATTTAATGTGTAATTACAATGCAGCCAGCATATCCTGCTCAGTATTCAGAAGTCCCCAAGTCCCCAGGACTACATGTCAGGAATATGGGTCACAAAGCACAGATGAGGTAAATTATAAACAAACTAGGACTAGAACGAGCTGCAACTAAGTGTACATTCAGACAGAGAAAAACCACAAAGGAACCAATGCTTTCTGAAAAAAACTTCCTGGGACTAACAAATCTCAACAAAACTGAATTATCAATATTATAAAGCAGAGATATGCTAAATGACTAACACCTTCTATATTTATAGGACATTATTAATACATTCTGCAGAGGAATTCGTAGATGACCCCTGGGGGCTGAACAGTTGTTTTGAAGGAAATATTTCCATTGACATGATAACACTGGACAATAATACAGTCAGAATTATAATATTATTAATCGGAATAAGTACCAATATGCACAAGCTCAGATAAAAAATATGTTCCATCTGTGTGAGCTGTGGAGGAGGGTTTTAATAATTCAGCAGCAAGCTGTTGTATACGATGTATGCGTTTCTGTGGCATAGGGATCATGATTTAATCTAGATAAGATCTAGATAGGTTTGCATTTTGCTTTGTCTTTCTCTTTAGCTTTCTTTTAGGTCATAACGTACAGTATATGTAATATTAATATAGATAAGTAATAATTAGTTTAGTGAAGCCTTTTCATGAAACAAAAATCCAAACAGCAATATGCAGTGTTATAACATTTCTCTCAATATTTGGGTTGTTAAGATCATGCAGCCTGTTTCTCCATGTCATGCTAAGTAAATCTGCAATCAAGTGTCACTATCAAATATCTGTCATATTTCTGTACTTTCCTTACTTTTCGGGGCACATTTACTAATGGTCGAATATCGTGGGTTAATTAACCCTCGATATTCAACCCTCAAAGTTAAATCCTTCGACTTCGAATATCGAAGTCAAAGTATTTAACGCTATTCGTTCGAACTATCGAATGGTCGAATAGTCGAATGATTTTTAGTTCGAATAGTTCGATTCAAAGTCGTTGAAGTTGAAGGTCGACGTAGCCAATTCGATGGTCGAAGTAGCCAAAAAAATACTTCGAAATTCGAAGTATTTTTTATTCTATTCCTTCACTCGAGCTAAGTAAATGTGCCCCTTCATCTTAGACATTATACAACGTGTTGGTAAAAGGAGACAACATATTATTCAAACATATTGATGTACCTTTTGTTATCTTTTGTTATCTAGAGCAAGTGGAACTTATTCTACAGCTTCTATTAATGGTTATGGTACCTGCAAATTTCAATAGCTCAGGAGCTAGTGCAAAATCATCCTCATTGTCATCTGTGGCACTTGTTTTGTGCTTTAAAAAAATGTCCATCTGGGTTTACAAGCAACAAGCACCTAACAAGCATTATGGACCATTGACTGAGTTTCAAAAACAACAAAGATGCCCTAAATCAACCCTCAAGTGCCATTTCCCTTACACTTCTAGTATATTAAAAGTAAATTCTTTCCTGACTGTGAAAGGCCGGGAGTGGAGGAAATGGGGTAACCTTTTACTTACCCTTCATGTCACTCCCCTGCTGTGACCTTGACCCCAAAAGCCTCTCCCCCAATAAATGCAAACAACACCAAGGGGCAGATTTATCAAGGGTCGAATTTCGAGCGTTAATAAACCCTCAGATACGACCCTCGAAGTTAAATCCTTCGAATTCGAATATCGAATTTGAAGGATTTAGCGCAAATGCTTCGATCGAATAAAAATCGTTCAATTGAACGATAAAATCCTTCGAATCGAACAATTCGAACGATTTTAAGCGATCGATCAAAGGATTTTTATTCGATCAAAAAAGCTTAGAAAAGTGCTGCAGAGACACAGATTCAGTGTCGGACTGGCCCACCGGGACACCGGGAAATATCCCGGTGGGCCCCAGTCCTTGTGGGCGACCACGCCCTATTTTTATTTTATTTTTGTAATATTTTTTTTGTCAGCGCTCCGTTTTTTTTTCCCGGAGCAATTGGCCCTGCAGCGCTGCCGCTCCTACTCCTACTGCGCTGCTGCTGCTTGTGCCGTGCGTGCATACTTTGCTGTGCTGTGGCTGTGCGACCGCACCTTTCGCCTGATGATGACGTCACGGAACGTCCTGTGGGGGAGGAGAGAGAGACGCGCTCGTGGTGAGGCTGCAGCAGTTCTGTAGCAGGAGTGAAGATTTAAGATGCAGCAGCTCTACATTGGCAAATTATTTTCTTTGAAGGGCTCCCTACAAGACACAGTTTGTTTATTGTTGTAAGCAATGTAGTCAAGTGATTAACGTGCTGTGGGTCAGTATCGGCTGTTCATCAGCCATCCCTACAACTTTAGAAAGGTCAGTTTTATGTGCACATGGAAGAGATAGCATTGATTGTCTGTTCCAGAAGCGGTGAAGTCAACAGAACAGAGGAATAGTGAAGGTAGGAACCAGGCTGGTGTTGGGGGCAGTGAAATCATTAGAGCAGAAGTGTATGTACTGAGGTCTGCAGTGGTTGTATGTGAAATCACGAAAGCCCATGGATGGATTTCTGGTGGTTATCTTTATTTACTCTTACATATTGTTTTATAGTTTTAATAAAAAAAAGCATTATCTGACAGTGGTCACAAATTCATATCTTGTTTTATGGCTGAGATCTTAATTATATTTATAACAGAGCATTCTTTGACAGTGGCACAGATCCTAACTGATCCACATTGTAAGCGGCAGCCCAGCCCTACTTTATGGCTAAGATTCTATCTACATGTATCTGTATAACAGAGCATTCTGTCCCAGTGGCAGGGGCGCTCCACCAATGAGGCGAGTTGAGACAAAAATGCCGCTCCTGGTAACTAAGAGACGAATTTCCGGTTTTCAACCTGGAAATTCCGCTCTTCTAGTGCAGAGAGCGCAATTGCGCTCTCTGCACTAGCGTCGTGCAGGGACGGCAAAGGATGGCCGCTTCAGGCGGCATAAAGGCGCGGATTGGCGCTGCCCAGTGGCTGCACAGATCCTATCTGATCCCCATTGTAAGCAGCAGTCCTGTCCTGCTTTATGGCAGCTGAGATTCTAGCTATCTGTATAACAGAGCATTCTGTCCCATAGGCACAGATGCTATTTCATAATCATTGTAAACTGCAGTTCTGGCCTGTTTTATGACTAAAATTCTAACTGTCTTTATAACTAACCATTCTTGGTCAAATGACTAAGGGTCACAGCTTTAACTTACCAACAAAAAAAAACAAATCAACTGCAAAATAAAATAGGGAGTTACTGGCTGCTCGAGAGCCTCCAATTGTGAACCCCCTGCTGCAGCATTATAACAGAAGGTGGCACAGGTACTGATTTTGGTCTAACTAAACAAAGATCTAAAAAAAACTTATTTAAAAAAAATAAATGTTTAAATGTTCTTTGTGTCACTGTTACGAGGATGGGAATGAGCAGACAAGTTGCAAGTTTTTTTCAACTTCTTAGGGATAGTATACCTATCCCTACTTTTATCTTGTTATAGAATGGACAATTCTTAGCAACTTTTTAATTGCTCTTCGTTATTAATTGTTATTTGCCTTATTTTATTATTTATTTTGCCTCGTTCATATTTATTTTTATGCTATTTGCCTTCTTCTGACTCAAACCAATGCCTGGTTGCTAGGGTAGTTTAGACCTTAGCAACCAGATCAGTGCTGGAGAGTTGAACAAAATGCTTAATGCTTAGTAATTAAAAAACTCAAATGAAAAAAAAAATGAAGACCAAATGCAAATTGTCTCAGAACATCACTCTCTGGGTCCTACTAAAAGTGAATTTTAAAGGGATTCTGGTTTATTTCTAAATGACACTGTTTACACTGCAAATAATTCACTGTACAATATAAAATGTAATTCCTGAACTAACAAGTGTATTTAATTGTAATATTGGTGTAGGTGCATCTCAGATCATTTTGCCTGGTCATGTGCTTTCAGAAAGAGCCAGCACTTTAGGATGGAACTGCTTTCTGGCAGGCTGTTGTTTCTCCTACTCAATGTAACTGAATGTGTCTTGGTGGGACCTGGATTTTACTATTGAGTGCTGTTCTTAGATCTACCAGGCAGCTGTTATCTTGTGTTAGGGAGCTGTTATCTGGTTACCTTCCCATTGTTCTGTTGTTAGGCTGCCGGGAGAAGGGAGAGGGTGATATCACTCAAACTTGCAGTACAGCAGTAAAGAGTGACTGAGGTTTATCAGAGCACAAGTCACCTGACTGGGGGCACCTGGGGCACTCCATGCCAGATTTCAAAATTAAATGTAAAAAAAAATGTTGTGGGCACTATTTTGTAGTAGGGTGGGGGTTTGGGCCCTTGAGTTGAGGTTTCCTGGTGGGCCCCAAGCACCCCAGTCCGACACTGCACAGATTGGACAACTACTTGGCCTTTTCAGCCACCTACTTGGCCTTTTTAGTGGGCCCACAGACAGGGTTGGGCCCCCTTCTTGGAGGTGGTGGTAGAGGTGCAAAGGGAGCTCAGGTAGCGACCCTTCATCAGACCTTAAAGAGACCAAGGCAGGAGCATGCAATGCATGCCCCAGGACTGCCAGCAGAGCATTTGTGCACCAGTCATTACTTGCCTGAAGTTCAGGATGTTGGCCACCTCCAGCCTACTTTTGAGCAGCTCACCATTGAGGTCTTACCTCAATGCAGCCAATTCCTTCCTCAGGTCAACTAGATTGCCATTGATATGGCCATCCAGCGCCTTTGGCAGAGATTCTGGCTGCGTTGTAGTCTGGAGTGTGTCAGGCAAGCTCACGGATGCCCAAACAATCCGAGATGGACCTTCCACAGCTGGCGATTCCAATCCTTAGCAATGATCCTGGCCACTTCCCCCAGCAGCAGCATCTACAGAAACAAATCTTTAATCAAAACTCTTGCTAGACAATAATTTTTCAGAAGGATAAGCAGATTACTTTTCTTGAATTTAAACAGAATTTCAAGCACCAGTGTTCTAAAGTCCAAACACTTTAAGCTTAGTTTTTGTATTTTCAAGAAAGTCAATGGGCAACAGTTTTTTTTTAGATGCATGACATTTTTTTTTCACTCATTGGAGTCTATGGACATTTTTTCCACGGTAAAACCTGGAAAAATTCTTATCACTAGTGCTAAGGACTAATGTCAGTTGCCAATATTTTTGTATTATCTCTAATGGAGTGCAGAGGTCTGAAACTATAGGCACAATGTCCCACATTGGATTATAATAAATAACAAAAATCTAGTTCATTCCAATTTGAAAATTAGAAAAAAACAAGTTTTAGCAAATAACCCCCTATGTGTTATTAGCTTTACATTTTACAAAGGGATTCATTATTTTTCCAATACCCATGTTTCATTGAGTCATATAGCTATAAACTAATCTGTCCAGTTTCACTTTGGCGAAAAATTTGCATGACAAACATTGTCATGGGTGGTTTTTTTTTGTGCTGAAAATTTTAGCTGCAAAACTTCTTGGCGGTTTTGCAAAAATATTCAACAGTGAAATGTGGAATTTCATCACAAATCCATATTTGGTGAGAAATCTTTTTCATCACTAGTCATGACACAAGTGACATTAGTTGACTGAGATCATAACTGCTGAAATGTGTTGCCATTTTGCTTAAGAGATGGGATAACTGATAGCTCAATCTCACGTGAGCCTGCAGCTTTCTTTAGACAAAGAAGAAACTGCACACAGACATCATGCTTCTCTTGCTTCAACAAGACAAAACTTTATTAACACTTCTGCATTAACAGGGAAAATATTTGTTACATGACACTGTATCAGTATCAGATTACTATGGGATCTGTATGAGAGTGCACACATTAATACATATCTTAACAAAATTAATAACCACAATTTCTAAAGTCTCTTGTGGGGGTATGGAGTTCAATACAATAGATAGGAGTTTGTCCAAAAACAGTTGAAATTTTTTCTAAGTCCCAAAAAACGCTGGCATCTTACTTTTTTAAGGGTGATAGTATGAAAAATAGTGTAATTTTGGGGGTACCCTCCTTCCCCCCTACATTTCCTAACATATGGCAACTCAACGATACAGTGCGCACAAGTATAGGGCAATAGAACACCTTTATTTTATTTTTTAAAGGTTTCCTGGGCTTGTGTAGAGTAATGTAGTTGCTGCAACATATACGTCCACTATATTTTAACTTTGCGACATATGCAAATTAGGCATCGCTAGCGTAACTTTGCTTTGCTTGACGAATTAACGCTAGCGCAACTTCGCTACCTTTCGCCTCCCTGAGTGCAACTTCGGATTTTTCAATCAACTTCGGATTTTAGTGAATTAGCGGCGCCCTGGCGAAACTTCATCTGGCGAAGTGCGGCATACGCGTCACTAGCGTATTTTCGTCGCTTAGTGAATATGCCTCTGTATAGGCTCATATTTTAATGTGAACTACATGGCATTTTCAAGAGCGGGAACTGTAATAATTTATATTTGATTTGTTTCTGATTTAAAAACTAAAAATAGTTTATATATCTCCTTTGCATAAAAATGTTTGCAATGCAAAGTGCTTTTTATTTTTGTATTTATTCATATACTGATGTGCAACAATATTGCCAATATGATGTTCTATGTTTTATCATTGTTTAAGGCCATATAATACAATATTGGATTTTTTATGGTGAGTTACATGTATGCTTAGAATGAAGGTTGGCCTTGTACCGTTGATAATGCATTTCCCTCCAAGAAATGGCATTACATATTTACCTTATAAATTAGTGTATCATGTGATTACGTTGGGTATTGATACCCATGCAACAATTTTTCTATAGTATATGGCCAATGCATGATTTTTTTTATTGATGTTATTTTTAAGTCATAGATTCAGTATTGCCTTGGAATTGGTTTCTTGGGGCATAGGAGATCTGTTTTATTTAATTCTAAGGTAAGAGTTTAGTGTTGCATATAAGGTGTTGTAATTAGCCTTATGTGTGTGAAGTATTAGTCTAGAATATTAGCAAATGTAGTTGGGATCTTGCAGTAATCTTCAGGAAATTAAAACCAGGCCGCTTGCTCTATGCAATAAAAATGTCACCGCGATTTAATCTTTCCAGACATTTTAGTGTGTTGCAAAAAGATTTTTTTTAATAGTAAAATGTGGATATGGCCTTTTAATTCACGTCTATAATGTGAAACCCATAGAGAGAGAAAGTGAGAGAGACAGATGCATATTAAAATAAAATAATTATTATCAATGGCAGGAGTATGTAAGGGCTTTCATGGAATTGGATGATACAATACGAGGTGAGTAGTTTCACTATGGCTAATGGATGAAGACAGCGCAACCATGATGAAATCAAGTTAAGATTAAAATGTCATAAACCTAACAATAACATGACCGAAGTCACTTTCTCTGTCTGGGATTTTTATTCAGGAATTTTGCTTTTACTGAAAAGGCACTTGCAAAAGTATATGCAACTTCAGAGAGGCGGTTGGCATTAAAATTATGAGAAAACAAGACCATAATGACACACTTCTGAAAGTATGCCTAATGATCATGTTAAGCTTTACATGAGATATAAAAGAAACTTGCAACTGGTGATGAAATATATAGGTTTCCTAAGCAGTGCTTTGAAATCAAAATTTGTAGATTTTGTAGCCTAATTTATAGAATTATCAAACCATCTTGTTTCTGTTTGAAAATGACATACAGTTTAAGACGTGTACCATAAAAAGCGATGAGTAAACTCACTTTTGCATAGAAGTTCACGGAAATGTGTCAAGTTTCATGAAACCTCAAAATTTCACTGAAATGTGATGTAGTGAAAAGGAAAGAGAAATTACACTGCATTTAATACATTTTTAGCTCTCCAATAGACTACACATTCTTCTACATTGTTAAAGAAGCTCATTAACACCATGCTACACATGTTCTTCACAGAAAAGTCTTCCATGTCTCAAATTGTTTCCAATCATGGCATCCAAACAGCTTCTTGGATAGACAAGGGGAGGAGTGGGGCGGGCTCCAATCCTATTGTTGATTTGAAAGAAAAGGGGCAAATAATAATGACTGCCTCTTAATAAGTACCGGAGGGTATACAACACGCAAGGTGGAGTTCTATGGGGGTCTGTATATCTTTTTAATATAATTTCTTGAATAAGTTTTCTAATTTTATGAATATTTTTTTGAGTCACAGGATATCTTTAGATTTGGATTTTGAGCTTGCACTTTGGTTCTGTGGGCTTTATACTGTCATCTTTGGCCTTTTTGACTTGCCATTTACACTCCCCATTAATAACTAATTTTATTTGCAGATAATAATGACGTCTGGAGTTCATAATATTACAGACTTTATTGCCAGTATGGAATGGTAGCTTTATTTGCTAAAATGTTTCAATGATATAAAAAACTGTGTTTCTCAAAGTCTTAGCCTATATTTTCCATATGCTGGAACCATATGTCATGTAATAACTTCAATGTCTGAATAAGTAAAAATATTGATTGAAAATTTTCCCATAGACTGTCATTCCTGGTAAAACAAAGTCAGTGATGTAAAAACGAATTATTTAAAGATCCACAATCACTGAGTTCATGATTATTTTATTTATGCACTAGATAGTATGTCTTCGGAATGTAAAATATATTCATGTAAGTAATTGGCATATAATGTAATGAGATGCAAAGTGAGCACATAAACCATGAATTCCTAAAATGAATATTATAGGTAACTCAGTGTAGAGAACACTTTTTACAGATGTTGATTTATTTTCAGGTTACTTAAAAACGTATTGGATAATCTATTGTTTATTTTTAGGGGCCTATTTATTAAACCTTGAATTTTTCTGGTTGAGTGAGTGGAAAAATCTGAGTTTTTAGAATAAATAAAAAACAATTTTTAATGCTCTAAAGCTGCTAAAAATCTGAATCAGAAAATACTCAATTTAAACCTGTCAAATCATGTAAAAGTCAATGGCAGATGCCTTCATGATTTTTTTAAAGGTCAGATTTATTATAGTGGTAGCACCACTTAAAGTTATTTTTCAGTATGTTATAGAATATCCTTTGCATAGAAACTTTACAAATTGTTTCTTTTTTTTTTACTGTTTGGATATTTAACCTAGAGAAAGCCAAAAAATATAAAATATAAAAAGCAAAAAAATTCAAGAACTGCTAAAACTAAGAAAAAAAGACCAATTGCAAATTGTCTGCATCATACAAAAACGTAATATAAATGTGCATGACCCCTGTAAATAATAATCCAGATAAGATTAACCACAGCTAACTCTTTTTTCATACTGTACTTTAGATATTTATTGAAGAGACATCATTTTCAAAGAAAGTACTTGCCAATTTGTCATAATGTGTTTGACTGCTTTGAATAGCTGAGCACATTATTTTCAATTTGTTGTTAGATCCCAGACCACCACTAACACCCAGTTGAATTATTTACTGCCACAGCAAGTTAATGTGGTGAATAACAAATGGAAGAATCTCCAACCAATATAAACTACTGTTATTCTAATTATGAAAGTCTAGCAATTCAGAAATAATTACTTTATTGACAAAGTACCAGAAGTGATTGGTCTACTGATCAAAATATTAGTGTGATAAAAGACAGTGGTAACCAGTTCTCTCTCGTGTGTACATTGGTACATAGGTACAGTGTGCCATTCAAAATGTCTTTATGGTCAATTTTAAACCAATTTGTGGGGTCAATATATAGTTGAATAAATGTTGTTTTATCATGTAAATGTCCAAGTGCTTCATTAAAATAATCTTTAGTACTTACAGTTAGGGGGTTATTTACTAAACTCTGAGGGGCATATTTATCAAGGATCGAATTTCGAAGTAAAAAAAACGTCGAAATTCGACCATCGAATTTGAGTACTTCGATAGTCTAAGTATTTTTTCCAGTGAAAACGTCCATATTTGATAGAAGTATGATCGAAGTAAAATCGTACGATCGAATGATTTAACCCTTCGAATCGAATGATTCAAAGGATTTTTCATAAAAACCTTTGACTTCTCAAAACTTGCCCAAAAGCCTCAGATAGGTTCTAGGAGGTCTCCCATAGGCTAAACAGCAATTCAGCAGGTTTAAGGTGGTGAAGTGTCGAAATCTAAGTTTTTTAAAGAGACAGTACTTCCATTTTCGAGTGGTCTAATTTTCGAAGGTTTTTCAATTCGAATCGAAGTCAAATTTGGCCTATTCGATGGTCGATGTAAGCAAAAATTACTTCGAAATTCGAAGTTTTTTAATTAGAAATTCGTGAATTTTTTTTAATAAAATCTGACTTTTAAAAAAATCACAAATTTTTCAGAATTTATTAAACCCAGAGGATAGAAAAGTCAGAATCTGAAAATCCGGCATTTCAGACCTGTCTATAAGTCAATGGGAGAAGTCCCAATGATTTTTCGATATGCTCTGGGTTTCGAGCAATACCCCAAAGTTTTCGGGTGAAAATTATGAAAAAATCATGAAAATCGGATGAAAAAGTCAGAAAAATTAGTGAAAATCGGACTTTTTCCCGCAATGCAAGTTTTCGGGAAAATGTAATAATAAATAAGCGTAAAAAACTGAGCAGATTTGATCGTAGTTTGTTGCAGAAAATATTGAGATAACTTTGGACTTTGATAAAGAATCAGTCATTCATATTATGTCTTGATTATTCTTAACAACTTTAATAACAATAACCATGCTTTCACTGTATCATATATTAAATGAACAGTTTAATAAAGCTTTAGTAAATATCTCATAATACTATTTTTAATTATTTTACTATTTCTGGAAAAATTAAATGTACCAGACTAACAAAGACTTTTTTTTAGAAATCTCAGGCACATGAAGTCACTCAAAACACATTGTTCATAAAAATCAAGCAAATTAAAAACAATTTCTTGTCAGAGAATTCATTTAATTACAAAAATGTGTTTACAATAAGACTTCACATTATGGACCAGATTCATACTCAAGAGAAAACCTTGTCTCTTGATTCAATTCGATTTTACCATACACTTCAATGGATACCCAAGTTTTCTCATTGACTGAATCTGGCCCCAGTTCTTCTTCCTGGTACCTACATGAGCCCAATGTAATTATTGATGAGTCCTGGTCTATGTTTGAACTCTGTGGGCTTGCACCACTGCTTTGTTTACTATTTAGAAACACTAACATATTTGTTAATTAACTTTGGCCTCCCCAGCCTTCATAAAACAACCAGATTTTGACAACATAAGACCAGAAAAGGCTGATCGCTGCTATAGATCACAAGACAAAGAGAAAACTTGTTTTTCAAGATAACATATCAATCCAATTTATTTAAGTTGCCTGCCTTAGTTCCCTTAAATTTGATGGCAATCATTTTTATCATGCCATAAAAGTTAAATAATTGAATTTGAGCACAATTAAGCATAATATAATTTAGCTATTATTGTATGTAACCTTACTCTATAGATGGTCAAGTTTAATAAAGTGAATTTTTTAAAATATTGAATAGCAGTACTTTCAGTTCTGAGAAGTTTAACTAACAAGTTGTCCATACTGCCTATGGGAGCATAGACAAGTTGCTCATCCCCTGAATTCAGATACAGTAAATAGGATTGATAGCTTACTGTATATCATATATTCAATGTAATAAACCCAGTCATTCATATGACTCAAAAAGGAAACTACTGTAGATGCTAATCTTTCACAAGTCATTCACCTTGGTGGGACAAAGGCCACACCTGCTTATGTCTTCAATTCGCATGGTATTTCTACACTTTGTTAGAGAATAGGGTTGGTAAATTATCTTTTTTTCTTTTTGAGTCATATGTAGTGTCTGGGTTTATTACATATGGCATGTGTACAAGTAATAAAATAAAAGCATACACTTGCTACTGGCGACTGCACTGCAAGTTAATACCCATGTAAATGAGTGAGCAACTATAATTACTTTTATCCAAATAAAAGTGACATTTTGTTGGAATATGTTCCACAAGCACTCACTCCACTGATTCCAGCTAGGAATTTCACTAATAATTACAGTCTAAATTAATGTGGATGGGTTCTTTAGAGGGACATAGGCAAGGAAATGGAGTGCGCCATATGGAAGTCATTTCCTATTCACCAAATATATTTACGTTATTCAGTAAAAAGATTTCACATTTTAAATATATACATTGGGGGATGTAATAAAAGTCGTTAATGGAAAATAAATTAGCATAAACATTCTCAGTCTTTCTTCCACTAATGGATGAGGTTGCTATGTAGTTTATATAGTTTACATTTGTGCAAAGGAACAATTGTTTGCATAAAGGAATATATTTTCATATGACTTTTATGATATGACCACATTATTTCATACATTAAGCCACCAAAATCTTGACATGTATAAAAACAATAGCGGTAAATAAGCCCTTATGTACCGTAACTGTTCACAAACAATCTAATATACTCCTTTAGAAAATGACCTGTGTCACATGCACATTAAAAGGTAAACCCAATAATGCAGTGATCCCCAACAAACATGTAGCTCAATGACCTCTTAAATGCTGCTCCTGGTGGCCTCAAAGCAGGTGATTATTTTTGAATTCCTGGCTTGGAGATAAGCTTCGGTTGCAAATAAACAAGGTGTACTTCTAAACAGATCCTCCTACCAGTCCACATAAGGGTTACCAAATGTCCAATGACAGCATTTAGTTTGCACCACCCAGGAACATTTGTTGCTTCTCAACTCTTTTTACATCTGAATGTTGTTAATGAGTAAAAAGGCTTGGGGACCTCTGCAATAATGCATAACTTTTTGCATGAATATTGGTGGTTTATTTTTAACCACAGATTTTGTAACACAGCATAGCTCCAGAGACAGGGAAGCATGTGCACATTTTGGAAAGAATATTTTGGACAAGCATAATTGTGCCACTAGCAGGACATTCCCCCTCATATCAGGTGAAGCATTCGAAATTGCCCCACATTACCAAACCTATCATTTTGTTTAATTACTTCTACATTTTATTATATAATTAGGGACTACAGAATTTTTGTACAAATTCTCTTGCATTCTAGTGGTATTCTCTTGAGCAGGTCTGTTTAACTGTAAGCCTGAGTGCTGACCCTCCAAATGAATATTATGGCCTACAGAAAAGCAAAAACCATAGACCTCATTGCATAGCATCATTGTTTTATCATATGAGCTCCCTAAACATTGGAAATACCAGATAACTAGCCCAACACATATGGGGCAGATTTATCAAGGGTCGAAGTGAATTAGAGGGAATTTTCTAAGTAAAAAAATTCGAAATTCGAAGTTATTTTTTGGATACTTCGACCATCTAATAGGATACTACGACTTTGAATTTATTTCGACTTCGATTCGAAGTAAAAATCATTCGACTATTCGACCATTAGATAATCTAAGTACTGTCTTTTTAAAAAAAACTTTGACTTCAATACTTCGCCAAATTAAACCTGCCGACGTGCTATGTTAGTCTATGGGGACCTTCTACAACCATTTTCTAAGTCTTTGCACATCGAAATAAAATCATTCAATCGTACGCTAAAATCGTTCGAATCGTTCGATTTTCCTTCAATCGCAGGATGGCCAATTTTGCTGAAAAATGCTTCGATATTCGAAGTATTTCAATTCGATGGTCAAATTTCGAAGTAGAAAATACTTTGAAATTCGACCATCGAATTGAAATACTTCGATAAACCTTGATAAATCTGCCCCATAGACATTTTTTAACATGGATGCCAACAGGGTATTTATGTCAGGTTTAGAATTCTAGGTAGTGTGAGTTATGTTTTGATATTATTCAATATGGAATTTCTATACATATTTTAGTAATATACATATTTTAGTAATGCTCCCCCTTAAAAAAGTCAAGAATTTTAACAATGTCAAAAAGTGTAAGAATAAATCCTAGGCTAAGAAAACAAAGAATTCAAAGTTGTCTGAACAATATACCACAATGAGCAGGTGTAAGAGTATTTCATACTGATTGTGATATTTTGCTTTTAATTGTAGATGATTTTTAGGATAGAGCAGATAAGCATATTTTTTTTTAAATAAAAGTCTCTATTATTAAATGTTTAACATCCATCAACTATGCTGCAATAGTATAGATTATATATACTTATTACACTCCTACTTCAGTGTGTATGGTTTATATTCTTACAAATCAAAATAATTAAAGTTCTCCAAGTCTACATTGTTCATCACAGACTTCATTTTCGTGCCTTTTTACTTCCTTGATGTTAATTTCAGCCAAATGTAGTTTTTCAAATGATTGTATCTCAAGTCGTTCAGTAGCAGGAATATGTTTCCAAAAAGGCAGTTTATAATGTTACAATACTGAATGACACAAAGAAGTAAATCATGAGTTGACTTCCAATTCATTAATTTCTGTACGAGGAGGATAATTCCTGATTGCTGACTTCAGATGTTTTTATGAGTGTTTTGTGACATTTCCTGGATTTACAGTATTTATCCAGCTGTTGCAAGCAGAAACAAATGTCATAAAGTAAATTGAAGTACCCCATCCTTTTCCTAAAACACCTGGGAGCAAAGCCATGAGCAGAGAAGAAGGGGGGACTGAAATGTAGTGGAATTTTAGTAAATTATTAAGTTCTGAAAAGACTCTTATAGAAAAAAACAGGTTGAATATGTAGAGGATAATGCATGCGCTATTGTAATTTAGTCATTAAATGGTTCTGTGGCCATACTAAGACACAGGAATAGCATAGAGGCCTATTAATTATGGTTTACACAAAAATATGTCCTATATAGGGATGGGCGAATTTGACCCGTTTCGCAAAAAAATTGCCACCAGCGAAATGTCGCCGACGCCCATTAAAGTCTATGGGCATCAAAACAATTTTGTCGCGCGACAAAACTTTTTTCTTTTTATTTTGACGCACGACGACATACAAGTCTATGGCCGTCATTTTTTCAGCGAAACAAGGCGAAAAAATTCGCCCATCCCTATATCAACTGCATCAAATCTTCTCAAGTTGTGTGCAACCCACAGTAGAAGGCGACTGGGAACACTTTTGCTTGTAGTCGACAACAACTGAAAGACAGATTTTTATTTTAAATCAAAATAAAAGCAACAATAGCAATTGACTTATTATCTATTTGCAACTTCATTTACAGGCACCTTGAATTTTGCTTTGCACATATATGAAATTATATATGATGAAGTGACCGTTATAGTCACGAAACGCGTATAGCCATGCACTCCCCTGCTCTGTTTCATCCATTTTTCTATTTTTGAGTTTTCTAATGTATTTTAAATGAAATAATAAATCTGGATTTTATTTTACCTGCATTGGTAATCTCTATCCCCACCATTGAGCCAGTCATTGCGCCTTTAACCTTATTGAATCACATATATGAAATTGCTTACCTGGTTATTATGCTGTTGGAAAGTTGATCATACTGAGCCACAAGGACACATCTTCATTAAAACTTTTTTTCATCCAGTAAGAAATAACAACTGTGCAGGATTTATAACAAGGTTGGGCACAGATATTAGTATACCAAGTATGAATATATGTATTTTCTTCTGTCTGTGAAACGCTCTCTCTTAAATGGAGAAAGACAATTTTACTTTGCACCTCATTAGTAACAGAGCAGAGGGCACCTAAAGGTCCCTGCCGCTTGCTCATCCAAGTCTGCACATCAATGCCTGCCCGTTATTACACTTCGAGAAGAGTCCTCTACAAGCCTCACACCATTATCCCAGGAAATGCATTTCAGATTTGCTCTTGGAAACAAGATGTGGCCTTGAAGGAGAATTCAATCTACATCTCTTTTCACATTTCCGAACTCTGCTTTTGGTATATTTCCAACACAGCTAATACCAGCCTATGCTTGGTTCCAGCCTGTGGCAGAGGAAGAATTTTCTTTAACAAATCTGAGCAAAGATTACATTACAAATTAGATGTTTTATTTAAGATATTTCCAGTGATACTATTTTTATTTCAAGTTTCTCACTTTCTTAATTGTGGAAAATATCCCTTTGTCCTTGAAATTCACTTCAAATAATTTCTAAGGAAAGATATGCCTTGTTGCATAATAACACAGTTATAAGATGTGCGCATATTTTCAAATCCATTTCAGAGAAAATATGATCTAATGATCATAAAAAAAGATTTTTTTTTTTACTAAAAAAATAAAGTCAATGGGTGTTTTTTCGCAAAAACATTTGCACATGTCGAAATGCGGAATTTTGCCGGGAATCCATGGCTGGTGAATAAATTCAGGCATTATTGGCACTGGCTTCAGGCTGGGGTTTTTGCCTTCCTCTGAATCAAAACAGTGGCTATATGACAATTTATTTTAACTTTTCTTTGTCACAGCAGCAGTAGGACCTTGCCAGACTTTTTTTCCAAATGCATTAAAGTCAATCAGCATTTTTTCTAACCGTGACTTTTTTGTAAAATTTTTCATGGTGGGATTTTACAGCAGTTTCAAGAAATAACTTGCAGATGGCGAAGTGGGTTGTTTGCTGTGAATCTATGCCTGGCAAAAAATTTTGCTTCTCACAGATATAATGACTGATGCTGATCTCAAGTCTTCAGTGAGGAACGGCAGAGCATAGTAGATATCTCTCATGGAATTCTGGCTTTGAATATTGCCTTGGGGTGAGGCTGGCAAGGTCCTATTTATTTGATAAAATGTAAATAAATGCTGTGGCCATTTTACCCCATCTCTGGCTTCTGGTGTTTCATCAGATATGCAACAATGGGGTTCAGTGGGATGGCTGAAAGTGAAGGGTCAATTGAGGAGTCCTTTTGTCATAAAAAGTTGCTTCTCTGACAATTTAGGGCAATGTATATGCTATTGCAGAGCTAAAATGCTTTAACTGCTAAACATGCATTAACTGCAAAGTAATTGCACCTTCTCATTTGCTTGCAATGCATCTTGTGACATTTCACCATTTTGATAAGCTTCACATTTTTTTTTGGCCCTGCCAATTTTTGGCAGAGCAGTAGGCCAGTTTCACTCATCACTACCAATTGGGCAAGATTTCCTGTTGCCTGTACCTCTGCCAAACCCTCTAATTAAGATTATAAAAATGCAATTTGTGTGGGTCATTTATTCATATTTCTTAGCACACCCTTAAAGTGCAGTAAAATGATTGGTCTTAAATAATGATAGTCGAATATGAGGCGTTTCGCTTTGCTAAAAATTTGAGAAATTACGAAAATTTGCAGAAAATGCATTGGGAGTCATTTTTGCTGAGAAACTTACCGAAAGTTTCACTCATCACTAGTCTTATACCTAAAACTGTTATAGAAATACAATAGGTTGGATATGGGTATATGGCAGGTTTACCTTGCTTGTAGCAGCTTTGTGTGCTTTTGTATTTCTTCCTTTATATGGTAGGTTCCCTCAGAGTAAGTGTCAGGACAGCAAAAGTCTTTTAAAGAAAAATGCCTTTTATTTCAGCTGGCAGCAACAGGTTGCAAAATAAAGGCAGTTTTCTTCTAAAAACAACAAAAATACAGTAGCTTTTAGCAAAACAAGAAAAAGGCAGCAATATTACAGACCTCTGAGCAGGTAACTGTGTGTTTGTGTACATAAAATAGTAACATAGTAAGTTAGGTTGAAAAAGGACAAACGTTCATCAAATTCAACCTTTTAACTCTTAAAGGAATTGTTCAGTGTAAAAATAAAAACTGGGTAAATAGATAGGCTGTGCAAAATAAAAAATGTTTCTAATATAGTTAGTTAGCCAAAAATGTAATATATAAAGGCTGGAGTGACTGGATGTGTAACATGTCAGTCAGATCACTACTTCCTGCTTTTCAGCTCTCTTGGTTTACACTGACTGGTTACCCTGGCTACATATCTGTTGCTTTTGAATCTGAGCTGAATGCTGAGGATCAATTACAAACTCACTGAACAGAAATGTACCATGGGGCCCCCCTTCAAGTCGCTGACTCAGAGTTATAGAGCTGAAAAGCAGGAAGTTGGATTCTGGCTGTTTTATTAGACATCTGTTTACGCCAGCCTTTATATTTTACATTTTTGGCTAACTAACTATATTAGAATTTTTTTTATTTTGCACAGCCTATCTATTTACACAGTTTTTATTTTCACAATGAACTATTCCTTTAACTGCTAGTTGATCCAGAGGAAGGCAAAAAACCCCATCGGGAACCACTCCCATTTACCTCAGAGGGGGAAAAATTCCTTCCTGACTACAAAATGGCCGGACTAGTCCCTGGATCAACTTGTACTATGAGCTATCTTCAATAACCCTGTATTCCCTCACTTGCTAAAAAGTCATCCAACCCCTTTTTAAAGCTATCTAATGTATCAGCCTGTACAACTAATTCATGGAAAAAATTCCACATCTTCATAGCTCTCTGTAAAAAAACCCTTCTGAATATTTAGGTGGAACCTTTTTTTTCTAATCGGAATGGGTGACCTCGGGTCAGCTGGAAAGACCTATTGGTAAATAAAGAATTAGAGAGATTATTATATAACCCCCTTTATATATTTTTACATAGTTATCATATCACCCCTTAAGCGCCTCTTCTCCAGCTTGAACAACCACAACTTGGCCAGTCTTTCCTCATAGCTAAGATTTTTCATATATTTTACCAGCTTAGTTGCCCTTCTCTTGACCCTCTCATTAATACAATAATGTCCTGTTTGAAAACTGGAGACCAAAACTGTACAGCATATTCTAGATGGGGCCTTACCAGTGCTTTATAAAGTGGAAAAATGACCCCTTCCTGCCATGAATCTATGCCCCTTTTAATACAGCTCAAGACCTTATTTGCCCTTGATGCTGGTGACTGGCATTGTTTGCTAAAGCCAAGTTTATCATCTACAAGGATTCCAAAGTCCTTTTCCATAATGGATTTGCCTAGTGCAGTCCCATTAAGGGTATAAGTGGCTTGGATATTTTTACATCCCAGGTGCATGACTTTACATTTATCAACATTGAATCTCATTTGCCACTTAGCTGCCCAGATTGCCAGTTTGTCAAGATCCTGTTGCAAGGATGCCACGTCCTTTATGAAATTAATTGGACTGGATAGTTTTGTGTCATCTGCAAACACTGATACATTACTTACAATACTCTCCCCTAAGTCATTAATGAACAATTTAAATAAAAGTGAACCCAATACCAACGGACCCCATTAGAACCTTACTCTAAGTAGAGAATGTACCAATAACAACCACCCTCTGAACACCGAATTTTTGCTCTGGCAAACGACCATTAATACGCAAATTTTAAAAATGTTAACTTTCCAATATGTTACCCTTCTCGCCAAAGTCTATTTCACTTGGTTCTACCTGGCGAAATGTTAATATGAAACTACACGCTCAACATCACTAATGAAGACATACATATGACCTGTATGTACCTGCCATATTTAAAATGACATAAGTGTAAGTAAAGCTTAAAGTAATGCTAGAGAAAATTCATTAAGAAAGTACTGCACAGACAAATTTTTGCTAGCGAAAATACATCAGTATTCATTTGCCTAGACATATTTTTTGCATTTTGATGAATATACATAATCATAGTGAATTAATGTCTGACGTAGTTGAGCAAAGGATGGCAAAGTTTTCCAAAGCGAAAATTCAGACCTAAGGGTACAACTCCATGGGCGATTTCACAGCAATTGTGCCAAATCCGACGCTCTGGGCCAAAACGCAGGAGTCAAGTTGGATGCAATGGAAAACAAGGTAAGCAACAGGAACGTTGCATGGTGTCTCAGTGTTCGTCCGACATGACACGACTGTCGGACAGGGATGTAGCGAACTGTTCGCCCGCGAACTAGTTCGCGCGAACTTCGACCGTTCGCGTCCGCCGAATGTTCGCGAACGTTTGGGAACGTTCGCATTTTGAGTTCGCGTTCGATCGTTCGACCATTCGACCATTCGAATTCCTTCGACCGCTAAAAATCGAACGATTTCCATTCGTTCGAACGATTGTAAGCATTCGATCGAATGAAAAGCATTCGATCGAATGGCTTCGATCGTTCGATTCGAATGAAAATCCTTCGATCGAACGATTAAAATCCTTCGATCGTTCGAATCGAAAGATTTTAGCGGGTGTTCGAAGTTCGCGAACGTTCGCATTTTTTGCCGGTGTTCGCGAACGGCTTTCGCGAACACCAAATCGGCAGTTCGCTACATCCCTACTGTCGGATGCAAAGCTTTTTGTATGCTATGGGCTAAATAAATTTTACACTTGAGCACTTTTGCAAATCTAAGGCTAAGGCCACACTAGGCGATAGCGCCGCGATTTGACTCGCGGCGACTTTTCACCGCGACTTTTAAGCCGCAATCGCTGGGGAAACTTTTGCGCTGGCGTCTATGGGGAATCGCGTAAAATCACCAGCGTAAAAACACACGCGGTGATCTTTTTTCTATTGTCGCTCGAAATCGCCTAGCGAGGCAATTTCGAGCGACAGTAGAGAAAAGATCGCCGCGTGTGTTTTTACGCTGGCGATTTTACGCGATTCCCCATAGACGCCAGCGCAAAAGTTTCCCCAGCGATTGCTTAAAAGTCGCGACGAAAAGTCACGGCGAAAAGTCGCCGCGAGTCAAATCGCGGCGCTATCGCCTAGTGTGGCCTTAGCCTAACAGTGTGCTGCTGGTGATTTTTCGAAGTCCTTTTTTAAAAGACTGACCAGCCTGGGTTTTAAAGGCTACTGATTATCTACAGGACCTGAGTCTAATCAGACCCAGTTGGTCATCTTGCAGTGCCTCGCTCTGCTACAGGGTAGATATGCTCAACCCTGTTTTGGGTATATGGGTTTGGTATGCAGGCAAGCCCAGTAATACTTACTTCTGATATCACAAGAAGCTCATACAAAGGTGCCAGTGCTCAATAGATTTTTATTTATTTTCTACTGAAAGTGAAAAACTGCTGATGGGTTCAGAATTAACAATTTATTTTCTAGGCTGGAACAATACATTCAATTATAATCACATATGCAAGCTTTATAGAATGTAAGCAGATTAAAAAATGTAAAGAACATTAGGAATGCATGATGCAATTATTGCCCAATTGTGCATGCCCCACTGCTGTTTTGTATTTATCCATTTTAATGTGGTTACTTCTCTTCAATACAAAGTCCATCAGGTTCTGCCTTGTACTTCACCATAAATGTAGTATTATAATTAGACACTCTCATATATTAACACTAATATTTACCGTATTTTTACTTACCTATTCAGGGACTAGTCTCTGAAATCCAATTGTCTTTAAAGCATAAAAAAGTAGTATTACAGCCAACATCTATTGCAGCTTTTTCCTTTAAGCCATTTTCTTAAAAATGCACTTAGGTGCATTAACTCAAAATACACTACACACTAAATAGGCAAAATTATCGAAAGTATGCAAACACTTGCCTTTCCAATATCAAATTCCTAAATCAAGAATATTAGAGGGGAATTCCACAAAAAAAATAACTTTAGCTTTTTGAAAAGTAAACATAATTTTAAGCAACTTTGCAATAAACATCCATTAAAAAATATGCAGATGTTTCATGATTTTTAGAATTCCCTGAGCCTAGCCCTCCTGCTGATCTGTCTGACTACTTTGCTGAGCTGCCTGCATCTTCCAAACCCCACAATTCCCTGCACACTTGATTTCAATAAGGAAAGGAACATCACAGTGCAATGCATTGTAGGTTATGTAGTTCCTGCATGCTGCCTGTAAGTTGTGGAGTAGTTGTTACAATTTGTAACATCAGTGTTTAGTCCCTCCTTCCCTGCCAGGATTTCAAATGATGCAGAAAGAGAAGAACTGTTAAACAACTGGATTTCAGCATAAAAAAGGGCATTTATTTATACTTTTTTGAAGAAACAGATAACTGTGATGGGTATATAAGGGGTTTCTGTGTTATGTGGGCCTCTTTATAAAATTTTGGTTTCGAGCTCTGAGTTCCCCTTTACCATGATGTTTGTCCTCCCTTTGCTGTTATATAAAACCTCTGCTCTTCTGGAAATGCTTTATATGTTAAAATAGTGTTGGGCATACTGTATTTGCTTCCATTTAGAAGAACATTAGTGAGGTTAGACAATGATATTTCTAGAAATGTATGGACATACAAGAGAAAAGATTTAGTGAGGTATAGAGGAATGAAGGGCTTTAAAAGTCATGCGACTTTATTTTTAAGTTATATGCTTAATGATTAGTCTTTATGTCATCTGTTTCATCGGCAAGGTTATTATGGGAACTTACCAGCTCAGCAACCTGTTTATAGTGTGCAGTGCTCCAGCTCATTTAGGTCAGCATACCATTACTATCATGTGAGTTCAAAGATTGTGGTCCTCACTTGCCAAAAGAAATAGGGTGAACGTCAGTGGGGATTGTTATATTTTTGTTTTGTTTTGTCCATTTAGAATATTTGCAATATTACCCTTTCTAGCTATTTTACAGAATACCACCAGAACATTTTCATATACATATTTTGTAATTAGTGTTCGTTTAAATGATTTATATCAGTTAAATGCTTTCTGTTGCACCTGGGGAAAACTTTTGCCATAGGCTTGTAAGCAAATATGCTGATTATTACATTCAAATGCAAGAATCTTTCCCTGACAAAAAAACAGTTAAGGATTATACCAGGTCTGGCACCACTCAGACTGTTGATTTCATTTCAGGCTAACACTTTTCGGTATAGATTATTCATTTATTATGAGCCTTCTGTGTATGGCTTCTAGACATTTCTATCACTCTGAAGAAATTATACAGCTCAGAGAGCAGAAATGGCGGGGGAAATTGGCTCACAAGAAAGGCAACTCAGAAAGAACATGTCTACTGACTTGTACAGAGATTAATAGATAGATGGATAAACCCTGTAGCCTGCGGCACTAACAGGATGATTCTGTCCTCCAAAAGAAGATGAGAAGAGCTTCAAGAGACCTGCAACCCACAAGCCTCCACAAAATTGTTAAAAAGAGGTGAGTTAAACTCTCCATCCCTCAGAGGTGTATTTTATCTTTAATATGGTGCAGATTCCTGCTTGCCATTAGACATCCAGCTTCAAGTAGAAGAAAATCATGTGGGTGTGATCAGAAACATCGATTGTACTGATTTACTAAACCTCACAATGAAAACAAAACACAAAAAAATCAACCACTTAAATAATAAAAGCACAATATATTGCAACAGTATTTCATAGGGATTGATATACTTGAAAACATTGGTATATCTTTAGGTGTATAGTTTCTTGCTTGTCTAATAGGTTTGATTTTTGTGTCCACTGTGTATGACCTCAGGCAGGTCACCTAATTTCCCCTTTCCTCAAACTGTAGAAGTTACATTGAAATCTCAGGTGGTCTCACAATTCTGGATGAATTGTGTAGTTTATAAATGTAAAATATTTGCACAAAATAAAGTCAAATATAATATATGAATGTTGAAGGTACAACCTATCCTGCATTGTGCTGGTTGATAACCATAGCAACCAAGTTAATTGGGGTTGAAAAAACCTTCATAATCTTTTGTCATAGTTGTTCCATTTCTTTTACTAGTTAAGTTGAACGTCTCTGCACTCTTTCCAGCTCATTCATATCTTTCTTAGACACTGTTGACCAAAATTTTGCTGCATACTCAAGGTGAAGTTTTGTTTTTATCTCTTGAGTTAATGTCCATTTTTAAGACTGTATTTTATTTGCTTTAGCAGTCATTGAGTGGCACTGCCTAGAGTTACACATAGTGATGGGCAAATTTGCGTCTCGTTGTTGACGCCGGCGAAAATGTTTTTTGACGCTGGCGAATTTTTTCGGGCGAATTTTCTCGTGCGTTTTGCGAATTTATTCGCTGGCGGCGAATCGCGCAAATTCGCGCCTGGCGAATAAATGCGCCCATCACTAGTTACACAGCTTGTTATCCACAAAAAACCCTAATTCTTCTAAATTGAGGAGGTCTTCAAAACACTACCATGTAGTGTATAACTAGCATTTATATTATTTCTACCAATGTGCATAAACTTGCATTTATCAGCACTTAACCACATTAGCAAGTTTGCTGCCTTTTTGTCAAATTTCTCTAAAAGTAGCTGTGTGTTCCTTATATGCTTAAGTATCATCAGCAAAGATAGATTGCTAACTTCTTGTAATTTGTTCACATCTGCCATAAAGGTAAGCACGTTTTACTTTTAACTACTTATTTCAGATGCCTTAAGGCCCATGTCTGTCCACAAGTGCAGTAAGAAAAGTGCAATTTCTTGTGCAATTTCCATTTCCCCCCCCCCACAATACAGCATTTTCCCCCCAGAATACCAACATCATTGCAGTCACATAGGGACAAAGTGACTAAAGGGTGAATTTTCACCTGTGAATGCTTCACCACACTTCATCAGGCTCAAATTTACTAAAATGCGAAGTTGCGTCTCTGTAGCCGAATGCTGATAAAGTTTCGCTAGCATTAATTCATCAACGTGAGCAGGGCCGGCCTTAGGCCTATTGGACCAATTGAGCCCAATAGGGCCCCGCACCTCTGGGGGGCCCCGCACCACAGGGCAGCACAGATAATATTTCCCTCAGCACATGATGCTGCCTCGCCTGCCCCCAACTTTGAGAGTCCAGCCCATCCCCAAATCCATAGGTCTAGCCTGCCCCCAACAGCTTTCCTCCAACCTTGATAGGTCTTGCATGCCCCCAATCCAACCAAGCCTGCTCCCAAGCTGAATCAGCCCAGCCCCAAACTAATTGTCCCAGTCCACTCTCCTATTTCCTCCCTCTCTCTCTCTTACCCTGTGTGCCCCTATTATGTGCCCCTATTTCATCCCTCTCACTCTCTTACCTTGTCTGCCCCTTTCCTTTCTATTTTGTGCCTGTATGCCCTTATTTTCCTAAATACTTGGTGTGTCAGTAGCCAGCAACACTTTGTCAAGGGGCCCCGCCAACATGGTCCCAATTGGGCCCCACATTTGATAGGACCAGCCCTGAACGTGAGCATTTCATAGCGAACATTCACTAACATTTGTTTCTTCCTAGCAAAACCTCGTTAGTACACTTACGCTTAGGTCAATTTGAATAGGGCGGGTTCATATAGATCATATATATGTCTTTATTAGAGATGCTGGTGCAAATGCTAGAAGCAGCCACTTATTAAAAATGTTCAAGGAAGCAAAATAAAAGCAAAAGAGATCCTAAAACAAATGTGGCATTCCCCTCAAATGGTAAAAAAATATATAAAATAAAAATTCTTAATAGTTACAACTTTTAAAAACAATCCCAGTTTAAAATATGAAAAAAAAACCATTTTAAAAAAAAAACAAAAAGATTTATGACTTTTCGGCATACTGTACAGGATATCATATCACTGATATTAAATTGAGGAGGCTGTAGCTCCTTATCAGTTTGCCAGGTCTAAGATGGCAAAGGAAACTCTAACAAAAGAGGTAACATTCACCTGAGCAAAAATGCGCCTGGCGAAAGGTTGCAAAACTGCACTAGCGATGATCTAAAAGGGTAAATTTTCGCCTGTGAAGGCTTCGCCACACTTCACGCCACTTCACCAGGCTTAAATTCACTAAAATGCAAAGTTGCGTCCGCAAACATTTCTTAGTGATCTTTCAATAGCGTTCGATTCTGCCTAGCGAAACTTCGTTAGTACTCTTACGCTTAGGTCAATTTGAATAGGGTGGTTACATATTGGTCGTATAGATGTCTTTATTAGAGATGTTGGGGGCTGGTTGAAATGGCTACTTATTATTAAAAATTTCAAACAAAGCAAAATAAAGACTAAAGAGATCTTCTAATGCCCTAAACATGATCCCACCTAAAACAAATGTGGCATGCCCCTCAAATTGGTAAAACAAAAAATTTTGTTAACACAAAAATCTTTAATAGTTACGACTTTTGAAGGCAATCCCACTTTAAAAAATGTTTTTTACAACTTTTAGGAGTTTCCAGCATACAGGATATGATGTCACTGACATAAGATTGAGGAGGATGAAGCTTCATCTTATCAGTTCGCCAGGTCTAAGGTGGTGAAGGAAACTCTGGCAAAAGAAGTAAAGTTCTTTAACATTCGCACTTTAGTGAATTTGTGGAGTAATGATTGTTCGCCTGGACAAAAATTAGCCTGGCAATAGGGTGCGAAACTGAGCTACTGACGGTCTCTTTTGCTAGCGAATTGTCCTTTAGTAAATTGGCAATGTCCCTGTGGATGAGATTTCTGCCGAATTGTGGCTAGCAACTGCCACTTCACCCTTTAGTAAATCTGCCCCTTAGAGTGTAGTGTTGTGGGTGTGGCTGAGTCATAATGGACTGTGCCTAGAGTATAACAGGGTCTAAAAGGGTTATGAAAGGACTGCTGGAGATGTCACGGGCATTTATTCCTGGATAAATGACTGCTACAGTCAACAAAAAAAAAATAATGATCGGTTAGTTTATACACCGCTGACGGCAAAATTGATTACTAGCAATGCACAAAACTTACAAAACCTGTCAAGGCAATATGAGAATCTAGTTAGAAAACCAGAAGTTAAAATGCAATATTCTAAAAAGCCACTGAAAGCAAATTTACATTCAAATACTGCCACAGATGTTATGGTATACCGAAATCAGTCATTAGCGGGCACTTTATAAAGATAGCATCTACAAAGAAATTAAAAAGAAATTAATCCAGGCAGTTGCAAAAATAACTAATACAAGAGATCTGAAGGAAACCAAAAGAAGCAGAACTCCTTAATTAGAAGGAGAGAAAACTTTAGGAAATATAAAGAAAGACAGTCTCAAAATATCATGCAAGATTACTTATGAAATCAACAGACCACATAATTGGTAAAAACATTAGAACCCCCATTATACGTTTTTAAGGGGACCAGGAAAAAATTATGTAAAATCAGGGGAAATGTAAAATCAGGGAAATGTGTCAAAGTAACTTTTTTACTGAAGTACCGAAAGGGTGTAAGCACAGGAGTCCATTTTACTTTGAGATACAACATTCACTGTGTTAATAACAAAGATTAAACATTGCAGCATTGAAGTTACACTATGGGGGGCATGTGCAAGATCTTTCTGTCACAAATACAACCTAAAGCAATAAGTGATTGGTGCTGGGGCAGACTAATTGGTTGAACATTTACAGGCAGAACCATGGCAAAATAAACATCAGTTTAGTATTTTACACCTCTATGTCACAAATAATAACATTCATAGTGTTTTTGGGAACATCAGGACAAAATTTTGATGTCAAATCTGGGAAAACATTACTTAAATCAGGGAAATGCACCCATTATGCATTACAAATCAGTAGGAACACAAATAAAAAAAACATTAAATGCAGGAAAACTTAAAATCAGGGTACTTAAAATCGAGTTTTCACTGTATAAGAAAAATTGGACCTGAAAGAAATGAAAAATGCATTTGCAGAGTACTATAGTGAATTATACAACATGTACTGCAACCCTAACATCCAGGAATGCTGAATAAACTAGTTACACATGACGTTTTAAAAGAGTCCTCTCCAGTAGGGCAAGTCTCTGACTACCATGGTCTCACTATAGCCTACAACAGCATATGCTAAATTACTCAATTGCATATGACTACGAGCGAGCCTTTATCAACTGAAATATCTCCAACTTTTATTCTTTAATAAAAAAGAGAACTTCATCAAAGTTGGAAAAATCAACAATATACTGTAAGTCAGACTTTATAAAAAGTATGCACTACACAAAGAGAACTGTGGATTCTCTTATGATCATAAAAGCATAAAAACTACCAGGCTATTATATTAGACCAATTGACAGTCTGGAACCTACCCTGATATGTTAAATATTGTCTGTAAACACAAGAGAAATACCTTCAGCTGATACTATGGCACAAAACCAAAAGATGCAACCCCTTCCTAAAACTACAGCATATTGAAAGTGAAAATCTGCTCAAGAAACCTCATTTCAAAAGCTGTGTACTGCTAAATTAGGTATCCCCAATGGTATCATCATTATTAGTTATGTAGCATCCTTTAGAACAGATTGGAGCTGTGAAAGATGATGTGTTGGAACTCCTGCAAGGAGTAAGTTGCAGTAGTCAAAACAGGAAATAATCAGTAGGCCCAGATTTGAGGCCACAAATGCCCGGGCCTAGGGCAGCAAAAAGTTAGGGGTAGCATGCCGCCCAGCTCCATATTAAGGTGCACTGGGGACGCACAGGTGTGTTAAGTAATTCTAAAGTGGATTTATGGTATGGTATAAAGATCCAAACTGGATAATAGGTCCAATACCTGCAATGAAAAATAAAATAAAAAACAAGAGGAAACATACCATGTGTCAAACATGCAGTCATAAGTATTAAAACTAACAAGTTTCAAGAATATTACATGAGCACCAATCACTGTAGGGTGGGAACAATGTCTAATAGTCTATCTAACAGCAAAAGTTTTTAACTCTATTATAGTCATAATCTTCAAAGTAAAGCATACAATACATCCATTACAAATGATTGGTAATGTCAAAGTGTCAGCATAAGGGAAGGAAATCATTTTGTTCATAACAAGGTGCCTGTCTATGTGCTTTTGTGTACAGTGAACAATTGTGGAATGCAAAGTAACTCAACAATTGCTAATAAGGCTGTTAAAAAAATCTACTGTATATACAAGCATGGGACCTGTTATCCAGAATGTTTGGGACTTGTAGTCTTGCCTCCAATTATATCTTAGTTAGGATCAAGTACAATGCACTGTTTTATTACTACAGAGAAAAAGGAAATGATTTTATAAATGTTATTAGAAAAAAATATTTTATTAAAATGGAGTCTATGGGAGATGACTTTCCTGTAATTCAGGGCTTTCTGGATAATGTGTTTCCGGAAAGCAGATCCTATACTTATAGTACATTATTATTATAACTGTTTTATTTCACTGGTACCTGACTTAGAGTCTCAAGTCCCCCGATGACCCATAACGGAGTGTAGGGGAGTAGGGGCATGAAAGAGCCAGAGGTGCCTAAGCCCCTCCTTGCTCTGGGGGTATTGGTTAGCAGTAGCGATGGGCGAATTTATTCGCCAGGGGCGAATTCGTGGCAAATTTGAGCAATTCAAACGGGCGCGGAAATTCGCTGGTGAAAAATGAGACGCCTGCGTCAAAGACGAGACGCCGGTGCCGTTTCGCAAATTTTTCAAAGTTTCACGAATTTCACACGAAATTCGCTCATTTTTCGCCCATCACTAGTTAGCAGGTCTCTAGTTGTGTGATGTCAGGGATGGAAGAAGGGGTCAGGAAGAAGTTCCACACCGCTCATTTTAATTTTGCCGGCACAAATATTGTGTTAGTTCCTTGTGATCTTGTGAAAGGGAAACTAACAAAGTAGGTTATTCAAATTAGGGCAGCAGAAGTAAGAATAAATAAACTAAGTCATTAAAATTTTATTTTGTGCAAACCATTTATATCAATCGAAATGCCTTTCAAAACTAAGATAATTAAACAGAAAAGAGAAGAATGGAGCATAAGGCACAAGGGTTTTAAAAAAACAAAAAATCATAACAAAGTTGGTAAAATTATGCTGGTTAATTTCTCTTCTGATGGCAAGCAAGGTTCATTGAACCTTCATATTAATGTGCTTGTGAGTTTGCTGTAAATATAAATTCATACGTGACACCGCAGTGACATCAGAAACTTTCTTTACTGCACACAAAGCATTTAGCATGTTATGCCATCTTCACATTGGTGCCCTCTGGAACTTAGTATATTTTTTTCCTGTCCTTAGTCGGTCTTTAGAAAGGCTGAGTCAAACCAGCAGCAGATGCTTCTGCACTTACATTTACTCTCTGGGCTGGAGCACACATTTTCTGCAATAAAAATATAGCAACGTGCTGGGATCTGAAGTTTTTGTGGAAAACAGTGAGAGCTTCAGAAGCCATCACAGTGCATGAAATAAACCAATTTGCTCTTGAATTGTGCAGCAGGAAAAGTTTTCTGTAAGATAATAATCAGATGATGCATTTTATATGTTGCCTGGGGCTTATTGCTTCTGTGTTGTGACTGAAATAAGGCAATTAACCCTCCTGCTACTTGAATTGACTAGAGCAACAAGAAGAACATTAATTCTGTGCAACTTTAAGTCATGTACTGTAAATGTAAATTAAATTAAGATTTTTTTTCAGCAAACAAAAGCATACCTCCCAACATTTTGGAAGGAAAAAGAGGGACAAAAAAAATTTTTCCGCACGTAGCGCAGCAATTTTTTTGACTACACCGCTTTCTGTGGCCACACCCCCTAATTACCATGTTTGTTTTACAAAATTTGGCAGGTTATGAAAGTTTGAAAATATTTCTCCTTATCTAAACTGTGTTTTTGTGTTTCAAAATTATTGCAAAGTATCTTATTTGACCTGTTAGCTGTTCTGGGCTCTCTGCTAAAAGCGAATTAAGCGAGAAACTTTGTTTCTTTTTCTGGCTGTTCAGTGCAGAGAAAAGAGGGACTTTCCAGTAAAAATGAGGGACTGCGGGTTGAGCTGTCAAAAGAGGGACTGTCCCTCCGAAAAAGGGACAGTTGGGAGGTATGCAAAAGGAAAACATTAAACTTTAACATGTTCTAGTCATCCAAACTTTGTTCCTGAAGCTAAACTGACTCACCACAATAACTGCACAGTCTAATATTCCTGTATTTATAGTGTAAAGAAGAGATCTTGCGCATTATAATTATTTTCCCTGTAGTGATAGTTTGGGAAAACTACACTTGAACAAATGAAAGTCAATTGTTTCATTTGCATGGCCATTTGTTTTCATTATACATGGAATGTATCAGTAATGTGTGATTCATAGTTAGTTGCCCTCCTGTGAGCGATTGTCACGATGGCAGTGTTCCTGTAACATACCAGTTTCCATACCAGAGTGCAGCTTAAAAAAGGAAGATGGCATTGCACCTTGCTGCATAGGGAGTCAACTCAGTTGGCAAGATAAGTAATGTGCTTGCTTAAGAGAACTGAGAAGAAGACTGCAACATTGCAACGAATGAAGAATTAAACAGGAGCAGGGATGACTAAGGGCCAGGATGGAATAGGGCTTCCCAGACAAGCACAGTGAAGGGAAGCTTGGACCTGGTTAGGCAGGTCATATGGAACATAAGGGGTTCAGGTTCTGCAAGGAGAGCAAAGGGGAGGGCTTATCAGGCACCGAGTAGACCTCAGTCTTCCTGAAGCATCGGTGGGAGCAACATTCCGCATGCCCTTGGTATTGGATGGCGGCTTTCCTAGGTAGGTAAGTATGCTGCTATGGCAACAGGTTTGGTGGGGGAATGCTTGACAAAGTGGGATAATGGGGTACTATTCACCAATCTGTGGAGTGTGGTGGTGACTCTCCCGGTAAGGGTCCCAGGAGGTAGGTTTGAGTGAGGCCATTTGCCCCGACTTGTCCATCCAGTTGGATCGCATTTGGATGTCGGTTCCCCGTTCACGCAGTGGAGTAACAGGTTAGGCAAACATTCCTGTGGGTTAATGGTATAATTTAATACTACAGTTACATGTTATTTATATCAATGTTGTTAATAAAGCTGCGGCCTTTAAACTCCATCCTGGGTTCCAAAGTGTCATCATTGTGGCATTACAGCTGATATTAAATAACCCCAATAGGATTGTTTTGCTTCCAATGAGGATTAATTATATCTTAGTTGGGATCCAGTACAAAGTACTGTTTTATTATTACAGAGAAAAAGGAAATCATTTATAAAAAAATGGAATATTTGTATAAAATGGAGTCTATGGGAGATGGCCATTCCATAATTTAGAGCTTTCTGCATAACGGGTTTCCAGATCCCATACCTGTAATATTTTTATTTTATTTAATTTCCATTTTTTTTTAATAAAGTTGAATTATATCTGACTTCTGCCTGTGGTGCTGTATCTGCAGTTTAATACTAGTATAACAGATGCTGTCAAAGAAATTAAGCTTATATACAGTATAGGTGTTATGTAAATAATACATATGTAATAATACCATTTCCCATAATGTATTGTTTAAATATGGATTAATATCTACAGATATCCATAACAATGAATTACTTAAAATTTAGAAAATGTAGAAAAAGTGATGTTTTTTATAGTAAGTGGAGTAATTATTACATGCATTGAATTAATCCTTTTTCCTGATCAGTTTCAGTACTTTTTTGTTTTGTTTATTTTTAAGTGAACTAAGTAAAACTAACTATTCATGGACAAGATTGATTGAAGTGTATTTTCCTGCAAAACTGATTAAGTATCGCCCTGGAGGCTAAGCCTTGAACCTTCATTTTCCACTCTATGTTTCCATATCCCTTTGAGGGACTTATTGATTGGTGTACCAGTCAACTTTACTGACTGCTACATGAACAGCCAGGGAATAGTCTCCATAAGAACATTTTTCATAGAGAAGTAAAATTTTGCCCTCAGGCTTATGTATTATCAAAACACTGTTTCTCATCAAAACCTGAAAATATAGTAAGGTCATCTCTGAATGTGAGTGAGGATTCTAGGATCTATTTCACATCATAGCAGAAAATCATTCCTGTAGATATATCACTATCACGTGATTCTTGGATGACTATTTCTAATAGCAATGTATTCTAGATTAATACTGCTGGCGTGACAGCGATATGTGGACTTGGACCTGCTAAACAAATTTGTCTACTATTGATAAACATCAGTGCAATAATTTATTGCGTGCCACAGTACAATAAATTAGAAATAAATAACCTTATGTTGAGTCCAGGCATGTTCCTTGAACATTACTATCTGTTTTGTGTGAATAATAATCATTCATCAACGTTAGATCACACAAATCAGGAATTAATTAGTAAAAAAGAGAAGAATACCATTTGCTGAGCAAAATATATTGTATCCTATATCGGTGTGGAAATCCATCCTTTCTGGGGTTTTTTTATAAGTACCCTAAATTGGATACATCTCACTTAACTTTACAATTAGGGATAGGTGTATCTGACCCGTTTCGCTTCGCCAAAAATTCACGAAAATATTGGAGTATACCAGAACAAGTGCCAAGCACCCTGGTCTCGGCTCGGCTTCACCATTAGTGTGACCACCATTGGGCTTCGGGAGGAGCCCTCAGCTTACTTGGGTGCCAGCTGGCCGAAGGTCACGGTTCAAATGGAGCAGGCAAGAGAATCGTCAGACAGGCTGGGTCGAGGCAGGCTGATTTCAAGAATCGTCCGGCAGGCAAGGGTCAAACCGGGTTGTCAATCAAGGTGTTAAGCAGGAAGAGTTGTCGTAGGCAGGCAAGGGTCAGGATACAGAATGCAGAATAGTCAGGAACAGGCTGGGTCAAACACGGGTAATCAGGCAGACAAGATACAGATCAGATGCACAAGGCTCAGGAAACCACTAGAAACAAGCTCTATCACGGGCACTGGCTGGGAGTCAGAATGGGCCTTAAATACATTCAAATTTTGTGCAATCCTTTAAGAAGGCGCGCCCTAAGGATCAAAGATGGCGCCGGTTCCGGCGACTAAGAACCACGCGGCGGGCGACCCCGCCGCACAGGTAGTTTTATTACATTATGGTTGTCATTTTTGCAGAGAAACTCTACGAAAACTCATCACGATTTACAGTTAATTTGCTGCATTACAAAGGTAATTTACTTACATTGCTGCGTTTCTTTTTGCCTTCTACAATGTGCCTTAAACTCCCTCTTCAGATGGTAGTTTGACATCATTAAAGAAACAGTAACATGAAATGAAAGGGTCCTAAAGTAAGAAAATATAATGACTGTTGTGCCATACTGGCAAAACCAGTTTGTTTGCTTCAATAACACAACTGTAGTTTATATAAACAAGCTGCTCTGTAGCCATGGGGGCAGCCATTCAAAGCTGAAAAGGGAGAAAAGGCACAGGATACTCAGCAGACAACAGATAAGTTATGTAGCATACAATGGGATTCTTCAGAGCTTATCTATTGTGGATCATGTGCTTGAATGGCTGCCCCCATGGTTACACAGCAGCTTGTTTATATAAACTATAGTTGTTTTTCTGAAGTAAACACACCAGTTTTGCCAGTGCAGGGCACAATTACATTGTATTTTGTTTCCTTTAAAACACTTTTTTGGTGTTACTGTTTTAAGAGACATTTATTGATATTTGTAGTTATATGGTTTTTGTCACATCCTAAATATGTAAAAATGGAGACATATAGGAGTAGAAAGAAATATAAATACCATATAAGCTTTGCAAATTTCATATAACTACTAGTCAAACACAAAGACAACAACTTTTAGACAACAACATTTCTCCTCCAGGAGTTCTGTAATGCAGATATCAATAGCACTGAAATCTTTTCTTTGAAAATGTCAAACTTCTACTTTGATTTTGTACAAAATGTCGTGATTCTCTTTAACCAAAATACCGCTGACTTTGGTGACCAGTGCAGTCCTGGTAAAATCATATTATTTTCCCATGGAGGGAAAAACATACAAGTTATTTTACTGCTGGTGGATAACTGAAATAATGTAATTTCTTTAACATTGACCTCTTTGACAACATTTCCATTCCTACATCAAGATAAATGTCTTTTGCCATAAATCTGTCCCATTCTGTATGTGTTTTGTATATGTTAAGAAAGCTCATTTAAAAATTCTTCCCAAAATTAAGGAAATATTCTCAAAATGTCCTTGAGGGGAACTATACTTACAATGGCTACATATCCTGCACAGAGAACCAATATTCTTCTTTCCGCCATCCTCTCAATTGTAGAACTGCTGGTGATAATCAACCAGCATGTGCACAGGTAGCTGAGCTGTGGTTTTGGCCCAGTGTACATAAACCAGCTCAATAATCATCACCATGGAGCCTGAGCCCTGAAGCTATAAATGCAAGGGCTGCATGACAAGGGATACGAAAGTCCAGCAGCCAAATGATGGTTTATGTTTAAAGGCTGTCAGAATCAGATGTAGCTGCTATTGGTGAAAAGGAATGAGTTAAGGCAGCGGAAAGCTGTGCTGGGGGGGAGAAAGAGAGGTAAGTGATGTCAGAGGAAGAAGCAGTTCACTTCTTTATTATCTGAGCAGAAAGTAACATCCTACTCACTCCAAACAGCTGAACTTTTTTAGGGGGTCTATTTAAGAAGACCTGCAGTTTAAAAGTCATGGGGTGTAATTCTCCTTTAATAAGTCCAGTCTTGCACTCTCAATTAATTCAATTAAACTCTCCCTTTTTTTTCTACCACCCCTTCATATCAGTCTAATATACATATATTTTTATGCATCCTCTCTCTCTCTGTCTCTCTCTCTCTCTCTTAGTTTGTTAATGTACACACCATCCCATATTTCCAGCAATCTGCTTTCATTACTTTACTGTAGATATTTATTTTAGGTATAGCAATAGTAGATAGGACATAGCGATAAAAAAAATCTTATTTTTTAATGTTGCCACATGAAAGCTTTGCACTTAATTATGGTGTAAATACACTGTATCCCTTCTGCAACATTCAGTAACCTTGGCACGGCCAGCAGGAACACTTAATTTAGTAAATGGAGAGTCCACATCCTTAATGACAGGAAAGTGCACAGGTGCTTGATATACAGTAAGGTCACAAATAACTAGGTATGAAATATCTTCCAGCATTCCACATACTGCATATCTAGTATGATAAATATAACCAAACTTACTGATTTTCTAAAAGTGACCTACAAATTGAATCAGATTCATAATAACACAAATATTGGTTGCCTGGATTCTACCATTAGCAATATATTTCCTCAGTTTATAAGATCACCATGTGTTGATCAATATTATATAGTATATACCATACATTACCAAGTCCACTTATAAGATTATGACTACTTTGTGCTAGAAATAGAGCAATAACCTTCAAAACTACTCATGGAACATGTGATTTAGTATAGTTTGTGATAAATAACTTGTTATATTGTATTTAAGGTACCTATGCAGTTTGTTTGTGGAATTCTAAACACTTTCGTTGTTTGGGTGTTTTTTGCTGCCTTAGTTTAAAAACTAAAAACTTATTTAATAGTGTACTTATAATAACAAAAACATTTTTTACAAAAAAAGTTTCCAAACCCAGCAGGTCACAGAAATATGTAAAGTGGCTTACATTCTACCTAGATGTAATAGAATGAGGTGATGAAGAACCTAAACTATAGTTCTAAACAATAAAGATTGAGCAAGATTCCATGCACAGTATAGTACATCTAAGGAGAGCAAAAAGCCTCTTTGAATATAGAAAACTACAGGATGAATTATAGGGATTATACATTCTGTACATTGTATTTCGTATGTTGCCAACATAAGACTTGCACACTTGCAATTTACTGTTTGCAATCATTTGTTTAAATATTGCCGTCACATCTGCTGAAGCTCAGATTTGCAGTATTGTTGGTCTCCCTCTATAGTAAAGTAGACAGCACACCATTAAGGGGGTTATTTATCAATGTCCGAATTTATCTCAGTATTTCTAATATCCAACTCCAAGCAACTCCAAATTCCCGAATGGACCTTATTTATGAAGAAAAAAGCCTGAAAAAATACGGTCGGGAACAACTTCGATGCTTTCCCTTAAAACTACGAGTTTTTTATGATGAAACCCCGAAATCATCGGATATTGGTACAGACATCAGAGCAGCCACTGGGACCTTCCCAGTGTCCCTACACTGGGAGTTTTTAGACCATTGGAATTTAATAAATCTCAAAAAATTTGTAGTTTTTTAGTTGTTGCTAAACTACAAATTATTCAAGGTTTGGATATTCCGAGTTTGATGAATAACCCCCTAAGTGTTTCATATGCAAAATACATACAAAAGAGATCAGTTGCTTCAAAATTAGGGATGCACCGAATCCAGGATTCGGTTCGGGATTCAGCCCTTTTCAGCAGGATTCGGATTCGGCAGAATCCTTTTGCCAGGCCAAACCAAATCCTAATTTGCATATGCAAATTAGGGGAGGGAAATCACATGACTTTTTTTCACAAAATAAGGAAGTACAAAATGTTTCCCCTTCCCACCTCTAATTTACATATGCAAATTAGGATTCGGATTCGATTCGGTATTCGGCCGAATCTTACGTAAAGAATTCAGGGGTTCGGCCGAATCCAAAATAGTGGATTTGATGCATCCCTATTCAAAATGTTTGCTTTGAGGCCTAATGACTTTAAATAACTTCTAATTATGGAACTATAGATAGAATATCAATCAAAAAGGAGACAAATAATATAATCCTTACTCCTAACATTCCTTAATGCAAATGAAAACAATTAGGACTAAGCCGCATGCAATTATGTTCAGCCTTGTTCCAGTTTGGCTCCACAACTCTGGGCTGTCCTTTGTAAACGAGGACAAAATGGGAGTTTTAACACAATTATCACAACTAGCTGATTCTCAGTTCATAATAAATCTATTTTAATACCAGTACAACAGATATGACATTATTACTCAACAGAAGTAATATAAAATAAATTTTTCATAGGGTAGCTCAGCTGCTACACGCCTGATATCAAAGCTCAATATACAGCAACAATAGTACTCAGGAATTATTGTCTAATTAACTCCTGCTAACTGCACGCACACCATATGGGGTATTTTCAAACTTTTATGCAATTGTTAACAAACTGCAAATAACATTCTTAACAAAATGAAAATTAGTACTTTGCTTAAGAAGAAATTCTAATTTCTGTTTGACAATATCTTACAAGGTTTTAATTCTATCATAAAGGAATTAAAGGGCTCAGTTTACATATGAAAATAAATACTGTCTAGCAGAACAAAGCATCAAATATCGGTATGTATTTTTCTATTTTGTTTTATAACATACAGTCACATATAACCTTCATCATTATTTGTAAAGCAAACATCTATCCCTTGAAGATTTGCATTTTTAAATTTAATGAATTCATTTTTCAGGGGGTCTAGGCATCTGATGACTAAGTACAAACTGCCTATATAATTTCTTTCCTTCCAACCTTGACAGCATGGTGTGACATATTCTTGATTTGCAGTGCATTGTGATTATGAACACACAATGGCTTTTGGATTATGAATATACTGTATAAAAGAATGCTTGTAATATATTTTTCAGCTGTGAATATTATCTTGAAAAAAAAAGTAAAGGCTGGATTTTTGCTGAACCATAATGTGCTGATGACTGCTATTTGAACCTTTCCTTATCAGCCCAGTAAATTTGGTTTCATACCTATATACCAGAGTACCTAGCTTGCTGCGGTTAAGAGAAGCTAATTACCATTTAAAACCTTTTAAATAGCAAACTCAGCTCTACTTTGTCTCCTGTCTGCCCCATCACATTGCACATGCTAATTGCATTCAGTTTACTGTTTCAAAAGCCACATCCTCCACGGCGTATAATTTTCTAATGATAAATTTCAAGAAAATGGATTTGCTCCTTGCAGCCTAAGTCTCCCATTATTATAACCACAGGTGTTGCATTGAAGTAACTTCCATGTGACACATTATTGCTAATGGTATCTAAACTTGTGCTTCAAGACATAGTCAAACATATAGGTTTCAAAAAATATTAATGTCAAGCGTTGTATAATTCAGGGTTTAAAAATATCACAGTATGTTAGTGCTAAATCATTAACAGGTGCCAGTGATTACAGGTATGCAAGATCTGTGTCTGTGTGTAGGAAAGGAAGATGGAGAAAAACCTACAGCAAATAATGGAGACAGGTTTAGAAACTGGAAACAAGCAATATAAAGATACACAAGTTATTAAATCATTAACTTATCAAGAAATGTGCACTGTCATTGGACATTGTAGGATAATCTAGAGACAGGCTTATAATACAAAAAAAACAGCTCTTGAAATAATTTCAAACCAGAGGACATAATTGAGCCAAAATGCCCTTTTTACACACATTTGGTTCTTTTAGGTCTGTATTGTGAGAGGCTTTAGACAAGGCAAGAGATGGCCAAGCTGGTGAGCAACACTAAGGGGCCCATTTACTTAGTTCGAGTGAAGGAATAGAGGAAAAATAGTTTGAATTTCGAATGGTCGAATATGGCTACTTCGACCATCGAATGGGCTACTTCGACCTTCGACTACGACCTTCGACTTCAAATCGAGCAATTCAAACTAAAAATCGTTCGACTATTCGACCATTCGATAGTCAAAGTACTGTCTCTTTAAAAAATTCTTCGACCCCCTACTTCGCCACCTAAAACCTACTGAGGCCAATGTAAGCCTATGGGGAAGGTCCCCATAGGCTTCCTAACAATTTTCTGATCGAAGGAATATCCTTCAATCGATGGATTAAAATCCTTCGATCGTTCAGCAGGATTCGGATACGGTTGAATCCTTCTGCCTGGCCAAACTGAATCTGAATCCTAATTTGCATATGCAAATTAGGAGCAGGGAGGGAAATCGATTGACTTTTTGTCACAAAGTAAGGAAGTAAAAAATGTTTTCCCCCTTCTCATCCCTAATTTTCATATTCAAATTAGGATTCGGTTCGGTATTCAGCCGAATCTTTTGCGAAGGATTTGGGGGTTCGACCGAATCCAAAATAGTGGATTTGGTGCATCCCTAAAAATAGTTACCTATAAGTCATCTTCCAAATAAGTCACCTTCCAGGCAGCTAAACCTACCAGGCAGAGAAGGTGCCAGACACTTGTGGGCAGAAAGCAGACATCTTGAGGTGGGCCAATTATTATTATTAACTTTTATTATCATTACTGTCCTTCCTTATAGGTAAGTAAAACAATTAAAATTCTAAACTGAAAAGCTGCAAAACAAAACATTTATGAAGGAAGATTTACAAATTGTCTCCAAATACCACTGTCTACATTACACTGAAATGTTTCTCTAGTATTGCTCTATATTTGGTTTCAGGTTTCTATGCAGATAAGGAATGAAAAAGAGAATAACAAAGAGTTAAATTGTTTTCAAGAAATCATCTTTTAGCTAATGAAATGCATTTACTGTCCTACAGAACCCAAGATACCGAGTGCCTGTAGACACCATCTGAAAAGCTGCACAGATAGAATCAGGTTATTTGTTTCAAGGTTACCAGGGGATGATGTTTGCTTACAGCACGTTATGAAAACTGATAGATTTTCATCTGAGAGAGAGTGGATTCCACATCTAAAGAAGCTGTCATTCTATTGCACTCCAACCCTAGGGATGCTGATTGTTCCAGTTATCAGCATGTAGTTATGGGGACGTTAGTGTTTATCCAGCATGGGGTCAGCTCTAAAACACACTTTATAGTGCATATAAACATTAGTGCACCAAGGATTTTTTTTAAAAAAAAGTTAGCAGAAATTATTGATATCATAGAAGTAAAATGTCCACAGTTTGATGCCCAGTATTCATAGATTTACCTAAGTATGTGACCTGAAGGGACCCCAAAATAAAAATTGTGTGTATGACGTTTCTTGGCTGCCAATTCAACTACTGCAAACACAGCACCTTTTCTGTGTATTGTGTGTCATAACATAGCAGTCTCTCACTATTCCTTAATCTGCTGCTCTTTAATACCTTCATTTTCTCTTTTTTGTTTCCTGTTTTCTTCTTCTCTCCTTTTCTCTATAACCTTCTCTGATGCCTCCACCTTCCTTATCTGTGTAACCCATTTTTGGCCACCACCTTCTGTGCCCAAGGTTATACATCACATTATTTACCAATTACAGGTCCTAAGTCCCCTTTACTAGTTGAAAGGGTACTGGGAAGCTCTCTTCTCTGGCAGTGCCTCCACCTAATGGGATCTGGGAATACACATGCAGGTGGCCCCATTAGGAAAACATTCAATACACACACTTGCTTTATAAAAATATCAACTTTATACAAGGAAGTGCAGATTAAAGGGGAAGTAAACTGTAACAATACAGATACAAATGCATTTAAAGCATGACCCACTACCCTGGTGACCCTGTGCTAGTCCTATCCTGGTAATTCCCTGCCAGGCAAAGTCCCACACTACTCCTTTGGTGACAAAGAGTCTCAGTCCCTTTTCCACACAAGAGCGCACATGGTCCAGGTAGCACTATTCCCAAGTACCTTTCCCGATGGACAAGGTACTGGCTCCCACGTGGCAGGCACATGAACAGCTTGTGAAACCCCGCTGGATCCTTTCCCTTTCCTCTACTCTCCCCATGCAGACTCACCCGAGGGCTCACACACAGAGCTGGCAGACTCACACAGAGCGTAAACAGGCATCCACAGTGATGAGAATCTTTATCCAAGAAATGCAACTTTGATGAATCCATAGCTGAACTGTAGTTCCCAGCACTGTCTATAGCACAAGCATTTCCACATTCAGTTTTGGAACTCCCGGAGCTCTAGACCCTCCTAATCAAGCTCCCAGGCATGGGGTCGCCTACCCCAGCCTCAGAGGCCTCCTGCCTCTACATCTTGGCTGCTGAATTAACTCTCTCCTCTAAGAAGTAACATCCAGCAGTAAGACAGCAGAAATCTGTAATGGCTGTCTGAGCACATGGCTCTCCCTTTTATAGTAAAGTGGCGAAGCAGCGACACCTTGTGGTAGCCTCCGGTATCTGCCCTGCTGCACGCACAATGCTCTGGCCCCAGCCCCTGGGAAACCCCATAGCTCAGCCATGTGGCTCTCTGTATGGAATTAACCCTTCGGGTCCCTACATCTATTTAACATTTCTCTGTCTTTTCTACAGCAATATTTTCTCTTCTGTAATCCTCTATATAGGTAGCTATATTATATTTTACCTCTGCATTGTATTTGCATGCAGAAGTGGAGAGGAGCAAAAGGCAGTTCCCGGATTAAAAACTCTTGCATCCCACTGAGGGGATACGATTTCACAGAAATAAATAAGTGAAGAGATGGCAACCCTGTGCATCCCTCCCCAATTCCAGCACTGCCCGTAAGGATTAATTATATCTTAGTTGGGACCAAGTACAAACTATTGTTTTCTTAGAAGAAAAAGAAATCTGAATTATTTGATTAAAATGGGAGATGGCCTTCCTGTAATTTAGAAGTTTCTTGATCCCATACCATGTTGCCATATTTGATAACATGCTGTATGAACATGCATTATAAAAAAAAAAAGTCAGGGGAAATAGGTTTTCAGACTACATATGTTTAACGTATGGTATCCTAAAATCCAGAACAAACCCCAATGCCCAGTCTCTGCACACGTTTTTGCCTATAGCAGCCACCAGGACTTACAATGAGAGGACCAGGGAGAACGTTCTGGGCAGGCAAGGGAACCGTAAGGAATACAGGAGGAACAGGGAACAGCAAGTGAAGTCGTGGAACAGACTGTGGCAGTACCAACTAGACTAGTGCAGTACAGAATCAGGAGCCAGGAGCGTAGTCAGGATAAACACAGTACAAAGTCAGGGTCCAGAAGAGTGGTCAAACAGGCAAGAGTTGGTTCAGGCAGTGATAGAGCAAGGTTAAAACAGACAAAATAATAAGACAAAATCACACCCAGGAAATAGACCTACATTGGGCAATGAGTCGTCAGTGCAGTGTAGGGGGTTTTATAGTCAGCCTAATGGCTCACACAGATCACCTGTGGCCAGATTGGCAACAGGTGAAACAAGCCATACCAACTTGCAATTACATGTAAAGCAATAGGAGCGAACCATAGCTTTAGCTGTCTGATCACCTAGTGCAGTGGTAATGCAACCAGCACAGAACACCAGGTCCCTGGTTCAACTCCAAGCAGGTTGTTCCAGTATGCCTTTCATTTAGAAGCAGCTAGAGGCCATTTACTACAGTTCATCCAGAATATGCATTCATCTTGTTTTAATTGAGATAGAAGCCCCCAACTAGCAGCTATTTTCATTTTATGACAACTAATTATACTATATAAATATATAAACGTAACATATGCAATACCTGAAATGGCTATATAATTTAAAATATCTGAGTTTGCAGCCATACAATGCATGTATTTATTGTTTTGTGGAATGTTTACTAGCATCACCCTTGAGAAAGTTGGGACGCAACAAAACATGCTGGAAACAGATTTAACAGACTTTATTGATGAAGAACCATTTTCTGCTAAATTTAAGTGCACTATATCTTTCTTTGATTTAAGGGGCTGATACAATTTTAAACAGTGGGAACGCGCCACTTCTTTTATGCTTGGGACCAGCAGATTAAGGAGGCAGGACCCCACATGGAACATTTGTTGGAGTTGTCAGAAAATTTGCATTTATCCCCTGGAGCATCAAACATTTGTTTTTGACCTTTGGAGTATTTGGACTTTGTTATTTGTGCGTATTATTCGTTTATACACGTAACTGCCTTAAACCAGTTAGTGCCCCTTTCTCTTATATAAATCGAATATTGACTACTCGCCTAATTAAATCAACTTTATTTTTCAAGTCGTGTCTGTATTTCTTCACAGCAGCAAAATAGATGCTAATAATGAAAGCTTACAGAGACAACTACATGATTAAGCAGATAAAAAATACATGTTTATTTTTATGAAATCGCCTTTGCTTTAATCTCTGCATTACCTTTGAAGAGGTGTTAGAACATTGCCACTTCATAAATTGAATACATTGCATAATATTTTCTTATTCTCATTTGGTTCATATAACTTGTAAATTGTTCTTTCTATTTATCACTCCCACCATGATCAATAATATCAATTTTTCTGCCTGTATTAAAAATGACTAAAGAACTATATATGTGTAAGTCTGAATAGCTAGAGAGTACTGCTTAAAGGACAAGGCTAAACATGACTTCACCAATTTGTTGCACCCCTTCTGCCCATCTGAAATGAAAAGTTCTTACATCACTGAAAATCCATAATTGAAAACTTGCCAGCACTTCTCCAATCGTGGCCACTATATATATATATATATATATATATATATATATATATATATATATATATATATATATATATATATATATATATATATTATTAATATTATTAACATGTATTTATATAGCGCCAACATATTGCGTAGCACTGTAAAGTAAATGTGATTATACAACTAAATCACATGAATTATATACATAGAACATATGGAGTTACATACATCACAATCAATACAGGTACAAAAGGTGAGTAGGCCCTATGCAAAAGAGCATACACTCTAAAGGGAAGGGAGTAATACTTAAGGTGTGGGAGTGGGCAAGATCGAATTAAGTGGGTGAGAAATGTGGTACTGTATGTGGTGTTGCATTTGGTAGTTAAGCAGAGTGAGGGTAGGCTTCTCGAAAGAAGTGCGTTTTAAGAGATTTCTTGAAAGCAGAAAGGTTGGGAGAAAGTCGGATGACCATGGGAGAGAGTTCCAGAGGAGGGGTGCAGCCCTTGCAAAGTCTTGAATGCGAGCATGTGAGGAGGTAATGAGAGAAGAGTTGAGTAGCAGGTCAGTAGAGGAGCCTAGTAAGCTGGGGGGTGAGTATATAGAGATGAGTTCAGAGTTGTTGGGTGGGGCAGTGTTATGAAGTGCTTTGAATGTCATGGTCATTAATTTGAATTTGATTCTGAAAGGTAGTGGAAGCCAGTGCAGGGATTGACAGAATGGCGAGGCAGAGGAGGAGCTGTTGCTGAGGTGTATGAGCCTCGCAGCAGTGTTCATTATGGACTGGAGAGGTGAAAGTCTCTGGAGGGGAAGGCCAATTAAAAGAGAGTTACAGTAGTCTAGATGTGATATGACGAGAGAGTGAATAAGAATTTCGGCAGCATCTTGGGTGATAAATGATCATATTTTGGATGTGTTCCTTAGGTGGAAATGACATGATATATATATAGATATATAAGTGATGGCATCACACATATATTTCAGGACGCACCCAGGACACAATAGTGAATTAGCTTATTGGTAGCGAATTTGCACATGTCGAAGTGGTGTGAGGTGCGCGAAGCAGATGCTTGTGCCTTTTAGTGAATCTGCCCCTGGAATTATGACTTTATCCGCTGACCTTATGAATTGTGAAATCGAACCAGTTTATTATGAGCATATTAATCAGTGCTTCACAGCAATTAAACCTGCCCTGGATAGTTTTAGAGTAGGACTACATGGACGTTTTTTGGCGCCATCCGAGGCGCTGCGACAAAACGACTGCGTCAAACCGCATGCGGCAGAAATAAGGTAAGTGAATGCATTGTCGGATGAAGTTGCAGCATTGATCCGATGCGACACGACTGTCAGATGCAGGCGCTGCATGCTGCGTCTGCATCCGACAGTCGTGTTGCGTAAGATCAACGCTGAGACTTCATCCGACATTTCTATCTCTTACCTTATTTCCATTGCATTCAATTTTGTTGCAGCGCGTAAAAAACTGTGTAGTCCTACCCTAAAATGTGTTTATCGCCCATTATATCCCATACCATCCAACAATCTACATACTTTTATCGGTAACTTTGCTTTTATACAAACATGTTCAAGAGTGAATAATGAGAGATCGTATTGTCCTTATTTACAAGAATATATGCTATTCAATAATTATCATGTAAAAAACACTGAGAACAATTATGTATAACATGGATACATACATATACTTACACACACATACAAAAATATATTTTTTCTCATTAAAGAAAAGGTCATAGAAAAGCACAAACTACCGAAAGAATATGCTTAATTCATTTTCATCACAGCAATCAGTTCCACTGTTCTGTATGCAGATGTCGACCAACATATGTTTGATTTGTCCAACATGTGGGAGTGTTTGACAGGCAAAAGGAAAAGAGCACAGAAAAGGCTGGGATAGGGTCACAGAGTTCCTTTTAGTCATTAGAATACATTATTTATGGACAGCAGAATGCATTTTTAAACATTCTTAATTTGAGCTCTGTTGATTGTATTAGAATTCCCACAGGGAAATAAAGTGGAAATGTGAATATTATTTATCTGGCGTGTGCAATAAGCACACAGTTGAAAAGATAAGGTTTACAAAGAATTGTGGTTAAACAAAAATGTACAGAAGAGAATCTGTACCATTGACTGGGAAATTAGTATGTGCCCAGAAATTCTATGCTTGGGAATAAATATTTTAGAACTGTAATATAGGAACTGGTAAAAGGCAAAAGGAACAGATTCGCTGAATATTTATGTGACTGGTCTTAATGATTATTTTTCATTAGTATTATCCACACTGTACATATTGGCTAATAAAATAGAGACAAACACTCGGAAAGCTCACCACCCATTCATGAAAAGAAAGGGATTGTTGTTCATCATTAGTTGCCTTAATGAAGCTTTTTTCATTGTTTTCTGCAGGAAAATGGACCATAAAATATTTGGACCAAGCACACAACTTTAAGCTACAGCTAAGTCCTATACACAATATGACAGAACTGATTTTTACATCTGTGATAAAGAATTGTTATAAACATATAAAGCCCTGTAAGGGGTTCCTTGACTTGTACTGTAGATTGAAATAACCATCATCCAAGCTCTTTCTCCCAGTAAATGGACAGATTCAAGGTAGGACTGGGCTGCTATCCCAGTGTCCCCCTCCGCTGTACCTCCACACCGCCGTGTTTGTACGTATGTGCGCATGCACACACTTTGTTTTTGCAGCAACCGCCCAAAAAAGGGAGATCGAACCAGGAAAGAAGCCACCGGAACTGGGATCTGGGTGTGGATCTGGGCAAGCATGGCCCACAAGAGCCGGAGGCCCACCGGGTTTTTTCCCGGTGTCCCACTGGCCCAGTCCAACCCTGAACAGGTTGTTCATCGCCTTTAAGTACAAAGGGGAAATTACGGGCCAGAATAGTAAACTATATCACTAATAATAGAAACATTATGTAATAACTTACAGATGGACAGTAAATGCAGCAACTGATTAAGCATCAATAGTACAGTTATGGGACCTGTTTTCCACAATGGACCTGGGGTTTTCCAGATAATGGATCTTTCTGTAAATTCTGTCACATCTTAAGTCTACTAGAAAATTATATAAACACAAAATAAATCCAATAGGCTGGTTTTGCCTATAAGGATTAATTATTAGGATTAATAATTAGTGATGGGCAGCTGGGGTTCCATTTCCATGACCAGGGGCAGCTGGGAAATTGACAATATGTCTAGCCCCATGTCAGATTTCAAAATTGAATATAAAAAAATCTGTTTGCTCCTTTGAGAAATGGATTTCAGTGCAGAATTCTGCTGGAGTAGCACTATTAACTGATGCGTTTTGAATTTAACATGTTTTCCGATGACAGGATCCCTTTAAGTGTTCCCTTTATTTTTGCACTAGCTTGTATTTATCTTTGAAAGTCATTATTTATTATGCTGCAGCAATGCTAGAAGTGCTTTTTATTGCTGAATGCAGTGTCCTAACCTAATAAGAACTGTTGAGTGGAATTGTGTTGCTAGAAACTGACATGTTTGATTGAGGTCTTCCTTTGTAAAGCATGCTGTTTATGACATGATATGATACATTAGGATATGTGATATTTTTTTATTGAAAATATGGTGCATAAAATGAATATTGCTTGTAGGGACAAGATGCATAACAGAATAATTAAGACCAATACATTTTTTTCAGGCCCTAGGTAATGTTTGCCTTTCTCTGAAATACAGCCATTTAACATTCCAGCATCAGGGGGGTTAAAAATGTAAAATATTCACATGGTGGCTTTTGATTCTTCCTCTCACGGCAAGGAGCTCACTATCAAACAATGCTAATTGACTGATAAATTGCTTTTCAACAAGCTTGATGAATACAGCTCTGTGAACCTGCTGTTGTTTGCCCTTCAGCTGTATCTTGTCAATGACTTCTGCTTATTTTCAAAGTATTCCATCCTCATCTTCCACCACCTCCTTCCTTTTGTGAATTCCCAACAGACAACTGTTCCAATACAATGAATACAAAGAATATTACCTGCAATGGAACAGTGTAAGGGTAGGACTTCACCGACGATTTCCGCCCGACAAGCTGCGCAAAAACGCAGGCGTCACGTCGGATGCGACAGAAATAAGGTAAGTAATGAAAATTTGCGTAACGCGTTGGATCACGCAGAAATCATCCGTGAAGTCCTACCTTAACTATGAGAAATGGAACTGGGGGGCTCTGATCTACATGGCATCAACCGTTCAATGCATCTTCTTCTTCTGCATCAAATTAATATTAATATGATCAATTGTTTGAACCATGCGCAGGGCAAATATATTCACTGGGGCTCATTTATAAATTTTGTGCAGGGCAGAGGTTCGCATATTAATAAAGCTGAATAAGAGTGTGCAAAAGGGTTGCGATTTTTTTTTTCACACTGCAAGGGGCAGATGTACCAAGGGTCGAATATCGAGGGTTAATTAACCCTCGATATTCGACTGGCGAATTAAAATCCTTTCGACTTCGAATATCGAAGTCGAAGGATTTTGCCCAAATAGTTTTAATCCAACGATCGAAGGATTATCCTTCGACCAAAAAAAGATAGCCAACTAGGGGGTCGAAGTTTTTTCTTAAAGAGACAGTACTTCCACCATCGAATGGTCGAATAGTCGAACGATTTTTAGTTTGAATCGTTCGAATCAAAGTCGAAGTCGTAGTCGAAGGTCGAAGTAGCCCATTCGATGGTCGAAGTAGCCAAAAAACCACTTCGAAATTCAAAGTATTTTTTCTTCTATTCCTTCACTCGAACTTAGTGAATGGGCCCACAAATGTCTATAAGAGCTTTTTAAATATAGCAAAAATCGTAAATTGCGAATATTATGTGCACACTCTGCGTTCGAATTACGCCACAACTTTGGTGGCGGAGAAAATATTCGCAAAACAGTTTTGCAAATTGTGAATTTAAGTTACTGTCAACGCTATTTTCATGCACAACAACCTCACACAGCGGGCGCACTCACGCAAACACCCATCTCATTTGCGAGCCATTTGCGAAAATTTATTCTCAATGCGAATTCGCAAAAGCCAGAAAAAGGGCCACAACATTGCAACATTTACCGTTCAGGAAAAAACATGGGCAATACAACCATTTGCAAATAAATATGCGCTGCACGAACTTTATTAATGACATTTATAAAGCTGAATAAGAAATGCAAATTCGCAAAAACTTTTCTCCGCCACCAAAGTTGTGGCGCAACTCAAATGCAAAGTATTCGCAATTTGAATTTTTCGCCATATTTAAAAAGCTCATATGGACATTCGCAGTGTGAAAAAAAATTGCAATTCTGTTTGCATATTAAGGGGCAGATTTATCAAAGGTCGAGGTGAATTTCGCGCTATTTTTTGTGTACTTAGACTAGGGAATAGTCCAAATTCGATATGAATTTGAAAAACATTTAAAAATTAGAATATCGAAAATTATCATGTACTGTCTCTTTAAAAATTCGACTTTGACCATTGCCATTTAAAAACCGCTGAATTTCTGATTTAGCCTATGGGGGACCTCCTAGAAACTATTTGGAGTCAATTGGTGCACTTTGAAAAATCAAAGTTTTTTGGGGGAAAACTTCAAATCGAATTCGATTTAATGCGCTATTAATTTGATTCGTATGATTCGAATTCGAATTGAAAACTGACCTATTCAATCGAAAATGGACCTATTTGCCCAAAAAAACCTTAACGTAATTTCGGTTGGTCATTTTGAATTAGAATTTTGAAGTTTTTCAAAATCAAAATTCGACCCTTGATAAATATGCCCCTAAGTGTACAAACAAAGAGAAGCATTAAAAGTTTAGAGACACCACTGGATTACTCTTGTTTTTGTATTATTTTTATTTTGATCTGTTTTGTATGGAAAAAATATTTTCTTGAGAAAACTCAATAAAAAGAAAGTTATAAAAAAAAAAAGTTTAGAGACACAATAACATCTTCAATTGTTTTATATGTCCAAATAGAGTATAAAGCTGGCAGTATTTGCACTTTGCTCAAAATAAGTTAATGGTTTGAGAGAAGAATTCAACCAGACATTTAGCAAACACTCAGAACTGAAATGTACTGAATTAGAAAATCTTTTTAATGCCAGAATCTAATGATTAATTTAAACCCGTTTATTAACACCAGGTACAACACTGTTAATACCTTACTGATATTTTGCTTGGATAATTTTCTGTCTATGTCATTTGGTGCCAGGGAAAACATCTCACAGTTGCAGATTTTGGGCGGTTATACAGTTTGAATTTCTGTATTATGCAAGTGTTAGAATATGTTACTTTTTCCTCAACTGGATAGCTTTTTATTTTGTCTGAACAGAGATTGAAATATCTGTACTAAAATTCATAGAAATAGCTTTCAAGGAAGTAATGAAAACACAGCTTTCCATTTAGTATTTAACCTTTCAGTTGCTCAAGTCCCTATAAAGCCTCAGGGTTCTGCAAAGATGTCAGTTTAGTCTGCAACTTCTGCTCTAATTTCTTTAAAATAAATGGCTATGTGGTATCCGATGCTCAGATCAGCACACATTGATCATTTGTAGATTCATACTCCTTTCTGTATAGTCCTTTCCAACCATAGTCTTGGGAATTCAACAGAGAGAAATTCATTATCTGGAGAGAACTAACTTGTTATATGAGTGACAAAAAACAGAAAGAAATATCTACGTGTAGCATTCAATGCCACCATTAAGGGCTTGGGTTTTCACTGTGACATGCAGTTGATTCTCAGGAGGGGGATTCCTTATGATACAATTTTAATGGCTCGTACAGTTATAGGAAAAGTTTTCTTGTAGCTCTTGTCCATTATTTACTAATTCGTTTACTAATCATTCTAACACTAGTGTCTGTTAGTTAGCAAACCTGGAGTTATGAACCTGGGTGTATTTTGACTCTGTATTTGTTGAATCCAACAGGAAGATGCAGAATTTTCTGTGTGTCAAAGAATTTTCTTCATGTTTTAGAGCAAAAAAATCCATTTCCCTAATCAAAGTATGATTTTTATTATTTATTAAAACTTTTTATCTCTCATATTTTACCAGAAACAAACTGGAACGACTGTAACCCCCATCTGCGAATTAGGCTTATTTACTAATATTTCAGGTTTTTCAGAGTTTCAATTGGAATTGTACTACTTCGTATCAAATTGCAACTCGAGAAACATGAATTTTTAAAATTTTTAAGCAAAAACCAGCATCAGCAAAAAAATTTGTGAAGGTTAAAAACATCTTCATATGGTTAAAGGGACAGCTGCCATTGACTTTTACATTAATTCAACAGGCTTTGAGCATTTTCAGATTCAGACGCTTAGCACGACTAGAAAAAATTGAGGTTTCATAAATAACACTCTTAGGGGATTTAAAATTCGAATTTAGAATTTCAAAATTCTAATTTTTAATTGTATTTTAGTGTCATTCGGCTAGGGAATAGTTAAAATTGAATTTGAGGGTTTAAAATTTCAAAATGTGTCATGTCCTGGCCCTTTAAGACTTCAAATTTGACTAATCGCCACCTTAAACCTGCCGAATTGCTGTTTTAGCCTATGGGGGATGTCCTGAATATGGGGGATGTCCTGAAATCAATTTGGAGTTGTCTGGAGACATCATGAAAATCTAGTTTTTTTTTTGTGAAAAAAGTCGAATCGAATTAGACTCGGATTCGATTTGAGATTCTGGGTCAATCCCATTCATCCAAATTTGAAAATTTTTGATAGGTCATTTTTTTAGAATTTCAAGTTCATTGGAGTTTATGGGAGCTTTTACAAACTCCCATGAACTCGACATTTGACCCGTGTTAAATCTGCCCCTTAATTTGTGGTGATAACCCCTGAAGAAAAAAGACGCAACCTTAATAAAGCAAAACAATGCTCAACAAAGTGAACACAGTGGGGGTCATTTATAAAATTTGCGCATTTGCAAATGGTTGAACACTAAAATTTTGCACTGCTGTGCCCGTCTTTAGTTTTTTTGCGAATTCGCAATGTGAATACATTTTCTCAAATGGCTGGCAAATGAGACAGGTGTTTGCGTGAATGCGCCCACTGTGCGAAGTTGTGCGTGAAAATAGCTTTGACGGTAACTTAAATTTGCAAAACCGTTTTGCGAATATTTTCTCCGGACACCAAAGTTTCATTCGCAGCATGAAAAAAAATTGCAATTCTGTTTGCACATTTAGCACACCATTCTTATTCAGCTTTATAAATATAACCATGCGCAGGGCAAATATTTTCGATGTGCGAATCATTCTGCCCTGCGCAAAGTTTATAAATGAGCCCAAGTCTGTTAAAGACTCCATCATTTCCAAATGTTCATTGGGAACCACTCCACCTCAATGCATTTATATATATCCCCAAGTAAAATTCACTGTGACACACAGGAACACTTTGATGCTGTGCATTGTTGAAAAAAATACTAGGGCCTGGGATATACAGTATGTTTTAGAGAGCCTGTGAACTATGTAGTGTACACCAGCTGAATAATTCACAGTTGTATAGTATAATGGTCCAGGCTGGACCCAGAGGTTTATCTTCAAAGGTGTAGATTGGTAGCAAACATTGATGACAAATGAGAAAGCCTGAGTTTGTTTTCAGCACTGATGAAAGAAAACAGCCAGTGCACAGCTGGAATGTGGATCATTAGAACACGGGGATATAAATCCACTATACACTTTAATAATTCTTAGATACAGTTTTCTCTTATACTGTAGCTGCAGATACTGTATGCCTGGAAGTAAAGCCTTTCTTAGTATAACAATTTATATTTCCCAGAGTATAGCTGCTTGCAGAAATCAAGCCCAGTTTAATGTTTTTTTCTTCTTTGTCTATATGATTATGATTATAACAAAATCTCAAAACAGTTCTTGTAAACTGTGAGCACCACAGACAACGTCAGTCATTTCTTTACTTTTTTCCCATGGGATTATGTGTTTGTTTGCTACACTCTTCCTACACATATCCACCTCATGGAAGTAATAAAGTTAAAATGTAAATAGGCTTAATTTCTAACACTCTGTTACATCTCAGAGGAAAGCTGCAACCCCCCCTTTACAAATATAAAGCTATTATAATGTTTCCCTGTACTAATGATAATAACACTCTAAAATCCAGCCGTTATTCCAAGCACATTAAACAAACAGCGAGAGTTCTCTGTTGTTAGGTGAACATATTCTCTGCCCAAAAATGCTGCATGGAAAGGGATGAAAGAAAACTGCAAAGTAGCAGGTCAAGATTAAAACTGTTTGTTACACTTTGTACTTGCGTTTAGTCATAATAAGCCTCCAGTGTAATCAAGCCTACCTGGCTAATTCCTTTAAAAACTACAATAGTTAGAAAACAATGGTTTAATTTTTCTTCCATACCAAACCTTTCCATAAAGTAGTCTTGCAACTACCCTGCTTCTTTTTGCAATGATATAAAATATGAAAGATGCAGCTAAGTGAAAGGGATACCTGATTACATTCAACATACAAGGGTGCCCTAATTCATCATTAAATTAAAAACTCAAAACAGAAGACAATTTCCCACATACAGTAATATCATTCTTTCACAAAGAGAACAAAGATTCAATGTTGACAGGTACTTTGTAACTAGAGAAAAAAAGGAATTGTTATTTTTCCAGTATAAAATGTATCACAAAAAACTCCTAACACTAAGATTGAGCTTTGTATGTGGCAATAAAAAGGTAAATTGGCATATCACATCTCTGCCTTTCTTGTTTTCAATGTTATTTCAAATGCATAGAGTCTCCTGCTGCGGATCAGATACAGCTTGGATGTCTTGATAAGTTTGTCATTCCACCATAAAATGTTTCTATTCTGTGGACATTACAGAATTATTATTATCTTTTTTTTCCATTTTTGGATATGTATAAGAAGAGAGTGACTGTATATTTAGTGGAGCACTGGGGTGTTAATGAGAACTCAGCCTGCAAGACAGAGATAAAATGGAACAAGAATTCACACAAAGTATTTGGCCTTTGCTCCTGTTTATCCTTTGTATCCACAAGGATCTGCTTTGACTGGTGGAACACTATTGCTTTATGTTTCTGTAACAAGGCATTGATGTAAAGGAATGAGTTAAAGGGATACTGTCATGGGGAAAAAAATTATATTTCAAAATGAATCAGATAATAGTGCTGCTCCAGCAGAATTCTGCGCTGAAATCCATTTCTCAAAAGAGCAAACAGATTTTTTTATATTCAATTTTGAAATCTGACATGGGGCTAGACATTTTGTCAATTTCCCAGCTGCAACTGGTCATGTGACTTGTGCCTGCACTTTAGGAGAGAAATGCTTTCTGGCAGGCTGCTGTTTTTCCTTCTCAATGTAAGTGAATGTGTCTCAGTGGGACATGGGTTTTTACTATTGAGTGCTGTTCTTAGATCTACCATGCATCTGTTATCTTGTGTTAGGGAGCTGCTATCTGGTTACTTTCCCATTGTTCTTTTGTTTGGCTGCTGGGGGGAAAAGGGAGGGGGGTGATATCACTCCAACTTGCAGTACAGCAGTAAAGAGTGATTGAAGTTTATCAGAGCACAAGTCACATGACCAGGGGCAGCTGGGAAATTGACAAAATGTCTAGCCCCATGTCAGATTTCAAAATTGAATATAAAAAAATCAGTTTGCTCTTTTGAGAAATGGATTTCAGTGCAGAATTCTGCTGGAGCAGCACTATTAACTGATTCATTTTGAAAAAATTTTTTTTCCCATGACAGTATCCCTTTAAGATGCCAATTTCATAATATAAAGTATAGATGCACACTGGGATTTCATATAAGATGAAAACATTTCTCCTTTATTGCATCATAATTTAAAATAAAACAAGCCAATGCTTTGGTCCCCTTCCAGGACCTTTTTCAGGACAATAGATGATGATCATGATTATGATGATGATAAAATGATAGATAGATAGATAGATAGATAGATAGATAGATAGATAGATAGCGGAGAGAGGAGGTAAATTTGCCACTTGGGTATCTTCGATTTGATCGAGAATGAAGAAAGTTGCTAAATAACTCAACTCATCTTGCATATTTTACTCCTTATCACTAGTGAATTTGTCCCTTTTCATCTAGTACAGGTAAATCTAAAAACAACTGGACTTGCTGAGTAATCAATGAAGACGTTTCACTACTCATCCGAGCAGCTTCTTCAGTTCAACTGACTGGTGTGGGAAATTCTCGGCATATAAACTCTTCCACTAATCAAATCACAACGGCACATTGTAACTCTTCAAAAAGGTGACATCTGAAGAAATTCACAGAGGTGTAGATTCTGTGTAGTTACTGTGATAGGATTATCCAATGTGTCATGCACCTCAGATGGTCGAAGTAGCCAAAAAAAATCATTCGAAATTCGAATTTCTATTCCTTTACTCGAACTATGATTAAAGAGACAGTACTTCGACTATCGAATGGTCGAATAGTTGAACTATTTTTAGTTCGAATCCTTCGATTCGAAGTCGAAGTCGTAGGGGCAGATTTACATAGGGTCAAATATCGAGGGTTAATTAACCCTCGATATTCAACTGTCGAAGGTAAATCCTTCGACTTCGAATATCGAAGTCGAAGGGTTTACTGCAATCGAACGAAAAATCGTTGGATGGAAGGATTAAATCCTTCGAATTGAACGATTCGAAGGATTTTAATCCATCGATCGAATGATTTTTCTTCTACCTAAAAATTGTTAGAAAGCCTATGGGGAACTTCCCTATAGGCTAACATTGTACCTCGGTAGGTTTTAGGTGGCGAAGTAGGGGTCGAAGTTTTTTTTAAAGAGACAGTACTTCAACTATCGAATAGTCAAATAGTCGAACGATTTTTAGTTTAAATCGTTCGATTCAAAGTCGTAGTCGAAGGTCGAAGTAACCAATTCGATGGTCGAAGTAGCCAAAAAAAACATTCGAAATTCAACGTTTTTTTTTATTCTATTCTTTCACTCGAACTTAGTAATTGGGCCCCCTACTGTATATCTAACTTCTAGCTATATGAATCTATATGTTCATGTAAGTGAAAAAAAAGAATATTTTCTACTAAACTTTATAAAAGAAATTAGTTCTGCAGGCAAGTTTATTATTACTTTTCAAATTCAGGAATCAATGTCTTGTCATTTTAGTTATTTTCTTTTATTATCCCTAATCTTGCAGATCCACTTCATGCATTTAAAATTGTCTAATGTGTACAGTTTGAGAAATACGTGAATCTAGGACTTTTAATGGAATTGCATGTCATCATACAATTCTGTTGCAAACCTTTTTGTAACACAATGGACAAAGCTTGCACTAGTGACACAGTGTGGGTCATTTATAAACACTGGGCAAATTTGCACCTGAGCAGTAACCTATAGCAACCAATTAGATGATTGTTTTTAGTCAGCAATCTGCAAATGGCTCAAAAAAGCAAATCCCTAATTGGTTGCTTTGGGTTACTGTCCAGGTGTAAATTGCCCATTGTTTATGAATCAGCCTCTTCTAGTGAAAATTACTTTGTATTATAGATCACAGCAATACATTAAGCCAACTACAATTACCAATGAAAATGTCTCATTTGTCTCTTAATTTTTACTTAAATGCAACCATTAATATTCTAGTATTTTTATATAATTTACCTGCTTTGACTGTAGTGACTTAATAACTCAGTAACTCAGACTCAGTAACTTTGATAACCACTTGGATATAAAAACAAGCTTATACATTATCTTGCAAATGATCTGATTTCTTAATAAGCCAATTCAAGAATACTCAGCTTCATTTACTATGGCAGCCCAAAGTACAATTCTAAACCATCATATGACAGAAAAAGCACTGCCATTATTATAGTATGGTTAAAAATATTGTAGGACCATCTTGTAGGCCGAGTTATTGAAAATTATAGAAATTTTCTAACTATTTGAATGTTGGAAACATTTTCAGTTTACTAATATATAATAAGGAGAAACCAATTTCATGTAATTTTTCTACCAATTCAAGTGAAGTTGTGTTTTGTTTCCTTGGGGGTACTTTGGTATCTGGGTCAAACATCTTTTAGACAGAGTTCAATTGTTCAGTTTTTACTTGGCAAAGTTTGGTATTAAACATATTGTGTTTTTATTTTTCACTTTTCAGATTTTTAGAAATACAGAAAAGTTTTACTAGATTCATGAAAAAGAAAATCACAATTCAGTTAATAAGCCCTTTAGAGTACTACAGCTAGTTTTTATTTATTCCATATATCGTTTTTTTCACAGTTTTTTATTTTTTTAATCATACCTGCCATTATTGAGTGTGGTGAATGAGGCTTTAGCTCTCTATGCTAGAGGGAAAATTAAGTAAGAATTAGGTATGCACCCAGCAAAGTGTGGGGGGGGGGGAGAGAGGCATTTCAGTGGTTTTCACTGCTTGAGGCAGCCTTTCAGATGCTGCTCCCCCCTCACACCTGGCGCTTACTTTTCTGAGCGCCGAAGTACGTCGAAAGGGGTCTCCTGTGTATCAGTAAACAATTAAAAAATGAAACTACATTAATCAATGTTATCTTAAAGACCTATTTATAAAGCCTTTAATTTTTTTGGTTTTAAGGGGCAAAAAATCCAAATGTTTAGAAAAAGTTGTATGATTTGAATTGATGCTCGATTTTATCTAGAAGAATTATTGGGAAATTAAGGGCATTCCAGTTTGAGAGTTTGGTCCAATTTTTTTTTTTTTAATAAAGTGTAAAAAAGTTGATTTTTAGTAAATCTGCAACTATGGTGGGAATGTAATTAAACATCGCAAGTGATGTTTAAAATGGTGTTTTTGCAAATGTTTAGCACTGTTCGAAATGAAAAGTCATTCGCTGGCGAAAATTATGACGCTCATTATTGCTAACCAAAGTTCTGAAGTTTTGTTATATATTTTGTAGAAAATACGATTTGCGATTGCGAAATGTTATTACATACAAAAGCCATTTGGTCACAAATTTTGCGAGGACGTCGTTGAGGTCAGTAATTGGCCAAAACATGGTCAATATGTTCACAATGGCCTTGGCAAACATATTACATTCCCCCGTAAAAAATTTTACTGGATGGGAAAGCAGCACAAAAAAATCCATGTAGTTTCTGGGAAAGCAGAACACTACAGTGTACAATGACATTCAGTGGCATAACTATAGAACAAGCTTTCTCTAAAGATGCCACTGATCAGCACCCAGCTTCACTGCTGCTCGTGAGACTAAGGGTGGTGGCACACAGAGAGCTTTAGTCACCTGCGATAAATCTTTGCTACTGCGGGTGACTAATCTCCCTGCAATGCCTTCCCACCTGCAAGAATGTGAATATCATTTGTCTCACTTTGGTTTTCCAAAGTCGCCGGAAGTTTCCTTGTGAGGCAACTTCGGGAGACTTCGGAAAATCAAAGCGACATTAATGCCATACCACCGGCAATTCACATTCTTGCTGGTGGGAAGGCATTTCGGTGAAATTAGACACCCACTGTAGCGAAGATTTATCACAGCCAACTAAATCCCCCTGGATTGCCACCACCCTAAATAGAGCATTCAACCAACAATGTTGCAATATCTAGAGCCAAGCCAACTCACAAAAGCAGGGACTGTTATAGCAAAAAAGGGAAACTAAGATCATATTATCAAACCTATCTTATAATTAAATATTGGACAGGCAGGTGCTGTAAGGAACTCCCTGGTTCCGGACCAGGAACCTGTTGTGTTCCAGACACTGCTCCTCCTGCCTGAGCCACAGGAGGCGGTGTGGTGTTGGTCTGGCTCCAGGATGACTGTTTTGACGGTTTTGCTGCCTCCTGGTCAGCCTGTCGTAGTGCATGCCCTCTATCCAGCTTAGGGCAATTATTCATTTGCAGCACTACTTAAGCCTGTTCCCCCCAACCCCCCTTTGAAGGAAAAAACACAAGTCCAGGAAAAAAGGCAGCAAAACACAAGTCCGCGCCAAGGCTGAATTACGGGGGGCAGGCGGCAGACAAAACAGAATGATATTCAGGCAAAGACGGGCAGATTTCATGCAAAGTCCAAAAATCAGGCTAAGGTCAATACTGGGAGCCTCCTGTGGCTCAGGCAGGAAAAGCAGTGTCTGGAAGTCCCTGGTTTGAAACCAGGGAGTTTCTTACAGGTGCACAATAATTTTTGATAATATAGTAAAGAACATAAGTAGTGTTGGGAGAATCTGACCTGTTTCACTTCGCCAAAAATTTGCGAAATGGTAAAAATTCTGTGAAATGCATTGAAGTCTATGGATGACAACATTTTTTTTGATGTGCAACAATTAGAGTCTATGGGCGTCATTTTTGCGGTGAAACTTGGTGTAAAATTTCACTCATCACTAAACATAAGGTGGTAAATCCCTCTATATCTAATTTATTCTAACAGTCGATTGTTGTTATCCTGGTTTGTCTTTGCTGTTGTTTGTATTATCTTCCAGTAAACATACAGAATGAGAAAGCACACAAACAGTGTAAGAGAAATCCATACTGTATTATCTATAGTTATAGAGACATGATAAGAAGGGAACCATAAACAAATGGAGATTGGCAATCCATTCTAGTAACACAAATCCAAAACTGTTTTTTCAATGGCTTTTACAGAGCTGGGGTACTAATTTTATGGCTAGAAGGACAGTTTGCATACATATAAAGCTTTAATGAAATATTACAATTAATATTTTATTTTGAGGCTAATAACCTGTACAATAAACAAATGTTAGTATAGCAATTTTAAGAAGGCTTCTGGGGAAAATATTGTGTGTGTGCAGAAACATTTAGTCCAAAGTTTTCCAGAATAAGCACAATTGGCAATTGCTTGCTTCTTAGTAAATAGTTCTAGACTTGACTTGGAAAAAAGAAACCACTGAAAAAAGAAACTTCCCAGGGCACACTTGTACAGCAGCGGAGAGGTAGATGCAGAATAAGAAAAACCTACACACATATCATAAGTTACACAGTTACAACAGCATTTAAACAAAAATTAAACAACATTCTGTTGAGAAGTTATTGCATAAATAAGATAACCATGAAAACAAAGAGAATCAGTTGAAAAGGAAGATTGCAAAATAATGCAGACCATACGTCTTTGAACATTCCATTTAGAGAAAATACTGTAGCTCATAGGCAATCCATCAACACTGCATTGTGTTATGCAGTTTTTTTTTTTTCATATTTGTGCCAATCTGTATAAAAGCAAATGTTACTGATTCACGCTTGATTTGCTTATTTGTTAATTATTTTTCCTATATATCGCTCTCCCTACTGAAGTTATTCTTCAAAGGCTTTATAATGCAAACATGAATACTCAGATACAATTAACAAGATTACCTTAATATGTCAAAGCCTGCCGATAAAGTAGAATAATTGAATCCTATAACAGAAAATAAAAAAAAAATTCTAAGTCAATAATACACTCAATAATGTATAAGAATAAGCACATGCAATTATTTTTTAACTGCTTTTGCTGTTTGCTATATATTCTTCATATTATCCTAATTTATTCAAGGTAATAATTAATGACCTTTGTGGTATTTTAAACAAAAAGAGCAAGTCATAAATGGAACCCATTCTGGAAAGTTTTTTCCTTCTGTGTTATGTACACATTTTTTTATTATTAGCTGGTTTATAATATCATATATTTATGATTCGTGATTTGCCATCCCCACTATGGTTGATAATTCAATGAACAGTACAAGATGGAAGAGTACTATGTAAGGCAAGCTATGAGATCCCAACGATCACTGTACACTTGTTTGTATATCTAGGGTATATCTGGGTCTAACTGACGCCTCAGGACTGAACATGGAAAAGGTATATAATAAACACAAGCTGATAGCAGGTATAATAAAGTTCTCAGATCTCAAAATGTAAAAACTCACCAAATACAATAAAAGTTCCAGATGCTCCACCCTGACCCTTCCGCTGGGGGAGTGGATAACCATAACATAAAAGAGCAAGAACCTTCAAAGACTAATCTTCCAGACAGACTTGTAAAATGGTAAGTAGTTTATTTAGGTACATCAGGGTACAGCCTTACGCGTTTCGTATCTTTTAGACACTTAATCATAGGCTAGAACCCACAGACCTAAGCTCCTTTAGTTATAATGATAGTGGGGACATAATACAACAAAATACACCGATAGATAGATAGATAGATAGATAGATAGATAGATTTAGAGATACAGTAGAGATAGATAGATAGATAGATGATAGCACTGCACCAATATGAGTACACAACTTAACTTATCCTTTCCTAAACCTAGAAAATGGAGTGTTGCTAAAACAAAGTAGTGATGGGCGATTTTGTTCACCAGGCATGGGTTTGTGGCGAATTTTCACATTTCACCACCCGCAAATGTTTTCCAGAAATGCCATGGAAAATTCACTGCAACAAAAAGAAAATTGTTGCCCATCAAAATTGGCGTGTACATAAAAATTGCTGGACATCAAAATTTTGTTGACTTTAATACATTTGGACAAAAGTGTCGCTCATAAAAAAAATTGTTGCTTGTGTCAAAATTGTTGTGCGTCAAAATTATTTTCGTTTCTTGAATATTTCGCAAATTGTTCAGCGAAACGGGACAGATTTGCCCATCATCAAAACTTAGCCTTTAATGTACATATTTAATTTGTTAATTTGTCACTGTCCTCCAAGTACATAGTATATTGTCCAAATGGGGTTTACAAATGATCTCAGTACACATCTTCTTTAGAAGTTCACAGTTGTTAATGTCTGAGCGATTCCTCGGGTATTCCATGTAAAATGGCACTAAATTAATTTCAAAGCGTATGAGCTGTCATGTCTCTGATTCTACTATGGAAGATACAGCATAAAGAGTTTTTTTATTGTTACCTTGTTTGACTTGTTCCCAAAAGGAATTGTTTTTATTAATGTTTCACAGTATACTCTGTTTCTAATAAAATTTCACATATTGCCCTTATAATTCTTTTGAATCAGTTCAGTACATCTTAGAGACAAAATATTATATCATTTTCTGATAATTACAAAAACACATTTTCTATACTGAATATTCCACTCGTTTCAACTCTCCATACCTTTATACTAGAGGTGTAGATAAAAGGAGGACGTAATACTATAAACAAAGCAGTAGGATCGCTGTGTAATATGCTAACAGTCTCTTACATTTAGCCAAAACAGGGATGATATTGAGTTTGCAGACTGGTAAATAAAGCAAAAATGCCATTTCAATTGACTTTAACTTTGCACCTTGAGCCATGTCTGTTGTACACTGAGAAGCCACTTCTATAACATTTTCTGTAATTGTAATCCATCGATCGAACATTTTTTGTTCGACCAAAAAAACATTGCTAAGCCTATGGGGACCTTCCCCATAGGCTAACATTGACTTCGGTAGCTTTTAGGTGGCGAACTAGGGGGTCGAAGTTTTTTCTTAAAGAGACAGTACTTCGACTAACGAATGGTCGAATAGTCGAACGATTTTTAGTTTGAATCGTTCGTTTCGAAGTCGTAGTTGAAGGTCGAAGTAGCCCATTTGATGGTCAAAGTAGCCAAAAAAAACATTCGAAATCTGAATTTTTTTTTCCTCTATTCCTTCACTCGAGCTAAGTAAATGGGCCCCTGCATTCATGAAAAGATCCTTATATAAAATGTGTGAACAAATAAAGGCGCTAAGCGATGCAAAACCTCTAAAAATGTAAATTTTCCTGACAATTACGAAAAGTCTCAAAAAGTCTGATTTGATTTAAAGCGGTCCAATAAAATCAGAGCAGCTCCTTTTGACTTCTATAGCATCTCATAAACTTTTCCTTGGCCAAGTTTGTCATTAGAGGTTTTCGTGGTTTTTTCCACTTAATAAATCTTAAATGTTTAGAGCTTTTAAGAAATAGGAAAACCAATAATTTTTCTAGATTCGTGGAAAAAAAACTCAATGTGATTGTTAGTTAATGGACACCCTAGTGTGACTCATGCCCATACTGACAATTTGTGGATTCTGGCAAATGTTGTAAGATTCCATAAGCAGTCACTATTTATTGGGCCAATGGGCGGCTGCTTGGACCTCTGTATACTTGAAATGCCTATGAATCCCAGTCTTCACCTGACGTTAATATTGTATACAGTGAAGTGTTTTCTATAGTTACTACTATAGCTCATTAAAACTGGACATACTGTAAATACTATATAATGTATTTATACTGTATATAAAGGTAACTTTACTTGTGATCAATTTTAATCGGTATAAGGGCAACACTACTAGAAGAAGTCTTATCAAAGGAATCAAAATCAAGCAGGTAATGCCAGCCAATTAGAGCCCGTTGAGATCACACCACAAGTAAAAAGCCTTGCAAGATTTTGTTTTAGTTTGAATTGATTGTTGTAGTTAGCTATTTTTCTAAACAATTGTAATGTGATAAAAATCAGAAAACGATAACCCTTTCTTGAGCACTCTTGTAGAATTGAGTTACACTGAATTTGCAATCCAGCAGCCTGAATTCATTTTGCATATGTGTGAAAGGTAATGGGATCTGGGAATTACAGTGGAGTGCCACCTAGTAGACAGTGAGGAAGTAAAGGTCATTCGAACTCTATCGAAAGGCGACTTAGCCCTCTGGCGAACGGATGTCGCTCTTCAAATCCACTAAAATGCAGATTTTACTGAACGTTACCTCTTTCGCCAGAGTTGCCTTCGCCACCTCAGACCAGGAGAAGTGCTATAAAGCAGCTTCCTTAATCTTCTGTCACTTACATCGTATCCTGTGAGCCCGAAAATGCATCAAAGTCCAAAAAACACAGGCGACTTTTCCTTTTTTTAAGCGGGATTGGCTGCAAAAGTCCTAACTTACTTTTTTGGGTAAGCGCTTTTCTCAACACATTTTATAACATAGGCAACATTAATTTTACTGTGGGCTCATGTGTAGGGCATTATATTAACTCTCTTGTCTTTATTAAGGTTCCCTGGACATGTGTAATATAAACCAGCAACTTAAACCATTTTCAGCAACATTTATAATTAGGACTTCCATACAACTTTAAATTTCCCACCCTATGCAAAGTGACCTAAGCGCAAGATCACTAGGGAAGTTTCGCTAGGCACAAATTAATGCTAGTGTATCTTTGCTATGAAATGCTCGCACAGCCGAAGTAACTCTAGCAAAAAGTCGATGCCCGGGACAAAACCTTGCATTATAGTGATTAGCGTATTCATAGCGTATTTGCGCCTGGTGAAGTGCTGCAATGGGTGTGAATCCGACACTGGCGAAAATTCGCCCGTTAGTGAATCTGCCCCTTTGGTTTTAACAATAGCACAATATCTACTGAAATATTATACATGCCTGTACCCCTGTACCTGCCTTAGCCTTGGGGACAGTGACCCCCTTTTGCAATGCCTTATTGAGACCCTTATAGTTTTCTGTTATAAAAGATGGACAGAGATGAAATAGGTTAAAAGTTTAGAAAAAGAAAAAAGAGGGAACCTTTGATGCAAGTACATATCCTTCACCGGAGTCAATAAAATAGTACAATCTATTTCTCTTATTATTTAGAATTGACTTTTACCTCAAAAGAACCAACAAATATGTTTGAAATACAGCGTAGAAATGGGAATACTTTATTTCTGTGTAGTACCGATCTAATAATTTTCAAAGGTTGAAAAGTCCATTTATTTTAGTTATCACAATGATGCTGCAAATAGACACACAAAAAATCAATCAAAATGTTATACAAAATGTAAGTATATTTTCATTTTAGAGGAAAATCTCTTAGTGTAGACAAGGATAAAATAAGGAATACAAAAAATGATCATGGCATCAGTTATTAAGTGGTGAGTTATATGTGGAGCCACATGAAATATAGTAGTTCCCTGCTCTGCTCATTTTGAGGTATACATTTGAATAATGTACTTCTTACTAACTGAAACTCCTATACATTATGGATGTTATTTATCAAGGTCCGAATTTATCTCAGTAGTTCTAATATCAAACTTCAAGCAACTCTGAATTCCTGATGGACGTTATTTATGAAGAAAAAAGCAGAAAAAATAGGGATGGGCAAACTTCGGAGCTTTCCCCGAAAACTCCAAATTGTTTGGATTTTTCCACAAAGACTACGATTTTTTTGCGACGAAACCCCGAAATCATAGGATATCAGTACGGACATCAGTGCATACACTGGGACCTTCCCCATTGACTTAAACAGGACCTCGAGAACTTTTAGATGCCGGGTTTCGGATTCAGAGTTTTTAGACCATCAGACTTTAATAAATCTCAAAAAAAAAAATTGTAGGTTTATTTTTACTCCGAAAACTATTATTCGAGGTTTGGATATTTGGACCTTGATAAATAACCCCCTATAAATGCAGTTCTATGGCACAAAGTAACAACGTTTGAGAGTATAGAGAGCAGAATGAAAGGTACTTCTGCATGTAGAAATGTCCAGAGCTCTAAAACAGACCTATATCCCTGCATTACAGGGGTTGTTCACCTTAAAACACTTTTTTCAGTTTAGTTGTTCTCAGATGTAGATCACAGAAATAAAGACTTTTTTCAGTTACTTTCTATTTGTGATTGTTTTTCTAATATTGAAATATAACGTTTGATTTCCCCTTCTTAAGCAGCTCTGGGTGGGGAGTCACTGACTCTATAACTATATTAAATTGATAAATTTAGTTGATACATTTTTTATCTTAGTCCCTCTTGAGCAGAATCCAGGCAGCTGTTATTTCTATCCAAAACCTTTCAAACGCACATGCCCCTTAGTTGAGTTAAGACCTGGCAGCATCTGAGTAGCTGAGGGCTCCTCCCGAGACCAAAGGCTGCTGCTACAGTCAGAAAATTGAGCCGTGACCAAGGAGCTTAGCATTTGTCCTGAATTTAGGGAGCCGTCCATGACACTATACATGTAGAGTCTACACTTTGTTTACATAGTTTGGTACAGGAAAGGGACTTATTACTTAGAAAGATTGGGCCCTGAACTTCCAAACAATTCTTCATCACTGTACTGTAGAAGGGTGTATATATCAAACATGAATATTACATACAAATATTTACAAGATGGTTTGCTTCTAAGGAGATCGCAGTTTGCTGCCACAAAATTTGTTAAGCCTGACCTTTCTTTGAGATGTTTGAATATTTTTTTTTTTTTACTAAAGTTTATGGATTTTGATTAAATAGTGAATAAAGTAAAAATAAGGATATTATAAGTTACCGAGGAGTTTCATGACCATATAAAAGCACGAGGCCAAAGGTAACTTATAATATCCTCATATTTTGCAACTGGGGATACTTTATTTATTATAATACACAAGTTTCAGTGAGTCATGTGACAGAAATTACATCAGAACTCACCGTTTATAACTGATGACATCAGAACTCACATTTATAAGGATATAATTTATAAGATAATCATAGCTTTTGTGTATTACATATGGATCTTCCCCTTCCTGGCAAGTGATAGGTGAATTTATTCGTCAGGCGTGAATTTGCGTCGAATTTGCCCGTTTCGCCGCCGACAAATAAATTCACGAATTTGACAATAAACGGATGTCCATTGACTTTAATTTTGACGCCAGTGAATTGTTCCTGGCATCGAAATTGCAGTTTCACAAGTTTTTCGCCAGTTTCACGAGTTTCGAAAGGAAATTCACGGAATTCACGGCGAAATGGGACATATTCGCCCATCACTATTCCTGGCTGATCACGTGAATTTTTCCAAGCCTGTGAATTTTGTAAGTTATTGACATATACAATGGAATTGCTTTCAGAAAGCTATTGTTTCTCCTTCTCAATGTAGCAGAAGACATGGTCGGGATTGGGTGTTTTACTATTGAGTGATATTCTCATATCTACAACTAGGTGGGGAACATATTTGGCAGTGCAACTGTTAGGGAGTGGTTATCTTGTTACCTTTCCATTGTTCTGCTAATATTGCTGAACAATAATGGAGTGCTCTACTTGTAAGGTTTCTACTTGTTGAAAGTGGTGGGTGCTCAACCAGAGATATCTTTCCTTGCATGGGGACAAAAATCCGTATAGACAAAATCCAGAAGCACACCAAAAATAATTGCTTGAAAATAGGTGATTTATTTAGCCCATAAGCATTCACAAACAAGGCAACGTTTCGGATCCCTCCGGACCCTTTATAATACAATGGCCACAATAAGTATAATTCCCTTGATTTCTGCATAGAGAAATATTTGATACAAATGATCTTCAGTCTAAGTGATTTTATACATTGCTTTACAAGGTCAGTTTCATTGCTGATGTCAGTGCACTATGGCACATATATTACATATTTGCTGTCAAGAGAAATTTGCCCTGATCCCTGTTACATAAGAGAGATCCTCCATCCTAACATGTAATACGTGCCACGTGTGTATGTATGCATGTATGACACTGATAATAAATTCTTCAACTATGTACTTTAATCAACATCAATAAAAATGTATTGTCGAACACCCTATAATTAACCCCTTTAATCATGGCAGGATTTTGATTGTAGCTAAGGGTTGGAAAATCTTTTATTTCTAAAAAGGGATCAGAGATGTTTCTTCTATTTTATATGCTTAAACCTCTGAAGGTGTTTATTTCTCCATGAAAAAAGCAACGGCTTTCACAAAGCATTTTAAACCTCTCCCTGTTTCCTTTGAAAAAAATTAAAGTGTCCTTCAGTTTTAAATAAAGGCAGGCAGTGGCTCTTAATGGTATTACCCTACTGCCCTCTAGTGTGACCAGGCTGTAGAAACACATTGTTGTCTAAAGATAACCTTGTCAAAAAACACAGAAGATTTTGCTTTGTGATTTGGAACGCTGTATTAAAAATGCTACTTATAACATGTTAGTAGAACTGTAAAACCTTGAAAAAAATGATAAAGCTTTGTATATAGGTTATATATATATAGTATACTATGTATTGGCCATTGTTTACAATTGTCCAGAAAACTCAAATTACAGGAAGGCTATCTCCCATAAAGTACATTTTAAGCAAATAATTCAGAATGTTTTTAATTTCTTTTTATTCTGTAATAATAAAACAGTACCTTGAACTTGATGGCGAGTTGGTAACAAAACTCTGTATTGGTTGCAAAGCATTCCTTTTGGTTTAATGTAATGTTTATATGTTTTTAGCAGATTTAAGTTATAGTGAGCCAAATGGCAGTAAAGTACTTTATCCATAAAACCACAATAAAGGTCTCAAGGATTTTGGTTAATAGATTCCTTATCTAACAACATGGAATGGGAATGCAGGCAAGAATAAAATAAGGATATTTAATAGGGATGCACCAAATCCACTATTTGGGATTCGCCGAATACTGAACTGAATCCTAATTTGCATATGCAAATTAGGGTCAGGAAAGGAGAAAGTGTAACAAATTCTTCTTTTGTGATGAAAAGTCAAATGATTTCCCTACCCGGCTCTAATTTACATATACAAATTAGGATTTGGATTCGGTTCCGCCAGGAATCCGAATCCTGCTGAAAGAGGCTGAATCTCGAACCGAATCCTGGATAAAGTGCATCCCTAATATTCAATATAACATAGTAAGGCTTTTTGCTATCCTCACTGACTTCTGTTGTTGTGACATTAGCTAATAGGGACTTTATCAGTCTGCTGGATCTTATGTTTGTATAAACAAAGAAGAGTATGTTATACTGTATGTGCATTCGATTTACTGCATGTTATAAAAGAACCCCATAGTATACACCTTCATGTGTTCTGCATTATGTTCTAGGTTAAACATGTTTCATGCTCAAACTCGTTTTATAAAACAATATGTTTAATTCTTAATTCTGAGGTTATTCACATTAAGCCTGCATCAAGCCAAGATAAGTGGCTCCAAAAATATACAAGGACTTGAAACCAGAAGCTGACTTCAAGAAATGTTCCCAGGGGTAGTTTAAAAATTCAAGAAGCAACATTCAGTGCATGACATCAGAAATGTATCTATTTATTTGTAATTTGGATGCATTTTACAAGTGGTGAATGTTCTCCGTTAATAGCTTGCATCATAAATAACACCTGTAATTCATACTTCAGTTAAATATATGGAAAAAATGATAAATGTAGAGTTACAAAATCCACAGGCTTTAAACTGGAACGGTTGTAAAACAAATGAAGCAGGGAGTTAGAGTAAATCTATTATTTTTTGTAAAATATACACGGATCTGCTTCTCAGAGATGATGTACTGTCACAACTACGCTGAGAATTGCTTAGGGGACTGTTTTGTTCTTTATTTAAAGGACCAGTAACATTAAAAAAATGTATTTAAAACATCGGTTCTATAAGCTACAAATAACCATGCCCCAATACATTAATATAACATAGCTTACATATTTTTTAAAAATTGCCAAAAAACCTTCTCTCCATTAACCATGGAGAATGGCGATAGAGCGACTGCTCTCCCAACGCTGTTCCTCCACACAGCACTTCCGGCTGTAAGGAACCAGGAAGTTGGAACTAATTCAGAGCAGCCGGGAGGTATGTATGGCTGTGCTGGGGAGAGGCAGAAGGACTAAACATGCTTTTGTGAGGGAACGGTTTGGCAAGGGGGGCTATGAGGAGGGAAAAGCTATGGGGAGGGAAAGGCTGCACTGTGGGAAAGACAGAGATGTGGGGGGAATAGAACGGCCCGGAACTGCTGGGCATGGGAGGCTGTGGGAAGTGAAAAGCTGGGGGGAGGGAAAGGCTGCGGACAGAAACAGAAATGCTGAGGAGAGGGGATGGAACAGAATGGCTGGGCAAGGGAGGCTGCGGGAGCAGTGTTGGACTGGGATGCCAGGGGCCCACTAGAAAACTTTAGACCGTGAGCCCACTTTCCAAACTATTATTCCTACTCTCCTCACTCAACCTCTTTATTCTACTAATCTTTTATATCTACTTACTATATTCTTTCATTATTAAAGGAAAAGGAAAGGCTAAAATTAAGTAAGCTTTATCAGAAATGTCTAATAAATACACCAGTAAACCCTCAAAGTAATGCTGCTATTGACAATAAGCTGCTGCAGTACCTTTCCTTCTCCTTTAAGCATTTTTTCCCATTAAGAGACAGGGAATGACCATGAAATAGACCACATGTTTAGATGCAAGAGGGCCCACTGACACCTGGGCCCACTGGGAGTTTTCCTGGTATCCCTGTGGGCCAGTCCAACACTGTGCGGGAGAGAGAACTGTGGTGGGAGAGGGAAATGGATGGGCAAAACAGGCTGCAGGAAGAATGAGGAACAGCTGGGGAAGAGTGGCTGGGGGAGAGAGGGAACTGAAGCCGGTGACTTGGTTGCTAAGTGACAATGACACCATGAAACAGGAAGCCAGGTCAAGACCCGGAAGAGGATCACAGCAGCGCGCACCCAGGGGACAACAAGGGAGAAGAAGCAAGAAGATGGCGGGGACCCCTTGGATGCCATGGGACAGTGCCGGCTTGAGTTTCTTCTGATGTCTTACTCAAACTGCAGGAAAGAGCAGCATGTTGGTGGTAAGTAATGTATATCCATTATTTTTTATTATGAATTAAAAATGGTGTTACTGGTCCTTTAAGTTACTAGTGGTAATTATAAATTTGAGTCTTTTGGTATTCACTGAAAATAAAACCTGTATTATTTATTAACACAAATGTGTGCATTGATGTTATTCAAGACGATACTTGCATCCATAGGTACTCAATTGCAACCTGTGTTGAGGTCCAGTTTATCTCTTTAGCATGCCCTGATGAAAAATGTGTAGACATTCATTAAAGGCAACCCTGGAATAACTGGCAGCCAGGACCTTATTCTTCTAAATCTACAGGACAAAAAAACTGTAGCCCTTAAAGCCAAATGTTGTGTTGTTTCCATTATAAGTATTATGTTGTCTTGCAGCTAGTGTTGACTGTTGGGAGCTGAATTTGATAAGTGTTGTAAATATTATGTCTATTGTAAAATCATGGCAAGCTACAATTCTCAGATTTATAAAACTATATTTTACACCTTTTACATGGGGACAAATAATTTATTTAAATAGGCAACCAACTGTGTAAAAAGTTTCTCCTGTAAAGCTCATTACCAAGTAGACACTAGATTCCTTAGACAATGTGCTGATGCACCGTGTTTTCCACAGTTAATCATTATAAGACGTTAGTTTAATGGCTTCTTAGGGTGATTATGCACAAAACTAAGCTTTAATGACTTTAATTAGGATAGAGGGATACAAGAGTTTGGAATGAGAACATCACAAGCAGGTTTATGATGTGGTAACATTTGTAAAACCTGATCGTCCACAATTTATCCATTCGGTGGTACTGTATGCATCAGTGCATTGCTAAAATGCTGCTTTTCTGTCCATGCAACTTATTTTATGACTAATACATCAAATGGAGCCATCCCATACTTCTCTTATGATGTTAAATATTATGCAAATTGTTGGCTTATTATTTTTTTCAAAATTAGGTGCACACTATTATTTTGCTTGAAAACTAAAAAGTTCAGCTGGTGCACTAACAGCAATATCTAATAGGGGCTACAAAAGCAAACATTTGGGCATTGTTATGTCTTGGATTTATTGCTTGTTTCTAAAAATTCTGTATTCTTTACTGCAGTGTGCTGGAAAAGGAGGCATGGGATTATAAATAGTGATGGGCGAATTTGCGCTGTTTCGCCGAAAAATTAGCGAATTTCGTGAAACGGCGAAAAATTCATGAAACGGTGCCAGCGTCTCATTTTTGACGCCGGCGCCCATTTTTGACGCCGGCGCCTGTTTTTTTGCCCTGAACTTTTGCGGGCGTTTCGCGAATTTATTCGCTGGCGGCGAATCGCGCAAATTCGCCGCAAATTCGCCCATCACTAATTATAAATGTGTGCAATCTGTGGCTGTGGACATGTGAAGATAACACTAGCCACCAATACAATTCTGAGCCAGCTTTGGCCTTAATTTCTAATTTAAGTTTTATGTTTCATACACTGTTAATGACTATGATCAGTCAATAGGGCAAGGAGAAAAAAATTGCTTTTGTGTGAAATGTCATTTTAATACTCTATTCTGCATTGTCTGATAATGGATTACTGCTTCCTGCCAAAAACTGAGCTGACCAAAGAAAGTGGCTTCCTTCAGAATATTCGTTCATAAATATGGAGTTCTACTGTTACAGCATGGAGAAGCATCAAAATAACATAATATCCTTACCAGCTGTTCAGAAGACATATGTAAATGCCACAAGTCTGTTCAGTATTAGTATACATGAAGGACAGGTAATTACTGAGGCCCTAATGTTGGACTGTGTGCAGTTTTTGAAAACAAACCAATGTCCCAGTTACAGCTGGTTTTTTGTCTGCTATTTTCTGATTGGGTAACTGCTTTACTGTATAATGTTTTACTAATGGTGCCTGAAAATGGTTCACCTGTTATTTGTATGTACTTCACCTTGATAAATATCTCTAGATTTATGCAGGCTCTTTTTCAGTATGTGAAACATTCCTCCTCCTAAAATCTTTTACCCATTTTAGAAAATTAGTAATTAGAATATTTTTGGTACATATTCTAAGTGCTCTTGAAAACAGACCAGTGTCAGGGTAAATTTACTTGAGTGAGATATAAAAAAGATCAAATAACAAAACGTGCATGTGTCATGCAGGTCGTAACAGAGCCTATCATTCTATCAAATCAATACTTCAGTTGACTATGAAGATTTTCATTCATCCAGGTCATGGTATATCTAATATGAGTAATTCAACAAACAACTGGACTTGCTGCGTAATTATTGAAAGCGTTTCACTACTCATCCATCAGCTTTCAGATGTCACCTCTCTGAAAAGTTACAATGTGCCGTTGTGATTGGATTAGTGGAGAGTCTATATGCCGAGAACTTCCCACACCAGTCAGTTGAACTGAAGAAGCTGCTCAGATGAGTAGTGAAACATCTTCAAAAATTACTCAGCAAGTTCAGTTCTTTTTTGAATGACTTATATTAAACAATACTTCAGTTCTCCATGACCTTAACTCATTCAACATCTCCGCCCTTCAGAACATCGACTGGTGTAAACGATTGAATCCCATAGTGTGCCATGAGCAACGTTTATAGTCTTTACCCTCCGTTTGATTAAACAAAATATACGGACCATTAATCAAAATGTATCAGTCAATCCATAAGAATATTTAGTGACTAAGTGCACTGGTAAGTAAACTGGTACGACAACTATGGACTCTGTTGGACAAGGTAGTTGTGGATGGGTCATAGGTGGGACAATTCTTCCTTCCATAAGTATTTAACCCCCAAAAAAAATCAGTTCTGCCTGAGAATCTATAGGGTACATGGAAAGTTTCCTTAGTTTCTAGGACTGGCCTCATGAACCTGATTAGCTAAGTAATAGCCTTCATTAGAAACTGGAAGCATTCCTAATTGATTTACAGATTATACCACTTCAGGTGGTGATGTTGTTTTGATTCCTGCTGATCGTCTTGCTGTGCCCTACAGAAAATTGTTAAATACAGTGTTTCCCAGCAATTTACATCCGGTCAAGATCAGGTGGAAACTTACTGTACATTCCTCCTCCTAAAATCTTTTACCCATTATAGAGAATTAGTAATTAAAATATTGTTGGTACATATTCTAAGTGCTCTTGAAAACAGACCAGTGTCAGGGTAAATTGACTTAAGTGTAACTAGTTATTGAGACTGCAGCAAAATGGTGTATGTAGATTTTGGGGTTGTTGTTTATATCTGCTTACTGTATTTTTGTGGGTCTTCATTTTGGTTTGAGACTCTCTTGTTTGACAGAAGCACACAGTACTGTTCATTTATTTTGCTCTGTTTGAAACAGTCAGTGTTGATTATATAAGAGTTGCTCTCTTTTAATAAGCATTTCCCCTTCTCTTCATATCTCCATCTATTATGGTTTCAGTTATTTTGCTTTTACTTGCTATTTAGACCAATTAGACGTTAGAACTGACATTTTTATATGATGCAAAATTATTTTTTATTGGGATTTGTTGAAATAGATTAGAAAGGCTTTCAAATCAATTAGAAAGAGACATGTATGTGAAAAAAATTAATATGTTTTAATGATGACAATTTTAGAAATGAAGACGTTTTCACAAGGAACCAATGATTCATCACTCCATACATAGAATGCTTTAATAGATAGCAGATGCAATGCAATCTCCTAAGTGTTTAAAACATTTAATAGCACAGCAATTATAAGGCAGAAATAAAAATATACAGTTTGAGACAACTAATTGAAACTAGAGTGCAAATAAATGTGTTTAACCAGATGTAGGTCTCAGGGTTTAAACAGCAAGCTAGGAATGGCTGTTTTTTTTTTCATCTGTGAAATTAATGGCTGCAGACTAAGTATCAAAAATTATTTTTTGTGGAATGGTTATGAAACATTCATTTAACCAATGTTTTGCTTGATCCCCTAGAACATTCTCCAACATGTGCTGATTAGTGTTGGGCGAATTTATTCGCCAGGCGCGAATTTGCGGCGAGTTCCCGCAATTCACCGCCGGCGGATAAAATTCACAAAACCACCACGAAAATTCACCGTCGTCCAAAAAAATATGGACGCTGGCGTCCATTTTTTTGGACACCAGCGCAATTTCACTAGAAACCTCATAAAAAGGAAGCCAGCGTCAAAAACGAGACGCCGGCGCAGTTGCGTGAATTTTTCACCGTTTTGTGAATTTCGCAGGAAATTCGAGAATTTTTCGACGAAGGGAAATGCCCAAAATTCACCCATCACTTGACCAATGGAGAAGAGCAGGGCTCCAAGGCTCATCTAATCTAGAACAAACAATGAAGTTATCACCAATTTCTCAGTGTGATGGTGTGCATTGACATACAGTATAAGAAGATAAACCATTGATTATTTGGCACATCACTTATCAGGGAAGAAAAGGTCTAGCCCACCGTGCTGCTTATTTGTTAAATCATCAAAGAAACAAGAACCTCAGGCATCACTGTAATGTAAAGTGAATGTGAAAATCCCTAAGATAAGCCATTAATTAATATCTGCATTAAATAGATTAGAGCCATGCCATTTCATTCATTTGATGTATTATAGAATGCCATCTGACATCTATCCCTTAAATATTTTATAAGATCATTTGGGAACCAACTTTAGAACGTATTACCCCAGTATGTCACAATATTAGATTTATTTCTGAATATTTTGGGATAGTCTCCAATTAAAGTTCACAGCAATTTTACTGTGTTGGCAGCAATCTCCCCCAAACATCTGCAACTAGATGGAGAGGCTTAACTTGGAAACAATTAGATGTGTTTTTGTTTTGTTTATAGTCATGGTTAGCGATAAAAAAGACTCCTACCCCTTACTCTAATTGGGTGCCTTGACCTTGTTTCATTGTGAAGTGGTAGACTTTAGACTAAGAGGGTTATTTACTTAAACTCATTTTTTCTCATATTTTACCAGAAACAAACTTGCCCTAACACCCCAAAATTCATGAAGGTTAAAAACATCTTCACATGGTTAAAGGGACAGCTTCCTTTGACTTTTACATGAATTAATCAGGTTTACGATGGAAAAATTTCTGACTCTGACTTTTAGCCGTTTCAGGGAATAATAAAACTCTAAAACACCCATTATTTTCCTCTAAGAATTTGATATTTTTTTTTCACAAAAAAAACCTCAAATAGAAACAAATAGAAAACTCAAATAGAAACTCAAATAGAAACTCAAATAGAAACAATAGTTTTAATAAATACCCCTCTTAAAGGGATTTTGTCATTATTTTTATGATGTATTTTTTATTTCTAAATTGCACTGTTTATACTGCAAATAATTTATTCTACAATATAAAATGTAATTCCTGAACCAGCAAGTGTATTTTTTTTAAGTTGTAATATTGGTGTGTAGGCAGCCATTTCAGGTCATTTTACCTGGTCATGTGCTTTCAGAAAGAGCCAGCATTTAGGATGAAACTGCTTTCTGGCAGGCTGTTGTTTCTCCTACTCAATGTAACTGAATGTAATGCAGTGGGACCAGTCTTTTTCTATTGAGTGCTGTTCTTAAATCTACTAGGCAGCTGTTATCTTGTGTTAAGCTGGCCATAGATGCAAAGATCCGATCGTACGAATCATCGTACGATCGGACTTTCCCATCTCCCGAACCGCGACTAACCATAAAGATCAAAGTCTTACCAGTCAGATTAGTTAAAGAACAGATCAGCAATGTTCTGCCCCTGACAGAAATCGTACGATATCTATGTCCAACCAAAGCTAGTGACAGTCTCCCACTGAAAATAGTACGATCAGCAATACATGCAGAGATACAGTATTATCGGCCCACAGAAATTTTCTAACCTGTCCGATCGACCAAACGACTGATCTCCGCTGGACGAAAAATGTCGGGACTCTCCACACACGGTCCGAAAATCATACGAATCCTAGATTCGTACGATCAGATCTTTGCGTCTATGGCCAGCTTTAGGGAGCTGCTATCTCGTTACCTTCCCATTATTCAGTTGTTTCGCTGCTGGGGGGGAGGTGACAATATCACTCCAACTTGCAGTACAGCAATAAAGAGTGACTGAAGTTTATCAGAGCACAAGTCACATGACTTGGGGCAGCTGGGAAACTGACAATATATCTAGCCCCATGTCAGATTTCAAAATTAAATATAACAAAATCTGTTTGACAGTATCACTTTAAAGTCCCTCTGCTTTCTAGCAGAGGATTTGTGCAGATAAATTGTGCACCAACCATTGTAAAAAGGGACTTAAGTTCCAGAATCTATCCATTCACAATGGTAAAAGGTAAGGGTGTGAACTTAAGGAATATTTAGGAAATCTTTGCCTGAGTAAGATAGTGTTCTTCCAATCTGTGGAATCTGGTACATCTATGTAAAAAAAATTTGATTAAATTTATATCTTGAAATTCAGAGAGTTTTTATGTACCTCGTCTACATAAAGGTGGCCATACACGGGCCGATAAAAGCTGCCAACAGACCAAGTCGGCAGCTTATTGGCCCGTGTATGGGCCCCCCGTCCGAAAGTCGGCCAGATCTCGATCGGATGGGACAAAAAAATCCCATCGGATCGCGGCCGCATCTGTTCGTTGATGCGGTCTCGCGATCCGACCGCCCGTTCCCATTCGTTAGGATCCGATCATTGAGCCCTAGGGTCCACGATCGGATCAGCCCGATATTGCCATTACAATCTTTTTCAAACATTTTCTCCGAAGCCTGACCAGCTTTTAATATTAGTTTTGAAATTACAAATAAAGTTACAGATATCGACAAATATTGCAGTGTCGCTTCAGAAAATTCATATATATAACAGTGCAAATGTAATATTCGTATTCGGAAACACAAAAGTATATTTTTTTGACACATTTCAGTTCAGAAGAAGAATGATCTAGATTTTCTCAAGATTACTAAGCAGTAGCATACACTGTTAGATTGAAGACACACAGAGCTACTAGCAGCAGCTACTTGTCATGGCTATAATAGACAATTTACTAATAATTGCCTCTATGTGTGTTTTGGCAGAGGCAATTTTTAGTTCTGTCTATGGCAGTATATTTTCTGGCATTTGTAGCCATGACAAGTAGCTGCTATTAGTAGCTCCATTTATCTTCACCCTTATTATGGATAGGGATCAGTGAGTTCATTCATGGCTCACTAGATGAACAAGTGTTTGTTTCATATTACACTTGAACCACAGAAAGTGAAAGTAGCAGTGAAATCGTAAAGGGAGTATTAATGAAATGAAAGTGCCATGATTTTTTTTCAATATTACCCCTTAGATGAATTCTTTTGTGAAGAAGACTCTAGGAATATGCAATTACTGAAACATTAATGGGCTTATTTATCAAAAATCTTATTTTTGAGATTTCTGCTAGAAAATGGAGTCCCCCCCAAAGGATATATTGGAATTAATTGTCAATCAAAATCTGACACCGAGCTCCTGCAAGAAGACAGAATGAAGAGAAAAAGATGCTGAAAGTGAAGATGTGAAGATAAACTTGATTATTTCAGGAGCAGTACAAAATGTTTAATTAATTATGATTATGATGAAGCTTATATTACATTTTCATTTACTTGATAGTTACCCTTTAATAATTACCAGACATTCGAGTTTTTGAAAATAGGATTTGAATTTGTGATAAAAATCTAATTCGAACCTTGATAAATCACCCACCAAGAGTACATGATGGTTGGCATTTTAATATGTCAAATTGGAGCCCACAAACACAGAAATGAATGAATTGTGCAGTGTCTTCACCATATTAATTTGTCACTGTTATGTCTGTAGACCCAGACTCTGAGATGAGATCAAACTGAATTCCCGAATGGGTTTGCCCTATACTAAAGTCTAATTAGAAGGTTTCAATCTTTTTTTTTATCTATATTCTCACTGGTATATACATTCGTATTTCACCTTTGTAAGTTACATATTTGCAGTGCATCTCTTAGGATGACATGAATCCTCAAAAGAGCAAACAGATTTTTTTATATTCAATTTTGAAATCTGACATGGGGTCAGGCGCATTCCAGGCTGTTTTGCTGCCAGAGGCAGCGTTTGAAATGCTGCATCACTAGCGCAGAGAGCGAAATTGCGCTCTCTGCGATAGAAAAGCCGAATTTCCGGTTTAAAAATCGGAAATTCGGCTCTTAAAGGGCACCAATCATGACCAAAATCATTTACTAAGTATATACACTATGTGAAAGTTCAAGAAATCCGATTTTTAAAACAGTTAGAATTGTTTGTATAATGTAAATGATCAGCTCACTATTCCTTCTGCAAAGATCTCCCCTATCTCCACTACAGTTCTAGCTGAGGCAGGCATCTTGGATTTCACTGGCTCCTCCTACCTATATCTTCCCAGCCAACTGTAGCTCTGAAATCTCGCACATGCTCAGTTGAAATTCCTTGCTTGCTTATCAACCCTTCTAAGCTATTTTCAAATCAGCCAAACCTCTGTGTTAGCTGCTGTTCAGTAGTGCTGCCACCTGCTGGAAGTTAGTGTGTGCCCTTCATTTGCATAATGACTTTACCAGCAGGGGACAAGATAGGGAAATCTCCTGATACTTCTAGTGGAGGAGTTTACTTAAACAAGGCATTCTGGGTAGAATACTCAAGGCAGTGTTACAATCTGAGCATGCTCCTGAAATTTGCATATTAGAGTCTCTGTTATAGTCACAGTATGGCCTCCCTCAGTGAAAGAACTCATTTGACAAAGTAAGGGATTTTTTTAAAACCTGCAGTTATTTCAAAAAACTATATATGTAGTTTGATTAAAAGTGTTTAGCTTGTACTGGTCAGATTGTTAATATGTGTTTGATTTTGGCTGTGATAGGTGCCCTTTAAAGTTACTAGGAGCGGCTTTTTGCTGCCCCTTGTAACTTCTGGGGAGATGCCGCCTGAGGCAAGGTACTCACCTTGCTTCATGGCAGAAACGCCCCTGCATGGGGCTAGAAATATTGTCAGTTTTCCAGCTGCCCCCAGTCATGTGACTTGTGCTCTGATAAACTTCAGTCACTCTTTACTGCTGTACTGCAGGTGGGAGTGATATCACCCCCTCCTTCCCCCCTCAGCAGCCTAACAAAGAACAATGGGAAGGTAACCAGACAACAGCGCCCTAACACAAGATAACAGCTCCCTGGTAGATCTAAGAACAACACTCAATAGTAAAAGTCCCACTGAGACTGAACCAGTTACATTAAGTAGGAGAAATAACAGCCTGCCAGAAAGTAGTTCCATCCTAAAGTGCAGGCACAAGTCATATAACTGGGGGCAGCTGGGAAACTGACAATATGTCTAGCCCCATGTCAGATTTCAAATATAAAAAAATCTGTTTGATCTTTTGAGAATTGGATTTCAGTGCAGAAGTCTGCTGGAGTAGCACTATTAACTGATGTGTTTTGAAAACATGTTTTTCCATGACAGTATCCCTTTAAATTATGCATATGATATACAGCAGTTCTGCACAGAAATTAACATCTCATACTCAGCATATGATGATTACACACCAGTTTCCAGAAAACAAAGCATAAGAAAACACATCTGCAACCAAATGGAGAATCAAGGTCAGGAACATCATTATCTTCTCCAAAATGGCACTGTTGTTTCGAGCATTTTCTTGGATCATAAAGAAAGCTCTAATGTCTTTATAATAGTGTAGTGGACGCACAATGGGGTATGGATAAGTGTCCTCACATCCAGTGTTCCTATTATTAGGATTCATTATCAAATAGTGGACAGAAATTGTTAGGGAGATTAGAAAATGAGAGATCTGAAATGAAATTTACAATGAAGAGAATCATGTGATGAGCACCCTGGAGTACAATTCATGATTTCTCTGAAAACAATTTGCAATAAATGATGGTCATGTGTCATCTCAGGTCATGTTTCAATGGGCATTTAATGTTATTATCCACAATGTCTGCAGTTCTGGATTCTTAACCCGTTTTGAGCTTCAGCAGTCAAAAGGGCAAAAAGGAGAATATACTTATCACATATTAGCAAAAAAAATCGTAAGCCCATTAAATATTGCTGACCTGGCTAATGCTAAGTGAATCTGTCACATTTAGCTTCGCTGAAAAATTCACAAAACTTTTTAAATATTCTCCAAAAAATGTGTGAAATATATTGAAGTCAATAGGAGACAAAACTTTTTTTTTTTTTTTATGCGTGTCGATTTTTTTATGCACGCAACTTTTTTTCTTACTCCAAATGCATTGTCAATGGGTGTTTTTTTCTTTTTTCTCTACAACAATCTCATCTTGGCGACTTTTTAGTTGCAGCTGTTTTGCAAAAGCATTTGCAGATGGTGAAGTGCGTAATCCATGCCTGGAGAAAAAAAGTCACCTATCACTAGATCTGAAAAGACTCAACACTAACTAACAGACCCCTAAAGGAGAACTAAACCCTAAAAACGAATATGGCTACAAATACCATATTTTATATACTGAACTTATTGCACCAGCCTAAATTTTCAGCTTCTAATAGCAGTAATGATCCAGAACTTCAAACTTGTCACAGGAAGTCACCATCTTGGAAAGTGTCTGTGACACTCACATGCTCAGAGGTCTCTGAGCAGCTGTTGAGAAGCTAAGCTTATGGGTCATTGCAAGTTATCAAGCAGAAAATGAGGTTGGTCTGTAATATAAGCTGATGCTACAGGGCTGATTATTACCTTTTGATGCTAGTTGCACTGGTTTCTGAGCTGTCATGTAGTAAATATCTGTATTAATTACTAATCAGCCTTATATTGTGACAGTCATATTCTATGCTTACAGTATATTGTGAGTAAGTGACAGCAGCACAGAGCATGTGCAGTGAATCAGCAGAAAAGAGGATGGGGAGCTACTGGGACATCTTTGGAGACACATATATTTACTGCTAAAGGGCTGTGGTTGCCTTGGATTGGTACAGAAGCCCAAAATATAATGTACAACATTTCTAGCTTCTTCTTTAGTTGGGCTTTAGTTCTTCTTTGAAGAATCTTGCGGTGGAAGGAAGGGACTACTTCCCTTTGGATACTACAGTTCTAGATGGCCAGAGCAAAGGATATGAAGAGTTATTTGCCATTGGCGGATCATTATGAACACATGGGGCAAATTCATTAAGCAGCGAAAATGCACTAGCGATGCCTTCGCTGCACTTCGCCGCACTTCGCCAGGGTGCCGCTAATTCACTAAAATCCGAAGTTGTGCTCAGGGAGGCGAACGGTAGCGAAGTTGCGCTAGCTTTAATTCGTCAAGCAAAGTGAAGTTACAATAGAAATGCCTAATTTGCATACGGCGCCAAGTTAAATTTGAATGGACGTATATGTAGCAGCAAATACATTACACTACACAAGCCTGGGAAAGCTTCATAAAATAAAGTAGAGTTGATATTTTGCCCTATACATGTGCCCACTGTATAGTTTAGGTGCCATATGTTGGGAAATGTAGGGGGGGAGGAGGGTACCCCCAAAAAAAATGTACGATCTTTTTCAGCCTATCACCCTTAAAAAAGGAAAAGACGCCAGCGTCAACTTTTTTTGAAGCAATCCCTATTTACTCTATAGCACTTCACCTGGTCTGAGGTGGTGAAGGCAAGTCTGGCGCAAAAGGTAACGTTCAGTAAAATGCACAAGTTAGTGAATTAGCGTAGTTACGTCGTCCCTTCGCCATAGCGCAACTTCACCTGGCGTAAGGGTGCGAAGTAGCTCTAGAGTAGGTCCACTTCGCTAGTGAATTTACGCCAGAGCCAGTTAGTAAATCGGCAAAGTAACTAAATATCACGCTGGCGAATTTGCACTAGCGTTAGCCGCTTCGCACTTTAGTGAATTTGCCCCACGGACTGCATCCCAGCAACAGATAGCATTTTTGTATTTTAGCCTTACTGTAATCCTGAGAAGTACTAGATTTATTTTGGTGGAAATTCATCCTAGATGGGGCTTCAATTGTATTATCAGTCCCAACCATATTTCTGATACCAGCATCACCATCATATTACTAAGAATGCCGGGTGATGTACCATGGGGCATAACTATACGGCACAGCCCCCCCCCCTGAAAAAAAAAAAAAGTAGTGTTCATCAAATAAACCATTCTTATTTCAATAAATATAAAACAACGTATTACATTCACATAAGCATAAGTGAAGACCTCAGTGACTTATATCATGGCAGACTCGTGTGAAGGATTTGCAAAAATTCTATACGTGCGGTTAACTCAGTGGAATGCAGTTCCATTTCATCTCTGCATTCCACTGAGCATTACACCTATTGCTGTCCACAAGTGATGTCACATCTGACAGTACACTGGATATTTTTTCAGATTTCCAAAAGTGCCCAGACTTTACATGTATGGGAAATGCTCGTCAGTGTCAATTCTGGAATATTCTGCTATTAGAGAATTTGTCTTCGGGATGTTAGATCACTTACCAGAAGTATGCTGGAGATTGAACTCATGATGAATATTGCTTTCTTTCATTCTGCAAAACTATCATTTCTATACCATACAGAAGTTCAGGCAATACAAACTTTTATGGGCCCTTCCCTCACCAGAAACATTGCTTCTAATTTTACTGAACCAAAAGGTTAATAGCAGCACTCACTGAAACTGGGACTCAAGCAATAAATAAGTTGCACCTCAGCCAAAAAAATGTGCTTTAAGCTCCGAGGGCATCCCTTCCATCATGTAGTCTTTTAAGCAATTGAGTATCAATCCAGCTCAATACTACAGAACAGTCTGCCAATTTAAATCCAAGAGCATTTCCAATCAGAAGTTCAACCATGTCTCCAAAATATTATGCTTTTCTGTAACTATGCATTTTGAGTTGAATGCTACTTGATTTCTACTAATAAAATCAGATGCAATGCGTTATTTTGGCACTTTAAATAGGACCTATAAAATATGAATTAGCTAGTTATGCAGTATAAAGACCCCACTGAGGGCAGAAATACAAGCAGAACACATAATTTCATCTAAGAGAACAGTAAAAGGATTCAAGTTACTATAGATTAGTTAATTGGAGAACTTAGACATTTTTGCTTCCTAGTCGCTAAGTTCTCTACTAAAATGGACATTCCGAGTGACTTTTCTGCTGTGAGACTTTTGTTATCTCTTCATTCCCAAAAACTTGTACCGGAAGCTCATTTTTACGTAAAGTTAGGAAATATCTCTACAGAAAATAGTTGTACACTTGGTAGACTTAGGGGGTTATTTATCAAAGTCCGAATTTATCTCAATATTTTTTGAAAAAACTCTGACCAAATCTGCACGGGTTTTTTGGGCTTATTTATTAATACACTTTCCCTAAAATTTTGTTTGCGGGGAAAAAATTCGGAAAAAAACGTTATGGTGTTTTCAGATTTTTCATCTGATTTTCATGATTTTTTCTGAATTTTTCACCCGAAAAGTCAGAATTTTGCCTGAAAACTCAGAAAACTTTGGGGGATTGCCAAAAATCCAGCGCACATGAAAAAAAACCTTTGGGACTTCTCCCATTTACTTATATGTAATCTTGACAGGTCTGAGATGCCGGATTTTCAGATTCTGACTTTTCCATCCTTAGGGTTTAATAAATTCCGAAAAATATTTAATATATTTTATATATTTTTATAGCAAATAAATGACCACTCTTTATTACAGTATTGTTCTGTTCATGTGTTACAATGCAGGTATATACGCATGTGTACTTATACTTGTATTTCCCACAGCAATCAGTTATGTACATACTGTGAATTTATTTTATTTCTCTGAAAGTTTTATAAAAAGGCAATGGATCCCATATTGTGGAGATGACTCCATGTGGTACCAAAGCAATGGTTGGGTGGGCTTAGCATAAAGGTTGGTCAGGGAAGAATTGAGCAAAATGCTTATTTTCTGGAGGCCCGGGTTCAAAGTCAACTAGAGGGAGAGTAACTGTGATACATTCTTTAGTTTTTCTTGGACAACAATAATTTTGTCTTATATCTGAAGCATTGTTATAATTTAAGACATCCCAACTGTCCCGTTTTTCACAGGACAGTCCCGATTTTGACAACTCAACTCGCAGTCACGGGTTTGTTACTGAAATGTCTCTTTGATCTCCTGCACTGAACAGCCAATAAAAGTTACAACGTTTCTAACTTAATTGGCTTTTGGCAGAGAGCCCAGAATAGATACTTTTAAGAACAATTTAATATAAGCAGGGCTCTTGGGGAAACTGATTTGCAGCTTAAATGGCTACAAAACTGTAATAACACATAAAAACCACAGAAATGTGTTCAAACTTTCATAACCTGCCAAATTTTGAAAATAAACATGGTAATTAGGAAGTGTGGCCACACAAAAAATGGGCGTGTTTTTGGCCGTCTTTCTCTGTATATATATATGGTTAAGAGGCTCCCAAACAAATGATGGTTTGCCACATGATTGCCACATGTTCAGCCCAAATGTACAATAATGTACACTAATACGGAACACTTTTTAGACTACCAACACTGTCACTGATATGAGTACTGAGAGATGCACAAATATTCCAACATGCCACATTAGAGACTTGCCAACTCCCTGGTGCCGCTACTATCAGGCCCCAAGCCAACAACCTGACATGCTTGAAAAAGAATAGAGCCAGCATTAAGGAAAGAGCATTTAGCTGTCCTTTTATAAACAAGACCCAGAGAAAATAATGCATAGTCAGTGCACAAAAAGCATTTCTTGCTATAGCTAGACATCACACACAGCAGAATATATATTATTGTAGTTCTACTCATGTATAAAACCAGTTAACCTTCTGGAAGCAGAGAGCATCCAGCAGCCGCATAAAATCAGCACAATGCCCTTAAAGACATATCACCTCCTTGCAAGCAGAACACATTAATTCATATAAAAACAAATGTAACCAATTTGGGCATTAATCATTGAAAAGCCTGCACATGTTTACAGGCAATGCACAAGCTGGAGCAAAGAAAAGAACCAATCCTTTCACATGCATATAGAGAATAGGACTAATCCACTAGATACTGTATCATGACCTGGATGAATGAAAGCCTCCATAGACAGTAATGATAGTTTTGGCACAATGGTCATTCAAAAAAAAAGTTAGAATGATTAAGGAACAATTGACATTTGCTAATTTGGTATTTATGGTTTGTGAATTGCTTCAGAAATGTGGAGCCAACATGTATTTTGGCTACATATTTATAACTAAGACCTGGAAGTGACATAACACTTCCCACCCAACAGACAGATACTGTAAGCATGATACGTTAGGAGGGATGCAACATCCTTCCATGTCTCTTCTGGTTTCACAGTCAGTACTGATATACTGTATAGACAGATTGGAAACCCAGTAAATAAAGCAGTATAGAAGACTCGATATCCTTCTTCTAGTGATGTGCAGGTTTACCCGCATGTCCGACCTCGCACCCCTCTTTCCGGGGCCGCAGGCAAGTGCATGTTGAGCTCTTCTGACTGCTCTCCCCACCCTTGATCTTACAAATGACACCGTTTACATGATTTTCTAGTAGACCTAAGGTATAAAGGTCTGAATTATGGAAAGATCCGTTATTCAAAAAACCCCAGGTCCCGAGCATTTTGGATAACAGGTCTCATAACTGTACTTAGCTTTAACAAGATTGGTGGTGAAACTGTAGACAGATTTGGAAGCATATATGTAACACCCTCTTGGCGACCCCCTTGGTGCCAAGGTTGTACCAGCTTACAAACTTGGGTCCTGAGTTCCCTTTGCAAGTTGAAAGGTACTGGGAAAACTCTTTTCTGGCAGTGCCTCCAAATTACAGAAAGATCCATTATCTGGAAAACCCCAGGTCCTGAGCATTCTGGATAACAGGTCCCATACCTGTATTCATTTTAATCCTAATTAAAAAAAATGTGCTTACTTCACATTAGGTTCAAGAGTCCCCACTTGCACTAGTAAGATCATTGGAAAGACCATTAGAAATTACGGAGCAGGAATCAACTATATTTATTGTCAATACAATTTCCAAAATACCCTATAAAATGACTCTAATCTGTTGAGTCTGTTATGGTGTAGCAGTAATTGCTAAAATGTATTTATTTATGTGGCATTTGTAAATATAAAACGCTGAAGCAAATTGCACAGCACCTTGGCAGGATGGCTGAGTTTTAAAGTGGCAATTTGTATCTCTTTAACTGCAGAAGGACTGGGCTGGAACGGACTCAAGCTATTTCATCTCCTGCTGTACAAGGCCTGCTTCTTAAGGGTTTTTTCCTTCAAGGATAAACTGTTCTTCAGACTGTATTAAATAAATAAAAATACTTTTTTTAAGATTTAAGGATGGCAGAGTAAGACTGTGCACCTTGTTGTGTCTGTAACAAGAAAAAGGGTGGCAGCTGTTAGTCTGAAGGGCAATATATTAGGCCAGACCAGTACCCTGTGTACTTCAACCAGGTCATGGGAAAAATATTTTCATTATTAGCAAGCAACTTAATCTACTGGATATATAAAGAGAGTAAACATATATTTTACTAAGATACAAGTGCAAGGGCATCTGCAGGGAACAGGTCTGGATTTGTGGAAAGCCCACAAAGGCCACCCAGCCACTTCCACCTTTTTGTTACTAATGTTGCAGAATTGGGAGTGCAGGAGATTTAAATACGTGTATCCTGTGCGCTATCCCGAAATTGGAGGAGTTCATATGCGCAAACAAGTGGTGTGGGGGAGTGTATGAGAGCGAGCCGGGTAGAAGTGTAGGGGATGGGCAGTTTGTACAAGGGGGCACAAATTCAGCCTTGGCCAGGAAGGCACAGCTACAGCAGACACAGGGCAACCCTGACCTTAATGTATGCCATAGGCTACAAGTTCCACTCATGAGTATAACACAGGCAGTGCTGTATTCATGGGGGGAATGCACATCTCTGGGCTCTGTTTTGATGTTCCAAGATCTGCACTATCCATACTACCCTGCAGGTAGAGAATTACCCCCTTTTGTTTTCTAATCAGCTAAACTGCTACAGTTACACATGTGTAGCATGGGGCATGTAAATACTGTACCTTCTGTTTTCAAAAGGCTTTACACTAAATGGTCTCTGAAAAAAATGGTATTTCCCAAGTCTAACTAGAAAAATTCAGAGCTTAATACATAACCCCCTATGTGCTCTGATTCATATATCGGCACTATTACCTGTTTGTCTGTTTGGGATAAATCCCCAATATAATATATATCAGCCTTAATACAAATAACATGAATAACTTTTATGGGGGGATGTTGAGAAGTTTTTTTGAAATTTTGATTTTCACTGAAAAGATTATACTTTTAAATGGAGGATTAAAAGTGTTCCGAAATTTGAGTTGTTGCTTTTCGGTGTTCTCCATGATGAATTGAAGAGATAGGACTCTGCAAATCCTCATTTAGATGTAAATGTGAAAGTTTGGTCCTGGCTCTGTATAAACCTCATGGGACCAGTATATATGCCATTAGAGGACCTTATTGATTAAGTAATTAATAGATAGTGACATCCTTGTACTGACACAGCACTGAACAGCTGGTTCAACCAGACAAAGAATAATGGCATTCCACTTGCTTACGGGAATAAAGCTGTAACAAATGGACAAATGTGGAAAAAAAACAAGAGTTTTCTCTTCTTTTACTTTAAACTTCTCATCCAACATGCTATACAAAAATATGTCAGAAAAGTTCCAAGAACCTCTCAAGCTACTGTTAAAATCATTGAGGACTGTATTCATGATGTATACTTGCCCTATTAATATAGATACTTCAAACACAAAAACGTTGTTTCTTTCCAAAGGTGTAGCATCAGTATAGATTGTAACAATATTATTAAATCAAGGGTGATATCCATGATGTATGTTCACCTATTAATAAAGATACTTTAGCTTGCTGAGTGATAATAGATTAACTTATTCTCTCTTATATACAAAAGTGTTTTCTGTATCTAACAAACAATTGGAATTCTCCAAAAGATGAGTAATTATGAATCTGCAATAAATATAAATTGTTGTCATTTCTATTATGATACCTTCAATTTTATAATGAGATATTTATTATGTTCTTGTGGGTAGTAACCTGTCATCCAGAATGCTCAGGATCTGGGATAAGGAATTTGGATAACCATTTGTTGTCTACTAACAAATCATTTAAACATTAGGAATGTTTTTGCTTCAATAATGATTAATTATATCTTAGTTGAGATTTATGTGTACGGTTTTGTTATTACAGAGAAAAAAAAATAATGTTTAAATATTTGAATGATTTGATTTAAATGGAGTCTTTGGGAGGCAGCCTTCCCGTAATGAGGCATAACAGGTTTTCGGAAAATGGATCCCATACCTGTACATGAGAGAAGAGTATGTGTATCTGTATATGGTTTTCACAACAATTTTACTACATAGTACAGAACCATTCAACTAAACATTGGTTGCACTTTATACACCTTACATGGTTCTTCACTAAGGGGGTTATTTATCAAAGTCCAAATTTATCTCAATATTTCTATTAAAAAAGTCAGACCACCTCCAAATTGCCGATTGGACCTTATTTATCATAGAAAAAGCTTGCTAAAATTAGTTCGGGCAAAAAATTTAAAAAAAACCCAGATTTTCCTACCAAAATATGATTTCCTGGCAAAAAGTCAGATTTTCCCACCAAAATCTGACTTTTGGCGCCAAAATTCAAAAATCAGATTTTTGTCCAAACTCAGCACAGACCATGATATTGAAATTGGACCTCTGCCGTAGACTTCTACAGGACCCCTACAGGACAGCTTGGAGATGGCAGATTTTTGTATTGGATTTTGGCCTCAGCGTATAATAAATTCCGAAAAATTCTGATTTTTCTTTTTTTGGTTAAAAATATCCAAATTTTTCGTGATTTTTGTATTCAGAGTTTGATAAATAACTTCCTAAGTATGGAGGAAAATAAATCTTAGTCATAAAATAAAGCTTATATATTCTGGGCGTTTTGGGAGTCTTAATAGGTCATCTAGAAATTTTACATCTTCAGTCGTTCAATTGCCAATTTCTGTCTCTTAATTACGGCTAAAATGTCTATCTATGCCCTTATCCCATTATCCAAATTGTGTGCTGCCCCGTCTGAAGCAGTGACAATGTCCCCACCCTTATGATCAGTTAGAGAGAGATTTCTATAGAATGCCTTTTTTGTTCCTTAGATACTCACTGAAGATCTTGAGTGTCAGTTAACGTGTGATATGAGGTGAACCAGTATCTTGAAACTGCTTAATTCTGTAACTTTTTCATGAAATAAGGGACCTCAAAAGAGAACTTTAACAAAAAAAAGCTTAAAAACTGCCTTAAGTCTATTACAGTCTTATTATAACTTCCTAGAGTCCTTCTGTTTTTACCAGAAGCTCAAATGAAGGATTCTTTCCAAACGAGAACTTTATTATGGCTCCCCATTACAAAAAGGACTTTTGTTATGTAAAAAATGGTAAAAAAAAACTCGTAAACTTTCATAAAATCGCACGAAAGCACCAAGGCCCTCTACAAATGAGAGCTGAAAAGGCACATCTTATATACTGTTAGGTTATTGAAAGGTATTCATGGGCAATACATTAGTAAGTCACAGATAGATAGAGATAACTTGATAATAAAAGTAATTAGGGTTTGTTATAACAAACAAGGAAAAGTTGTGCTCACCACTAATTTTTAAAAACATTAGGCGGGGGCGGCAATGTGGCTGTGACCAAAATACAAGAGGTCCTCTGCACTCAACCCTTTATCAATATATTTAAGACAGAGACATTTTGTGCATACTGCTACTGAAAAATGCCTTACCCTTTAAGCAAAACAGGGATTGTTTGTCCATATATTGCAATATATTTAAGCTGGCCAACTACGTCAAAGTCATCCCATATCTGGCCAGTCCTACGCTTAATTTTATCTGATTCATTAAGAATTCTATTGCTTCATTATACATTTTACAAAGGGACTAAGTTTTACCTGCAACTGACTAGCTGCTTTCAAAGCTTACTCTGGCCTGGGAGGCAGTATGATCCTTTAGTGGGCTAAAGTACTGTTCCCATTGTAGGATCCCATTGCCCCCATCCCAGGCAAGTCTGGCAGCGTTAGTCACTTTGCCCTTTAGTAAATTTGCCCCAATGGTAGAAGTCACAATGATTTTTTGATGTCCGCTGGTTTTCGTGCAATACCCCGAAGTTTTTAGACAAATAAGCATAAGAAATCTGAGCTTTTGGTTGAAAACTCCGAAAAAATTGTGAAAATCTGTTTTTTTTCGGGGAAATGTAATAATAAATAAGCGTAAAAAACCGGAGCAGATTTGATCGGAGTTTGTAGCATTAAATATTGAGATAAAATCAGACTTTGATAAATAACCCCCACAGTGTCCCACCAACAGGCAAACAAAAATGTTCAGTGAACTAACCAGCATTATCCACTCCAATAATGAATTCACCTTTAACTATTTTTGTAGTGCTAAATCCAACGTGAATGGGTCATAGACCTGATAGCATTTCACATTTCATTTATTATGTTTTTGTAAGTGTCATCCTATTAGTGCTGTATTGTCCCTTGGTTGTGGAGGACTTAATCATTTTAATTATTAAAGTGACAGCTTTAAGAAGTATGTGAATAAATTGTCTGTGATAAACTAAATCTAACAGTATAATGAGAGATAACAATCCCTCACAGCAGGTTTCTATCAGGACTATGAAAAGGTTATTACTTCCAGAGGAATTTTACCTAAACTGAAAACGAGTTTAAAAATGTATTAGCAAGATACCGGTTCTTCTGTAAAAACAACTAAATAAAAGATCTTAGGACTAGTGCTCTAATGGCCCCATTTAGAGCCGTTTATTCCTAGCATGCTGGCACAGCTCCCAAAGAATTTCCATTATTTAAATAATTAACAAATGTAAGATTGCTCTGCTAAGTGGATGGCACACAAGTGTTTCAGTCTGAGCCAAACTTGCTCTTTACATATGTAATGTCTATGCATATTTGCTGAAGTGTGAATCCTCATGATTTTACTTTCAAAATTAGATCATTGGTTCTGTGCGCACCAGCAATTTGAAACAACTTGCCATTCCTAAACTTAAAGGAGAAGGGAACAAAAAAAACTAGACTACCTTCAATGTGTTTTCCATCAGGCCCCCTTCTGAAATGATGTACTAATAACTCAAATTCATTCGTGCTTCTGTGCACCATCCTTCGGGAAATTTCGCCCCTTTACACAGTTTTCAAATAGGCGCATCACTCCTGCCCTGTGTTCCCTCGGTAATGCACATACGCCTCTTCCGTGAGCCCTGTGGCGTAATCTTACTAGCATTCATTCGCGCATTCAAAAAAAAACCGGGACAAAGTATATATTTGAAAAAAAGGCATGCGTCTTTTCCTTTTTTAAGAGTGCAATACTACAGACCCCAGACAGACCCGCACGCTGGATTCATTGATTAATAGTTTTGCTCCACTCCTCAGCTCCAGTGCTCGCTCGCTGACAAACTTTAAGTTAAATCCAGAGCAAGCGCAGGAGCTTGAAAGCTTCCCTGTGTCTCCAAGCAACAGGGAAGCAGTAGCGCAATTGGTGCATGATTAAATGAGGCAGGGGCAGAGAGATCAGCAATGATGAACTGAGGTATCACGTGACCTCAACGCCATCTCTTCTCAGGGAGCAGACAAGAGCCTAGTAACATGCGCAGGGCGCGGCTGAGTAGGACTGCGCATGCGTGTGCCCTATTCACAGCTATTTCGCGAAAATTTGCAAGCAAAAAATCACCAGCGTTTTGCAAATTTTTTGCCATTTCGCAGGAGATTCGCAAATTTTTCGGCAAAGCGAAATGCCCCAAATCCGCCCATCACTATACAGCAGCCCAATGCAATTAGATATGATTATAGGGACAGTATACTCCCTTGTTTAACATGCATTTGTTGAATAGGGCTTGTGCTAAATATATTTTTTGCCCTTTTGTTTTGATCATGTAAAATCTATGGTTTTCTTATTTTCTTGAGGTAAACAGGGCACACAGGGAAGTTGAAACGACTCCACGTTTGGTCCTTTCCAAGTAGATAATAAGGTTACCAGTGTACAACCCTCTGCCTTCCCCCTTGGTTGTTTTGTTAATAGGATTCCATTATGCAGGGGGATTATCTGTGAATTATAATCAAATTACCAAAGGACCGCACCTAGGGACAGATTTATCAAGGGTCGAATTTCGAATTTGAAAAACGTTGAAATTCAAATTCAAAAAGACCAACCGAAATTAAATTAAATACGTTTTTTTGGCCGAATAGGTCCATTTTCGATCGAATAGGTCCGTTTTCGATCAAATTCGAACTGTATGAATCAAAATAATAGCACATTCAAATGGTACAATTCAAATTTTTTGAATCCAACAATTGACTCCAAATGGGTTCTAGGAGTCCCCCATAGGCTAAAACAGCAATTTGGCAGGTTTTAGATGGCAAATGGTCAAAGTTACATTTTTGAAGAGACTGTACATCGAAATTCAATTTTTTTTTCAAATTGATAAATCTGTCCCATAGAGTATCTTCAATTTAGGCATAATTTTGCATGGGGCAAACCCTATTCATAAACCTCATGTTGAACACAGGGCCAGATTTAACGAAGCGGTGCCCCAAGGCCGCACGATCCATACCCTTGCTGCTTCCAGGCGGAAGGAAATTATTCGGGTGCCCATTGACTTTAATGCCCATCACTAGGTGCGAGGTGCAGGAGAGTCCAATTATTTATCATTTGCCTATCCTAGCCAATAGGTATAGGGCTCCCTTGAGCATGATGAATTTGTACCTTGTGCTGAAATTTTAATCCTGTGCGCAATACAGAGCACAGTGTCCATTGCCCCTGGTGCAGGTGAACAGCTGATGGGCCAGATGTGCAGTTTTTGCTCTGTTACAGTACAGTGTGTTTTCTTCAATATGATCTCCACTCCCTCTCCTTTGAGAGCACTATAGTCATTATTAAAAGCCATGTCTACCCTACCCCTTAAGAGTGCTGCATCTTTTTTGTTGCAATAGTTTCACATTGTATCTCCCTCAGATTTTGCTTTTTCACAATGCCAATAATATACTTATATAAACAGCCAATATTGTGTCTGTATACTGCCACAGGGGTAGATTTTCTTTAGAAAAAAAAATGCACCTGCATTTTTCTTTGCTTTTAATTTTGACCTAAACATTTTAATATATTGAAAAAAGCCACATGGTAGGCCTTTACTTTACACCTTCCTTTAAGAAGGTTTAAGACAGGAGTGCCCGTACTTATTATTATTATTAATTTGAGATCTACTTTTAGTGATGTTGTCCCATTATGATCTACATCCATAATATCCCTGTTAGCATTCTGTTCCATGTTAAATATAATAATGATTTATAAGATAATTTATATTGCTATATTTAGCAACTATTCCTTGTGTAGGTTTAACAGAATAAATATCTGGATGAAAAGAATAAAACAGAAGGGTAATTTAGACAAGCTGTTTGTTGACAGAGATCTACTGATCACCAACTATAGGTCTACTGGTAGATCCCAATCTACCTTTTGGGCACACCTGGTTTAAGACATATCAACTGTGTGGTCAAGTGAGCCCTAGCCTTTAGGTGTCCCTGCTACTGCTGCAGCATATTATGGTGTTCAGCCATGTTTTGGTACTTCACGCCCTCCCCTGACAATCACAACAAGTAGTTGGAGTTTCTAATTCCTGTATACTTTTGGTGTCATCCCATTGTAATGCCCTTGTCCAAAGAATCATATCAAAACAGCTTGGCCATTTATCTGTGCAGCCAAATCAAGTATCATCAATAAATGTGTAATACAGGCCAAAGAAACCAAACAGGCCATTTTGTTTGGAATCTGCAAAAGATAAGGCATTTAGCGGAGTAATTCAGCACAGTAAAATATTAAAGGCTAATAAACTTAAGCAAATTGGGAAGAATGAAACCCAGAAACGATATAAACATTTAACCAGTTACAATACAGAAAATTGTACTACATTATGTAAAGGTAAGTGAAAGTCAGGATAATGTAGTACATTCGTTTGCTCATCTTTTTTATAGCAGAGAATATATATAAAAGCTTTCATGAAATAAAATATAGAGATTAAATATCTTAGGGCCTTCAAGTGGCAGATAATAAAGAACAAACAGGAATGGCACGTAAAATGGTTACTGAAGAGAGGAAGCAGGAACACTTTAGGAACCTGCCTGATATAAATGCATAGTGCTCTCCCTCTAAGAGAATCACATACTTCTTCTGAAATCCTAAAATCTAAACAGGAATAAAAACACTCAGATTTACATTTTCATTTTTATTTCAATTCAGTCTGTAAGACAATTTGACATTTTTAAAGGTAATACAACATCAAAGCCACGATTCCGCACGAGATTGATTTCTGCCCTTTTCTTTGGGTAAAAATAAATATTTCTGCATGAAAATAAAAGCCTCTGCTTATGAATGAGGATACAAGTGAGATTAAAATATATTTGCAATAGAAAAGCATAGAACTAGCCAAATCAGTCTGCATTCATGGAGATCAAGGTTACAATACTGATAACCACAAGCAGGGCCAGAGCTAGGGGTAGGCAGAAAAGGCACCTGTCTAGGGTGCAAAGATGGGAGGGGGTGCTGGGCAGGTACCTCATAAACAGATACCTACACCCAGTCCAGGCTCTCTTGCTTCTGCTGCCCTCTCCCTGATCGTGGCCTCTCGCTTGCTCCCCCACTCATGGCATCACAGTGCAGGCAGATTTGAGCATGCACACAAGGGGGGCCCCACAGCAAATTCAATTTAGGGCCCCAAATTTTTGATATGTTGACCAATTCTATCAAGATATATTCAAATTGCTCATTAATTAGGGTCTCACCTAATTAGGGCCCTCTACAACCCTGGTACAACCCTTGCTTTGAGGAAAAAAAAATCAGATTTTCACGATTATTTCAGATTTTTTCATCCGATTTTCATGAATTTCACGTTTTTTTCCGAATTTTTACCAGAAAACTCCAAAAACATCAGGGTTTTGCACGAAACCCAGTGCACATCAAAAAATCATGGGACTTCTTCCATTGACTTATATGCAACAGGTCTGAGATGCCCGGATTTTCAGATTTGGACTTTTCCATCCTCAGGGTTTAATAAATTCAGAAAAAAATTGTGATTTTTTTTAAAGTCTGATTTTATAAAATAAAAAGATTTTTTGTTTGCATTCGGAGTTTAGTAAATAACCGCCTAAGATTGTAAAAAGACAATGGACCTTAGTCAATAAAAGCATCTCCTGGGGGAACATTAAACATTATTGTTCTTAGATATATGACAATTGGATTAAGACTGATTGAAGGTTGATTTTCAGGTCAGTTCCAATCTAGCAACATGCTAAAATGTCAGTACAGATACCAATCCATAATGTGCTATATTTCTGCTTTTACTGTGAGCATAAAGTTATGACATATTTGTATGCAACTGCCCAACCCAAATCTATTCATCTTCTTTTACTAACATTTATTCATTCAGCTAGAGGCTGTATAATGTAATTTAATTGTTGCTATCCCATAAATTCCAGGGTAAACATTAAAAAATAAAGTTCTTCTTAAATTTTAAATCTGTAGCTTTCTTCAAACTCCTGCTGCATAACAGCTTTCAACTAAATTTCTGAGGGCAAGAATAATTAATACAATAATGCCTACCAACTTTCAATATTGGCTAAGTCTAAGGTGTGAGCAACAATATGGATATACTGCCGATATATGTACTTGATCCAAACTAATGTAAAATGAATTTTTTTTTTGGAAGCAGAACCAGCCTATTGGGTATATTTCAAGTTTACTAGTAGACTTTAGGTTACTGAACCAGCATTTTATTTATCTCCCTCCTTTCCTCATGCATTCATATAACATTATATTCATGCATTTAAGATTTCCAAATGTTTAAGGTTTAAATGCCCCTCAAATATTTTGTAAAAAAAAGTTTTGTAAAAACAACTAAAGTTATTGAGTTATATTGTTAAGGTAACAGTTGTACATATTGTGCCCCATAGAAACCTATTCTATTTTATATAAAGTAATGCAATCCAAAGATATGCATCTTTAAGCAGAAATGTTAATACTCTGTAGGCATATTCTTCTGTACTTCTGTACTGCTCTTTATATTTATCATTGCACTGTTCTGATTAAGTTATTGATCGTATATTGCAATTTTCTTGCAATCCACACTCTAATTGCAGAACAACCAGCTTCTGTGGGAGCTGCTATTAATTACAGGTACATCAGGTTGCTCATATGGAAGCTGCAGCACACGATGAGCTGATCAACAGAGACTAGATTCATGTCTAGTAATATCTCCAGCTGACAGCAACATCTCAACCACTGACATTCTGTAAAGGGGAAAAACATTGCCATAATAAAGCCCTTAATTAACAGGAACATAAAACGATGCTAAAAAGACCAGAGAACAAAAGCAAATTGTTTCTATTAATTAGTAGTCAACAGATATATTTAACTTACTGGAAAAACTTGAAATGATACAGAGGCACAACACTTATCAAAATTAAACCTATTCTCTTAGGAAAAATTATTCTCTTTGTTCATCAGCTTTTTGGATTACATCTGCAAATGTAATGATAAAAAGGAGATTGGTTTCCTTCACAACATAAGTGCAGACAAGCCATGGGTGTCTGTAAGAATTCCTGGGCTGCTGGGAAATGAAAAAAAATATTAAAGTCATTGATTCCCACATGGAAAGTAATTAAGGACTGTGATAGGTTTCCCATTGCAATGTGACCCATGTTGATTGTAGGAAAATCTATATTCGGACCTCCCTATCAATGATTTAAATGTATCATTTCTAGTAGCATATCTGAGGAATAAAATACGTATTTTAATATATAAAGAAAATCGGCAAAGGATGAGATGGAAAACTAAAAATAGATTGCTTTGTACTGCCAGCTTCAGAGCTAGGGAAAATTCAGATAATGAGATGGGAGAAAGTTTCTGTATTATGAATATATATATATAATGTCCTGCAGTACCCACACTATATATATTTCAGCATTATATTTGTAATTAATTTGGCATTATGATATACAGCCCTGGAAGATGATTTGTTTTACATCAAGTTTTGAGTATATGTATAGATGACCCATCACGTCCTACCCTTGGGTATTTAACCTCAATCCTTAAAAGGCAGATAATGTGAGCTGAACTAACAAACAACAGGGAACACACTTTATTAATCCTTACTCAAGCCCCAAAAAGAATAGTGTAACGGTAACACTACAAAAGCAATTTAGGTGTTGCAATTTTTAAATATTGGATCACTAAGTTGACTCTCCAGGAGAAAATATAACAGCATTTTTGGTGGCTACAAACAGCAGCAATTTCAGAATATTTTTTTTTATCCAGAACGCTTTCCTTCCCTGTGATGTCAAATTCTCAGCAATAAAACACCTGTCAGTGTAACTCTATAGCACACTGCTATTTATTATCACAAACCTGTAGAGTGATATCAGATAGCAATATGGAGCAACCAGAATAAACTGAAATTTTAGAATTTTAGCTGCTAACACAATATCATTTACCTGCTACTCTAGGTTTGTGAGGGGTCTGGACAGTGAGTCACAATCATAATAACTTCTCTGAATTTGGGTGAAATTGAAGGTACTTTTAAGCTTTCATTAAAAAGGTTTCATTCAAACAACAGAATTACAACTCTATGGCAACTCAATTCAAGGTATTGAAATACAAGCTTTAAAAGGTGTCAGGGCATAAGGCTCATTCACAGGGATTAGTATGGACCCTATAGTGTTATATGATGAATAACCGTAAAAGTTAACTCTTAGCCAGGAAGACAAAGGGGACATTGCTTAGAAGATCATGTCATTTTAAGAAAACCCAAATTCTATACCAATTGTGCAGACCATCTACATGACATTTGGATGTGTCCCAAAATAACCCTATTTGCATTAATACATTATTTAATTACTATAAAAGGAATTGTTCAGTATAAAAATAAAAACTGGGTAAATAGACAGGCTGTGCAAAATAATATCCAAAAATGTAATCTATAAAGGCTGAAGTGACTGGATGTTTTTTGAGTAAAGTAGACTTAGGTGGGGACTTAGTGGGGTGCTTACAGAGTCTATCAATTCCAGGGGACAGCACATCTCCAGCTATCAGCACCAAGGCATGTGGGTGTTGGATCAAGTAGTCTGTGAGGGTTTGTAGAACCTCTGTGTTAAACGGTGGGGGAACATAAATGTTAATTAGTAGTACCTTACAGCAATAAAAGAAGCAGTGTAAAAAGAGATATCTACATTTTGGGTCAGATTTTAGGCTCTCAAATCTAAAAGGACACTTTTTACAATTTAGTTTTTTTTACAATACTCCTGAGGAATGTGAGAAGTAGGGGGCATGGTAAGCCCACCCTATTCAAAGGCTAAGCCTTGGCATTAGTCATCACATACCGTTTAGCTATGTGTATTTAACTAAACCCTTGCAAATTTATACAACCAATGATAATCCTTACCTTCTTAACTCCCCCCCCTTCTACCCACCCATGCCTCAACTGTGGGTAGAATTTGTTACTTGAGAACAGGCTTAACCATATTTATTGGGTAGGTCATGCTACTTTGTAAGTCCTCTGGGGCACAGAAACAAGAAGGGGTGACCAGAGACACCTGAGCAGTATGTGTAGCTGTACTGTGGTAAGAAGAGTAAGGTCTGCCATGAACACTGCTGGAGTGTGGATCAGAACCCACAGTCTATCTTAGTGGTAGATAAGAATTACTCATGAGTGACTGTGTAGCTGGTTAGTTGTTTCACTGGTGCTGCTTGCTTGGCTTCATGCCTGGACTCATCTCACATCCAGCCATGCGTTAAGCTCCTAGGGTGAGGTGAAGAAGTGGAGATGACTGTCAACTTGCACCCAGAGTCTAGCTGGGTATAGGTAATCCCTGCAAAGCGGAGATCTCTGCAGGAGTATTCCAGGGTGCTTACACGCTATTCAATTGCTGTTGTGTGCTTACGTAGCTTTTGCAGATCATGCTTGATTATGGAGAGGTCTATCTTTATCTCATCAGTTTTGGTATTTATGAGCGCCATGCAGGAATCTAGCAGAGTCAGCTCCGGTGCTGGTCAAAGGGTGCCCGGTGTTTTTGGAGTGGTTGAGACGGGGCCATTTTCAGAGGAATTTGTTGGTGGAGAGGATACTCACATGGCTTGCTCCGGGCTGGTGCCATTTTGGGTAGCCTCCTGGGTGAACTTTTTCCAAGTGGGACCCTCTGGTTCTGTTATGGACTGAAGATAACAGGTTAATCAGTATTATGGCTGGCGGTGCTCTACAGGCTGCATGTGCTCACATTGGTGGTCAGACCAGTGTGCTATCACTACTGGTACTGCTACCACTACCTCATGCTGTTACCAGGTAGTAACCAATCAGTTACTTGAGGGGGGCACATGGGCCATAACTGGTTACTTTTGAATCTGAGCTGCATCAGTAGGATCAGTTGTAAACTCACTGAACAGTTATGTCCCATGTGACTCAGAGTTAGAGAGCTGTTAAGCAGGAAGTAGTGTTTTGTTCTGTTATGTTAGACAGTCACTCCAGCCTTTATAGATACATTTTTGGCTAATTAACTATATTAGAAACATGTTTTATTTACACAGCCAATGTATTTACCCTATATCTATTTACTATTTATTTTTCCACTGGAATGTTCTATTTAAGTATTACATACAACCTCCTGCTTTGCTCAATCTCCCTAAGTTTCTTGGTGGCAACAATAAGTTTAGGCAACAATAGGCAAAGGAAACACAGTAGGGCTTCTATAAAACACGGTAGGGCTCATGTATGAATCCAGTTCAATGAGAAAATGTATACACAACTAGCAATCCAGTATTATTGTATTATTTTTCCAACTGGAAACTGGCTCATAATGCACAGACATAGGCTCAAATTAGCTTCTGCCTTGGAAAATCTCACTCAGATGTTGTATTAAAGGGATTCTGTCATGATTTTTATGGTCTACTTTTTGTTTCTAATTTACACTGTTTACATTGCAGTTGATTCACTCTACCATTTAAAATTGTAGTATTGAACCAACAAATGTATTTTTTTAAGCTGTACTATATGGTGTGGAGCTTTGAGAAGGAGCCAGCAATTCAGGAAGGGACTGCTTTGAGAGAGCTATTGTTTCTCCCCATCTCATTGCATTTCACGATGATCCAAGTCGTGCTCTCTAGGGTTTTTTCCTGCTTCGGTGCTATTTTCCTGCCATTATGTGGGGAACACTTTTAGCAATGTAAACAAATCCTTCAGCAGAGGTGTCAGGTAGCTGCTATGTGGTTAGATTGCCATTGTTCTGTGGATAGGCTGCTGGGAAGTGTGACATAGTCATGTGGCTTAAAAAATATATTTTTTATAGATATCTGTGGAGGACAGTGCTTTATTTCTTTATTTTCTGTTTTTTCTACCTCTGCTGGCCAGCACAAACAAAAACAATCTCCTTCTTAATCTCTTTTCATTACTTCTTGTGTCTGTCCTATACCATTCTCAGCATCGAATCACATTTGTTTTTCTTGTGTCCAACATGCCAACTACAGGGTTAAAAGCCATGTAAAAACCTGCTGTTTGCAGATCTGAAATGCTAAAGCATTTAAACATTAGCTGTTCTCTTAGAAAACCATTTAACTTGCCTCTAAAACATGCAACACACATTCAGATATAAGAGTGCCAACTTTAAACGTTTAGGGGCAGATTTATCAAGGGTCAAAAAAACGTTGAAATTCGACCATCGAATAAGGTAGTCCGACATTCGAAGTGGAAGGATTTTTATGATCGTACTCCGATCGTACTTCGATCGTAGGATCGAAGTACAATCGGAGTACGATCGGAGTACGACCATAAAAATCCTTCCACTTCTCAAAACTTAGCCAAATACTGGCTATAGGGTCTAGGAGGTCCCCATAGGCTAACATAACAATTCGGCAGATTTAAGGTGGGGAAGTGTCAAAGTTTTTTAAAGAGACAGTACTTTGATTTTCGAATGGCCGAATTTGTGAAGTATTTTCACTTCGATTTGAAGTCGAAGTTGAATTTGGGCTATTCAAAGGTCGAAGTACCCAAAAATTACTTCGAAATACGAAGTTTTTTCCATTCGAAAATTCACTTCGACCAATAGTAAATGGGCCCCTTAAAGTTTAAAATACTTTTTACCTGAGTATTCCCAAATTGTTCAGCTTGCTCAGGGTTTGGTGAAACACAAAGGTGTATGCTAATGACTGGCAGCTGTGCACTGGCATTTCCATAGCTTTGAATTTAAACTTTGTTTAAATGAGAGTTTTCTTTTTTACCTTTTATGTTGTAATCTGCGCAGACTGCTATGTTCTTGTAAAAATTTTAGTTATTGTTGAAATTAAATATTTGTTTATTTGAAAATGTCATGGAACCACAAAGCATGCTGGAAGAAGTCAATTCGAGTTTTTCAGGAGACAACTCGAAAAAGTTGAGTTTTTTTAGAGCTAGAGCTACAATTTGAAAAAGTCGCACAATTTGAATTTACTTTTAGTCAAGTACGGTTTAGTATCTTAGTTTAGTAACCCCTACATCTAGCCCCATGCGAAATTTCAAAATGAAATATAAAATAATCTGTTTGCTCTTTAAAAAAAAATGGATTTCTAGTGCAGAATTCTGCTGGAGCAGCACTATTAATTGATGCGTTATGAAAAAAAAATGTTTTCCCCAACAAAATCCATTTATTCACTTTTAAAGGTTGACTTTACATGAAATTGCTTTGTTTTCATTCTTAAATTAGCCCTGTAGCCTTTACAACTCAGTATACTTACAGATATGAAGGTGCAATGTACTATACATACAGTAGTACAGAACTGCATCTACTAGACAGGTCCTGTCTTTCTCCATCCTAATGTGTGGCCCAATCTTGGTTCAAGTTTCCCTTCATACCTGAGCAAGCCACTTGAGACAGCACACCAATGACTGTCAACCCTTTATGTGTCCTACTGCCTTACAATGGTAGCATTCTCTCTTCTTTATGAAGGGTGTGGGGTCATACTCCAACCAGAAAGCAGGGCACAGAGGCATTCGCTACATACTTTAGGCAGCTATTTGTGTCATCAGGGCATTAGGAGAGAGATTTGGCAAGAATCATATTAATATCTTCCTTTGTCATTAATGTTTTTTTCATTGGTTTAAAGCAATGTCTTTTATTTTTTAAAATATGCATCAGATTCCAGATGATTTGTTCTCATGATTGCTACTCAGCTGTACTTTTTTCTGAACCCTTTAATCTTTTCATGTAAGACTCTGAATTGTATAATAAAATAATTTTCCCATGGTACTGCATGTCTTCCTAGGAAATGCATCTCATTCTTATAACAAGGTGATAAGATGCCAGATGCTGAGTTATACGTTTCTCTTATAGATAGGAAATGATTATTATTTTGGATGTGTTCCTGAAGGAGGTTGTACTCTGTTTTCTTTGCAGGGTTAATGTGACCTCTGAGCATGAGTTACAAATTTTGAGTAAAGAAAGTTTAGGTTTTGCTGTGTGCCAAATGTTCTTACAGCTTGACTCAAATGTCCCCCCTGTGAATCAAATGTTCTATGAACCAGCAAAGCAACAGCACAGAAATATCAAGGTCAGATATTTACAGTAACTGTAGCTGCGATACTGCAAGTAGATAATCTTGTCTGGATAAAGCTAATTACACCTATTACAAGGAGTCACACCTACAAATACATAAATACAGTACATGCACTTAGCTTGCTGCTTGTGACTTTTTAGCGCAATGCTCAACTTTTCTACTGAATAGTTGGATTCATGTTGTGTTTGTAGTTTTTTAGGGTGTTTTATAAGACAAATGGTAAGGAAAACATGAACAGGTTGTGATTTCTATTGCACAAAAGAAGACATAAGAAATAATAATAAAGCCAATAATGTGACTAGAAACATATCTTTAGTTATGCAACAGATCTGTGAGGACAATGAGACATTAATACCTTATTACGAATGTGTTGATGAGTTTATAAAACAAGCCTGGGGATGTTGTAAAAACAATATGTGAAGCTAGTGTTGTGGGAGAAGTGGGATACTACTAAAGAGTGGTGGTAATATTTTCTTATTGGACCAGTGTTGTTAGTGGAGTACCACAGGGCTCTGTACTTGGTCCTTTGCTTTTCAACTTCTCTATTAATGACCTGGAGGTGGGCATTGAAAGTACTGTTTCTATTTTTGCTAATGTTACTAAATTGTGCAGAACCATAAATTCCATACAGGATGTTGCAACTTTACAGAGTGATTTGGCAGCAAACTGGCCAAATAAGGTTCAATGTTTGACTTTGTCAAACATAATATGTGGGTTATACACTAAATGGCAGTGTATTGTGGGTTTCCGTAATTGAGAAGTATCTGGGGGGTTTAGTGGATAACAAGCTGTGTAATTCTAGGCAGTGTCA